>NC_084467.1:18182500-18783750 GCF_027409185.1 Cynocephalus volans | reverse complement strand
CAGACACCCACAAACCCCAGCTCTCCTGCCTTTCAAGGTCAGGCTTCAACAGCAGATGGTGGGCCAGGAAAGGACACCAAAGGGCTAGGGCCAGAAGGGGCCTTAGAGACCACCTGGTGAGTCCAGCACCCTCGTTTTATAGATGGGGAAACTGTGATGCAGAGAGCTGTAGCTTGCCCTGATGAGGCAGCTAGGTAGTGTTAGAGGCAGGCCAAGCCCAGGAGGCTGGGGTCCACTTCTGTGGAGGTCCCACTTGGCAGAAGACTGATGTTTACAAGTGTGCCCTGGGGTCAGTGGGTTTGAATCCCAGCTCTGCCAAAGGGAACACTATAGCCTCCAGCAAATCACTCCACTTTCCTCCTGCTCAGCTTCCTCTTCTGAGAACATTCCCAGCTATGTTCTGGGCCTGAGAACATCCTGGTTGATGCTGCACGTGATGGGTTCCCACCCTGGGCCTGGTGAATGGCTGTGGTGGAGATTTAATCTTCACCTCACCCGCCCTTGCTGTGGATTAGTGATGAGGATAAAATGAGGCTGTGGGCTGTTTTCCCTAGTATGTGTGGTGTGTAAACACTGTGAGGGCATAAAGGCCAAGACTGAGGCAGAGGAGGGCTGGCGAGGAATTCAGGAAGGCCTGGCGAGGAGGCGCCCCAACAACCTTGGCCCCAGCTTGTAACCACCTACTGGCTCAACAGAGGGGCCTCCTGCCCTGCTCTGGGCCCCAGCGTCAATTTCTACCAGTGAAGTGCGCCCTTTACCCTTTGGCCAGTCAAGGCCAGGCTAAGGCAGTTAAGGTGGGTGGATGGCAGCCCAGATCAGCCAAGTAGAGCCCTCCTGAGCCAGTCTCTTCTCTTCCCTCCTCAGCATACTGCACCAGTTACTCTTCCTGTACGCCCTCAGATGTGCATAAAATGTTCTGCTATTTATTCTGATTGAATCACATTCAATGGGACTCTGAACCCTCATCCTACTGGGATGGAAACTGAATCGCAGTGTGCATTGAGTTTCCCACCCCCACCTCCCAACATGGCACATGGATCCTTGGGGTCACATACAGAGCATAAAAGTGAGGGAGGCTCCTGGGTTTCATGTCCCCGTGGCTCCTCCTACGATGGGTACCCATTGTCCAAAGGGGTTTGACCCACTGAAGTCAAGCTGTGTCCACTTTCCTGGCATGCCTGGAGTCTGGATTCTTTGTCAAGACTTGAAACCACTGTGTCTTGTGTTTGACCTCCAGGGTGTGCCACCCAGCGACCTTCCCCAGAGGTCCCGCCATCACCCCAGGGAGCAGAGCTCAGGTCTCCAATACTCCGAGGACCGATGACCTCTGGTGTCTTCCCAGTCTGGGGGCAATCTCTCCTCTCTCCTTGGCTTTGGATGACAGATGCCCACTCTTCTCTCCCTCCCCACTTTGCACACCAGCAGCATAAACTTCTCACTGAGCTCAGATTCTCACAGAGGACAGGAAGAAGGGTTATCTTCCAATAGCTTCTGCTTTTCTGACCCCCGCCCCTGCAAAAAGTCCCCAAGCCAGGAGGCACAAAGGGCACTCTTTGAAGGAAGACAGGCAGCCCTATCTTAAAGATAAGAAAAACCAAGATTCAGCGGTAATAGTGACTTGCTCAATGTCACATGGCCAGGGAACAGTGGAGCCAATGTGAGTGGAGTCTGGCTCTGTGGGCTCCAGAGCCTGTGCTATCAATCACTGAATCATGTGGAATCACGCAGAAGACCTGAGTCTCCCTCACCAATTGGTCAGGTGACCTTGAGTAAGTCACATCGCCTTTCTGAACCTCAGTTTCTTCAGCTCTGAAAACGAAGCTACAGTCGCATTCCCACCCTGCCTCAAAGGGGTGTTTGTGTTTTTCCCCTAAGTTAACATCAATCGAGCGTTTACTACACATCCTGTGACTTTACCTCCTTCCGTCCTCCCAGCAACCTGGGAGGGAGGTGCCATCACTACCCACACTTGCAAGGTGAGACACTGAAGCTCACGCAGGCTTCGCACCTTGGCCAGGGTCACACAGCTGGTGGTGTGTGGCAAAGCCAAGATTCCCACCCCAGTGGGTCTGGATCCAGGACCATGCTGCACTGTAGTGAGGATCAGATAGGTGAACAGGTAGGGTGTGAAGCAGGCTGGAGGAACCGTCTCCCTGGTTGTCATTATCATGTCACCAAGAACCTTTGCTGGGGGTGGGAAGGGAAGCATATAGTGTGAATGTGGCTGGCCTCACCCCCCGCCCCAAACTGGACATTCCAATCTAACAGTCCCTTGTGTTGCCAACTCTGGCCCAGTCCTGAGTCTTTAACCATTGGCCCATGTGACTCCCCGTTTCCACTCCTGGCACGTGTGGCTGTCACTGGCACGATCTTATTTAATCCTCACCCTGGACCTGTGAAGGCCTTTCTCTTTCCCCAGGTTATAAATGAGGAAGCTGAAGTCTAGGGAAAGTAACCACCTTGCCAAGGTCAAAAGAGCTACAGGGCAGAGTGGGAATCTGGCTCTGAAACCCCAGCTATGCTGCAGGGATAACCCAGAGGAGTAACCCTGCTAAGACCAGGGTCTCAGCCCTCTTCTGGCAGAGCCCAGAAAAGGATAAAACCACTCCCTCTTCCCTCCTGGGGTAACCCCAACCCCCTGCTCTCATGCCTTTCAAATACCCCCCTTTGGGGGTATTTGCTGCATGGAGAGCAAATACCCCAAATGACAAAGGGAGAAAATGACAGACAAAGGCAAATCAATGGAGCAGATCAGAGGGGGAAGGACCCCACGGTGGCATTAGAGCCGGGCTGTGAGTTTTGCGGCTTGTGCTCTCCTCCCCCACCTACCCCCACTGCCCAGGGGGGAGCCTCTGATCTTCTACTCACGCAGGGAGTCAGAGGCAGCCCCTCCCACCAAAACCCACCCTGCCCTTCTCTTGGTAGCTCATCTACCTCCCTAGGGGTTGGGGCCGCCCTAAAGTTCCTCTTTGAGAACTACCGCTGTGTGCACAGGGTTGCCTCTGCCAACATTGAATGAGTCCATCCTGTGTGTCTCCCTGAGGATCTGTCTGGGTCCTGGGAAATCTGATGGAGCTGAAAGTGGGAGATGGAGCCTACTGGGAACCAGGGAGGAGCAGGGAGGTGTGGCTCCCATCCCTCCTCTCGTCCGCCCCCATGGGGCTCATCTTAATAATACCCATTTGACAGATGAGGCTACTGAGGCTCAGACACACAGGTAAATGGCAGAGACAGGAGTCAAGCCCAAGTCTGTCTTTCCACTACTTTCTACCAGCTTTTCCCACCAGGGAGGAAGATGTTCCAGAAGGGTCATATCATTAAAGGTCATTGGTGAATAATTATTTTATTATTTAAAAGGTTCTTTTTTTTAACACCAAGGTCAAAGGTTCTGATCCCCATAGCTGCCAACAAAGATATTTTATCTCAATGTGAGAGCTTCCTAGGAAAAACGGAAGAATCAAAAGCAGGAGTTAGTGGTGATCAAGTAATTATCTCACAACTCACCACCAGACTGTCAATCATTTGGCCACTGAAGTGGCTTTGGCTGATACGTGGCTTTACGTTGTTTTTATTCTTAATCTTATATTGTCTAATTTATACCCTTAATGCACCAATGGTTAAAGACAGGAAGTATAAGAAACTGATGTCAAAAATACAAGGAAATAAGGAGACTGAAGATGATAACTCCGTTGCAAATTTGCCTCAAGATTCATAAATTGCATTTATCTGATCAAACTCCTTATACAGCATGTCAGGGAAGTTCTAGCACCTCACAAAATTTCAAGGATTGTTAAAAAGAGAGAATAATATCTGCTTTTTATTTTTCTGTATTGGGCATAAAGTCTGGTCCATAAGAACCAGAGACCTATTTTATCTCACCATACAACAAACAAACATAAAATCCTTTTTTAAAGGTATAAATTGACTTTTTAAGCACCAAATGCAAGAACTTAAACCCTTAGGACATGAAAAAGGTTTCTGTCCCCTTGTTATATTTCAGTCCATTTTAATGAACATTTGGTCCCCAATAAAACATCACTTTAAAATTTGTCAAGCAACCATGCATTTTCTTCTGCCAAGAATTTAAAGTATATCAAGCATTTATGCTACTAGTAGAGAGAAGCCAAAATTTGTTTTATATATCATGCATATAATTAAAAGGTTTAAAATAAATGTTAGAGAAGAATTTTAAATGATACACTTATTGAAAATATTACATTTGACTTAAAATCACTTCCTTTTTCATGGACCTTAGAAAATTGTGAAATGGCTCAACTAATTCCCATCGGGGATTGTAAAGCCACATATCACTGCGAAACAAGTTCCTGAGTCAAAAGAGATTGGAGATGGTTTAGTCCAACCTTCATATTTTATTTTATTTTGCTATTTAAATTTAGGATATAGGGCCAGCCCATGGCCCATTTGGGAGATTGTGGTGCTGATAACACTAAATTAAGGGTTAAGAGCTCCTTACCAGTCATCTTTTAAAAATTATAATAATAAATAAGTTTAGGATATGCTCATCAAGTTACCTGACAGAGAAAATGCACAAAGAGACAATAAACATAACAGTATAGCATTTATTGACTATTTATTAAGTGCTAGTTAGGCACTGTGCTGTGCATTTTCTGTGTGACACCCATCCCATTTAATCCTCATAACAGCCCTGAGTGGAGGTACTTTCATTATTCCCATTTTACAGATGAGGACACAAGTTCAAGGAGGCAAAGTGATTTGCCCAAGAGACCACAGCTTCAGTAAGAAGCAGAATAAGAATTCACAACCGTGACTCAGGCTGCCTCTTAAATCTCTGTCTACAAATTACCTTCTGATTCTTATTTGGTCCTTTCCTATTAACCACAGAACAGGAACAGAAACAGGAAATAGAAATCCAGGTCACCTTGCACCTGGGCTTGATCCCAAATCCTGGGCCAAAAATCGTAACATGCTTTCTTCACGGTTAGTCCCAGGGACCAAAAGCCAAACAGACCCACAAATGCACATTAATTGATTTTATTATGAAGGGGTAGATGGAACATGCAGGAAGATTAACTCCCCAGAGGTCTGGCCCCTCCCTGTACTCTCCTCATCTCTCAGTGGCCTAAGCGCCCACACCAGGTTTAATTCGTCCATCAGCCTCTGACCAGCTGTCCCTGTGTCCCCTCCATCCCCTTTGCCACCATTCACAGATCTCAGCAGCCCAAAGCCCAATAAGTCAGCTTTTCTGACTATACACAAGTCAATGTGTAAAGTGCATGGAATGGTGCCCGGAACACATTATACAGTAAGTGCTCATTCAGTGTTTGTTGCTGTTATTGTCGTAATCACCGGGGGCTTTCAAGAGCTGAGCCTCCATGGCGCTCCACATTGCTTTACACTCCCCACTTCTGTTCGGGGAACCAGCCTTAATTGCAACCTCCACCCCCAAGACTGCAATCCTATGAACCAATTAGAATCATGGCTAGGGCAGGGACCCTACCCTTTGGGATCTGGTCAAGCTAGGAAAAGGTAGAACAGCCTGGAGGGAAACCACAGGTGATTCAGAATGTCCACTACATGGCTGGTTGAATGGACACCACATGTCCTACTCCTGCTCTATAGGGAAGCAGCTAAGAAAAGTCCCCATCACATTCAAGCCTCTCTGAGCCCCTGGTTATAATGCCCTGCTTTGTATGAAAGCTTCCTTTCCTACAGAGAGCACTTCATGGACAGAAGGAGTGACCGGCCACTACCAGGTATGATTTTAAAAATGCTCCCCAACCCATGTCCCCACTTCCACCACACACACTTCGCAATGGCCGATTTAGATTTCACCAGGAGGAAGCTACCTCCAGGGCGAGGGAGATCCACAGACAGTTATTAGTCATTTACATCTTAATATCACCGAGTTTCAAATAATTTTTTGTAGCAGGCTTTCTTTGAAAGAGGGATATAGGCATTTAGTTACTATTATAAAGATGAAGATAAAGGGCAGAGGATCTGAGAGACATACCCCAGATCACAAGGGAGCTCCCTGGAGGGCAAAACCAGCTGCCACAAAAGCCCAAATAAACAAAAAACTAAGATGCATGTCTTCAAACAACATGGCAAGGTGCCCGGCTTGAGACCCCGAACTCTGGGATCTGGTGAAGCAGGAAATGGGTAGCCTTATGCTGTTTTTAATATTTGAAAAGGCCCCCCAGAAAAAGTAGAGGTCCCCAGGAGCCAGCTGAGCAAGCAGGAGGCAGGGCAGTGTCATGGTCAGGAGCTGGGCCCAGGTTCAGATGCGCTCTGCTCTTTTGTATGACCTCAGGCAAGTCACTTCATCTCTTTGTGCCTCGGTCTCCTTGTCTGTAAAACAGAGGATGATAATAGTGCCCTCCCTGACTCACTGTGAGGATTAATTGAGTTTATGCAACCAGCTGTCATTATTAAAGTACAGTCCCCCACGGTCTCATCCTCTCCCGTGCATTTACGGGGGCGGGTTAGGTTCTGCAAGGCTGTTTCTAACTTAAGTCCTCTTGCCACAGATCCCTTGAGGGGCACTTTTCAAATGTTAAACCAGGCACGCCCTTCCTGCGGGTGTACATTCCTCCAGCCATCTTTTCCCTCCCAAATAGGTCAGTGTCCACTTTGAAAATCTTGAAGAAAGTAACCCTCCTTGAGGATTTTCACACCTGTCAGAGAGAACTCCTTCAACCAATTCATTCAACAAACATTTATTGAGCAGCTACCATGTGCCAGGCAGCTGCACTTAAGATAGAGCAGTGAACAAGACAAGCCCTTGCTCTCGCAGAGGACATTCTAATGCCCCAGCAGCTAAGGGTGGTGCTGCGGGCACTGGTTAGATAAAATGGCCCGAGGAGGAAAGACGGACAGGAGAGACCAGAAAGAGATTGCTGCCCAGAGGTAGAAGAGAGACCCCATGCCCCTCTATCTAGGCCAGCCTGCCTTCCATGGCCAGAGCCTGGCACCAGGTATATCACATGGCAGACTGGGTTTGAATTCTGACTCTGCCACTTACACGCTGGCAGACTTTGAGCGAATCTATTCTAGCTGAGGCTCGGGCTCCCCATCTAAAAGACAGTGCAAATAAGATAATCTGCCTCAAAGGCAGTTTGGAGGATAAAGAAGACAGTGCATTTCTTTGCTGCGAGAACATTTAAAATCTTCTCTTTCAGGGCCGGCCCGTGGCTCACTTGGGAGAGTGCGGTGCTGATAACACCAAGGCCACGGGTTCGGATCCTATATAGGGATGGTTGGTTCGCTCACTGGCTGAGCGTGGTGCTGACAACACCAAGTCAAGGGTTAAGATCCCCTTACCGGTCATCTTTTAAAAAAAAAAAAAAAAAAAAATTTTTTTCATTAAAAATATGCTATTTCTATAACATGTAATAGGCTTATTAAGTGAATTTTTTAAGTTCTCAGTTTTGTTTTCTAATACAGTATATATTAAAAGGTGTAACCTACATCAACAAGAGCTCTTTAGGGAGTCTGTGTAACTTTTAAGATGGTAAAGGGGTGCTGAGACCACAAAGTTTGAGAACTGCTGCTCCAGCTTTTCTGAGCTGCCTTCTCATGCCAGCTCTGTAGCAAGCTGACAAAACCCCCATCCCCTGCTCTGTGGTTAATTGCACAACTTCCAAGTTGAAAGGACCTTTCAGGATCTCATCAAAAAACCCTTCCTGGTACAGATGGGCACACTTTTTTTTTTTTTTTTTTTTTGGTGGCTGGCCACAGATGGACATACAGAGGAGGGGAACGTTTTGCCTGAGTTTACCCAGCCATCAGTTCTATACGGGACTAGAACCAAAATGCAGACAAGCCGGCAGGAGCTGACTGCTTTATCCCGGCCTGATAAATCATCAGTCAGGCTCCCTGGCACATTCTTGACTTCCTGTTCATTCAACCCCAAAACTCCTGAATGGAGACATGTCCTTCTCCCTTGGCTTTGCTGTCACCTCCCTCACCACCAGACTGGTGGGAACCAAAATAAAATCTAGGGTCAGTTAATGGTAGAAATGGAGGCATTAGTGAGTGTTTTCTTGTTTTGGGTGGCTGGCCAGTACTAGGATCCGAGCCCTTGACGTTGGTGTTATAACACCACACTCTCTCCAACTGAACTGACTGGCCAGCCAGCAAGTGCTTTAAGAAGAACAAAAAGTCAAAAAGAGATAGAAATGAGATGTGATTTGCCCCTGGGAATAAAGACAAAAGATTGTCTGTATCCATTGTCAGGGTCCCTTACCCTGGGCACAGTCAGGCATTCATTTCTGCCCCTTTACCAATCTGACCTTGTCACCACACAGGGGCACCACTTGCTGTGGATTTGGGGGCAAGTGGCTTGTCCTGCTCCGAATCTCCCTGCCTCACATTAATGACAGCCATGAGACTGCCCAGGCCTTGTAAATTGTCAAGTATGATACGAATGTGGGCTTTAGTAGTCTATTCTCTAAAAGTGAAGTCACTGAAGTATAAGATAGTCAAAAGAGGAAGAAGATTTCAAATTAATCAGTTAATTTACCAAGTATTTGCTTGGAGGTGGGGAGGAGAGAATGCAAAGCAATGGGATGGGATCCCAGGTCTTCAGAGGAAAGGATGAGACTACAGGATCCCAGTGCCCCTGGCAAGTTTCTTAACATCTCTGGGCCCCCATTGCCTCACCTATAAAATATGGCAAATAATAACAGTACCAGTCTTGCAGGGTTGTTTTGAGGTTTAAATGAGATAATCTGTAGAAAGTGCTAGTACAATGCCAAGCAGTCATCGTCATGATCCTCCAATCTTCTTTTCAGATGGCAATACTGGGACAAAAGAGAGTAAGTGGCTTCTCCATAGAGCTTACTGGTGCCAGAGCCAGGGCTCAGCCCCTGAGCACCTGATTCCTAACTTAGGACCTTTTTCTTTCCACCACATCACACAGTCTCTATAGTTCAATCAGGCAGCCACCCTACTGCCTGATTAGTTGGAAATAATTATTTAACCTGCACATCAAGAATGCAGGTACTAGTTTCCCCGTTCACAGATGAAGAAACTGTGTGAGTCCAAACAGCAGGTAGCGACCACCCAGAACCCTGGGTGCAGGGGTGAATGGTGAGTGGACCTCAGGCTTGGGATGGAATCCTTCAGCCCTACAGGGCAGACTCATGGGGACTGAGTTTCTCTGATAACTAGTAGACATTTGAGAAAGGAATTATAGAGGAGACTTTAATAATGATCCTTTGCTCCTATTCTATAAATTACAAATTCTTTCCTAAAAGGACTGGAGGTGGCTGCCTTATGAATGAGGACAGTTAAAGTAAAAGCAAAGCATTAGAAACCACTACGAGGAGCAAGAAATGAATCAGGAACAGACCTGGAATAGCCCTGGGACTGTGTCCCACATTACACTTAGCTCCTAGCTGGCTGGAAACTGAGGGGAAAGAAAGCCTGAAAGTTGATCTGAAGAGTCTGCTTTTTACCTAACAGGCATTTGTTCATTCATTCATTCAATAAGTCAATTTAAAAATACTTCAGTGCTTGCTTTGTGCCAGCTTAGGTGCTGGAAATCCCAGGAGGAGTTTATTAAAGGAATTGATTTGGGAAAGCACCTCTTCGGTAGCCCTTTCCATCTCTCCCCTAGGAGAATGTCTATGTTTGGCCTTGCGTCAATAAACTTCTCCTGGGACTTACGCTGCTGGAGAGGTTTTAAGTTCTTTCCCCCCACAGTGCCGTCTATCTCCCCTGCCAAGTCCATTTCAGGAGGGACTATCCTGGTGGTCTGTTCACAAGGTCAAGGAGCTTGGACAGTTGCCAACCTTCTGGTTCACATTCTGCTTTAGAGCTGCCGCTGTGGCTCCCACCTCTTTCCACAGGTCTGGTTCCCCAGGCCAGGAGCGCACCATGGTGAGAAACATGGTGAGACTTAGGGTGAACGATGTCTGGGATTGGTGAACCAGGTCTGTCATGGGCTTGGGATCGGGGAGCAGGAGCTCAGGGGCCATCTAGTCACCTTGCCTGGTTGGGCTGAGTCCCATCTCCATAAGGCTGCTTAGTCAGCCCTGGCCCCTCATCAGAAGACCTCCACCAATAATCAACTATGGGCCTAACATTGTGCTAAGAGGTGTTTTTTGTTGTCGGTGGTGTGAGAGGGAGCGGGACACCCAGATGACTCCAGTTCCAGACCAGATTCTACTCTCAAGATAAGAAGCTCACAGTCCAGGAAGCAAGATGCGGGATGGACACAGATAACACAGGTGGACGCCAACCCGTGTAGTAGGACTCAGCTAGTTTCGTCCAACTGGAGGGGAGGCCAGAGAATGCTTCCTGGAGGGGCGGCTTTTAATATAGCAATAGATATGAAATTGATAAGATTTGGGCAGAGGAACACAGCCTACATCCCAAAGTCCGGAAAACTTTATGGCAACTGCAGTCAAGAGCTACCTAGGACATAGGTGGCCTAGGAGAAGAAATGTGGAAGGCAGGCCCCATGACACCCTTCTATGGCTGGACACAAGGGACCAGGTCGAGATGATTACCTTGGTCTATTTCTGATAAGTCATTCTTGCAGGTCAAACAGGTTTTTTTAAAATGTGGTGGTTTGGGGCCGAACCCGTGGCGCACTCGGGAGAGTGCGGCGCTGGGAGCGCAGCGACGCTCCCGCCACGGGTTCGGATCCTATGTAGGAATGGCCGGTGCACTCACTGGCTGAGTGCCAGTCATGAAAAAGACAAAAAAAAAAAAAAAAAAGAAAAATGTAGTGGTTTGGCCTCAATGACGCTAAAGTGTCAGCTGCGAATAAGTGGGGATCTTTCTATCTGCCTTGGCTCTCAGATGAAGGTCAGGCACGATTTCAGCCTATGAACTCTGTTAAGCATTTCCTGCCTTTCATAGGGTTCCTACTGTAAGCCAGGCACAGCATCACGAATTTAGTAAACAACTATCAATTATCTGCACAACCATGTGATATAGGTAGTATTTCTCCCAGTTTAAAGATGAATGAGACGGAGCCTCAGAGAAGTGCAGCAACTTGCCCAAGATCACATCACCTATAAGTTGTAGAGCTGGATTTGAATCCATGGAGGTCTGGTTCCAAAATCTAACACTGGGATCCAACATGCTGAGTTTCCTGGAGGAGATCTTAGGAATCACTCTATCAACCCTCCTTCACTGAAGATGAGAAAAGAAATGCCCAGAGGGGAGAAGCGACCTGGCCAGAGTCATGCAGTGGCAGCACAGGAACTGGACCCTGGGCCTCCCTCCTCCTGGTCTGGGATAAAAATAATGAGTCTCACGGCATTAAATCTCAGCTTTCCACTGCAGGTTTAGTAGCCACAGGCCTGGGCTACCACCTCTGAGGAAGTCTTTAAACACAGTGGGGGTGGGGGTGGGGGCTGCCACGGTGGCAATCTTTCACTTCACACTTTCACTTCAGGTCAGAAAAACCCCCCAGTGCATCTTTTCCTGAGCAGTTTCCCAGGCCTCCACCTTCCCTTCCCAGATCTGCTCAGCATGAGTCAGAGCCCCAGGCCACAGCCCCCAGACAGCAGCCCCAGCATGGACACACTCCCTGTGGAAAGAGCAGCAGGAGGTTTCTGGGCTTTGGCATTTCTGTTAGGTGGGGGAAGAATGTGGTGAGTTGGTTCTCTTTTAATCTTACTCTGTACAGCATGAGATCACAAAATGTTTTTGCATACATCAGTGGTTCTTTATATTTGGAACTCCGCTGACATACTGATAAAAAGTATGAATCTTTCCCCTCAGAAACACACAGACATAAATTCTATACACACTTTGAAAGGATTGTCACCCCCATCACAGCCTACCGATGGGTCAGGTTAAAAAGCCATGGTGGTGGTCATCAGCGCATTTGTTTCCCAAGGAGAATGGGACAGGTATTGTTACTGTCATTTCACAGAGGAGAAAAGGAGCTCACAAAATTGAAGGGACTTGCCCGAAGTCACGTGACAAGCCATGGCAGAGGTGGAACTAGAACCACTGTTCAGTACAGCAAACAGAGTCCCCTCTGTGCTGGGCATTCACAGTCCTCGCCCTGGAAGAAGACCCCGTCTAGAAGCCAAACGTTCTGACCCCAAAAGGGATTTCTATCTGCCCAGAGGGAAGACAGACAGGGAGCTGGTTTCCTGCTTCTCTGTGCATCTGGTTGCTGTCAGATGTTGTCTTGTTGGAACTCCATCTAAATCCCTGCATTTCCTGCCCTAACCCACTTGGGACAATAACCACAGGTTGCTGGCCACGCCAGGTCCAGGGGAGGCACAAATGCCAGCCACCGCCACCCCAGCATCCCTCTTCTATGCTGGACTCTACTCGGGGAAAGCCATTCCCTGACTGGAGTGGGAAGAGTTCCTGGTAGGGGGCCAGGGCAGCAGGGGTGCAGGGAGCATCTTATCTCAGCCTCCTGAGACAGAAGCGCCCAGAGTGGGCAGTGTGGGGATGTGGAAGCTGAGAGACACTTGCACAGTGTCCCTCACTCATGACCAGGGTCGAGAGCTCGGCTGGCTCCATGTCCTGTCTCAACTCAGAGGTGACCTTGACAATACTCAGCAAGGGACATCTATCTCAGGGAAATGCCCATCCCGATTTCTCTGGGCAGGGCCATTTCTGTGCTTACAGCACAAGAGTTTTGTCTTGTGACTCAGGGGGAGTGGATTCTAGTTCCAGCTCTGCCACTAATTTGTTGGGTGACCTTAGGCAAATTACATCCCCACCCTTCCCGCTGCAGGTGTAGTAGTCACAGGCACTCGCTGGTAAAATGATGGAGTTGGATTAGATGAGATGTTTTCAAAGGATTACTGACCATTTCTCTTTTGTGCCCAATATTTATCTTTCTTTTTTTTTGGCAGCTGGCCCAGATGGGGATTCAAATGCTTAGAACTTGGTGTTACAAGGCCTCGCTCTAACTCACTGAGCTAACCGGCCAGCCTTCAATACTTTTCTTAATTGTGGTTTGTCTCCTTTTTTCTTAAGTAATCTTGTCTGAGGTTGTCTATTTTGTTATCTTTTCAAAGAACTAGCTTTGGTCTTTGTTGGTTCTTTCTATTGTCTATTGTTTTCCCTTATTAATTAATTTCTGCTCTTTTTGTTTTGTTTTGTTTTGTTTTGCAGCTGGCCAGAACAGGGATCCAAACCCTTCACCTTGGTGTTACAACACTGGCTCTAACCAACTGAGCCAACCAGCTGGCCCTCTGCTCTTCTTACTTCTATCTTCTGCCTTCTTTGGATTTATTCTGTTGTTCTTTTCCTGATTTCATGAGTTGGATGTTTAGCTCATTAGTTTTTTTTTTTTTTTTTTTTTTTTCGTATTATGAGCATCTGGGGCTATAAAATTCCCTTTCCATATCACTCAGATGCATCCCCAAATCTTACTGTGTTGCAATTTCGTAATCATTTAATACTAAGTATTTGCTATTTTTTTTCTAAGTTTTTGATCCAGGAATTATTCAGAGGTATGGTTTTAAAATTCCATACTTATGATACTTTGTAGTCATATTTTTAAAATTCTTAATTTCTAATGAATTGCAAGTGATCAGATGCAATTTAGATGGTTTGTATATTACAGATCATGTTAAATTTTTTGAAATTTACTTTTCACATAGGACTTACTTTTAATAAGTGTCCACATTTACTTCAAAACAACGTGTATTCTCTAATTATTGGGTGCTGAGTTCCATATATGACTATTAGATCAAGCTTGTTAATTGCACATTCAAATATCACATCCTTACTTATTATGTCGTCTGCTTAATCTATCAATTTCTGAGACAGGACTGTTAAAATTGCTCACTATTCAATTGAAATTAGATTCAATTCTGCAAATATTTATTGAGTACCTATTATGTACTAGACACTACTCTAAGCCCTTTTGTAATATCAGTGACCAAAACAGGAGGTCCCTGACCACATGGAGCTTATATTCTAGTGACAATAGGGACAGACAATAAACAATAAGCAATAAAACAATAGACAATAAATAACAAAACATGATAAGTAAATTACATAGGATAAATTATATGGTAGAAGGTGATAAGTGATATGGAAAAAATAAAGAATAGGTCAATGTAAGGGAACACAAAAGAGCTGGAGTTTGGAGTGAATTACAGTATTAAATGGGGTGGTCAGGGCAGGTGTTATTCAAAATGGGAAATCTGAGCAAAGACTTGAAGAAGATGAGAGACAGAGCCAAGTACCTCTCTGGGGAAAGAGTGTTCCAGGCAGAGGGAACAGCCAGTGCAAAGGCCCTGAGGCAGGAGAGAAGACTGATCACGAAGCAAAAGTGGCTAAAGAGAGTGACCAAGGGAAGCATGGCCGAAGGGAGGTCAGAGTGGTAATGGGCCCTTTTAGGCCATGGTAAGAACTTTGACTTTTACAATGAATGGAATGCGGAGCTAAGATGGGTTTGGGACAGAGGAGTAACATGATCTGACTTATATTTTAAGAAGATCACCCTGGCTGCTGTGTTGAAATTAGACTAGAAATGGGCCTGGTTAAAAGCAGGGAGCCCAGTGAGGAAGCTATTATAGTAAACAAGTAAGAGATGATGCTGGGTTTTTTAAAGCCTACAGTTAAATCAGCGTCCACCTGCTTCCTAAATAAAGCTCTCACGCTATTCATCTCTTTCTTGTCTTGCCTTATAGTCATTCACAGTCTTATTTCCATTTTGTTTTTATACTCTCCAGATTATTCTCTATTGTTACTGTTGCCTTATGGAGATGTTTGCTCCTATTTACTCATGCATTCGTCAACTTACTAGCTTGCCATTCCTTCTTGCCTTGCTTTCTTCTTTTTCATTCAGTTCTTCATGTCTCTTAACCTGTCTTTCATCCTTTTCCATCTCTTCATCTCCTCGTGAGAAACTTCTTCGGATCAATGCTTTTTAGCTGGTCTATTCTGTTCTTTAACCTATCCCTTAAGGGTTTCTTTTTTCAAGGACTTTATTTTTCACTTCCAGAAATTCTACCTGATTCTTTTTCAAATCTGCCCTGTCTCGCATTTTGTACTCATGTGTGTGTTTGTCTGTCTGTTTTTGGCAGCTGGCCATTATGGGGATCCGAGCCCTCAACCTTGGTGTTATAACACTGTGCTCTAACCAACTGAGCTAACTGGCCAGCCCTGTACTCATGTTTTTTATTCTTTATTGTTTAATAATATTAAACCTATTTTTATAAGGTATACCCAAGAATTATATTATATAAAGGTGGTTTTTTTTGTTTGTTTGTTTGTTTTTTTAAAGATGACCGGTAAGGGGATCTTAACCCTTGACTTGGTGTTGTCAGCACCACGCTCTCCCAAGTGAGCCACAGGCTGGCCCTTATATAAAGTTCTTCAAAGTGTAATTCTACTGCCTGACATTTCTACTAACTCTTGCTCATGTTTCCTGATGTATTCCATAATTTTGCATTGTGAGCTCTAATTCCATGGGCTTTTACATGTGATAACCCTGTGCAACTTATTTAGAAAGCATATCCCTCTACAGAAATGTTTAGTTTGCTTTCTAATAATGTTTAATAATGTCTCATACAATATTTAGGTGTCCTGAGTTTTTTCTTCAATATTTGGAACATATTTATGCTAAAAAATTATTTATTATCTGATACTCAAATTTAACTGCACTCATTTTATCTAGTATAAAATATTTTATCTTCTACAGTTTATCTTCATACCACTTGATGTAAAGCTGAAGTCTCATCTCCCATCCCTAAATAATTGTTAAAACTTCAGCACCTTACTTACCAAAACTGGCAGACAAAACAAAACAAGAAAACTGGTCAGTGGCAAAAAAAAAAAAAAAAAAAAGACAATGCAAAAAACAAACAAACAAACAAAAAAACCCAAAACGAAACCCTCTACCTTATCACTCCAGATTCCATTTCTTCTAGGTTTTGATTTCCTCTTGGTTTTAGACTCTTGGGGCTTTCCCTTGCTTTCAAACGAGAGCCTTAGGATTAGTCTTTTGAAAAACAAAAGGCCAAAAAGCTTACAGGTCACTTTTGCTTGTTGCACCCCGCCACATACCTCACCCTGAAGCAACCACTACAGACCTGGCTTCCACCTGAATGGAGAAAGGCAACATCCAGGGGAACAAAATATAAACTGAGTTTCCAACATATGATCTATCCACCCAGGTAAAAGTTTTTGCTTGTATCAGTTACCAAGTGAGGTCATTGTTGCACTGATTGACTCTCTTTTCTTCCTCTTCAAGACTGGTGGAAGCCAAAGGTTCCACACCATGGAGGGGTGCTGGATGATGGAGGCAGCCAATGGCTCCAAGGATGGCCTGAATTTCAATCCCATGAAGGAGTACATGATTCTGAGCGGTCCCCAAAAGATAGCTGTTGCAGTGCTGTGCACCCTTCTGGGCCTGCTGAGCGCCCTGGAGAACGTGGCCATTCTCTATCTGATCCTGGCCAACCACCGGCTCCGCAGGAAGCCCTCCTACCTGTTCATAGGCAGCTTGGCTGCAGCTGACTTCCTGGCCAGTGTGGTCTTTGCCTGCAACTTCGTAAATTTCCACGTCTTCCATGGCATGGATTCCAAGGCTGTCTTCCTGCTAAAAATTGGCAGCGTGACCATGACCTTCACAGCCTCTGTGGGCAGCCTGCTGCTGACCGCTATTGACCGCTACCTCTGTCTGTGCTACCCACCTGCATACAAAGCTCTACTTACCCGTGGGAGGGCACTGGCAGCTCTGGGCATCATGTGGGTCCTCTCAGCATTCATCTCCTACCTGCCCCTCATGGGATGGACTTGCTGTCCCAGTCTCTGCTCTCAGCTTTTCCCACTGATCCCCAATGACTATCTGCTGGGCTGGCTCCTGTTCATTGCCTTTCTCTTCTCTGGCATCATCTACACCTATGGGCACATCCTCTGGAAGGCCCATCAGCATGTAGCCAGCTTGGCTGAACACCAGGACAGGCAGGTGCCAGGAATGTCCTGGATGAGGTTGGATGTGAAGTTGGCCAAGACCCTGGCACTGGTGCTGGCTGTGCTCTTCATATGCTGGTTCCCAGTACTGGCCCTCATGGCCCACAGCCTGACCACCACGCTAAGTGACCAGATCAAGAAGGTCTTCGCCTTCTGCTCCATGCTGTGCCTTGTCAACTCCATGGTCAACCCTGTCATCTATGCCCTGCGAAGTGGGGAGATCCGCTCCTCTGCCCACCATTGCCTGGCCTGCTGGAAGAAGTGCCTGAGGGGCCTCGGGCCTGAGGGAAAAGAAGAAGCCCCAAGGTCCTCAGTCACCGAGACAGAGGCTGATGTGAAAATCACCTCGTGACCAGAATCCAGAGGTCCGTACTGTGCTGATTACTGATGAGGCCTCTTTCCCAGTTTTAAACAACCCAAGTCAGAAGTCATTGACTCCCTGGAGGAGAGAGAGCAGTCTGGCTCTCTTATCTTACTGGAACCAGCCCCAGAGGCCTGGACACATCCTTTTTTGCTGATGAGTGTTGGGACTGACCCTGGGAGGGGAGCCTAGCCATGCTTCCCTGCACATGGCCTGCTGGATAGCCGGGACCTGCAAGGAGCGGCAAGGTGGGCAGGGGGCAGAGAGCCTGGGACAGGCTCAGTAGTGTCAGGTCAGAAATGAGATGGCTCAGTGCCTGTATCCTCCAGAGACCATAGGAGCCAGAGAGAGCCTTCAGGCTCGGCAGTGAAGGACTCGGAGGAAATCTTAGAAGAAGAATGGATGGGGGCCGGCCCGTGGCTCACTCGGGAGAGTGCGGTGCTGATAACACCAAGGCCCCGGGTTCGGATCCCATATACGGATGGCCGGTTTGCTCACTGGCTGAGCATGGTGCTGACAACACCAAGTCAAGGGTTAAGATCCCCTTACCGGTCATCTATAAAAAAAAAAAAAAAAAAAAAGAAGAAGAATGGATGTTCTCCTGGGAACTCAGGGTATCGAATGGGATGGCCGGCTAGCCCTTATTCCTGCTTAATTGTCAGGGCGTCCTTGGCTCTGAAGCTATGAAAGTCCCCACCTTCAGGTCTCCCTTGCCCACTGAGAACCAAAAACTGTGATATGATGAAGATCAAGGGCACTGACGCCTCTTTCAGAGATAGATGACAAGCCTTCAGTTCAGGGCATCTTGTTGTTAGGGCAAGGGCCCTCCCTGACATCCTGCTAATCCCCACTCACAGCCGCTGGGGCCTCTTAGGTCCCTGCAGAGTACAGAGGAGGCTGGGATTACTTGAGATGCTTCAGAGAATTCCAGTGACTCTGCCAAGTCCTGCTTGGTGGTGCTACTGGAAGCAGGCAGTGTGTCAATCTAACCTAACTCCAAGAAAAAAGAAGATATTCACAAAGATTGTGTAAGTCCCCAAATTGTACCCAGTCTCACCTCAGTTCAGCCCCTTTGGCTCCTCCACACCCCTATAACATATATGAAGAGAAAAGTGGGAGGAGGGGAAATTCCCTGGACGCCAGGGCTGACATTCCACAGCCCATTATTCCCAGCAGGAACATAGCTCCGTGCTCTTGAAGATCCCAGGGTACCCACAGTTCACATATCAGGAGGCTGAGTTCCTCCCAGAGGGGCTTAAAACAGTAGGCGGGAGAAACTGTTGGATGGTGGGTAGAATTGCAGAGGAATTCTAATGCAATTATTTAGGACCACAGACAGAATAAAAGGAAACATATTGATTAAATGTATCTTCATTCAGGGGACGGTGGGTTAGCTCAGTTGGTTAGAGCATGGTGCTGATAACACTAAGGTCCAGGGTTTGATCCCTGTACCAGCCAGCCACCAAAAAAAAAAGAAAGAAAGAAAGAAAGAAAAGGGGAGGGGGGGACATGTCTTCATTCAATACCTGCAAGATAAGATCTCCATGCTCCATTCACTCATCCATCCATCTCATGTATGTGCCAGGCTCTGGGCTGGGTCCTGGGAACCCAGCCATACATGAGACTCTGCCCCAGTTTCATGGGGCTTATATCCTACATCCAATAAGTAAATAAAGAAGATAATTACAGGTGGCACAATGAAGGAAATCAGCAGGGTCATGTGATCGGGATTAGTCGAGGCAACCTTAGCTAGGGAAGACCTGCCGTGTGCTCTGGTCATCATGCCAGCTAGCTTTTATGGAGACTTTGCTGTGTGCCAGGCACTGGGCTAAGTGCTTTTAAGTGCCTTTTTCACTTAATCTTCACAATAACCTGAGGAAGAGGGTCTTGGTCTCTTCATTTTACAGGTGAGGAAAACTCAAAGAGGCAAAGTCCCTTACCTGAGATCACACAGCTAATAAGTACCAGGGCTGGGGTTTGTGGAGGATATTGATATTAATAAAACACATGTATTTCACAGGGCCTTAGCCTATAGCTTAGTAGGATCAAAGTCCTTAGCTTAGTAGGACCAAAGTCCTGTAGTTTAAGGAATAGCCTAACTTTTTAGTAAAACACATAGAAATGCTAAGATTAAAAAAGACCAGAAAACTCTCACAGGACTGAAGTCCTTGATGTAGATAAGAAAATTGAAGCAGGGCCGAGCCGTGGCGCACTCGGTAGAGTGCTGCACTGGGAGCGCAGCAACGCTCCCGCCGCGGGTTCGGATCCTATATAAGAATGACCGGTGCACTCACTGGCTGAGTGCCGGTCACGAAAAAACGACAAACAAAATAAAATAAAATCTATTTAAAAAAAAAAAAAAAAGAAAATTGAAGCAAAGCAAAAGTGATTGCTCTGGGGGCAGTTGCCCTTGGTGCAGCTAAACCTGAATGATGGGAAAGTAGGTGAGCTAAAAGCTTCAAGGTTACTCTGCAAGTTACTGGTTGGCAGATGTTCCACATTTTACCTTCAGCTGTTTCTTTAAGTCTCTTGGGGAGCTAAGTGCTGCCATAGTTTCTTTTTGTATGTCACATGGCTTAGTTTTATGACTCCTTTTGGTGGTAAATTGCTTGAACTATTTTAAGTTGCACCTGCTTTAAGGAAAATTGTCATGTAGCCAGTTTGTTTATATTTTCACTGTGACTGATTAACCACCTGTGTTTCTTCTGTAACTTTCTTGCCTATGAGATAAAAACTGAGAGAAAACCTGTCTCAGGGCTATTCCTAGGGCTCTCCTCCCTTGAAGGAGTTCTCCCCGGGTTTAACCCCTTCAGGCTTCTCATTGCTCTGGATACATGGGCTCTGAGTAATCCTTTACATCTCTGTCACCCTGCGAGAGGTAACGACAGGGATTTCCACCTAGTTCTCTTTGACTGCAAAGCCTGCCCTCTCTTTTTCTTCTTTCTTTTCCTCCTTCCTTCCTTTTGTGTCTGGCCAGTACGGGGATCCGGACCCCTGACCTCGGTGTTATAACACTGTGCTCTAACCACTGAGACAACTGGCCAGCCTTCTTCTTTATACTGCACCATGGCCCCTGCGGGCTCTGGCCACAGGCCCTGGGGTGCAGTCTGGTCTGACCCCAGAGCCCTGCTCCACAAGGCCACCTCTCCACTCTTCAGCAAACCTCAGCATGGCTCCACTTTCCCTTCCCTACTTGTCACCAACAGCTACTGGCCACAGTCCAGGCCTCACCTCGCCCCGTGAGTCGGGCCAGGAGTCCCACACTGCTGTGTCCTCCCTTGGGTCTCCCACTGCCTGGAGCAGCTGTCCTTCCTGCCCTCCCCAGTGAAGGTACACTCAGTCTTCAAGACTCAGTTCAGGCCTCACCAGCATCCAGGACACTTTCCCAGGTATCTACCTGGATCCCCCAGCCCTGTCCACAGCCACACACACTGTGGAGTTGATGCCCCTCTCTGCCCCCTCACTGGCCACTATGACCCTATTCGAGGTGCATAGCAGTGTCCTGGCAAGGCCAGGAAAGCCTTCAGTCACCTCCTTCCTGCTCGTCACAGCGTCCTGAGCCTCATGCAAGGTCTGGCCTTATAATATCCACACAGAACACTCCACATCTCGGGCAGCAGCCCTGACTGTGGGGGCTGTGGCTGGGACCTTGCCGATGACCCTGCCCAGATGGGCCACTCACCCAGCAGCCCACACTGCTTGCTTGCAGTGACCATGATGCTGGTTCAAGTCCTAACAGGGCCTGCCCAAGCCCAGGATCAGCCAAAAAGGAAAGCGGGGCTCCATCCAGTGTGCTCCAGGTTTGAAGTCTGGCATAGAGTCATCTCCACTCCTATGCTGAACTCAGCAAGCCTCAGGCTGATAGGAGAATCTCATAACTGGGATGAAGCCAGGCAGAAATGCTGTGACAGGCTTCTGAGGACAGCCCTGGATGGCAGACAGGGCCCCCTGAACCAAGCCTGTGCAGGAGGCTCCACCCCTACCCAGCTCCACCAGCGAGGGCACCCTGCCCGTGACGCAGCTTCAGAAAATTGTTCAAGGCACCTGGCTTGTATTTGGTGGTGAGTCCCATCTTCTGCACCAGAGGACTCGGGCCAGGACAACTCTTCCTATGGAAGGTTCTGGATTGCTCCACAGTGCAGCACTAACAGGAAGCATGGTGGAGTAAGAACAGTGCAAGTTCATGGTCTGTTTGGTCACGACCCCTCACTTTTTCAACAAACAGCCATCAGGCACCCACTGGTGCCCAGGCCCTGGGCCACAGCTGAACATTCAGAAATGTGTGGCTCCCTCATGGGTGGGGGTGGGGCTGCAGACCAGGAGGCCTGGGATGACCGCAGAGCCCACCGTGGGCATCCTGGGTTGGGACCTCAAGTTCCTCACCTAAGAACTGGGCATAATCATCCTCTACCACCTTCCTCGACACACCCGAGTGGGACAGGATAAGGATGCTCCAAGTACAGAGTGAAAACCCAAATGTAAGAATTGATTCCGAACAGCTGAAGGTCACGTAACAGCACAGGCCATGCATTTTCAGTTCCTCTGTTCATTCTTTCTCCCCATTACTCTTTCGGTCACCCACTCCTCCATTTACAGATCCAGCAAATATTTAGGTGCCAGGCAGTGCTGAGCAGTATGGCAGAAAACAGATGAATCCGAGAGGAGGTCTACCTTCAGAGCCCTAAGTCCATTGTTACTGACATTGCACAAAATCAGGTTTTAAAGAACATAATGAATTACAGCTGGACTGAACCACACAGATCGAATTCCACTTGTAGCAAATAACAATCAACAAATCCATTAGCCACAGATAGGCCCATATGCATTAAAATAGAAAGCCTACACCTTAGCCAACTGTTCATATACACCAAACATTATTCAAAGCAATAAAATGCCCAACAACCTCAGAAGCAATATGTATATCTGCAGTTGAATGGATGCCAAAGCCTGCCTTCTTAACCACTAACTAGCCTCTCAGCCTAGTCCAGTCAAGTTCTGCTCGATCATTGCTCATTAGGGATAATTTTAACATCGGATCTCTGTGATTTTATCACTGATTCCTAACATGTTAATTTCCCTTAGCAGATTCCCACAAACCAGGTGGCTTAAAACAAAAATTTATTCCCTTACAGTTCTGGACATTAGAAGTCCAAAATCAAGGTGTTGGTAGGGCCACGCTTCCTCCGAAATTTCAAGGGGAAGATCCTTTCTTGCCTTTTCCAACCTCTGGTGGTTCCTGGCATTCCTTAGCTTGAGGCAATATAACTCCCATCTCTGCCTCCGTCTTTCATAATTTTCTCTTTTTCTTGGTTCAGGGGTCCAAACCCTTGACATTGGTGTTACAACACTGCACTCTAACCAACTGAGCTAGCTGGCCAGTCCCTGCCTCTGTCTTGACATGACCTTTCCCCTACCTGTGTCTCTTGGTGTCTTTTAAGAACACCAGTTATTGGATTTGGGCCCACCCTAATCTGGTATGACCCTATCTCAATTTAACTAATTACATCCGCAAAACCCCTGTTTCCAAATAAGTTCATGTTCACAGGTTCCAAGCAACATGAAGTTTTGGGGGACAGTATTCAACTTAGTACAGCCCCCTGGGACAAAGTCCACCCCTCTGGGCTGTGTTAAGTGGCAGTCACTGGCTTACCTTCCCCCACAAGATGAGCTCCGTGTTTGCCTCTGTCCCCAGTGCTCAGTAAGGATCCAGCAGAGTCTTAAGGGATCTGGTCAGTATCTGTGGAACTGAACGGCTTCTGAAAAGCTCTGAAGTGCATTTTGGAAAATCAAACTATTTTAACCCAGATACCTATCTTTTTGTAAGGCAAAGAAATGGCATAAATTTTTAAAGGTGAATTTGCCTGTTCAAATATTGTGATGCCTTAAAGTTGGGGGATGCCTTTCTTTATTCATTTGGTAGGATCTTTTTTCTCATTTTAGCAAAGAAAATGCTAAAGTGCTTAGCACAAATTGGCACTCAGTAAATATTTGTTGAATGAATAAAACTAGATTTTTAAAATAATTTAATCAAATGTACTTCCTTCCACACTTTCTATCTCTCCCCTTTTACAGTCACCCCCTATTTCTGCTTTATGGAGAGAAGCAGAGTTTGCAGAGGGGGAACACATGGGGGAAAGGTGACTCCAGATATCACTGAGAACTGCCCTCATTGCTTAGATGAGGAAACAGGCCCAGGCAGTGGACAAAACTCACACAAGGAAACCAACGACGTAGTGTCTGGTGCAAGAAACCCAGGTTTCCTAACTTCCAGTTCTAACCACTCTGTCACAATGCCTCTCACCTGCCCCTGCAGGTTTACATTTTGGTTATGTGGATAAGGAGAAATGAAAGTCAGTGTCCCATTTTATCCTCCCTGAGACAAGTTCTGAAACATCAAAGAGTCTGATCACTAGAAGATGTGTGTGGATGGGTTGTTTCGTTTTTAAGGTGTCCATGCTTACTGTTTTGGACAATATTTCAACATCATCTCATGGAGGAAAAGCACAGAAATTAAAGAAAATAGCTATTCATCCAGCCATGGTGTTTCCTGATCACTTTCAGAATGAAGAAGTGCTTGGTTCTGTCAATACAGGCTCTGACTCCTCCTAGGGTGCAAGAGAGAAGCAGCCTGGAGAGAGACATAGAGTCGGCATCTGGAGACCTGGATTCTAAATAGCTGCATGATCTTGGGCAACTCTCTTCTCTCCGGGTATCAGTTTCCTCCTCTGTGAAGTGGGAAGGGGACGGAAGAGGATGGTGCCGAGGATCTCCAAAGTCCCTTCCAACTCTGACATGCTGCCATTCTCTTGTGCCACGTGGGATCAGGAGACTTCTAACTTGCACCCTTTCCACACTGATGCCCCCTCTCCTCACCCCACCCCACCCCCACCATTTGAGCACATACAGCAAGTACGAATTGCAGAGGAACTGGTTGACCTCCCTACCAGGCAAGATTCACACAGATGTCCTTGGGCCTGGGGCCTCTTGGCTCTCAATTTTCTGGCCCTGGTATTCTAAAAATGTGCCTCTGCGACAAACTGTGCATGGTCTTGTTTTTCCAGTTAGATGCGAACCTTGAAATTCCTCAGAATTCCCAATGCAAGCTCAATAAAAATAAATATTAGGCAAAATGGTCACACCCACTCTTCCTCTTTCGGTACCCAGTTTTCTCCCTCCTCTGCCCTCATAATCTTCCTCCCATCCCACCTCGTTATTTCTGCCAGGGCTGTTACAATGCGCCTCCAATCTGGTATCCCTGCTTCTGCGCTTGCTCTTCTACACGACAGCTCAAAAGCCCCCTTATGGCTCCCGATTGCCCACAATCGTGATCTCACTTCAGTCCATCTCTGCAGGATTGCTGCAGCAAAACAAACTACTCCCAGTTCTCCGCACACTGCGGGCCTTCCCCACCTCCACCGTTTAACTCCGCAGCGAAGTCCCTCCTGAAGTTTTCATTCTCCCGCCCACGGGGCGCTGTCAACACCTCCTTGCTTCTTTCTCCCTTTGAGCGCCAGAGGGCGCTCCAGGAACGGCCGACCCTGGGAGGAAGCGACCTGGTAGCCAAGCAGTCTGGGTTGACCCGCCCCGTTTCTCCTTGCGAGCCAATCATTAGTCAGTGTGGGCGGAGCCGCGCGCCCCGCACCTGCGCATGAAGAGGGGGCCGTGGAGGCTCTCAGTCAGCGATGCGGGCCGGGGAGGTGATGCCGCGGCTGGGGGCCGTCGCTCCGCTGCTGCTGCTGCTGCTGCTCGCTGTGGTCGAGTCGGCGCCCCGGGCTCCCAGCAAGGCCTCGCCACAGCCGCGCTACACCCCCGACTGGCCGAGCCTGGACTCCCGGCCGCTGCCGGAGTGGTTCGACGAGGCCAAGTTCGGGGTGTTCGTGCACTGGGGCGTGTTCTCCGTGCCGGCCTGGGGCAGCGAGTGGTTCTGGTGGCACTGGAAGGGCCAGTCGCTGCCCCGATACCAGAGCTTCATGCGGGACAACTACCCGCCCGGCTTCAGCTACGCCGACTTCGGGCCGCAGTTCACGGCGCGCTTCTTCCACCCGGAGGACTGGGCCGACCTCTTCCAGGCCGCGGGGGCCAAGTGAGTGTCGGCTCGGCAGCGGCGGCGGCGGCCGCGGGAGCACGGGGTGGGCGGGGCGCTGGCCCAAGGCCACTCAGCCGCCTGGCTTAGATTCCCCCGGGCGCTGTGTTCTGCCTGCCCAAGGGTGCAGATTTGAACGTGGCACACCTGATCCTAAGGAGAAGGTGCGTCTCGTTGGAGATTCAGAAATGAAGGTTTCGAGGAGGTGGTGGGCTGGAAAGCCCTCGGTATCTACACTCGTATATCGAGGGGACTGAGCTGGGCGACACCTAATGTCCCTTCTAGGTCGGCGAGACCACCAGGATTCTAGGCTTTAAATCAGTGGTGTGGAGTCTGGTCCTAGTTCAGTTGTGAACCTGGACAAGTCACCCTCTTTCGATGGTTCCTTCCAGCTCTAATGTCTCCAAGACGGAAGGGAACTCCAGTGTGCAGTGTAGGTGGGCAGCGGTACAGATTCCCATCCATCTGCTCCTGTCAACACCTTGTGCACAGAAAGAGCTCAGGAAAGCTTTAAGGGCTGGCCGGTTTATCAATTGGTTAGAGCTCGGTGTTATCACACCAAGGTCAGGGGTTCCAATCTCCATACTGACCAACCACCATCACCACAAAAAAACCCCCAAAAACTGGATTGTTTTGAGAACTCTTGCATGGTTGGTTCAGAGAACTGAAACAGTGGGAAGTGCTCGAGTGGAACCATGAGGTTGTGGAAGGCAGGGGCCTGTCCTGAAGGAGTAAGCCTCGAGGGTCATATCTGGCCAGGTGTTAAGGCAGGGAATGGTTAGTCTCAACTTCTAGAAGGATTTGTTTGGCTGCTGGGAGGAAAATGGGTTGGTGAAGAGTAAGAATGGAGGCAGGGAGGTTTCTCGGCTCCTGGCTTGGAGGAGTCCTCCCTTCTTACCTTAGTTCCTCAGTCATCCTTCAGATTTTAGTTTCTCTTGGTCTTTAGGTTCTCTTGTACTAAAGAGAAATTACAACTGGCATTTAGTGTTTACCATTATACATACGGGAATAAAAGGCTCGAATGAACAGAGGAAGCGTTATCTGTCTTCTAGGGGTCTTAGAGATCCACAATTTACAAATGAAAAAAATTTAAATCCGGGAGACAGCCTCTATCCAGACCTCTTATTTTATGGATGAGGTGACTGGCCCAAAGAAAGGGAACTATTGTCCTAGACTACAAATCTAATGACTCTAAGGTGAAGATTCTTTCTACTGCACCAGGGTTCTGTAAACTGTGGCCAGAGGGATTGATCCTCTGCTTGATTTTGTAAGGCCTAAGTGGTGAGAATAGTTTTCACATTTTTTAAAGATTGTAAAAACAAAAGAAAAAAGAAAAAGATTCAGAAAAAGCAGGATTAAAAGAAAAAGAAAAAAACAAAACAAAACAGGAAGAATATGTTAAGAGGGGAATGTGGTCCACAAAGCCTAAAATACTATCTGGCCCTTAAAGTCCTGGAGTTCTCTCCACCAGCCAGTAATTAAATCATCACATGTAGGCATTATCTATTTTTCTGCCATAAAAGCAAATGAAATGTTGAGTGACTTGATGTTTATTTCAACGCTTGCCTTTTCTCCTAGCTCTTTGGGTCTTTTTTCAACTCTGTAAATGACAGTCAATTCATATAGGCTCGGTTAAACAAACAGCTTACTTTTCTATCATATCTGCTGTTTCTGGTAGAGATCTTTCTCCTTCTGGGCAAAGGATTAAAGAGAGTCATTTAGTCAGAAGGGTTGAAGAATCAGACAGCTAACGCGCATTTCTTTCCCCTTACTTTTTTCTTCTCTTGGGCCTCTTCCTTGGCTGGGGACTAAGGATTGTGACTTCCTCAAGTTTGCTTCTATTCCTGAAGCAGTACCCAAGGGGAGTTGTGACTGCAGCACCTTCCTGGGTGTCACTAGTATAGTCACTCACACAAGTACATTTCCTGCAGTCAGTTTCTCCTAACCATTTTAAAAGCTGTAGGCATGCTGGGCAAGTTTATGCTCTCCACCCACTCCCCACTGCCTTTGCTCATGAGGTTTCTTTTCTTTTCTTTTCTTTTTTTTTTTTTGATGGCTGGTCGGTAAGGGGATCCAAACCCATGACCTTAGTGTTATAAGGCTGTGCTCTAACCAACTGACCTAACAGCCAGTCCTGCTTATGTGGTTTTGATGTCTATAGGTATGTAGTCCTGACAACAAAGCATCATGAAGGCTTCACAAACTGGCCAAGTCCTGTGTCTTGGAACTGGAACTCTCAGGACCTGGGACCCCATCGTGATTTGGTTGGTGAGTTGGGAACAGCTGTCCGGAAGAGGTGTGTATCTATAGACAGTTACTTGTCTTCTCTTTTGATCTAGCCATCCAGAGTTCCATACCTTCTCTACTCTTGTATGTTTTCTAAGTTCGCATTTAGCAAGTAACCTAAAGGGCTTCTGGCCTTTGAATTAGCAGTGTTTGAGCATAGCAGTTTTCCCATGACCAAAGGTGACACCATCAGAGAAGTTCATGGCTGTGTCTGGTTAGGTGAAAGGTACACAATGTAGACCACAATGCTCCATCTGCAGAAAAGGGTTCCTTCTGGGAAACCTTGCAGCCTTTGGAAGGGCCTTTGCCAGTGTCTGATGGAGGCCAGGGACTGGGTCTCTCATCTTTGTGTCCTCCTTAACCATCAACACAGAACTTTACAGGCGTTCAGAGAAGGCTTGGATGAATGGTAGATCAAGCAGGGGACTGAAAAGGGCAGTTAAAGCAGCAAAAGGTGAGGGAAAGGGCATGCAATGTATTCTAATTAATGTTCCCTAATATTTGCCACTTAATAGGAAGTAAATTCCCAAGATCAAGGAGGTAGGAAATGGCAAAGGAGGAATTTGAACCCAGATATTCTGGTTTTGGACTCTACTGTCCAGATATGTTTGCCTGGGAGTAGGAAAAGTAGTATTCGTGCCACTTCCAACCTCAGCTCTGCTGTGATTTGAGGGGTAGGTCAGCTGACTACGTCCTATTTGAGGGTAGGTCAGCTGACTGTTTTTATAAATCATAAAGTTTGACTGGAACACAGCCGTTCCTGTTCGTTTATGGATCATCTATGACTGCCTTCAAGGTACAATTTGAGAGTTGAGATAGAGACCACATGGCCTGCAAAGCCTATCTGGACTCTGAAGAAAGAGCTTGCTGACTCCTGTCACCTGTTCCATTCGGTTTCCCGGTGCTGTGCTGTGCTAACAGTCCTGCTGTAAAACTCTGAGGTGCTGATTAGATTTGGACTTTAGGAGCCATGATTTCTACCTTCTTTGTATCTATTTAGTCCCCAAGTCATGTGATGAAATAATTGACTCTGATTCTTTCTTATCTGTGCCTGTCCTGTTTTTCTGTTTAAGGAACATACGCTATGGACTCTACCACTCACTTTTAGAGTGGTTCCATCCGCTCTACCTACTTGATAAGAAAAATAACTTCAAAACACAACATTTTGTCAGTGCAAAAATAATGCCAGAGCTGTATGACCTTGTTAACAGGTAAGAAACAGAAATGTTTTTGGCCTTACTACTTTTATCAATGACATAAGAGCTTCCTATAGGGTACTATTAAAAGGGCCTCGGGGAGGGTGTGGGCAACTATGAAAAAAATTTCAGAAGACATCAAAATAATAAAAGTGGTGGTTGTATTAAGGCAAAATATGTTTTTTCCTCCTACTTTTCAAAACTTCTGTAATGTCTTATTGCCTTTACAAATTGAAACAATCAAAAACACAGTGAAACAATCATGCAAAACCCAGGATGATAGCAAGTCCAAACTTTAGTTCCCTCCTTCATACTGTTTTCCTGTGGCAGGACCTCAGAGAAGGGCAGTGTGGTCTAATGGACCCTGTGTAGGATTTGGCCTCAGGCAGATTTACACTTGAGTTCTGGCTTTTGTTACTTACAAGCCTTAAACAGATCATCCTTCTGAGCCTCAGATTCTCACTCTGTAAAATGGGGATAATAATGCCTTCTATGTAGGGCTCAGAAGAATATGTGAAAAGTATCTGCCACAGTGCCTGGTACAGAGTAAGGGTGTCGTTATTATCATTATTCTTGAAATGATCACTTTCACTTTGGGATTTGTCACTAGTCTTCACACTGTGTTTTATCCCTAGATTGCCTCTCTTGCACCTGGGGGCTCATAGAGGACGGGGGACCCTTAAAGCTTAAGAGACAGCCTGGACTCTCATTTTAGAAAAACAAACAAAAGGGCTGGCCCGTGGCTCACTCGGGAGAGTGCGGTGCTGAGAGAAAAACAAACAAACAAAAATCTTCTTGTATCCAGATTCTATCCAAATGACTTCTCTAAGGAAACAGTAACAGTTGTAAGAGGCCTGCAGAGGCTTGGACAGATCCAGATATTACTGGATCTGAAATCCCAGTTCTTTTTTCTTACTGGCTGTGTGGCCTTGAACAAACTACTTAGTCTTTCTAAATCTTAGTTTCTCTGTCTGCAAAATGGGAATAGTAATACACCATAGAGTCCTGAGAACTAATGAAGTAATGAGTATAAATTGCCTAGTACAATTTCTTGTACAAAGTAAAACACAGACCGTCTGTGTTATATCTTGCCACTTAGATAGGCAATCTTTTGCCTAGAGTCTACTTGCTGGCCTAATTATGGAGTTCAGCATAAGATTTAGTGTCAGGCAGATTTGCGTTTGAGTTCCAGCTTCAGTTACTTACAGGCTTTGTCACCTAAAACAAATTGCCCTGCTGTTCATCAAAATTTTGCTACTAAAATGGAAATAATAATGCTTAACTTACAGGTGAACACATATATATTTATATGTCACACACAGACATACACACCTTATAGGGCTCAGCGTAATAATATGTGAAAGACACAATCAGGGCTCAAATGGATTCTATAGATCTTTTGCAGTCAAGACTTTGGGTGGTTGTCAAAAAAATGCATTTGGGGAATAATTCAAGCTCTTAACACATCTTAAAAACAGAAACCTTAATCCTATCATTCTGTAGCACTGCTCCTAATGGGAATTAGTTGCAGGAAGGAAATCAAATTGTATATATACTGATTACAACTCTTATTTTCTAAAAAGGCGTAAAGAAAAAGATCAGGAGAAAATACACCAAAATATTGTGTTTGTTTTAAGCAGTGGTTATGTTAGCAAAGTGATTTGTTGTTGTCATCTCAGTTTTTCACATCCTCTGCATTATGGTAATTTTTTATTGCTCTCAAAATGGGGGGGAGATTAATTTTTAAATATTTGTTGCATGGGCCGAGCCCGTGGCGCACTCGGGAGAGTGCGGCACTGGGAGCGCGGCGACGCTCCCGCCACGGGTTCGGATCCTATATAGGACTGGCCGGTGCACTCACTGGCTGAGTGCCGGTCATGAAAAAGACAAAAAAAAAATAATAATAAAAAATAAAAAATAAAAAAATAAATATTTGTTGCAACAATCGGTTCTCAAGACTTTACTGTGAATGCATTTAGATAATAAACTCTGTCTTGATCACATGTCTTCCAGATACAAGCCTGATCTGATCTGGTCTGATGGCGAGTGGGAAAGTCCTTACACTTACTGGAACTCCACAAATTTTCTTGCTTGGCTCTACAATGATAGCCCTGTCAAGGTATGTGATTATATGACTTGTTTCTTATTTATCTGTTATGGTAAAATAAAGTACAAGGAACCTAGATCTGGAGTAATAACAGTAACAACAGCAGCAGTAATAAACAGTAATATCAGCAGTCCAAGTGCAGTTGTGTTTACAACTAATTGATTACAACCAGTTACAAATTTCTTTGTTCATTCTCCACTCCCACTGCCTCACTTGATATTACAAACGGTAATATCAACATGGGAGTGGTAGGGACTGGGGCACTTAATGGATGTTGAAGGTTTCTCTTTTATTTTTATTTATTTATTTTTTTTTTAAAGATGACCGATAAGGGGATCTTAACCCTTGACTTGGTGTTGTCAGCACCACGCTCACCCAGTGAGCTAACCAGCCATCCCTACATGGGATCCGAATCCATGGCCTTGGTGTTATCAGCACCACACTCTTCCAAGTGAGCCATGGGCCAGCCCAAAGGTTTCTCTTTTAATTCCCCCCCCAGAGTATAAGCTTTCTATTTCTCCTTTAATTCTTCATTTTGGCAACATAGCATTAAATAATGTTAAATTTACATAGTAGAATAGAAATAGTATGTGCAATTCCCAGACCACTACAGAGAAAATAAAATAAACTCTATTAAGCAATTATTATAAATGAGAAAACCACCTAAAAAATTAATGTATAAAACATATAAAATTAAATTACAGGAAAAACGCAAATATCTATGACCTCACCTACTCTCTGTTGATTATATAGTTTAACGCTCAAGGGATAAGCTCATTTCCCTTATATCCAAATTCATGGGGGAACATTGCCTACCTCGTGCCCCTCCTCATAATCAACACTATTAGCCAGTGCATAGTAGCTGCCCATTTACAGTTTGTATCCCAGTATACTTACAAAGTAGCAGAAGTCTTAATCTTCACTATAGAAAATTTCAAAAATTTTACATGTTCTAGATTTATTGTGGATTTTAAAGAAAAATCTAAGTATAAAACCAGTTTGAACTAAGGTAGATTCATAAGGCTCTAAGGATCTTATTGAGTAGCTATTGCTAAATTCAGAAAATAGAAAAGAGGAAAGAGATTCTATGTGATGAATAGAGATTAAGAGTGGTTTTCTGGAACTTTCCAAATGTGTGGGGACTCCTAGACGTGCAGTTCATCTCTAGGTAATTAACTCTGATATGGTGTCTTTTTTTTTTTTTTTGGCAGCTGGCCAGTACGGGGATCCAAACCCTTGACCTTGGTGTTATAACATTACGCTCTAACCAGCAGAGCTAACCAGCCAGCCCAATGTAGTTATATTGTAATTGTCCACATATCTGTTTCCTCTGCCAGTCTCTGCTGGATCTTTGAGGGCTAGAACTGTGTTTTATTCACCTTGGAGACCCCAGTACCTGCCACAGTATGAATCTCATAGTAGTTGCTGAGTAAATAGTTATTGATGGGCAGGTGCCGAACCAAGAATTAGGATTATTAATATCCAATTTTCTCTGAAGTGGCTTTTACATACCTGTTCAGGGTGTATACCCATGGAGCTAGGTCATTTGCTTTGTGGGATTACGATCAGGTATCCATGATTAAGGAGCATCACAGAAAGGAAAAAAGATCAGGCAAAATACAGGGTTGAAAAAGGGAAGAAAATATTAACCGCAGTGCTTTTTAAACGTACAGCTAGCCAGGGAGCCTAAGCCTTTTTGGCTTCTCTTAAACAATAATTCCACAGCAACGAGGACCTTTCTTGTAGTCATGTCTCAACCCATTTACACAACTAGCTTTGCAGACATATGGGGATTGTATACTCTTTGTTTCTACAAGGAGTTTTTGAAAGCCAGCTTTGTGGCATGCTGTGTGTTAAGTCTTGGAGATACAGAGTTGATGTTTCTGCTTTCAAGGAACTACAGTCTGACTTTTTACTTTATTTCTTTTTTTTGGTGGCTGGCCAGTATGGGGATCCAAATCCTTGACATTGGTGTTACAACACCATGCTCTAACCAGCTGAGCTAACCAGCCAGCCTGAGGAACTACAGTCTGAAGAGAAAGACAGACATGCAAACAAATTACTTTGGAGGGTGATCAATATGAAAATACAAGTATGTCCTGAGGTCTCCACAAGCTGCAGACATTAACCTGAATGCCAAAACCCATAAGAGGCTGAGTTAGAGACTGGGCATGAAGTCGTTCGAGGCTGTCTGTCTTTGGAGGGCTGAGGATACAGGGAGGGGCACACATCATCTGAGGGCTCTGAGAATGAGGAGGTGAGATGAAGAACACAGGAGCTAAGTGTTAGTGAGCAACCACTATGCCATGCATTGTCATTTTTATCCCTCTCAAAACCCTCTGAGTAGGTGGTATTTTCCTTTTTGTTTTTTTGTTTAGTCAGTTGGTTTTCTGTTCTGGGCTTTTTTTTTTTTTTTTTTTTTTGAAATAGATAACTAGACTTAAAAGGTAAAGCCACCTGCTGAAGACCTTCTGGCTAGTAGGTGGTGGTGCCAGCTGTGAACTTCAAAGCCCATGATGATCTTGGGTTGATCTTGAGTTGTCCTTTCATTGTGTGTGATGCCCACACATTGATAATTGAGTACAGGACATTGGATCAAACCAGCTACAAACTACGAATGTTCTTCTGTTTGCTTTGGCACTTAACTAGCTTCCATAGGAAAAACTTCCATAGCAATGTGAATGACCCTTAAACAGGCAAGAAAGAGGAATTTTTAGCTTTTATTAAATCTCCTTTTCCTGTGATGAGTTGAAAGTCTTTTCAGTTATTACCTTGCATTGGCCACACTGTTATAAAACATACTGCTATATTAAACATTTACATTAAGATATTCCATGTAATGATTTCTCATAATTCAGCTAAACCTTGAAGGAAGAAAAAGAATATTTGATTGCTGACTTTTCTTTACCCAGGTAAAGAAAGTCAGGGCTATGCAGTGGAAGGCATCCTGGGCTGGGTTCAGATACCTGATTCGTAGTCCAAGCTTTTGAAACTCTGCCAAGGGGCATGACCTCAGATATGTCCTCTCCTCTCCAATTCTCCTCTAACAAAATACAGTAGTCCCCCCTTTATCTGAGGTTTCAGTTACCCATAATATTTTGAGAGAGAGAGAGACCACATCCATATAACTTTTATTATATAGTATGTTGTTATAATTGATCTATTTTATTATTGTTGTTAAAGTTTAATATATATATTAGTAACAGTAAAAGATTATCACAGGTTAAAGCCTGTATGTATAGAATAAAATACAGAATAAAAGAAATTTACAGGAAAAAAAAAAAGAATAAATCATGGTATATGTAGTACTATACGTGGTTTCAGGTATCCACTGGCAGTCTTGGAACGTATTCCCCACAGATAAAGGGGGACTGCTGTAAGTAGTTTACTAGATGATCTTTAAAACAGGCTCTCCCAACTCTGACGTCATATATCTCTAGACTAGCATTTCTCAGCCTTGGCACTATTGACAATTGGGGCTGATATTTCTTTGTTGTGGGGGGCTGTCCCGCACATTGTAGGATGTTTAACAGCATCCCTAGCCTCTACCCACTAGATGGCAGTAGTACCACCCCAGCTGTAACAACCAAAAATGTCTCTAAACTTTGCCAAATGTCCCCTCTAGGTCCAGGACAAAATTGCCCACAGTTGAGAACCACTACTGCAGATTAACTGTTCCTTGCTTCCAAATAGACTCTTAGTGTATCAAACTACATTACATAAAGAAGCTAAGTGGTTTTTCTCCTCATGACCCAGTACTCTTTCCTCTTCTAGGATGAGGTAGTTGTAAATGACCGATGGGGTCAGAACTGTTCCTGTCACCATGGAGGATACTTTAACTGTGAAGATAAATTCAAGCCAGAGAGCTTGCCAGATCACAAGTGGGAGATGTGCACAAGCATTGACAAGATGTCCTGGGGCTATCGTCGCGACATGTCGATATCTGACATTACAGGGGAATCCGAAATCATTTCGGTAAGAGCACCTCTGAGTCAGTTATTTTTTAACTACTTATCTCAAACCAGCCTTCTAGCTAAGACTGATGGAAGCACTCTGGATGGACCTGTAAGTCAACAGAACCCTCTTTTTTTTTTTTTTTTTTTTAAAAGATGACCGGTAAGGGGATCTCAACCCTTGGCTTGGTGTTGTCAGCACCACGCTCAGCCAGTGAGCTAACCGGCCATCCCTATATAGGATCCGAACCCGTGGCCTTGGTGTTATCAGCACCACACTCTACCGAGTGAGCCACGGGCCGGCCCCAACAGAACCCTTTACGGTTACTGAAGATGCCAACAGAAACCCATCCTAAGGAATTAACTACAATTACAGTAGGTTTTACATAACAGAGATGTTCTTCTCAGGATTATTTTCAGTTGGACATATGGGTTATTTTAATTTCTTGCAACCATAAAGGGATAATTAGGTAGATTTGGGGATTTTCCTTAACCATTAAAATGTTAATGAATGTAACATGGGTTAATGCTTAGAGTGTTGAGTGAAAAATTAGTTATGTATTATTGCAACTATATAAAATTAACTGCATAGGGAAAAGACTAGAAGGAGACATCAAAAGTTCAGGGTGTGGTATCTTTTGGAATACCATAATGAATTCTCCTTTTTTAAAATTTTCTATGTGTAAACTTAATTTTGGGGGGCAGTCTTGAAATATACCTATTCAAGGTCACGATAAACACACCCAAACCCTACTCCAGAAGCCTTGAGAAATATGTTTTTACAGCCTGTTTCCCACAGGGGCAGCATGTGCAATTATATAGCCTATCACATACAGAATGTCCTGAAATTCTTCACATCTCTTTCAGCTCCCCAAATTCTCCCCAGCAGCCACTCAGAATCTCTCCTCTCTGATCCCTGTATTCTCTCTCTGTCAGGCCATGTGATCCCTTCATGGTCAAGTGCTTTCTTCCCTCAGCTTCCCTGCTCACACCTTGCGCCTCTGAGACATGACACTTCCCACTGCATCTGGCACCGTGGGGAGTGCAGTCTCACGACCACTCCCTGGAATTCGAGTCGATGTATTTCTCCATCTTATAGCAGGATTTTTCAGTCTTCTCATACGAGCCTGTCCTGTCTTTATAATGACAAAATAAATAAATAAATATAATATTTTTTAAATGGCAAAGGATAGTCACAAAGCAGGGAGAATGTGCCCTCGATTCTTTTTCTTCTCTTACTATCTGTGTGTTCTAAGCATAATGGCAGGCTTGGCATTTGTTGCTAGGCTTTCATTGTTTCTGCCCTCTCCAGGAACTGGTTCAGACAGTAAGTCTGGGAGGCAACTATCTTCTGAACATTGGACCAACTAAAGATGGATTGATTGTTCCCATCTTCCAAGAAAGGCTTCTTGCTGTTGGGAAGTGGCTGAGCATCAATGGGGAGGCTATCTATGCCTCCAAACCATGGAGGGTGCAACTGGAAAAGAACACGACGTCTGTATGGTGAGTCTTGTCTTCTGTTGCTTGTAGGAACAGGACTTTGGCCCATCGTGAACTGGCATCTCCTTGAGTCCACAGTGTTACAAGACAGGATGAAAGTCATCCTGAGGAAACTCAAAAGCTGTTCTTTTGCTCCAAAATGTGTGTCCCCGTTGAGTTATGTCTTAGGCCTCCAGGCTATCTTTGCCTAGGGAGGGAGGCTTTGTACTTGGTGAAAAGGTTACCAGAGGTGGGAAGGAGGGGTGGGGTAAGGGGAGGAATTGGTAAAGGGCCACGAAAAGCGATTACATTGTATAATGTTGAATATACTAATCATCTGATTTGAGCATCACGTGTTGCACACAGGTACCGATGTTCAACTCTGTACCCCACAGATATGCACGATCAGCTGTGTTTCAGTTAAAAAAAAAAAAAGTGAACAAAAAAAATTAAAATTAAAAAAATAAAAATAAAAGGGAAGGAGCTACAAAGCATCAATTTAATTGAGATTGTTACCCTGCCTCCTAAAAAATGGTAATAGCCAGTGCTTGTATAGCACCTACAATCTGCAGGGCTCCGTTCCAAGTTATTTCCATTCATACATGGACTTGTAGATCTACTTATTTGATCCCGAGCCTTAGTTCTTTCAACTGCAAAATGTGGTGGTGATACCTAACTTCATAGAGTTGTGAGGACTAAATGAGATAATGTATGTAAAGCACCCAGCAGAGTGCCAGGCACAAACTAAGTGTTCAGTGACAGGTGACTGCTAATGTTACACCAAATACCTTAGGTCTTTGGATCAGGGGAAATACGTTAATCCCTCTGTTTTGGATGAGTTTCTATTTAGTGATTTTCATCCTCTTCTCTAAACATGTTGAAATCTCAGAACAATAAATTTGTCTTCATTGCATATCTTGCTCTTGTTACAACCTCTGCGATTTCCCAGTGGATTTGGAGTTGGAAAAAAATTTGAATAATAAGGTAAGTGGCTTCAGTGTAAAATAAATAGCGTAACAGTTAATTTTTAAAGAAAACATTATAACCCAACAGAGAGGGAAAATAGAAGGTATCACCCGAAATAGTCTTATAGACTGAGTCCTTCCCACAGACTTTAATTGGTATCAAGTTATTAGTGCTTCCTAGTAGCAGTGATGGGCTCAAAGTCTTGGATTTGGTAGAAATTGAAAGGGGAAAAGCGTAAGGTTATCCAGGTAACAAGCCAGGTATCTTTGACAATGGTATTTCTTTTTTCCCAGGTATACCTCAAAAGGATCAACTGTTTATGCTATTTTTCTACACTGGCCAGAAAATGGAGTCTTAAACCTTAAATCCCCTATAACTTACTTTACTACAAAGGTAAAAAGCCTCAGCCAGTACTTTCTAAGATGTAACTTTTTCTAAGGGAATTGGCAGGCCTTCTCTACTTCTTCCTTCCCCAGGTTTCCCCCATGTATATGTACCCCTTTTAGACTGTCTTCCCTACCCTGGTGCAGCAAGATTGTTTCCCATCTTGTTCAGGCCATATTCTGTCCTCAGTAATGCATTACTGGTTTTTTCCATTCCTTGTTGATTTTTTGTAGATAACAATGCTGGGAGTCCAAGAAAATCTGAAGTGGTCCACAGATCCGGATAAAGGCCTCCTCATTTCTCTGCCCCAGTTGCCACCCTCTGCTGTCCCAGTGGAGTTTGCTTGGACTTTAAAGCTGACAAAAGTGAAGTGATCATTGTAGTTCGAGAGGAAAAGAACCACTGCCTGCTGTTTGCTCCTTTGATTTTCCTCTTATAGTATCATCACTATAATAAACTAACTTCTCTTCCCCACACGGAGATGGCTTTTCCAAAACATTTTAATCAAAGGAACTGCGTATATCACACTTAAGTCTTAATGGACCAAAGTTCTGAGATCCATTGCCAGCATATCTTTTGTCAGCAGCAGAAGGAACCAAACACTTAAACTCTGAGTTCTTCCACTGCTGTATCTGGGAATCATCTATAGCAGAAGCTTTCCTCTGTTCTCTATTTGATAACCTACTTGCTTACTTAATGACTTCAGATAAAGAATAAGCCAAGTCACCCTACCGCCTATGGGAGGAGGTGGAAAGGGTTTGGCAAACTCAACCTCATGCTCTTTTTTTTAGCATCAATTGTGACCAACACTCCTCCCCCAGACTGCAGGAGACCTGGAGGGGAAGGAAGAGGCTTGCTAGGCTGCTTATGGTCAACTCTTCAGGAGTTCCAAAGTAAATGAAGAGCTCAGAAATTCAGTATGTTTATAGAGATACTATTAAGAAAATGAATGTGATTCTGCTGTGTCTTTTAAAATATCATCAAATAAATAAATTTGAATGTCAAATCATTTCTACCAAAAAGCATGTTGTAGCTTTCTTTTCCTAGTTTCAGTTTGGACTGCTTATAGCATTATGATCTGTTTCTGGTTTGGTTGGTTTAAAAAAATTTTTTTAACTTGCTGTCTTTTTTGGGGGTGGGGGCCAGCTGGTGGTGCAGGATCCAAACTCTTGACCTTGGTGTGATCAGCACTGTGCTCTCCCAAGTGAGCCACGGGCCAGCCCTCGTCAAGTCTTTTGATTTTTCTGCTTCTCTCTTCTAGTACCGTTCAACTATCAGTTCAACTTATTTGTCATAGATCTAATCAAGTTTTCTATTGCCTTTTTATTTAAAAGATATATTTAGAAAGCTTTACCTAACGTTTAAGGAACATGTGTGTTTCTCAAGCACATATGGAACATTTACAAATTCAAATACCAAAGAAGCAGTATCATATAGACGATGTATTGTGTCTATAACATAACTAAAGGACAGTATCAAAAACTTGAAGGAAAAAAAACCGTATGTTTGGAAACTTTAAAACACACTTCTAAATAACTCATTGATCAAAGAAAGCACCAAACAGGGAGTTAGAAAATACCTAGAATGATCATGAAAACACTTGTATTAAAACTCAGGAGATGTAGCTTTTTTAAAAAGTACCTAAGGGAAAATGTATAGCCCTAAGTGTTTATATTGAGAAGAATGCTAAAAAAAAAAAAATTTTTTTTTTTAAAAGATGATCGGTAGGCAGATCTTAACCCTTGACTTGGTGTCGTCAGCACCACAATCACCCAGAGAGCGAACCGGCCATCCCTATGTAGGGATCCAAACCCGTGGCCTTGGTGTTATCAGCACCACACTCTCCCGAGTGAGCCATGGGCCGGCTCTAGAAGGCTAAAATTTAATGAGACATTTATGTCAATGTAAAGAAATTAGGGAGTAAACACCAATCCAAAGAAAGCAGAAGTAATGAAATTAAAAGCAGAAACTAAGGAAGCAGGACACAATAATGATCCACAAGACTAAAAGTTGATTCTTTGAAACACTAACAAATTAGACAAATAGAAAAGGAGATAATCCACAAATAAATAAGTTTAGTAATGAAAAAAGACTATATACACCAAGATTTAAAAGAATAATGTGGAAGACTTTATACCAATAAAATTTAAAACAGATAAAATGAACACATTTCTAGAAAATAACAAGCAAGATGGCTTCAGGAGAAACAGGAAACTTCAAAGTCCTCTAACATTTAAAGAAACTAAATCAGTAGTGCACAATCTTCTCACAAAGAAAACACCCAGACAGGTGGTTTTACAGGCTAGCCCATGAAACTTTTAATGAGGGTGGAAATCTTAACAGTTTTTCAGACACTAGAAGACGGGAATATTCCTCAACTTGTTCATAATTCTACAGTAACTTTGATACCACAATTAGATGAGAGTAAAATAAAAGGATAGCTCTATCCACCCATGAATAAAGATACAAAAAGTTCTGAGCAAGGGCCGGCCTGTGGCTCACTCGGGAGAGTGTGGTGCTGATAACACCAAGGCCATGGGTTCGGATCCCATATAGGGATGGCTGGTTAGCTCACTTGGGAGAGCGTGGTGCTGACAACACAAGTCAAGGGTTAAGATCCCCTTACCGGTCATCTTTAAAAAAAAAAAAGTTCTGAGCAAAATATCAGCAAGCTAAATCTGGGCAATATTCATAAAAACATCACATCAAAGTTGATTTATTTCAAGAATTTAAGGTTACTTTCACATCAAAAAACTCTTTATCAATGAATTCACCACATGAACAGAAAAGCCAGATGATAGTCTCAATAATTTCAGAAAAATCTTTTGATAAAATTCAAAACACGTTTGTGATTAAAAAAAAACAAATACAACTCTTTGCAAAGCAGAAGTAGAAGTGGGCACATGCTAACAATTTACAACAAACGTTATACTTGAAGGCGAGATGTTTAGAAGCAAAGACTTTCCAATTGTGAATGAGATGGGGTGCCCAGTATCACTGTTTGTAGTCAGTGTTGTTTGGGAGGTCCTAATGGACACAGTAAAACAAAGATAAGGGTGTAAGGAGCAGCAAGGTTGAAGCAACCATTATTGTTCTCAGATGATGTAACTGTGCACATAGAAAACCTCAAAGAATATGCAAGTTATTAGAATTATTAAGATACTTTAGCAAGTTGTTGGATCAATGAACACAATCAATTACATTTCTACAGTCCAGAAACTAGAAAACAAACAAAAATTCCACTTGCCATAACAAAAAAATATATAGGGTATCCAAAATAAAAGTAGCAAATGTGCAGGAGACTCTCTACCATCACAGCTCCAACGGCTCTAAATTTTCAACCATTGTTTCCCAGCAGAACATCATAACTTTATTGATGTCTTCCTTCGTTTCTCAGGGTCTGGATAGTATGTGCCTCATAGCAAGTTTGCAGCTCCAGGTTATCTGGAAAAAGCTTTACGTTTATGTAAATGATATCATCCTGCCCTGCAACCAAGGTTCAAAATCCCAAATAACCATGGGAAGACAGTGAACTCAGAAATGCATGCTAAGCTAGGCTTTATACTTATCTTATATTCTGCTAGACAAGCATAGTGCTATTTCTGGGGACTCAGCCATCAAGTTTGCCTTGCAAACTGCCTCCGAGGCTGAGGCCTGCTCCAGTGCTAGGGGAAAAGGATCAAATATGATCAACTGTGGGGAGTCCTGCTGTTACAGACTGAACAAAATTGAAGCCCAAGACAGCAGTGCTCAGGGTCCTGGGCAGGAGCCAAGGGAAGCCACCCCCTCTGCCCAGAAGGAGGCAGGACAGCAATGCTTGGGGTCCTAAGGCAGGAGCCAAGGGCAGCTGCCCCCTCCACCCAGAAGGAGGAAGAAAGCACACCAAAAACACATTCGTGCAAGTGGCCCACCATAGCTACCACTGCCACAAAAGCAGCTCAATGCCACAGCCACCATGCAGGTGGCCCACCAGACACTTAACTACATTGACATGAGGAGGATCACCAGCAGAAAAAGAAGAGGACATTTCTCTCCTCAAAGCCCACTCCAGAGTGGTAGAAGAAGCAACTGCTCTACCAGATAACCAGACATCAATGTAGCGATAGTAGAAATACGAAAACCCAAGAAAATATGACACTACCAAAAGAATACAGTAATTCTCAAATACCAGACCCTATAGAGCAGGAAAGCCTTGAAATGACTGAAAAGGAATTCCGAACAGCAACATTAAAGAAACTCACTGGGTTACGAGAAGACTCAGACAACATAATGAAATGAGAAAAAACATTCAGGATTTAAAGGGAAAAATTTACAAAGAGATTAATACCTTAAAAAAGAATGTAGCAAGGGCCGGCCATGGCTCACTTGGGAGAGCGAGGTGCTGACAACACCAAGTCAAGGGTTAAGATCTCCTTACCAGTCATCTTTAAAAAATAAAAAAAGAATGTAGCAGAACTCATGGAACTGAAAGATTCACTCAATGAAATAAAAAAACACAACAGATGCTTAAGCAACAGATTTGAGCAAAAAGAAGAAAGAATTTCTGACCTTGAAGACAGTCTTTTTGAAAGAACCCAGAGGGACAAAAAAAAAGGAAAAAATAATTTTTAAAAATGAAGAAAATCTAAGAGAGCTAGCAGACAACCTTAATCACACAAACATTCGAATCATGGGCATTCCAGTAGGGGAGGAAAAAGAGAAAGGCACGGAAAACCTATTCAACAAAATAATAACAGAAACTTCCCAGGTATAGGGAGAGACACGAACCTTCACATCCAGGAGGCTCAAAGATACCCAAACACATTCAACCCAAAAAGATCCTCTCCAAGATACATTATAGTCAATCTGGCAAAACCAGATTTTTATTTATTTATTTATTTATTTATTTTTGAGCTGGTTATTCTTTTCTTTTCCTTTACATTATAAGATGTTGCAGAGCAATTGGTGGGGGATGGGGATTGGGGAAAGGAGAGGAAGATAGGGTGGGAGGAGGAAGAAGAAGGAACAGTGGGGGCATGGTCCAGGCCTGTGGCACCCTTCTCATTCTGGCAGGGGAGCCCAGGGAGCTTCCAGCTGCAGCTCGGTGGTCGTCGCTGGGCTGGATGCAGATGTCTGGGGGGCATGACTGAGGACCTCAGCCCTCCCCTCACCCTGGCTTGGGAGGTGGGCTTCCTGTCCTTCTAAGTTTTATAGGTGTTTTTTGGTGGTGTTAGACCTTTACTGGTTAATATCCAAACTTTGTCTCTGATCTGTGGGGTTTTTGTTTTGTATCTTTCAGTTCTGTGTTGGATTATTCACTATTCCCACCACTTAAACTCTTGTACTGGAACTAATTTGCTGTCCTTTGGTTATTTCTAAAATGGGGGAACTTCCTGTGGGAACCAGCACTTGAGACCTATGGTTGGGATATATTGCTGTTTTGCTGCTGATTCTCTGGGGAAGACTTTTTGTGCAGCTCAGGGTGTAATTGTTGACATTGTAAGCACTTCTGGGTCACATGAGGTCTGATACACCTGGGTTGTGTGGAAATTCTGGTCTGGGCCTGACTTTTTCAGCAAACTACACCCCCTGCAGTTCTATATTCATGACCAGTCTCCACTGAACAGTCCTGTGCTGATGGGGGCAGATCAGCTGTCCATGCTATGCCCCAATGTTCCCCCCGTGGGCCTGTTTCCCCAACCCTCTGCACTCCAAATACTTCCCATGGGGTGAGCCATGTGCCAGTCCCTTGCGATGACTCATCAGCCCCTGAGTGGATCCTTGTTTCAGTTGTCTGTGGCCCCTCACCCCTTTGTGGATCCACAGGAACCCTGTTAGTGGTCTTGCTGGCCTGGGGACCACCAAGGCCCTCTTTTCCCCTGCAGTCTCCAGGCAACTTCACACAAAGGGCACAGCAGTGGCTTTTGCCAGCTCTTGCTCCCTGTGCTCACCAGGGCCAGACTTTAAATGGTCAGGGCTCAAAACAGTTGGAGTGGTCTTTTTTTCCTCTCATTGTGGTTTCTCCCACCTTCATGAACTCCGTAGGTCTCTCCTCCTCTTCCCCTGAGCTCTAGCAGCCCCAGCTTGGCAGTCATTGCTTTTTAATAGTTGTAAATCAGTTGATTGTGGGAGAGGGTGATGCTGGGGACCATCTATTCTGCCATCTTGACCAGAAGTCCAAAGAGAGAATCTTAAAAGGAGCAAAAGTGTCAAGTCACCTATATGGGAGCCCCTATCAGACTAACGACAGACTTCTCAACAGAAATTCTATAGGTTAGAAGAAAATGGAATGATATATTCAAAATACTAAAAGAAAAAAAAACTGGCAACCAAGAATACTATATCCAGCAAGACTATCCTTCAGAAATGAGGGGAAAATAGTGTATTTTCCAGACAGACAAAAACTGTGGGAGTTCACAACCACACAACCAGCTCTACAAGAAATCCTCAAGGAAGTCCTGCATCTGGGATCTGAAAAACAGTAATCCCTACCACAAACACACAACAAAGAACAAAGCCCATTGGTAGAACAAATACTCAAGTGAGCAAGAGAAAGAAACTAAATCTCACCACCACAAAAAACCAAAACAACAAGGTAATAATGCCCCTGCTTTATTTCTGATTTTGGTAATTTTTTTCTCTTTTTTCTTGGTCAGTCTAGATAAAGGTTTGCAAATGTTGTCGATCTTTTTAAAGAATCAGCTTTTGTTTTTGTGGGTTTTTTCTGTCTCTATTTTTAAAAAATTCTCTTTCTATATACTTTTGTTGTAATTTTATTTCCTACTTATATTTGCTTTCGGTTTAGTTTGTTCCTCTTTTTCTATTTTCTTAAGGTAGAAATTTACATTACTGGTTTGACATGTTTCTTATTTCTAACATAGGTGTTTGCAAGTATAAATTTCCTCCAAGTACTGCATGAGCCCTGCATATTATAAATTTTGATATGTTGCGCTTTGATTTTTATCCCAAAGTGCTCTCTAATTTCCCTGTGATTTTTCTTTTTATCCATTGTGTATTTAGGAAAGTGTTTAATTTCCACACATTTGTGAATTTTCTAAATTTCTTTCTGTTATTGTGGTCAGAAAACATTTTTTCTATTATTTTCTATGATCTTAGTCTTTTCAAATATATTGAGACTTGTTTTGTGACCACAAATAAAAATTAAATTAAATTTTTAAAAAAGGAACTAAACCAACCCAGAACTGAACCATTAAAGAGATGGTTATTGATGGTTCAAAGGGAAATATGTTTCTTTGGTGACCTCTTATTTTACTTTCAAACTTATTAAACTCCTTCTCCAAAAATGAAAAGTAAATTCTAGTTTAACATCATATTCCGGGAAGCTTTTATTATTTAACACTGATAGTTAAACCTTACCTCTTGCCTGTTCTGCGGCTTCCATCCCCTCTCTGTTCACTAACACATCCTTTTGATATAGGAGGTGCTCAATTTCCCTGGACTCAGGTTTCAGGACAAGCCTCTGGGTTTCCAGCCACTCCCCAGGTCTCTAGAGGCCCCCTCCTCTAGTCCCTCGCCTGGAGGAAAGTTACTGTTGCCACTTAGACCTATTTTCAGCACCAACATGAGGAAAATGAGACCACAAGGGGCTGGCTTATATAAATCCAGTGGCTGGGCATGCTCAATAGAGAGCATAGAATATTCTTGAATAGGCCTGGTGCATGTGATAGGGTCTGACCAATGCACATGCTCCAGGAAGAGACCGACTGAACATGTGCAAGACTAAATATTACATAACTGGGAACCACCCCCTTAATTGAATATGCATTAGATAGAGAAACTATAAAAACTGAATCCCAGCCAAAGGCTGCATCCTTGCTCACTTTCCTGGAGGCAACCTGCACCTGGCTGGCTGAGGTATGTATACCTTACTTTGTATCAAACTTACTCTCTTGAGCCAGCCTGCACCTTGTACTGTACTTTATGTATTTCTTGCTTTTGTGTCAGATTTGATGTCTGTACTGAACTTAGTTTTGTGGTAAACTTGGTGTGGGCCCTGCTCGGTCTCTGGAGCTATGCCACACTCTGTCCATGGAATCTGTATGATCTATTATATTAAATTTGTTCTCACTTTCTACTGTGACTCTGCTCTTGAATTCTTTTCTGTGGCAGAGTCAAGAATCTGGTAAGAGGACTGGGTGGGTTGAGGCTGACTATTGGGCCCCAGACCTTACCTCCGACATCACTTTCATTTAGCCAAATAGATGTTACGCTTCCACCACTCTGTTCCTTTGTTTATGGGGTGGTGTTGCCACATGCTTTCTTCTTTGCAAAATCTGGTGCACCTGATGGAGTAGTCATCTAATATTTCCATGTATGCTTCCCTGATACTGTCAGACAGAAATAGCTAATTTGTCTTTTTGTGCTTCCCTAATCATAAATCAGTTTGTATAAATTTACAAACAGTAGCAAACTGTGGTTCTAAATAGGAAACTAATAAAGGTCCAATGGAACCTCTGACCATCCTTATTTATTCCTTTTATTCAACAAACATTTATTGAAGGTTTACCATTTGCCAGGAAGTACAGCAAATGTACAATGCTAACAATTATTGATCTCTTACTTTCTCTAAGGCACAGTACTCAGAAGTTGACATGCAACACAACATTTTCATTAATCCTCAGAATCTTAAGTGTTATTACCTTCATTGACAAGATGGGGAAACTGAGGTACATAAAGGTTAAAAAGTTTGTGAGTGCCACCCAGAAAGGAGTGGCAGACACCCTCAAACACAAAACCTTCTCTTACATCCACCTCCCTTTATATTCATGAGTTTGAAATAGCAAGAAATGCTAAAACTATCCACAAGCCCTGTGGCACTATATAACTTGCCTAAGATCACTAGGGTTAAAGGCACAGCTGAGATCAGGAAACATCTTTTGAGACTAAACAACTATATTCTTTCTCAATCCCTCACTCTCTCACAATGACGTCCTTTTTCGGTTAGTGATTTTGCCTTGCCAATGGCAAGGTTCAGTAGAAAAAATAAAAACAAACAAAAAACTACAGTTTTGCATGTTAGTAAAAATAATTGTCTCTTAATTTTGACTTAAGAAAAAATGAGGCTCAAAGCATGTCTCTTCAGCTGCAGACTCTGGAAGGCCACTTACTCCCATCTGCCATGAAATCCTAGTATGACAAATTATTTTTGCACTCTGATTATCTTAGGAAACTGTCCAAAGTGATTCTCAAAGTCTGTTAATGGGCTGGAAATTTTCCAGCTATGGTTCTGAAGGTAGGCAATCCTGTCACAGTGGCCATCTGTGGACACGTGATGCACCTTAGGAGACCTTGTGCAAGCCCAGACCCTATACTTGTGAGGACTTCCCTGGGCCGTAGAGCTGGATGGCCAACCTCAAGCAGGTGGATTAACTGGGCCTTTGAGGCCCAAGGGACTCCAATGCCAGGCATCTTGGGGACTTTCCCTCCCTTTATTTATTTATGTTTTTGCCTATTTAAAAAACAGCTTTTTAAAAAACAGATGTAATTCACATTATACAACTCATCCATTTAAGTGTAGCATTCAGTGGTTTTTAGTATATTCACAAAGTTGTCCACCCATTACCACAATAATTTTAGAAAATTTTCATTATCCCCCCAAAAACCCATACCTGTTAGCAGTCACTCCCCATCTCCCCCCAACATTTTCCCAGCCCTGGACAACCACTCACCTACTTTCTGTATCTATGAAATTACCCATTGTAAGTACCTAATATAAATGGAATCATACAACATGTGGTCTTTTGTGTCCAGCTTCTTTCACTTAGCATGTGTTTTCAAGGTTCGTCTATGTTGTGACATATATCAGTACTTTGTTTTTATACTTGAATAATATTCTATTGTATGAACATACCAAGTTTTATTTATCCATTAATCACTTAATGGGCATTTGGGTTGTTTCCACTTTGGGGCTAATTGTGAATAATGCTGCTATGAACATACATGTACAAGTTTTTATGTGGACATATCTTTTTATTTCTCTTGAGTATATACCTAGGAGTGGAATTAGTGGCTCATATGGTAACTCTTTGTTTAACCTTTTCGTGTGTATGATAAAATACATATAACATAAAATGTATTTTAAACATGTTTAAGTATACAATTCAGTGGCATTGATTACTTTCACAATGTTGTGCAACCATCACCACTCTCTATTTCTAAATTTTTCATTATTCCAACCAGAAACACTATGACTGTTAAGCAATAACTCTCCATTCCTCCCTCCCCCAACCCATGGGAACCTCTAATCTACTTTCTGCCTTTATAAATTTGGCTATTTTAGGTATTTCATGTAAGTGGAATTATACAATAGTTGTCCTTTTTTTCTACTTTATTTCACTTAGCATAATATCTTCAAGGTTCACCCATGATGTAGCATGTATCAAAATTTCATTTTTAAGGCTGAATAATATACCATTGTATGTTTATTCACTTATCAGTTGATGGACACTTGAATTGTTTACATCTTTTGGCTATTGTGAACAATGCTGCTATGAACATGGGTGTATAAGTATCTGTTTGAGTCCCTGCTTTTCAGTTCTCTGGAGTATATACCTAGGAGTAGAATTGCTGGAAAATATGCTGATTCTATGTTAAGCTTTTTGAGGAATCAACAAACTGTTTTCCACAACAATTGTACCACTTGAAAAGTGTATGAAGATTCCAATTTCTCCACATCCTCACCAATACTTGCTATTATCTGTCGTTTTTATTTTAGCCATCTTAGTGGACATGAAGATTCCTTTATTTTTGAGCCACCTTTAAAAAATTTTTCTTCCTAAGGAAGATATCCAAATGGCCAACAGACATATGAAAAAATGCTCAACATCACTCAGCATCCGGGAAATGCAAATCAAAACCACATTGAGATACCATCTAACCCCAGTTAGGATGGCTAAAATCCAAAAGACTATGAACGATAAATGCTGGCGAGGCTGCGGAGAAAAAGGAACTCTCATACATTGTTGGTGGGACTACAAAATGGTGCAGCCTCTATGGAAAATGGTATGGAGGTTCCTTAAACAATTGCAGATAGATCTACCATACGACCCAGCCATCCCACTGTTGGGAATATACCCAGAGGAATGGAAATCATCAAGTCGAAGGTATACCTGTTCCCCAATGTTTATCGCAGCACTCTTTACAATAGCCAAGAGTTGGAACCAGCCCAAATGCCCATCATCAGATGAGTGGATACGGAAAATGTGGTACATCTACACAATGGAATACTACTCAGCTATAAAAACGAATGAAATACTGCCATTTGCAACAACATGGATGGACCTCGAGAGAATTATATTAAGTGAAACAAGTCAGGCACAGAAAGAGAAATACCACATGTTCTCACTTATTGGTGGGAACTAAAAATTAATATATAAATCCACACACACACATACACACATACACACACAAACCGGGGGGGGGGGAAGAAGATATAACAACCACAATTATTTGAAGTTGATACAACCAACAAACAGAAAGGACATGGTTGGGGAGGAGGGGGGGAGGGAGAAGGGAGGGAGGTTTTGGTGATGGGGAGCATTAATCAGCTACAATGTATATCGACAAAATAAAATTTAAAAAAAAAATAAATAAAATAAAATAAAATAAAATAAAAATAAAAAAAAAAAAAAAAAAATTTTTCTTCCTCCTCAAAATAGTAGCAAGAGCCAACTTTTTTAAAGGTATCATTTTCTAGGAAATTATTTCAACAAAGTTTTCAGATTTATCGTCTGAAATAAATATAAATTTGGGGGCTGGCCCGTGGCTCACTCGGGAGACTGTGGTGCTGATAACACCAACGCTACGGGTTCGGATCCCATATAGGGATGGCCGGTTAGCTCACTGGGTGAGCGTGGTGCTGACAACACCAAGTCAAGGGTTAAGATCCCCTTACCGGTCATCTTTAAAAAAAAAAAAAATATATATATATATATATATATATATATATATATATATATATATATATATATATATATAAATTTGTACATTAAACATTGCAGTGACTTTTTAAAAGGCATTAAACATTCATGCTTTTTGTGATCAGTCTATTGAGAGGCTTGTCAATTTTATTAGTCTCAAAGAACCAAGTTTCCTCTTTTTTTATGTGGTTGCTCTTTGTTGCAAATTTTTCTTATTTCATTCAAATTTCTACATTTTATTTTGTCCTTTTTACTTATCATGAGTTGTTTTTTTTCACATCTTGAGTTAGAAACTTCTTTCACTAATTTTCAGCTACCTTTTCCAATGTAAGTATTTAAGCCTTTTGATGTTATATTTTCATATCATTGAGTTCTAAGTATATTGTCATTTCCATTATGATTTTTCCTCGGACTCATGAGTCAGGTTTTTTAGTATCATAATTTCCAAATATAAGGTTTTGTTATTTCTAACTTAATTGCATAATAGTTAATAAATAGCATATGTATGTTACCAATTCTTTGAAATTTGATTCATGGCCCAGAATATCATAAACTTTCATAAAAGTTTACACTGGCAAAGTTCCACTAGTGTAAATAGTCTGCTACCACATTCACAGCTTTTTGCAGAAAAGCAGGTGTTGGATTTAAACATTATTCCGACTTGCAGAAGGGAGATCACCTGCTTTTAAGGAAGAGCAGTAAATAGAGAGTTTCTGCTGTGCATTAGAAGTGCAATTTGAGGTCTGGCCGGTTAGCTCACTTAGTTAGAGCACGGTGTTGAGAACACCAAGATCAAGAGTTTGGATCCCATACTGTCCAGCACCAAAAAAAGAGAGAAAAAGGAATGCAATTTGAGTGCAGAAAAAGTCCTTTTCATGAAAACAACTATTAGTTGACAAGATATCAAGCCCTTAGCTTGACCAACCTACTCCATGAGTCAAAACAATTTTTTAAAAGCCCTATGGGAAAACAAATTACCATAAAATCTGAATGTCTGAGGAAGTTTCATGGAATTGTGATGAATCGATCTTATTTACTACTGTATTCCCAGTACCTAGCACCAAGTTGTGCCTTGGCCATAGCAGCCCAATCTCCACTAGTAAAATGTTTAATATTCTTTTTTTTTTTTTTTTTTTAATAAAAAGATGACTGGTAAGGGGATCTTAACCCTTGACTTGGCGTTGTCAGCACCATGCTCTGCCAAGTGAGCCAACTGGCCATCCCTATATAGGGATCCGAACCCATGGCCTTGGTGTTATCAGCACCGCACTCTCCCAAGTAAGCCATGAGTCAGCCCAAATATTTTGTAATCTTTATAGAGTTTGGAGAAAAAGGAAAAGGAAAGAGAGAAATAGTGAGATAGGAGGTGCTCTGTTTCCATGGACTCAGATTACAGTACACAACTCCGGGTTTCAAGCCATTCCCCAAGGTTTCAGGCCCCTTCTCTAGGCCCTCCCCTAGAGGAAAGTTACTGTTGTTAGACCTATTTTTGGCACCAACATGGGAAAATTGAGACCTCAGGAGGCTGGCTTATGCAAATCCAGTGGCTGGGAATGCTCAGTAGAAAGGGGTTATATAACCCTAATAGCCAAACATGCCCAGTAAAGTGGAATTTATATTCATTAGATAGCATGAATATGTATTCGATAGCAAAACTACAGAAGTCAAATCCCAGCAGAAGGCGGGGTTGTCGCTCACTTTCCTGGGGCCAACCCACACTTCACCAGCTGAGGTGTGTGTACTCTCTTTTTGTATCAAACTCACTTTCGGCAAGTGGCTGCTCGCTCTCCTGAGCCAGCCTGCACTTTGTGTTAAACTTTAAGGATGTATTTCTTGCTTTTGTATTAAACTTGGAGCAGAGCCTGCTCAGTCTCTGGAGGAAGGCCACACTATGTGAAATCTGTATCTCTTATTCATCACCTTAAATCTGTTCTCACTTTCTACCATGACTCTGCCCTTGAATTCTTTCCTGTGGCAGAGTCAAGAACCCGGTAAGAGGACTGGGTGGGTTGAGGTTGACTATAGGGCCTTCCCAGACCCCTTCTCCTCCAGCATCACCCCATGCTATGCACATTAAAATAAAATCTGTTATGCCTTTTCTGCTAATTAATCTGTGTTTTGTCAGTTGACTTTCAGCAAATCTTCAGAGAGTAAAGGGGAAGTCTTTCCTTGGCCCCCACAAAACCTAATATGACAAACCCTAAAATTTCAGTTGTTCAACATAGTAAAGGACAAATGTGCTCATGTAATAATAAAATGTACATATTTCTAAGCAATAAATGGCTGTATTTTATGCTCCTTCCTTCTGGCTTGAAGGCTTTATCAACCCTCAGAACCTAATATTTTTCTATATTCAGTGAGTGGACAGGGAAGAAAAAAATTAAAAAGGCATCTCACTTCTTAAAAATTCAGACCCAGAAATACTACCTCTGTGCCCCTTTTAGTAGTGAGAACTGGTCCCATGACCATATACAAAGGGGATTGAGAAATGTATTCTCCACGGGACACAATTTGGGAGAGAAAAAATAAGTCCATATTTTCAGTGGACAGCCAAGTTTTACTTTTAGAGTTACTCTTAAAATTTTACCATACATACTTAGAAAATGACGGTTAATATCTTAACCCACTTCCAGAAAAAATACAAAGAATTTAGGAGCTGGGGGTGGAGCCAGCTCAGGGCATCATACGTCACTCCGGGGCCCCGCCCACCGAGCCGTCGACGGTCACGTGGGGCCCCCTGGGCGGGCGGGGGAAGCTGAGCCAAGATGGCGATGGTGAAGAGGGAACTTCGGCGTCGGCTGGTGGACTTGGCGTCCCTCCGGGCTGTAAGTGCCCTGGGCCGCAGACGAGACGGTCCTACGGGCACCGTGACGGTCGGTCGGGGTCGGAGGCTTGGCCAGTGGCGAAGCCCGACAGTTCTTCAGGCCCGAGTGGGGGGCGCCTTGGAGCCTTTGACTTCCCCAACCCAAGTCCCGCCCAAATCCCTTGAGGGGAATGGAGAAACTGAGGCCCGGGAGGTGGAGCGACTCGCCCGAGTCAAGGAGACCTGCGCCTGCCCAAGGCTCCTCCCGATGGCCCTGGCTCCTTTCTCTCTGTAATTGAGCTTCAGACCTATCTAACGTTTCCTTGGTGAAAACCACGAACACCCTTCCTGTTCCGCGTGGAAAAAGCAGGGTCACTCCCTTCCCTCCGCCTCCTTTTCCGGTTCTTGTTGCTTTTAGGGACGCTTGGGGAGCTATCCCAGCGTGCCGAGCAGGACGTGGGTCGCCTGGGGCCAGGCTCTGATTCCCTTGGAATTGTACTTGGGGCATGTTCGGTCCTGATGGTTTCCTTTCTCTCCCATGCACAGTGAGTGGAGAGAACGTGTAGAAGGTCTAGCTGTATAAAGGGTTGAGTAAATTGTGCTGGCTAAAGCTCTAGCTATGGTGTCCCAGTGGTTCTGCCACTTTCTAGGTTGAGTGACAGCTGTTTACTCTCTTTAGACCTCAGTTTTCTCATTTAGAAAATGGATAACATTACCCCACTATTGTTTTGGAGATGAGAGAAAATGCAGGTAAAGCATTTGGCATTGTTCCAACTCTTGATAAATGAGCAATCAGTGGTGGTATTTTTACCTTAGAGAGTTAGGAAGAGGAATAACTATAGTGGGAAAAATTACACTCTCATGACAGTGGGTCCCTCAGAAAACCACTTTATCTATTTACTTAGGCGGTTGGCAGGTCTGGAGATTCCAACCCTTAACCTTGGTGTTATCAACACTGCTCTAACCGGTCTTATCAACACTGAGCTAATTGGTGAGTCTGAAAACCACATAATGTCTTTACAGGGCCACCTCCCTCCACCAATTGCTCATGTGTAAAATGAAGATGGAAATTCCAACTTGGAAAGTTAAGAAAATTAAATGAGATAGTGGATATTAACGTGCTTTGAAAAAAATCCCTGGTGTAGGGGCTGGCCCGTTGCTCACTCGGGAGAGTGTGGTGCTGATAACACAAAGGCCATGGGTTTGGATCCCATATGGGGATGGCCGGTTAGCTCACTGGGTGCGTGTGGTGCTGACAACACCGAGTCAAGGGTTAAGATCCCCTTACCGGTCATCTTTAAAAAAAAAAAAAATTCCGTGGTGTAATGAGATGGTCTTCCATGATGTTACTAGCATACGCTTAGTATCAGAACCAGACCTGGGTTCAAGTCCACACTTTATCATTTTCTAGCTGTGTGATTTTGGGTAGTCTTTCTGAGGCTCTGTGGAGTTGGGGTAATGATAATCCCCACCATAAGGTACTGATTGATGCCTGCAGTTTAGTGCTGGGTTTTAGCCAGTATTTTCTGTTGATATTGATGTAGGTACACCAAAGCTCAGGACATTGTAGCATAGTACTTGTGTAGTTAGTGGGGATCATCTCTGAGCAGAATTTTACAGAGAGAAGGAAGGAACTGGGTGTTTAAAAAGGAGAAGACTGTGGACCAAAGTGGGGTAAAGAGACAGCAGTGGCCGGGGGATTAGGAGTGTGTGCTCTGGAGCCACACTGCCAGGTTTAGATATTGCCCCAGTTACTAGCTAGCTATGTATCCTTGAGAAAGTTGCTTAATCTCTTTAGGCCTCAGATTTCTCACAGTAAAATGGGGATTATGATAATTCATGCCTAATAAGGTTGAGAGGATGATAAGGGTTAATATGTAAAAGGCTCTTAGGTGCCTGACAAATATTAAGCATTTAATAAATGTGAATTGTTATTATATGAAGAGCTGTTATGGGGAAGGAAGTGGAATCTTTCAACAACATTCAGCAGTTCTTTTATTGAACCCCTGTTATTTCCGAGGGCCTTAGAAATACAGCAGTGAATGAAACAAAGTTCCTGCCTAATGAAACTTTATGTTCCAGTAGGATAGCTTTAGGGTGATGTACCAGCAGAGGCTGAGCATTGCTGTTGGAGGGAGATTCAAGTTGCAGGGACCTTCCAGTTTAGCATGTTGACTTTATGAAATTTAATGGCTCTATCACCTTAGTCTGTAGGAAGCTTTGCTGGCTAAAACGAAGGCCAGTTCAGGTGAGTTGTCAAAGTTCCAGCTGGTTCATAGCAGGGAATTATATTAAGGCTTTCAAGCGTTTGGGATCCTCAGCGGATTACACAGTGTGCCTCTCTCCTTGGCCCCATTGCAGTATGTTTATCCAGATTGAATCTGGTGAAACAAAGTTAATTTGAAGAGTTGTGGTATTAACAAGAGTAGAGGAAAGAGGGAAAAGAAGTTTCATTATTTGGGAGAAGATTTGGGGCACACTTTATATGGCAGACTCTGTTCTTTTTTTTAATGTCTTCAGCTGCTATGGGTGTCATCTCCCCTCATTCTCCTCCTTATCAATTGCCAGCCTGTGATTGTAATAGAGCAGAGCCTTCCCACATACCACCCTCCCAAGCCCCCCAAAGTACAGGACGAACTATTCTTCCCCACACTCAGTAATTGGCCTCCTCTGGGACAGGTTTGTCCTTCATGCATCTATTTGTTGTTTCAATAATTATGATGAGTGCCTGCTTTGTACCAAGCAGAATGCCAAACACTGTAGGGATGAGGTGGAGGCTGAGACAGAAAAGGTCTCTAATAGAGCTTGTATACTACTGGAGGAAACATTGAATAGGCACTACTTGTAGTGCTTTGAAGGAAATGGTTATAGCCTTGAAACAGAAGATAATGGAGTGGGGTGAGTGGCAGCTTTGCAAAGGCTTCTCAGAGGACACCTCTCCATGACTGAAGAATGAGAGGGAGATGTGAGAAGAGCCAGGCAAAAAGTCTTTGAGGCAGAGAGAAGCCCTGCTATGGGAGAGAGGGCTAGTAGGAGCAGCATAACAACCTTTGGGGGAGTGGGGGGTCTGGCGCAGTAGGGGCAAGTGATGAGTTCACTGAGGTCAGCAGGAGCCAGATCATAACAGCCATAAGTCATGGCAAACAGGGGAAGGGGATGAGTCAAGTTCTAGCATAGGCAGCAGGGTGTATATGACGCCTTTTGCAGAGATGGAAAGGATGGAGTCAGGTTTTAGGAAATTAAAGAGTTCTGGTTTGGGACTGCTAAACTGGAGAGTGCAAATAAAGCTGTCAGATAGGCAGCTGGAAATGAGTCTGGACTTCAGGGGACAACCTGTACAGGGAGCATGAATCTCTTACTTATTCCTATTACTAAGTGAAATACTCTTTTTGTTCTTAATTCTTTTTTTTTTTTTTTTTTTTTTTTAAAAGATGACCGGTAAGGGGATCTTAACCCTTGACTTGGTGTTGTCAGCACCACGCTCAGCCAGTGAGCAACCGGCCATCCGTATATGGGATCCGAACCCGGGGCCTTGGTGTTATCAGCACCGCACTCTCCCGAGTGAGCCACGGGCCGGCCCTTTGTTCTTAATTCTAAAAGACACCCAATGTGAATTAAATGGTGAGAAATATTGCTTCTTGTCTCAATATTAGTGAAGATGGATCCATTCTTTCATATTGGTCCCCCTGGGGAATTGTCAGCACCACGCTCAGCCAGTGAGCAAACCGGCCATCCCTATATAGGATCCGAACCCATGGCCTTGGTGTTATCAGCACCGCACTCTACCGAGTGAGCCACGGGCCGGCCTCCCCTGGGGAATTGTGACAATATTTTCCTGTTACTTTTTATTTCCTCTTTTAAACCAAAGGTCAGCACTTCATCTATGGGCACTTTACCAAAGCAGGTGAAAATCGTGGAAGTTGGTCCTCGAGATGGACTACAAAATGAAAAGGTAAAGATGGAAATCACCTAAAAAAAGTTTCCTAAGCATCCGCTTTGAGTATTCCATGTGGTAGATGCAGTGGGGGTGGACAGAGCTATGCAAGGCATAATTACTCTGCCAGATTTAGGGCAGAGTCCAACAGGCCAGGGAGGCACCTGTGAAAAATTAAAGGACCTAAGATGGTGGTGCAACTGGTGTCATATCCGTGGTTCCATCTCAGAGCCTCGTGGGATGGAGTGGGGTGGATATAGCAAAGGTGAAGCTCATGCCTTTTCATGCAATTCCACAAAGGGGATTTGTGTAAAGGAAGTCATGAAGGCTAGGTGCTGAGATTTGGCCTTGGGGATGTTGCTTTTGACCCTGTTAGTAATATAGAACAGTTGGAAACAATTTAAACATTCAGTATAAGGAAAGTTGGGTTAAACACATTAAGGACTTTTTATAAAATGAAATATTACGAAGCCATCAATAGTATAGGTATATATTAAGTGGCTCAAGCAGCTTATAAAATTGTGTGTGTGCGCATGTGTATTTTTTACTCTTTATTTTTTTTGGTGGTTGGCCAGTACGGGGATCCAAACCCTTGACTTTAATGTTATAACACCTCACTCTAACCAGCTGTGCTAATCGTCCAGTCCTGCATATATTTTGATTTTATATTTTTGTGTAAGAAAAAAAGGTTTATATGTGTGTAGGAGCATCTACCTAGAAAAGGACCTAGACTAACACCTTCCCATAGAACTTTCTGTGAAGATGGAAATATTCTGGACCTGAGATTTTCTGCATGGTAGCCACTAGCCACATGTGGCTCTTAAGCACTTGAAATGTGGCTAGTGTGCCCGAGGAACTGAATTTTTATTTATTTATTTACTTATTTTGGGCGGCTGGCCAGTACTGAATTTTTATTTTTATATAATTTTAATTTAAATTAAATAACTACATATGACTAGTGGCTAACATTGGACTGCACAGATCTACAAAGTTTTATATCAGGGTGTTAATATTGTTATCAGTAGGAGGTTCTAAGGGTAGTTTTCTTTTGCTTTTGGCATGTTTTTCTAAAATAATCATATACTGATTATTTTTTCAGTACAAAACCTATTTTTGTTTTTTTAAAGCATGACCAATCTAGCTTTAATAGTGAGTGCTTCTGGGAAATGATGGTCTGTAAGCTCCATGAGGGCAGAATCATGTCTGTTCTGCTTACCACTATATCCCTAACACCTAACACAATGCCTGGAACATGGAGGGCTTTCAAAAATTATTTGTGGGATAGATTAATTTAAAGCAGTGGGAGAGAAATTAGAGAAGAGGGGTGGGGGGGAGGGTCTAATGAGAAGGACCTGGAGTTCTTAGGATTTTTATCTAATCCTGAAGCTATTAGGGAGCCATGGTAGGCTGTTGAGTAACACAGACAATGGAGCCTGCATTTTCATTTTAGGAGGATTCTAGTGTAGGATGAATTAGTGGAGTGAGACCATGCAGTAGTATACATGGGATAATGATGGTAGATTTGGAAAAAGGATCCGTAGAATCTGGTGAGTGACTAGATGTGGTGGGGGAGGGAGAGAAAAAAGCTATAGGCTAAACACGTGAGAATGAAGTCCTGCGCTAGCTGAGAATGAAAACAGAGGAGGGTGTGATACTTCGGGGGCCCCATCTCATAGGACCCAGAGGGCTAGTCACCTCTGCCCTTTCAGGCCATGGCACATTGCTCTCAATTTGTTTATGATGGGGTTATAAATTAACACACATTTAGTTAAGGAAAAGTCTGCATGGCAGAAAAATTTTGTTTCCATGTTAATATTAACTCCTTTCCAGGGTCGAAGCTCTTTCCACTACAAAACATTATCTGTAGAACTTAAAGACAAGCCTTGTGCCCCACCTGTTGGCAAGAATTACATGTGAATTCACATTAGTATTTGGAAGTTGAGATAGCGCAGTGCTTACTGTAACAAAACTTTGAACTAACAGGTACTGTACTCTGAGGCCATTTTATTACCAACTTTACTGACCTGTCTTTTCTGGTGTTTCTCTCTACACTATAGAATATTGTACCTACTGCGGTGAAAATCAAGCTGATAGACATGCTTTCTGAAGCAGGACTCCCTGTTATAGAAGCCACCAGCTTTGTGTCTCCCAAGTGGGTCCCCCAGGTGAGCTGCAGTGAGAAGCCATTCTTAGATGAAAGGGATGGGAAGTTTTGCATTTGTCCTTGCAAGTAGAAGTTGGGAACATGGGTTTCCAGGTCCCTGGCTTTGAGAAGTCTCAGGTGATTGATAGCACTGTGGGGCAGCAAGAGAACATGACCTGGGAGTCAGGGCTTGTATTCAGTTTTTGATCTGCCCTGACTTGCTTGGTGACCCTACAACAGTGTTTCCCTTCTCCAGTTAGAGATGACCTCTCAGGTCTCTTTCAGCTCTAAGAGTCTAGGTTCTCTAGGGCTATCTGTGCTTTCTGCATTTGTAAAAGGGGAAGGCTGAGAACTTCTGCTGCACAGAGACGGTCAAGTGTGGAAGAAAGATCCTCTTACAAAATAAGTCTAACACAAAGAGAGCTGGCTCAGAGTATGTTCTCAGGAAGTGGCTGGTCCTAGCATTACTGCTGTTACTGCTTGTGTAAAGAGGGCAATGTTGGCCATATGGAGAAATTGGAAATATCACCCAAATGTGGGGGCCTCCTGGCCCATCTGCAGTCAAATAATAAAAGCATTGGGGAGACTCAGCTGTGCAGAAGGATTCGTTCTCTAAGGGTTCTAGAGAACAGAGATTGATGAAAAGCTCTTCTCTGACTGAGCTCTGCCTGATCTTCATGATGACTTGACAATGTCTCTTTTGGCTTCTAGATGGCTGACCACACTGAAGTCTTGAAGGGCATTCAGAAATTTCCTGGCATCAACTACCCAGTCCTGACCCCAAATTTCAAAGGCTTTGAGGCAGCAGTAAGAGTATAGCTTGTTGGTGGGGGCTCCTGAACTGAGATTGATGGCATCGGTCACTGCTTGTTTCTAGGCCTCAATCCCCTGTCCTAGGATGTCCATCTGAATAGCTTGTCTCCAGTGGTGACAAGCACCGTCAGCCAGACCCAAGGATGGCCCCAGCACTCATGGCTCTGATCTTGACAAGTTGCTTTACCTCTCTGACCCTCGGGTTCTGCCTATACGTTAGGGCTAATGATAGTACCTAAAGTTGTAAGGAGTTAGAAGATACAATGCACATATATTGCTTAGCAAGAGCCTGATATAAGCTAAGCGCTTAATAAATGTTAGCTCTTGTTACTAGTGACTTCTTTAGAGAAAGGTAACAAAGCTCTCTGTGAAAGTTTCAACAGTAGTTGCTGGCTGGCGTCTACCATCTTTCTTATAGTTTTAAACAAGAATGTCATTGGAGATGTTGGTTCTGCATTTAGGCAAAAAAACTTCTTTCAAGAGTGATTTCCACGGTGGTGATGGTAGCGGCAGCGAGGGTTTCCTTGGGGGAAAAGTCAAAGTTGTGGATTTTTTTATTGAGATAATAATTTACTATGTTCATTTCCTAGGGTTGCTGTAAGAAAGTACTACAAATTGGGCGGCTTAAAACAACAGAAATTTAGGGTCAGCCCGTGGCTCACTTGGGAGAGCATTGTGCTGACAACACCAAGTCAAGGGTTAAGATCCCTTACCGGTCATCTTTTAAAAAAACAAACAAACAAATTTATTCTCTCACTGTTCTGGAGGCTAGAAGTCCAAAAACAAGGTGTCAGCAGGATTGGTTCCCTCTGAGGGCTTTGAGAGAGAATCTGTTCATGCCTGTCTCCTAGTATCTGGTGTTGGCTGCAATCCTTGGCCTTGCTTGGTCTGTAGATGCACCACTCCTATCTCTGCCTCCATCTTCACATGGCCTTCTCTTCTGTGACTCTGTGTCTTCACATGGCCATCTCCTTTAAGGACACTGGTTATATTGGCTTAGGGGCCCACCCTATTTCAGTATGGCTTTATCTTAACTAATTACATCTGCATTGACCCAGTTTCCAGATAAGGGCACATTCTGAGATACTGTGGGTTAGGACTTCAACATACTTTTCAGGGGCACACAGTTCAGCCCATAACATTCACATGCCATAAAACTTACCATAAGACAAGTGTTTGCCACTTTGTGTCAGTGTTCGTTGAAGAGAAAATGCTGAAAGGAATTCACCTGGATGTTGGCAGATTGCTGCAGGAGCCAAGGAAGTGGCCATCTTCGGAGCTGCCTCAGAGCTCTTCACCAGGAAGAACATCAACTGTTCCATAGAAGAGAGTTTCCAGCGGTTTGACGTGATCTTGAAGGCAGCTCGGGCAGCCGGTATTGCTGTGCGAGGGTGAGTCAGACCACATTGGTATCTTTTCTTCGGAACCATTTTGGAATAGGGCTAGGCTCTGACTCAAGCGCTCTTCCCCACCACAAACATTATCCTGGGTAGGGGCCGACCAGCTCCATACTTAGGTATCTTTTCCCAAGTAAATGTGATCAGAAGAGATCCTAGCAACTGTTTTCTCTCAAACCTGAATTTTGGGTCAGTTTGCCAGTCAGAAATCTAGCAGGACAGGACACTATTTGGGGTTTGTAGAAGTCGTTTTAGTCCTGGCTTCACCTCTAACTCTTCCATGTTCCTGAAGAATTCCCTAGGCCTCTAAATTTCTAACGTCTCACCTCTAATAATAGCAGTAGTTCCAGGCATTGTATGTGTATAATCTAATTGAAACCTAACAATAGCCCAGCAAGGAAGGGGCTATCCCTACTTTACAGGTGACAAAACCAAGGCTCAGGAAGGACGAATAGTCTACTGTAAGGTCACAAGCTGTCCAAATTCAAAAGTGCAAATCCGATCACATCTTTCCTGGTTCAAAACATTTTAGTGACTGACCAAGTTCAGACTTTTTAATGTGGCTTACAAGACCCCATATGATTCGGTCCCTGCCATTCTCTGCAGCCTTATTGTCACTGCTTCCTTCTGGTCCCTGCTTCCTCTACACGCTACACTTCAGCCCAACTGGGTCTTCCTTCCATTTTTCACATGCCTCCGCTCTCTCTTGCCTCTGGGCCTTTGCACGTGCTTTCTGTAGACTCAGAATACTCTTACTACGTCCTCCTTCTCCGGGCTAATCTACTACTCATCCTTTAGGTCCTCGTATGGATGTCAGTTCCTCTGAGAAGTGCTCCCTGTCCCTCAGCTGGAGTTACTCCCCCTCCACTGGCATACCATAGTCCCTGGACATCCTCTCATGTAGCACTTAGCTGCTTGTTAAATTCTCTTCTGTCCCTCACTCCACTAGACTGTGCTGTCCATGAGGGCAAAGCCTCCATCTCTCTAGGACCCTGTTATGCTCTGCTGTCCTAGCTCAGGGCCTCGCACATGGCAGGTGGTGAATCACTGATGGACAGATAGGTGAATGGGAATGTTACCAAACCCAGGTCCAGCTGTCTGCCCCAAATAAAAAGAAACAACTCAAAAGTCAAATGTTAGTGGAGTAGGAAGTCAGCTTTATTCAGGAATACCAGAAACCTGAGAGATGTTAGACTATGCCCTTTCTCTGGTAAATCTGAACAAGATGGCCAGACTAAAACCATCTCAAAACTCAGATTTGCTGAGCGGTTTTTAAAGAGGGGGTTGAGAGAATGGAATGTGGGAAATGGAAAGCAGGAGGGAGGGACATGAGTAAGGGGCCAGATGTAAATTCTCACCAAGGCCCCGTTTCGCTTTTGTTGTTGTCCTTGATGTTATCTTAGGGTCCTACAGGATTTTGCTTTGCTTCAGGGTGGAACAGCATAGCTTTATTGATGTCTTCCTTCGTTTCTCAGGGTGTGCATAGTATGTGTCTTATGGCAAATTTGCAACTCCAGGCCAACTGGAAAACAATTAAGTGAATAATGGCTTCTTGCCCCTTAACCAAGGTTTAAAGTATCAAATAACCATGGGGAAAGAGGGAACTCAGAGAAATGCATTCTGAGAAAAAAACTGTCCTTTTTATTTTTTTTGGTAAGCCCATGTGGTTTTAGGTCCCAGCATGGCTTCAGTCTTGCTCGTACCAACAGAAAGCCAGGGGCTCAAGTCATGTCTGCCTGACTCCAAGGCCTGTGCTCTTTCCTCAGTATCTCCCTTACCTTTTCCTTGCTCAGCAATGTTTAGAGAATAAGTGGGAGAATTAAAACAAAAATGTACGCTGAGATATTTGAGTCTGAAATTACTTATCCATTAGCTCAGTTGGTTAGAGCATGGTGTTGATAACCCCAAGGTTAACGGTTCTGATCCCTGTACAGCCAGCTGCCCCTCTCAAAAATTTTTTATCCAGCTAACATTTGTTATGCCTCTTAATACGCAGAATACTTTGCTTGACTCTAGAAGGTTTTGAAGGCACCTCAACTCCAACAGGGTGGGTGGAAATAGAAGCCATCTACATCCAAAACCTAGATTCCTTACCATAACCCGCCAGACCCATGATCAGGCCCGTGGCCAGTTCTCTGATCTCATCTCATACTTCTTTGCCCTCTGCTCTTTGTGCTCAGCTATTCTGTCCTTTTTTCTATCTTGAACATGCCTGGCTCTCCCATCTCAGGGCTTTGCCTGGGATGTTCTGCCACATACTTCCCTCCTGTCTCAGCTCCAACCTTATGTCCTCAGAGAGGCCTTTCTGGACCACCCTCACTATAGTTGGCCTCCTCTAGCTGCTCCTATCACACTTCCCTTTTCTTTCCTTCATAGCACATCACTTTCTGAGATGGTCTCATTTACTTATTTGATTGCCTTTTTATTGGCTATCTCCCTAACTTGAAATAAGCTCTCTGAGGGTAGCAACTTTATCAGTCTTGCTCACTGCTTTGTCTCCAGCCTGGCTCACCGTAGGCAATTCACTAGTTGAATGGATGAATGAATGAATCTTCTGACAACTCACAGGAGCAGCTAGTCCTCAGACCAGCCCAGCCTGTTACTGACTCAGATACAACTTGGCTCTTGTTCTGGCCTTTGGTTTCAGCCAGTCTTTAGTCTCCTTCTGTGAGTACTGGCCCCAGCTCCCCTGGCACATGGTTCTGCTTTACCTCACCTCTGTGCAGCTCAAGTACCCGTTCTTGTTGCCCTCTCTAGCTTCTTCTCCTCTTCTTATTCTAAGTCCTTGGCTGCCTCTCCAGAGGTCTATGCAAGCCCTGCTTCCTATAGGCCTAGTAGCCCCTCCCTTCCCTGCAGTGGTTCTCTACTGCCTCCTGGCACTAAGTAGTTACCTTTGTTCTCATTCCACCTCACTGAATTAGCCTTTCACCCAGGCACTGCACTTGGCCTCCTGCCTGGCTTCAGGCTTTGATAGCAGGCTGACCAAGGATATGTGTCACCTTGCCTCAGCCCCGCTGCCGAAGAGCTTGGGGGCACTGACGTCATTTCTCTCCTGTCTTCCCACAGGTATGTCTCCTGTGTGCTTGGATGTCCCTATGAAGGGAAGATCTCCCCAGCTAAAGTAGTTGAGGTGTGTATGTGTCGGGGCAGGGGTTTTGTGAGGGTTGGCTGCCATGCCTGCCCCTTACTGCGTAGGTTCTTCTCCCCACCCTTTCCTGGTAGGTCACTGATTTCATTCATTCACCCAGCTCCTTCATTAAGGCCCCTGCAAGCACAGCCCTATACTTGCTCCCTGGAGGCCCACCTCCTAGCCGGGCATGTAGTCTTTGAAGCCCCTGGCCTCTACCCCAGCCTGAAAGCCTCCAGGTCAGTTTCCAGTCTGGTCAGTCACAGGTGATAATTGAGGTGATAGTCCTCTGAGGAGGGTTCCTCATCCAGGAATTCCTGCATTCCTTGTAGTAGTCGAGAGGCTGTGCCCTTGGTGTCCTCTGAATAGTAACCAAGTCAACACTGAGAACACAGGGCAGGGATCAAGTTTGAGCAGCCTGAGAGCTTAGGTCATTTAGTCCTCAAAACCACTCTACAAATTTGCTGTTATTATTAGTATTCCATTTTACAGTTGAAGAAACTGAGACTCAGTGACTTGTCTCAGACCCCATTTTGTCTCCCTGAAAAGCCCACTTGTTCTTCGCACAATACCACGTAGCATCCAAACAGGAGGAATGGTAACCATAGCAACTGCTCAGTGGACAGTGGCTGCCCCTCTCCAGGACTTAGCCTCATGGTGCTGCCAGTCCTTGCCGTAGCCCTACAACAGGTCATCACCATTTTTTCAAGCAGAAATTTTAAGCTCAGAAAAGTTAAGTCCTTTGCCAAGGCCCACAGCTAGTGAGCAACAGAACTAGGGCTTCAGTCTAGCATCATGTGACTCTGAGGGCCTGCTGCTCCCACTGCACCTGCTGCCCCCAGCAGGCGGCCGCTGCTTCTGATCACAGCGCCAGCATGGACCATGGGTGGAGGGGGCGTCACCATTTCATTTATCTAGCAGATCATTTGTGAGTGTCATCTTTGTCCCTTGCCCTGCCACATCCTTCCTCACCTTGTCCAGCAGCTGACTGTGGGTGGCAGCATCTTAGGTGAGACATACACTGCTCCAGTTTTGCAGTGGCTTTAGGGGCTTGCAGATGGACTTCTAAGAATTTAAACAGTAATCTTCCTCCATTAAAAATATATAACTGGAAGGCCGGCCTGTGGCTCACTTGGGAGAGTGTGGTGCTGATAACACCAAGGCCACGGGTTCGGATCCTATATAGGGATGGCCGGTTAGCTCACTTGGGAGAGCATGGTGCTGACAACACTAAGTCAAAGGTTAAGATCCCCTTACCGGTCATCTTTAAAAAAAAAAAAAAAAAATACATGACTGGCATTTTCATACCCATGACTTAATAGATCTTACTGCAAAGGATAAAACTATATGAAAGGAATCCATTTTGTGGATCCTAGTACCTGGGTCTGACACAGTGTGTGAAGGTGGTAAGTGAAGGACTGAAGTTTGAAGGACCGGGTAGGGAGGGAAGCACAGGGATTGGAGCCACAGGGCTGGCTCTGCTCCTTCAAGCCTCGGTCTCCTGATAGAGTGGGAATCATCATTCCCACTTAGGTTGTAGGGAACCTGTGATCCAACAGGGATTTAGTGTTCTGCAGGAGAGAACTATTCTGGGTACTCAGAACCCAGGTGTTCTGCCTAGACAAAGGATCCTGCTTCTGAGCTCTTGGACCCCTGGTGGGTGGAATTTGGTGTCCTCCAAGTGCCTGCTTCCTTCCCTAGGTCACCAAGAAGCTGTACTCAATGGGCTGCTATGAGATCTCTCTGGGGGACACCATCGGTGTGGGAACCCCAGGGATCATGAAAGATATGCTGTCGGCTGTCATGCATGAGGTACCTCTGGCTGCCCTGGCTGTCCACTGCCATGACACCTATGGCCAAGCCCTGGCCAACACTTTGATGGCCTTGCAGGTAATCAAAGTCACATGCCCATTCTCCCAAAGGGCATGATGGCAGAATAGTTTGGTTTCATTTATGCTTTCAGCAAACATTTACTGGTGCCAGTGTTCCAGGTCCTGGGTTGATTATGCTGGACACAAACATGGTGGCCTTGCCTTTAAAGTGCCTACATCTGTCTGCTGGGGAGACAGTCGGGAGTTACATGATAATCCTACTGCATTATGACAGATGCTATGAAGGAAGGAAGCACAGGGCTGAGAAAGCCTAGAGAGGGGCCCCATCCCAGCTGAGGAGGTGAGGGAGGATTTGCTGAAAGAGGTCTGTGTGAGGTGTGGAGGACATGAAGTTAAGCATAGAAAAGGAGAAAGGTGAGTAGGCACAACTGTTATTATAAGACTAAGGATGGGCTCAGGGAGGACTCATGTACCCTGGCCTTGCTACAGCATACAGGGTTGCGAGTGTGTGTGCATGGGGGCTGGGGGAGCAGGGGAGGAGACACGAGGTAGAGAGGCAGGCAGAGCTTACTCAAAGGGAAGAGCCTTGATGCTGTTCTCCAAAGATTAAACTGAGACCTCACACTTGGTTTCCCTTGAGGTTTGCTTCCGTGGGCTGACCCAGAATGGGGATTCCATTGGCTGGCAGCCCAAAAGAAGGAACATTCTTGGTGTCTGACTACAGGCTACCTTGCTGTAGCATTAGTCTAACCTACCGTCTTTAGGATGGTGAAGGCAATCCCTGGCCACATTTTTTGTTTTTCCTTTCAAGTTATCCTCTAGAGGTTCATGTGTCTTGAGCCAGATGATTCTATTACTCTCTGGGTCTGTTTCCTCAGAGTTGTGGTTGTCAAAGTTAAGGTTTGTGGCTCTGTGGTCTTCTCCATTTCTTGGCTTGCTGTGACATCCTGACCGAGGCCTCTGGGCTTTTCTGCAGCTCATGAGTTTCCTGGCCAGGCAGGCAGACAACAGTGACTTCCTTAGGCAGATAAAAGGGATTCGTGCATAGCCATGGTAAGTCTGAGGCAAAACTTCCTCCTGACCCCACTCAAGTGCCCTTCTCTGTTTCTTGGCACTCGATGTCCTCAGAATCCCCTTGTTGAAAATTTCTCAGGGAACAGGATAAGCTGTGTGATGACTGGCAGTAGCTTCCACTGACCTTCCATCAGTTATTTCAGAAATATGTATCGTGTGACTTCTATGTGCCACGTATTCTGTTAAGTGCTAACTAGACAATAGAAACAAGATAAACCCTGTTCCTCCCCTTTTGGAGCTCTCATCATAGTGGGGGAGACAGATGAAAGACTACAGACATATACATACAAATTGTAAGGCAATTTATTCAGCTGTTAAAATTGAGCACCTTTTGCGTGCCAGGCACTGTTCTCTGCACTGAGGACTGATCTGTGACCTCATGAAGCTGACACTCTAGTAAGACGAGACAGATAATAAATAAGTAAATATATCCTAGGACAGGTGCTCATAAGTACTGTGCAGTAGAATAAGGCAGGCGAAGGAGTGCCAGGTCTTTACATAGTGTGGTCTCACTAAGAAGTTGACATTGGAGAGACCTGAGGGAAGCGAGGGAGTGAACCACACAGACACCTGGCGAGGAGGGGGAAGGGAGGGTAGTCCAGTCCAGGCACAGCAGGTACAAAACCCCAAGGTAGGAGTGTGCTTGCTATGTTTACTCAAGGAATATTGAGGAGGCATATGGCAGGAGCAGTGTGACCAAAGGGAGGGTGGTAGATGTTAGAGGTAGAGGAAGGCCAGAGAGGTAAGGCCTGCAGGATTTTGGCTCTTTCCAACTGAGCTGGCAAGCTAACAGAAAGTCTTGAGCAGAAGATGAGGAGGGATGCCACCTGCAGTTTTCCCTTAAAAAGCATCCCTCTGCCTGCTATGTGTGGAGAATACACTAGAGAGAGACAGTAGTAGAACCAGAAGAACCAGTTTGGAGCCTGCAGAAATCCAGGTGAAAGATGGTGGTGAGGAAGCCTGGAAGGAGCAGGCAGGTGGGCAGATCAGCAGAAGTTCACTTTCTCACCTCTGAAGTTTGAGACCTCTATTAGGCATCCCAGTGAAGCTGCGGAGGCTGCTGGCTGTATGAATCTCAGTTTCAGTGAGCATCTGAGCTGAGTGTAAACATTTTGGAGTCTTCACATAGGTGGATATTTATTTTTGTTTGTTTTGGCGGCTGACCAGTACAGACACCCTAACCCTTGACCTTGGTGTTATAACACCGTGCTGTATAACCAACTGAGCTAACTGGCCAGCCTAGGTGGGTATCGAAAGGCAGTAAAGGGCTGGCCGGTTAGCTCAGTTGGTTAGAGTGCAGCTTTATAACACAAAGGTCACAGATTCAGATCCCTGTACCAGCCAGCTGCCAAAATATATAATAATGAATAAAAATAAATAAAGGCAGTGAAATCACCTGAGAGTGACTATAGATCAAGAAGCAATCTGAGGATCGAGCAGTGAAGGTTCCAACCTCCAGAGGTCAGGGAGATGAGGAAAAGCCATCAAATGATTGGATTCAGGTCTCAGGAGGGGCAAAAGTGTAAGGAGGAAAACCAGGGGGATATGGAGCCCTGCATGTGAAGGTGTTCAAGTTGATGATGTTGATAGTTAGGTATGAAGATGATGGCTACTTGACTTTTAGATTTAGCTACATGGATGTCACCAGTGATCTTGACTAGAGCAGTTTAAGTGGAGGAGTTGTGGCGACAAAAACCTGTTTAGAATTGGTTCGAGCTGGGCCGGCCCTGTGGCTCACTCGGGAGAGTGTGGTGCTGATAACACCAAGGCCACGGGTTCGGATCCCATATAGGGATGGCCGGTTAGCTCACTGGGTGAGCATGGTACTGACAACACCAAGTCAAGGGTTAAGATCCCCTTACCGGTCATCTTTTTAAAAAAAAAAAAAAAAAAAAAGGTTCGAGTGAGAACAGCAGGAGATATAAGTAGGGACAGCTCTCTCTAGGAATTTTGCTTTGAATGGGAGCAAAGAAATGGGAGGATGGAGGGTTCCAAAAAGGGTCTGTAAAGGATGGGAGAGATCCCAGCCTGCTTGTGTGAGAATGATCCAGCAGAGGGGAATAACAGGTTGCAGGAGAGAGAGGGGAGACTTACTGGAGCACATGCTCGAGCATGTAGGAATAAGCCTCATGCAGAGGTGCAGGGTCAGCCTTGGCTGGGGCCCAGAGGAATGGCAGAGCCTGTAGGCCCAGATGCAGGTGGGTGGGTAGACCACGGTGTGAGTTGATGGAGACATCCCTTCTGATTGCATCCATTTCCTCTTTGAATAAGGAAGCAGCTGAGAGTGGGGATGGGGAAAGGGTGGATAGAGGTTTAAGGAGAAAGAAGAAAGTGAAATAGTCCTCTAGGAGAGTAGGAAGCGACTGGCCTAGGGAGATGGGATAGGACCCTCGTGGGGGTAGAGGCCCCCACTGTGAGAGCAGGCTAGGTGGGGGGGTGGGGGGTGGAAATGAACCACAGTAAATAACAGCAAGAGAGGATTAGGTTGGTGATCAGAGTCTCTGAGAAGGTGGCTTTTAGGTTGAGACCTAAAGGATGGGAAGGAGTCAACCATGAAAGAAATGGAGGAAAGATACTGCTGGCAGAGGAAACAGTGTATGCAAAAAAGACACTGCTCCAGGCACCAGAAGGAAAGGCAGTGTCTCTTTCAGTGGGATTTTCACTTCAACAGAATCATAAGTCAAAGGAAAAAATGACTCTCATAGTAGAATTTCAGGCAACCAGACAATTGCGAGGTCTGCAAGAACCAGCTTTTGTAGGCTCCGGTCCCCAGTGACAGCCATGTTTCACCATTCTTATATTTCCAGATGGGAGTGAGTGTCGTGGACTCTTCTGTGGCAGGACTTGGAGGCTGTCCCTATGCACAGGGAGCATCAGGAAACTTGGCCACGGAGGACCTCATTTACATGCTAGCTGGCTTGGGCATTCACACGGTAAGCCTGCCTGCCCCCTGGTGGTGACAGCCCTGCACTGACCGGGGTTCTCCCAGAAGCCAGGGGACAGAAGCTGATGATGAGTTTGTTTGGGGTTGGGATGGTGGGGGGTTTACAGGGGAAGGGTGCCAGGTAATTATGGATATTTTATCTTATGTTTTTGAAGTAGAAGAGTGTGGTTGAACAAGGCCATGAGCATGGGCATAAGAAGGCAAAGGTCTTGACAGTTCAGTTGTAGGAGCCACTAGGGAGTGTGGAAAGAGCTCTGAAATGAGTCAGGTTCCCGGTTCCCTCTGGGCCTTTGTTTTGTTCTCTGTAAATTGAAGGCAGTAGAATTAGACAGCTGCCCAAGGCTCTCCCAGAGTCCGGAAGGGGCCTCAGGGGGTGGAAGCAGTATAGCATCTGTGCTTTGGGACAGATGAAACTGGGTTTAAAACCTAGTCCTGGGGCTGGCTGGTTAGCTCAGTTGGTTAGAGGAGTGTTGTTACACCAAGGTCAAGGGTCTAGATCCCTGTACTAGCCTGCTGCCAAAAGAAAAATAAAAAATAAAACCTAGTCCTGCCACTCACAGGCTGTGTGACATCAGACAAATTTCACTTCTCCAAGCCAAAGAAATGGGAGTGATAATAGCACCCAGCTCATAGGGCTGGCCGTTATGAAGATGGTAAGAAAATGTGTGTAGCATGTTTAGCACAGGGCCGGCCTGTGGCTCACTCGGGAGAGTGTGGTGCTGATAACACCAAGGCTGCGGGATCGGATCCCATATAGGGATGGCCGGTTGGCTCACTGGGTGAGCGTGGTGCTGACAACACCAACTCAAGGGTTAAGATCCCCTTACCGGTCATCTTTAAAAAAAAAAAAAAAAAAAATGTTTAGCACAGAGTTGAGCATGTAGTATGCGAAGACAAGCTATTGTTATAAAGAGAGGTTTTCTGCTTGACCCTTTTAGTTGGTGTTTTATTCCTACCTCTCTGTGCCTCACAGGCCTTACTTCAATATGCAGTTTTGACCACTGTGGGCCAGGCCCTGTGCTAGGCCCTGGAAATTAAATACTGAACAAGATTAATGGGATCCCTGTTCTGGTAGTGGTACTACAGACCATTACACAGATTGGGACATCTTATATGAGGGGGAGTCAGGTGCCAGACAGATACGACCTCCACAGGCAGCTGGTGTCCCACTGTCGAGGAACAAGACCCTGTTCATCCTCACCTTTACTTTTTCAGTACTATGGTTTGTCCAGTCTGATGTTTCCCTGGTTGTTGGAGGCATGGCATGACTTACTGTATCCTCTAACTTGTTTCTTAAAGGGTGTGAACCTCCAGAAGCTCCTGGAAGCTGGGGACTTTATTTGTCAAGCCCTGAACAGAAAATCAAGCTCCAAAGTGGCTCAAGCTACCTGTAAACTCTGAGCTCCTTGTGCACCTGAAGCCCTGGGGACTGTGTGGGAGTAGGGGCTTGCATGGATGATTCATGAATGGGGACCCGGAGATGAGAATGAGGTTAAAGGGATCGGACACCTCATAGCGAGCTCTGCATACAGGTCTCTCCTAGCAGAAAGGAGGCGAGGGACTAGAGGAGCTGCTTGGCCTCAGGCCTTCCCTGGCAGGTCTGAGCGTGAGTGAGTGAAAGGCTTTAGGGGGCTGGACGTCTCCCTTCACCGTGGACCCAACGGCCCAGGAGTTGAATGCCTGAGGGCACTTGGGAACCTCATTCCCTGTTTGGGATGATCCTCAAGTCTTATCTATGGTTGAAATCTGCCCACTGGCTACCCTCTAGACAGCTCCACCCTGCCATGACCTTGGGGCCATTGCTTTCTGACCTCTTAGGGCAAAGGGCATGGAGGTCCTCAGGCTGACAGAGGGCGTTTGCTGAAGGGGGTGAGGACTGAGCTGCTGTGGTAGCCATCTGCCAACTCCAACATCCGTGGAAAATCTGCACTCTGTCCATGATTTTTGAAAACAGCTTATGTAATTAAAGGTTTAATGACGACCATTCCAGTATTCAGTTGTGCAGCTGTGTGCATATATGAGTGAAGTAACAAAATATCTACAGTGCTGCACTCTGAGGAAAATGCAGACTTTGAGCTACTTGATTAATCTATTTCCTCTCCATTTCCCTGCCTGAACCCCAAATCCAGTGACTGGAAATCAGTGGCTTTGGGCTTACTCGTAGACTTCCTGAAGTGGTGGCTGGCCAAAACACCCGTAGGGTTTGTTTCTGAGGCTTTGCCTCTGTGACCAGGGCTGTTGCACAAGTTCCCCGAGGGCAGCAATCACCACTTGCTCCTCTGGGCCTGGGCAGGCGGGCCTCTCCTTAGCGCTCACAAGCCGGAGCTCTTACCCAGAGAGCTGCGCTCGAGGCTCTACAAGCAGGCCCAGGGCGTTCCCGGCAGTAGGAAGCACAATGCAGTTGTGTCTTGCTGCTTTGCTCAGCTTTCATGACTTTATGCACATTTTTTTTTTCTTTTTTTTTAAAGATGACCGGTAAGGGGATCTTAACCCTTGACTTGGTGTTGTCAGCACCAAGCTCACCAGTGAGCTAACCGGTCATCCCTATATGGGATCCGAACCCGTGGCCTTGGTGTTATCAGCACCACACTCTCCCGAGTGAGCCACGGGCCGGTCCCTGCACATCATATTTTAAATAGAAAAAAAAAATCCTTTTCTGTCTACTATTGTGGCAGGCAGGGTGCCGACAAACTGTCCCCAGCAGTTTGTGAGCGCTGAAAGCCGTCAGCACTGGGATTCCCTTTGCAGCTTTAGAGGTTCTTCGAGCTCCCTGGTTTATTTTCAAACTACACTTTCCATAGCCACAGCCTCTGGGCGACCCCACCCATTCCCTTCACTCAGCGCAGACCCTGTTGCCTTAGTTCCCTGGCGTCGGATATTTCGTGCAAGACTGAGTTCAGGGTTTGGCAGATACCGGAAAGTTTGAAACCCTGCGAGTTACAGTGGGGCCGGGGCTTGTCAGCCTCGCCCCGGGCCCGGCCCTCCCTCGGGGGCGCGGCGCTGCTTGCAGGGGTTGGGACGAGCGCACCTCGCGCGTGGACCCCGGGCACCTGCAGGGAGCGGCCATCCGCCCCCCGGCTCCCGGGCCCGCGCTCCCGGCGCTCTCCTTTCCTCTGCTGCCCGTCCCCGTCGCTGGGTGGCACCATCCACCTCCGCCCTCCGTGAGAACGCGCCGCGCAGTCGCCCTAAAACTGCACAGGCCTTTTGTCCTCCAGGCGCTTCCGTAGTGGCCGGAACCCAAGTGACACGTTTCCTTGGGGGCGTGGAGGGGGCAGGATCAGGTTGGGCCGTCCGCTCTTAAAAGGACCGCCGCTCGGGGCGCGGGAGGCGGCGCCGCTGGAGCCAGCGCGGGACGTGGGATTCCGGGCAGGTCAGGGAGGCCGGATGATGGCTGGATGGGCTCAGGAGGGGCCGGGTGGTCCGCGGGGAGCGAGGGAGTGTCCGGAGGGCCTGGGCCGCGTTCCGGGCAGAGTCCCGCCGGGGCGGGCCCGCCCCCGCCCCCGCCCCCGCCCCCTCTGCTCTAGTTCCCAGCTGCAGTGTGGCCGAGGCGGGCCGGGTTCGTTCATTCATTCCAGTCCCTTCCGAGGTGCGGCCCAAAGCCCAGCCCGCGGCCCAGCCGCCCTCCTTTCCATTATACAGACTGGGAAAACTGAGGAGGCGACAGCTGACCAAGGTCACCCCCGCGGGTCTGGGGCTCAGCCGGCCTCAGACCAGCCTTCCTGTCTCCCAGAGCCCCTCCGCGACCACTTTCCGGGAGTCCACGCAGTGCTCGGGGTTCGGCGGCCTGGAGGTGGGGGCGGCTTCAGCGTCTGGGGCAGAGTCCAGTGCGAAGCAGAGGGGGGAAGGGCTGCAAGACCGGAGGTCCGGAGATCCGGATTTCTAGCATCGGCCGGCCGTGTGACTTCATCTCTGGGACCCTAGTATCTTTCTCTGTAAAGTGCCAGTATCAAAACCTGCCTCATCCGGATGTTGGGGGAATTCAGGAAAGTAACGCAGAAGTGCCCTGTACAGAGCCTGGCACTCAGCGGGCGCTCAGTCAACTGTGCTGGAGCTGGATGAGCCCAGAAGGGGATCGAGGCAGCCCGGAGGAAGGCGGCAGCGGGCCAGGTCGCTGAGAATGAAAGGCTCAGTGTCTGGGGCTTCCTGCCCGCTCCGCCCCCTCTGCCCACAGAGTTTGTTCAGGGTGGAGTTGCACACCTGGCAATGGAGACTGGGCACAGTTCACGTCTGCACTGGCCATCCCTGTGCGGGCCCAAAAGTTGCATGGGATCTCTAGCTCCAAGCCAGGAATAACCAGGCCGGCCCTGGCACGGACAGAGGCCAAGCCAGCCTGGCTGCCCTGGGGTGCGATGGGGGGGGCCGGGCCCACTCCAAGACTATGGTGCTGCGGCTCCAGAGCTGGGCACAGTCTGCTTGGCTAAAGACCCCACCCTTCAGGCCATCTGGTATATTTCCTGCTTCCTCCCAGCTGACCCTTGAGGGGGAGGGGTGGGGGGGCAGGGGGAGCGTGCCTAGAGCAGTATGAGTCACTGAGCCCAGGAGCCAGTTTACACCTAGTGATGGCACAGGCACTGAGAAGGCCCGAGTCTGAGCAGAGAGAACTCCTTCCTGGGATCCTGAAGTTCCAATCCTGCTGCCATGTTTTCTTCTGTCCAGGACTCTCCAATCCCCAGATACTTTGCGGAAGGAAGTATGGGTCCTCGGATTCCATTTTCCCAACCCTGGTCAATTGGAACTAGGAAATACCGTGCCTGTGCATCAGTCTCTCCACCTGTGCCATGTGACAGGCCTTTAAAATCACCTCATTTAATCCTCACACTACAGCAGGATATTTGTATAACTAATAGCACCATCTTATAGAGATGGAAACAGGCCAAGAGAAGGCAAGTGATGGTACCCAGCTCTGAACCAGCGCTGACTCCACAGCCACCCTGTTAACCAGGGCACGCTGCTGCCTCTGTCCAAGGCAAGCTCAGGGGCCCAGGCTTCAGTTAGAAGGAGTTCCTGAGCAGGCAGCCTCGGCCACCCCTGAGACTCTGTGTCCTGGGCCAGGTGCAATGGCAGAGAAGGTGCTGGTAACAGGCGGGGCTGGCTACATCGGCAGCCACACGGTGCTAGAGCTGCTGGAGGCAGGCTACTCGCCCGTGGTCATCGACAACTTCCATAACGCCGTCCGTGGTGAGCGTGGGTGGTGGGGCTGGAGTTTCTCGAGGGGATGACAGAAGGAAACCCTGGGTTCTGCTTCCACCACTGAGGGGTGTATGTGTCTGGCTAGTTCCTGAGAACCCAGGACCCATCTAGTTTTCATGGCCTCCATGTGCCCCCCAGGTGGGGGCTCCATGCCTGAGAGCCTGTGGCGGGTACAGGAGCTGACAGGCCGCTCTGTGGAGTTTGAGGAGATGGACATCTTGGACCAGGCAGCCCTACAGCATCTCTTCAAGAAGGTGGGTGTCTGGCAGGCAGGCAGGGGGTATCGCCAAGAGCTAGGGCCAGTAAAGCAACCTCTGACTCAGCTTTGTCCCCACAGCACAGCTTTATGGCGGTCATCCACTTTGCAGGACTCAAGGCTGTGGGCGAGTCAGTGCAGAAGCCTCTGGATTATTATAGAGTTAACCTGACAGGGACTATCCAGCTTCTGGAGGTGAGAGGCATGGGGCAGGGACAGTCACTGGGAGGGGCCCCTGTCTGGCAGGCAGTGCCAGACAGTGAGGAGGGGCCTGCCTGGTAGAATCAGACAGGGCCTGAACTGAATCATCCTGGACACGTGTCTTTCTTACCTCTCAGCCTCAGTTTCCTCATCTGTAAATAAGAGTGCCCATAATGTCAGCCCACCCTCCTATGGGGGAGGAACAAATAGGGCGGGAACAGTGCATGAGGCAGAGGCCACTGACGCCTCCTTTCCATTGCCAGACCATGGGGGCCCATGGGGTGAAGAACCTGGTGTTCAGCAGCTCGGCCACCGTGTACGGGAACCCCCAGTACCTGCCTCTGGATGAGGCCCACCCCACGGGTGCCTGTACCAACCCCTATGGCAAATCCAAGTTCTTCATCGAGGAAATGGTCCAGGACCTGTGTCGAGCAGACAAAGTGAGGGCACCCCTTGACCCAGCCCTGGCTCTGATCATTGACTGACTCCTCACAGTCCCCCATGAGCCTGAGGATGGGATCCTGAGCACCCCACCAAGGAGGAAGCTAAGGCTCAGGAAATGGTGGTGACTTGCCCAAGGTCACAGCACTGGTGGGGAGGGCTCTGGATTCAGCTGGGACATGCTGCTTGCGCCCCTGCCCCCACTGTCTGACCTGTGTCCCACAGGCTTGGAATGCAGTGCTGCTGCGGTATTTCAACCCCACAGGTGCCCACGCCTCTGGCCGCATCGGTGAGGATCCCCAGGGCACCCCCAACAACCTCATGCCCTATGTATCCCAGGTAAGAGAGAAGGGTAGGGACAGATGTGGTGGCCCTAGGGTTACGGCTGGTGCCGGGGACCTGGAGGAGCTGACCTGACCTCCACCGCCAGGTTGCTATTGGGCGACGGGAAACCCTGAATGTCTTTGGCAATGACTATGAAACAGAGGATGGCACAGGTGAGCCTAGGACCAGGAGGACCCAGGAGTGGAAACCAGGAGGGATACAGGAGCCACTGACTCCCTCTCCCCCACCTCCTCCTCTCCAGGCGTCCGAGATTACATCCATGTCGTGGATCTGGCCAAGGGCCACATCGCAGCCTTGAGGAAGCTGAAGGAGCAGTGTGGCTGTCGGGTAGGAAAGAAGAGAGGGAGGGAAGAGGACCAAATACTCGGCAAATGGGGCACAGACAGCAATTAGTTTTGCCCCTTCCACAAACCCTGTTTTCTCCTGGGCAGATCTACAACCTAGGCACAGGCACAGGCTATTCGGTGCTGCAGATGGTCCGGGCCATGGAGAAGGCCTCTGGGAAGAAGGTAGGCCACCCACCCACCCCACCCAACTCTCAGCAGCAGAAGGGCCCAGCCCTTCCCACTCATCTACCCGGTGGGCACCGCAGCACTGCCCCGTCTCCTCAGCCTGCCTTGCACCTCCACCCTGGGTGCCTGCGAGCAAGATGCTGCTGTGCACATCTGTTTCTTGTGGACCTGGCCAGCAGCTGGAGAGGTGAGGCCCAGGACCAGCTCAACCGAACTATGACTGCTTCTTCTCCTGCAGATCCCCTACAAGGTGGTAGCACGGCGGGAAGGCGATGTGGCTGCCTGTTATGCCAACTCCAGCCTGGCCCACAAGGAGCTGGGCTGGACAGCAGCCTTAGGGCTGGACAGGATGTGTGAGTAGTGGCCTGACCCCTGGGAGAGAGTTAGGGGCTAGGAAGGGGCTAATCAGGTCTGGGCATGCCCATGCTGGGCTGCCCCCTTATGGGAGAAAAGGGGGTTTCATTCCAGTGTGGACCCTGACGACATACCTCGCCCTGTCACAGGTGAAGATCTATGGCGCTGGCAAAAGCAGAATCCTTCAGGCTTTGGTGCGCAGGCCTGAGGAGCCTCCCCTACCATGGACCAGAAAAGGAAGAGAAGCAACTGCCTGCTCTCCAGCCTCTGGCAGGAACCCAGGGCCCCAGAGCCAAGCCAAGGCCTCCCCTACCTCAAATGCCAACTGGCCCACTCAGCCCACCAGGCCTGAGGCCAAGGGCTCCACTGACCAGGAGTCAGGGGTCTCTAACTCATCTCCCACAGGGTCCAAGAACTCATCAGGACCACCAAGAGTGAGTGAGGGAGGCAGGGCTCTGGGACAAAACAAAACACCCGCCTCCCAGGCACTAATTTATACTGCTATGAAGGAGCTTTCCAAAGTAGCTAAAATAAAGTTTTCTTACACTGGGAGAGATCCTCACAGACAGCCACTCAACCCATTGAACAGAATCAGCCCCTGAGGGTTGAGGAAGCAATTTCTTTAATTTTATCGGAATCCAAGACACAAGAAAAACACTGAAAACCACATGGAGACAGAAGACAAGACACAACTCCTCTCCCACTGCCTCCCTGGCCCTAGACTGGGGACAATGTGGGGTGAGACAGCTGGGGGAGACCTTGAGCCTCAGTCCAGCCCTGCAGACTCCAGGTCTGCAGGGGAGGAGGTAACGGGGAGGCAGGGCCTAGTCCCCCGAGTTGGGGAACAGCTGAGGGAAGGCCCCCTCCTCACCAACACTCCTGCCTGGGGGCAGGTGGCCCACAGCAGCAGGGGGCCATGGACACATTCATGATTGAGAAGCAGCTGAAGTGGAGGCAGGAGAGACACACGATTATCTGGGCAGAATCAGTTGGGGTGGGGGCCTGGGAGGGCCCCATGGGCCAAACCCTGAGGTCACAGGAGGGGGCCCAAAGCGGGGCTAGCGAGTGAGGTCCTGAGTGAGTGGGTCAGCGGCTGGGCCCCTTTCTCCCGCTGCCTACAGCCCCTCCAATACTGCTGCCAGGGGTGCCCACCTCCAGGGAAATGGGAGAAGAAAGGAACCCACTGCCTGCTGCAGACAGAGCCAGGTGGCTGAGGCCAGGAAGGAAGGCCTGGCCAGGCCTCCCCGCCTGCCCCAGAGGCCTGTGGGATGAGGATGGGGTGGGGAGGGTCGGGACAGGCTCGACTGGCTCAGATCCAAGACGATGCCGCAGTTGCTTTCTGGGTCCCCCATGAGATGGAGGACTGTGCTGGGGGCCAGCGGCTCTGGTTAGACAGGAGGCAGCAGCTTCTCAAGAAATTCCTTCACGGCTGCCATCTCCTAGGGGGTGAGGAGGGCTTGTGAGAGGCTCTTAGCCAAAGGGAAGAGGGAGGTGGGAGTGGGAAGTGGTCCCCCCACTGACCTGAGGACAGGAGCTGTGCATGACACCTGGGTATGTCTTGAACTGGACCCTGGCAGGTGTGACAACAGACCGGAGCTTCTCAGCCGTCAGGGCCCCAAACCGTACGGGCACCATGGGGTCCAGCTCCCCGTGGCACTGAAGGATGGCCAGGTCCTTGGCACTGCCATTGGCTGCCTGGGGGCCGGGCAGGACTCAGAGGGCAAAGCCAGTGCTGCAGCACAATCCCCAAGCCACAAGGAGACCCAAAGGGCAGGAGGAGGCGTCTGTGGGGACACTCACCTGGGGGAAGGCCCGGTGCAAAGGCAGCCAACAGCTCAATGCCACGATGCCAGCCAGAGGGTGGGGGCAGGTAAGGGCCGTGTAGAGGGACAGGGCCCCGCCCTGGGGGGAGGAGCGAATAAGCACTCAGGAGGGAACAGCTCACCTGCCCACCCCCACACGCCTCTCTCTCCCCTCACCTGTGAAAAGCCTCCCAGGACGATTCGATTGGCAGGGATCCCATTCTTCATCTCATGCTCAATCAAGGCCCTGACTGGGGGGAGGGGGCATGGTTGGGTGGGAGAAGCTGCTGCAGGGGCCCAGGAAGAGGGCCAGACAGTGCTTTCCTGGGGGACTTTCCAAGGGAGGATGCTGGGCAGGGGCCAGGGCCTTACTGTTCTCTGCTGCCTTCTTGATGCCAGCCTCGTCCTCTGGGGCATCTGGACTCAGCCCCATCAGGTCAAACCTGGGGAGCAGAGACGTTGGCAGCTACTGGAAGACTCCAGTCAGCCCTTCCCACTGGGCAGCTTCCTCAGCTCACGTCCCCCCACCCATCCCCAAACTCACCAGGAGGGCATCACCATCTTCATGTTGAGTGTCACAGGGATCCTAGGCCTGGGGAGGAGAGCCAGGGGGCCATCACGCTCAGGAGCAATGAGGAAACCACAGCAGAGCCCAGGAGGGGCCAGAGCGGCCCCTGGGGGCCCCTCCCAGCAGGCAGGGCCTGTGTTTAAGGTGTTGCCAGGCAACCTGCCACGTGGGGCTGGTGGCTGCAGTTGGGGCATCAGTGGTGGTGAAGGAGAGGAAGAGCCCAGCACTGGCTATGACGGGGTTCCAGCTCGGTTGGTGAGTACTTGGGGAAGGGGCACAAGGAGGTCCTGGTTTTAGAAGATCTTAGATCTAGGAGGCCCTTGGATGGGGGGCTGGTGCAGGACCCCATTCCTGGGAGCTCTACAGGAGCCAGGGCTGAAAATGGCACTTCTGACTGCCCTGACTGAGCTCAAGCCCTGGGATGGAGCTGATAGAGCAGGCCCAGGATAGCAGGACACCGGCTGATCCCCAGCCTCAGCCCCTCCCTTGCAGGGGTGACACTCACGCATGGGGACAGATGTACTTGACGTGAGGGAGCCGGATGGTGGAGAGGGCGTCAGCCCAGCTGTGCCTGTAGGAGGAATGGGAGAAAAGGACTGATGTAGGAAGACAGAAAGCAAGGGTGGCAGCCTCTCCAGCCCTGCTGCGGGCCCTGCCCACCTCCCCAAGGCACACCCTTCCCCAGCTCACTCACCCTGTGTCTCCAAGTCCATGTAAAAAAATAACCTGGAAAAGGATCAGAAATGGGGAGATGGGGAAGTTCCCCCTCTAGATCCTCCAACTTCTGCCCACCCCTCCCCCACCCCCAAGAACCTGGGGGAACTGAGGTAGCAGCCAAACGGGCTATTAACCCCTTCTCATCACCGCCACCTCCATTTTCCCACACCCCCTCTGGCCAGTTCCCCAGCTGCCCCCACCGGGTCTGGCCTGGGGGCTGCTGTAGGCAAAAGGGGACCCTCACCGCAGCCGTCTCCCGCTCAGCTCCAGACACAGTGGCAGCATCGGTGAGCAGGGGCACAGACATGGTGTTACCACACATACACTACAGGGCTCCACGGCTGGGGCCTACACAAATGTGGGGGGCAGTGGTCAAGAGCAGGGATAGGCAGAGGAGACTCCTGGCTCGAGGGACCCAGCAGGCCATCAGCCCCCACACTGCACCCGGGCTCTGTCACCAGCACAAAGAAAAGGCAGACAAGAAGTCCCTGAGGGGTAGGAAGTTAGCCTCTATTCCAAGGCTGAAAAGCAGAAGCAGCCACCCTAGTGGCCCAGAACTCGTGTCCCTAGTTCTGGCCCAACCACAGAGCCTGAGTGTGCTGAAGACAGGCAGAGGCAGGGCTCAGGGGCTGTGAGGGGCCAGAAGAGGGGGACAAGGGGAGGCAGGGCGCTGTAACGCTTCTCAGAGGGCAACTCCTTCCTGCTCTTCAATCATTCTTTCCCTAGAGCCCTTGGTCTCCCCCCACCCCAACACCAGGCCCAACTGGGAAATGAGGGGGAAAAGTGCCAGGGAAATATGCTTCCAGCCCTTACTACACACACACACACACACACACACGCACACACACGCACACACACGCACACCACACGCACACCACACACGCACACACACCGCACACACCACTGCACGCACACACACCGCACACAACACCGCACACACGCACACACCACACACGCACACATACACACCACACACAAACCACACACACACCACACACTAACACACCGCACACACCCACCGCACACACACACCACACACGCACACACCACACACCACACGCACACACATACCACACACACCGCGCACACACACCGCACACACACCACACACGCACACACCACACACGCACACACACACCGTACACACATACACCACACACACCGCGCACACACACCGCACACACACACCACACACGCACACACCACACACACCATACACACACACCACACGCACATACCACACACCACACACACACCACACACACACCACACACACACCACACACGCACACACCACACACACCGTACACACACACACCACACACGCACATACCACACACCGCACACACACACACACACACAAACACACACACCCCTTTTCCATCCTCCTTCCCTCCCGCCCAGCCTTCACAGCAGTTTCTGGCTCAACGCTGCTCATGTCTCCAGAAAGCATAAGGACTCCCATCCACCACCACGCTCCCCTCAGTGAGGGTACCTGCCATTGCTGCTGCCACTGAGTCCAAATGGACCCCCAGCTTGACCACACTCTGGGACTTCCAAACACACAAAAGATTGTCAGGCCGACTGGCCCCTCCGCATCCTCAGCGTCCTCCAAACTCACCTGCCTCTCAAGTGCCTACCCTTTGCAGCAACGCCCACCCTCCCAATTGGCTTCCACCTTCCATCCTGACCCCTACTGCACCTCCCCATAGTGGGATTTTTCCCCTCTGACCCCGGGGTCCCTCTTCCGTCAGTAAATGCACCTCCCGCCCTAAGCTGGGATTCCCTTCCATCTCCACGATGGGGACTTCGCCTCTCACCCAGGCTCCCCCTCTCCAAGAGGTGCCTCCCTCCCCACAGTTAAGATCTTCCACGCCGACCCAACGTCTCCCAGTCCCCACAAATGGAACTTTTGTTCTGACAAAGGGTCACCCCCTCCCCACAGTGACATTTCCTACCGGCTTTCTACCTTTGACCCTGGGGAAGACCCCGCCCTTCGATGGCACCTTCCACTGCAGACCCCCAAGTCCCTCTCACCTCACCCGGACACCCCCTTGCGCAGCCCCGCTCCACTCCCGAAGTCCCCAGGGCTGGACAGCGCCTTCGCACCTCACTCCCCACCCCCATCGCTCCCCATCGCGGCGCCCCCTCCCCACTCTCCGGGACCCTCCGGCGCTCCGATCTCCCCCCACACCCTCCCTCCGCCGGCCCGGCCCCGGCCCAGGGTACCTCCGCTCCCTGGGGCTTTCAAGACCGCTCGGGCGACTCTCCTCTCTCTCCCGCACAGACACACACTCTTCCCCCTCGGACGCCCCCGCCGGAACTTCCGCTGGAGTCCGGGGAACCCAGCCATCGCGCTACCGGAAGTAGCCTGGCCAGCCGTACGGAACCCGGAAGCGGGGAACGGCCGCGCCGGATAGGAGCTGCCATGTTGAAGGCGGTGGGAGCCACTCTCGGTTCAGCACCCGAGTGCCTGCCCGCCCGCCCCCTCCTGCAGAATCCAGACAGGGCATCCCACCCATGCGTCTCCCACCCGTGCGCCTCCCACCCATGAGTCTCCCACCCGTGCGCCTCCCACCCATGAGTCTCCCACCCGTGCGCCTCCCACCCATGCGTCTCCCACCAGTGCGCCTCCTGGAGGAAAGCTGTTGAGGAGGGACATTCCTCACACTGTTCTCCGCATGAAGTTTACCGCCTCCCCATCCCCATGGGACACACTTCGTTATGGCCTTGGGCATATGCCTCTAGCTTTCATGCCCTATTCCAGGATCATGGATAAAATCATACACGCTGAACTAAAGAGACCTTAGAGATCATGTAAGGTCCTCCAGTCTTATTTTAAACATGAGGAAACAAGCTCAGAGAGGGGAAGTAAATAAACAACCACCTCGGGATTACTGTAATGCTGCCTCTCTGGACCTGCTTCCTGAGCTATAAAATGGTGATAATAACCACTCTGCCTACTTCACAGCTTTGCTGTTAGGCTCGAATGAGGTCGTATGAACAAGCATTATAAACTGTAAAAATCACAGTGTGAGGCCTTACTCACTCTAAAAAGGACCCTGGGAAAATACACAGGCCACATCAGGATAGCTGGATAGGCATGGGTGTGTCTTAGGACTGCCTTTGACAAGCAATGCCATGCAGACAGTGCAGAAAATACCACTATCAACTGAGCCCCATCTGTTAAGAACAAAAAAGGCTTCATTTGGTCACCACTGAGTCACCCTTTGCTCCTTGCTGCACTGGTAAAGTGGAAATAGGGCTCAGGGTCCACAGGCTGGAAGGGAGGCAAACTGAAGTTGAAGGACCATGTCCCTGAGAGAACGTGGGGGATCTGCAAACAGGAAATGAGTCACACTTGTCCCTCAGCAGCTTAGGACTCATTCTCCCAGCTTAACCTACATGTTTTTTCTTTGAACTGAAAGAAAACAGTACAAACTTGGAAGCCCAACAAAGCACATTTCCCCAGGCCTAGAGGCAGTTTAGTCTTCAGTACTCAACAGGTCATGGAGATACATCCTAAAATACCAGAATTCTGGGCAGAAAACCTTTGCACCCAGGGGACCACAGCAGGCCAAAAACCCAGGACTGGATGTCAAGAGAGAAAGGGGATAAAAGTGAAAAGGGGAAGAAAACAACACAGCTGCTCTCATTCCCAACAGAATCCCCGCTTGGATTTCTGTATGGAAAAATGAACAGTTCCTCCTGCACCCAGGATCACCTGAGACACTAGCACTCCCAGCAAATTCTTCAGAGTGAAGCTTCAAATTCAGAGGCCAGTCCCAGGTGCTACTTGTGATTGGTTCTTTAACTAGTGGAATTAATGAACAGTTAGTCTGCTTTAAGATTTCTAACTTTATTTTTTTCCCTACTCCAAATTAAAACAGCCCTGCTTGGGCTGGCTGGTTAGATCACTCAGTAAATTGTGGTGCAATGGTTTGGATCTCTGTACCAGCCAGCCACCAGCAAAGAACCATAGCCCCTCTTTTATTTTGATCTCCAGAATGACCCAACTGAAACAAAGATGCTGTGGCTGAGGAGTGAGTAGGACCTTTAGTGCATCAAGAACTGTTTTTGCATTCTGGTTGATTTCAGGCTGCATTTTAGAAATTTTCAGGCCCAATAAGGCTTGGTGGTGGCATACTTTCCCTAAGACAGGATGGAGAAACAGTGGCTATATCTTCCTAACGAAAGAGTTGGCCAATCCCTCAGAGGAACTCTCTCAAGAGGATCAGAATCAACACTAATTCTGGGCCGGGCCGAGCCCGTGGCGCACTCGGGAGAGTGCGGCGCTGGGAGCGCGGCAACGCTCCCGCCGCGGGTATAGGAATGGCGGGTGCGCTCACTGGCTGAGTGCCGGTCACGAAATAGACAAAAAAAAAAAAAAAAAAAAGAATCAACACTAATTCCCTCTATCAACTGCTCCTACTTTCTGCAAGAGAGAGAATACTAACCATCTCAAATCCCCTTTCTGGATGAATTTTCTTCAATTGCTGCACTGACTTTCAGAATTCAAGTCCAAAGTCTTTGCTCTAACCTTCAGACGGCATGTGCTGCTCACTTACTTTTCTCACCCTCATCTCTTTTGATGTGCTCCAGGATCTGTTCTCCTTTATTTTTATAAATGTCACTCCATAAGTTACTTCCCTTCATGAGAAATGAAATATAGGTTTCCATTTCCACCTTCCTCTTTATAAATGTAGATACAGGAGTGTTTTTAGCCTAATGTACAGAATTAAGCTTGACCTTTCCTGGAGAAAATGATCTAGTCTTGATTTAATTGTGGCACTTCTTATGATCTACCTAGTCCAAAACAAAAAAATTTCAAAGTTCGATACAGTTCCCAGTAAAATGACAAGTTTCATCAGTACTGTGAAGAACTCAAAAGAAAATACAAACATTAAGTCTGGCAAGGATTTATTACGAAGCTTATTAGTCACAGTGAATAAAAGCCATGAACAGAAGAACTGAGAAATCCCCAAATTCTCGCATTGGGCTTACAACACTAGTTAGAAGCTAATTAAACATTAAGGAGGTTCCAAGGGGAATCTTAGAACTAAGTCTCAATCTTACCCAGACCAGTCTACCCACACACAGAGAAATGACTCCCATGCTCTCTCCAGATTGCTTAGCTGGGCACAGAGAAAGACCTTCTCCCCAAGCTATCACATATCATCATAAGATTCCTATCCTTGTAGCTGTAACCATGGGACACTTGAGCATGACAAACTCCAAGCTGGGCAACTTGACAAGAATGCTGAACAATGACAGGGAAGAGAAGCAAGCAGGAACAAGTGTTTCTAGTTGGAGACCCTCCTGATGGCTAACACAAACATGATCCTGAGGCTTCAGAAAGTTTCCTGCAGCCCAGGAATAGTTTCCATTTTTTTAAAACACAAGTCACACAAAAATCCTGCCGCAAAGCAACAAGACACTTGGGATTCCATGGCTACATCAACTGGAAAAGCAAGCGTTATCCATGACTGCCAGACGCCACCCAGCCCAAGACCCAATTTCTGCAGTGCCCTTGAGAACCACAATTGTCCCGGGGCACCCATTCAACCCTCCCAGTGGTACGGTGTCTTCTGTAGGCCAGATTTCTGCAGCAAACCCCAAAGACAAAGCTTGGCAGAGGCTGTGGCAGCCAACTCTCTCTGGAGCCTCATCTCTTTGTCTTTCCCAACAGGTAGTCATATATCTTCACTGACACAGCACCTTGTGGGAGCCTTGGCCAGCCCTTAGGAAATGAAGTGTGTCTGTGGGGTAACCTGATGGACCCTGTGGTCTGCTGGGTTAGCCGATGCTTCATAATTGCAGATGGTCACCTCATGCCGGCGAAGCTGCAAGAAAATTGAGGGGCTGGGTCAACAGGCCAGTAAGGAACTGTCCTTTTCCTGAACCTTTTATTCAGGTTCATTTCTAGAAGTCATCATCTAATATCTCCCATCTTCTGATATTTTTATCTTGAGAAGCTTGCAAAGATCATTATAAATAATTCACCCTGAAACTTAGAAGATTCATTCCCCCTACTATCATGGGGGCACCATGTGAACTGGAGCTTGTTTTATTTATCGTTTTATCTCTGGTGCCTAGAACAAGAAAGATTATGAAAAATGTTAAATAAAGGAAGGAATCTGAAAGTGAAAAACTGTGAACTGATATAAATTACATAATTTCAGGGAACATTACTCTCTTGTGATGTCCCCATGCTTTGCCTTCCCCTAGCATGTTAAATAATAGAATTTGTTATGCCTTTTCTTCCTATTGATCTAAATTTATCAGGAGTTTTTATTAATGAACCTTTAGGGGTGATGTTTTCCTTTGGCCCCTACAGTTATGGTGCTGTGAGCAGGATACTAAAAGGTGCTTTGCCCTTCTGGAGCCACAGATGGTGGACACCAGAGCCTGAAAGCCAGCAGAAAAGGGTATCTCTCAAGGTCCTGCTGAACCAAACTGAAGAAGAAATAAAGTGCTGAACAGAAAACTGGGTTAGGAGAATACTTTAGAACAATCAGCCTAGAGCTGCAGACTTGCTCCAAAACATGTACCTTCCAGACCCTGAGAAAGCAAGGAAGACATCAATAAAGCTATGCTGATTCCATTCTGAAGCTGGACCCTAAGATAACATCAGGAGTGGGAGCAGAAACCAGAGGGAGCCTTGGCGAGACCTTGCACCTGGCCCCGTGCCTGGAGCCCCCGTAGCTCCCGCCCCCGCCTCCACTTTTCTTTTCCCACACTCCATCCCCTCAACCCCCTCTGTATTTATTTATTTATTTATTTATTTATTTAATTAATTTTTTTAAAGATGACCGGTAAGAGGATCTTAACCCTTGACTTGGTGTTGTTAGCACCATGCTCAGCCAGTGAACTAACCGGCCATCTCTATATGGGATCCAAACCCGGGGCCTTGGTGTTATAAGCACCACACTTTCCCGAGTGAGCCACGGCCGGCCTCAACCCCCTCTTTAAAAACCCCTCAGTAAATATGAGTCTCTGAGATGGCTTTAGTCTGGCCAATCTCCTTCAGTTTTACTGAAAGAGATGGGTTAGCCTAACATCTCTCTTCAGATCATCAGTATTCCTTAATAAAATTTGACTTCCATTTTCATCAACAATAAACAAACAAACAAACAAACAAACAGGGGCTGGCCGGTTAGCTCAGTTGGTTAGAGCACGATGTTACATCACCAAAGTCAAGGGTTCGGATCCCCTGATTGGCCAGCCTCCAAAAGAATAAAAACTCACACATAAGGTACATAGTCAAACTAGTTTTAAAAAAATAATAATAAAATACAATAAAAATAAGCAACATAATTTCAATCCCCTTAAAAATACCTACAGTCTGTCAAATAAGTGAGACAGACAGTTTATAGTGATAAAACCAAGAAAAATTACAGACTGGGAGCAACTGATGTCTCACTTGCTTTTTCCCCTCCCCTTAAACCTCCCGCCACCATAGTGCAGATATAGATGTATGGATGTATACTTGACGAACAATCTTTTCAACCCCATCTTACCTCAGTCCATTCTCCTCTCAGGCCAATATAAAAGACCTTTGTGGTATCTGCTCCAAAGTTTTTTGAAATATGTATTGAGAGATGATAGACATTTGAAAAACGAGAAATTCTAGAGGATGAAAGGAGTAGGGAGAGAAGACATAGGTTACAGCTCAATGAGTACCTCACCACCACGTCAAACATTTCAGTTCCAACTTGTGGTGAAACCCAGGGAAATGTCAGAGAACACTGTTGGGTTCTTCCTTCTCATTCTTCTCTTTGGACAAGGAATTAATTCAGTGAACATTTACTCAGCAATCTGCCAGATCCTGTCCAAGGCAGCAGGGACAGAAAGATTAGAATAAACACCGCTCCTGTCCTCAAGAAACAGGATGAGAAATGGTGTATAACCCAGCAAAGATTCCAAGGCATGTTTAGCTGTGACCTCACCCTTAGGAAAAAGAGAAAGCTAATGAAGAGAGCAGATGGTCACGTGTAACTCAGCCTGCTGTAAGCTCACTATGCAAAGAAGAATTCTGAAAACATCTTTCCTGAGCCCACCCTAAGAGGACATTTAGATCTGCCTATTGCTTACAGGTTAACAAGTCTGTGACTTGCACTGAATCTCTGCCAAAAACTGATCAAGCCAAGGACCAAGCCTCCTCCATGTTTTAACTCATTTCTGATACTAAGAGAGCAGGACACTGGCCAAAAATAAGTGGTAAGCCCTATAAGCACCGATGCATACATGCTCACTGCAAATGAAGGAGCAGCTACGTTCCTCAGAAGAAACCACAGACAGCAGAAGACAGGCCCAGTGCTTACTTTGTAGCATACTCTAATTCTCCTGTAAGATCCCGGTTTAGGCTAAAAGTCTGATCTGGCTCCCTTTCTGTATCATCAAATGACATCTGTGGAATGTTCTTGTACCTGAGAAAGGAAAAGGAAGAAAAGTCAAGAAATCTGCATAATCATGTTTTTCAGTTTCTCAAAGATTTCTACTGACTGCTCAACTGGCTTCAATTCTATCAAAAGGAAATCAAATTTTGGGGTCAAATTTTGGAAATGGCATTTTACTGGTATTTATATACAAACACAGTATCTTTTTTTTTTTTTTTTGTCTTTTTTTTTCATGACTGGCACTCAGCCAGTGAGTGTACCGGCCAGTCCTATATAGGATCCGAACCCGCGGTGGGAGCGTTGCTGCGCTCCCAGCGCCGCACTCCCCGAGTGCGCCACCGGCCCGGCCCAAACACAGTATCTTTAACTGGACAAGAAAAGAGCTGAGAACTGCAACATAACCCAGTGGCATCTTTGAGTGGGTTAAGATCACATGAGAAGCAATACACAAAGAGGTGGCTCAAAGTAGGTCACGTGTAGCAAATGCACAGAGAAAATAAGCAACTCAGCACATTCAGACCAAGCTGAGGATATTAAATAAAATGGCTTACTCATGGAAAAAAAAAATACATACTTTGGCAGAAACATATTAAACACAATTAAGAGAAAAGATCGGGTAACCCAATGTTCAAACACTTTTCACATCCAAAAATTACCCCATATATTCAGTCATCTTACAGATCTTAAAAAATACAATTTGGGGGGACTGGCTGGTTAGAACATGATCCTGACAACATCATGGTCAAGGGTTCAGATTTTGTACCAGCCAGCCACAAAAAAAAAAAAAAAAAAAAAAATACAATTTGGGGATTTCCATTTTGAAAGAGCACAAAAGGCTGCAAACTCACAACAGGCTTTGAAAGTCAAGGGAAAACCGCTAGTGAAGAAAATATTTTTCGAAGAGAAGTCTAAGAAACAGCTGTCTCTATGATCCACAAATTCTCAGTGACTAAGCCATATATCCTCACCATCTCCAGTGTATTTTATTAATACACCAGTATGGGGCCGGCCCGTGGCTCACTCGGGAGAGTGCGGTGCTGATAACACCAAGGCCCCGGGTTCGGATCCCATATAGGGATGGCCGGTTTGCTCACTGGCTGAGCGTGGTGCTGACAACACCAAGTCAAGGGTTAAGATCCCCTTACCGGTCATCTTTTTTTAAAAAAAAATAATAATAATAATACACCAGTATGGCAGGGGCCTAGATATTAGTTGCAGCAAAATGCGTGTAATTTAAGAAAGCAAATGTTTGCTTCAAAGTGTTTCTAAGAATGATGCACAGCAGAATAATAATAATAGAGAACATTTATGAGCAGCATTATGAGAAGCAGTGTGGCACTAGTTAAAAGCAGTGTCTCTAGAGCTAGACTTCCTGAGTTTACAGCCTGGCACTGCCACTTACCAGCTGTGTAATTTGGGGCAAGTGATTTAACCTCTCTGTGTCTGTTTCCTCATCTGTAAAATGGGGATAGTAACAGTACATATTCCATACTGTTGATGTGGAGATTAAATGGAATCAATTCTAAGAGGAACATATATTAAAAATGCTTTTTTAAGGGCCGGCCCATGGCTCACTTGGGAGAGTGTGGTGCTGATAACACCCAGGCCATGGCTTCGGATCCTATATAAGGATGTCCGGTTAGCTCAGTTGGGAGAACGTGGTGCTGACAACACCAAGCCAAGCGTTAAGATCCCCTTACTGGTCATCTTTTTAGAAAAAAAAAAAAAATGCTTTTTTACTATGTGAAATTTCAAACATACACAAAAGCAGAGAAAATATAATATCTCCATATCACTCATCTTCAACAATCAACAACATTATTACAGTTGTGTCTACACACCCACTTTGATTACAGTTGATATTTTAAAGCAATCTCAGACATACCATTTCACCTGTAAGTACTTCAATATGTATCTCTACAAAGAACTTCTTTAAAAAATACCTATGATACCATTTTACTATAACTAACAATATTAACAATTAACAATAATTCTTTAATATCATCTAACATCTAGTCTGTGTTCAAATTTCCCTGATTCCAGACTACCAATTTAACTTTTCAGGCTGTATCAATGACATGTCATAGTTCAATATGTAGCATTTTATTTTTATTTCTGGTGGTTGGCCGAACCCTTGACCTTGGTGTTACCAGCACCATGCTCTAACCAAGTGAGGGGGCTGACCAGTTAAGCTCAGTTGGTTAGAGCGTAGTGCTTATACTACCAAGGTCCAGGGTTCAGTCCCTGTACTGGCCAGCCACCCAAAAAAAAAAAAAAAAAAAAAAAAACCAAGTGAGCTCACTGGCCAGCCCTGGCAGCATTTTTTTTCTTTGTTAATTGTACATAACATAATGGCTCACTTTACAATCAATGACATCTTAGACTCAATAAAGCATGTAGTGTGCTTAGAACAGAAGACCACATATTTGTATCTGCTCACCTAAAACTGGGCATTTCCTATTTACCAGACCAATTTTAAGATCTTTACATGCAGTATGTCATTTAATTCGCTTCACAATCTTATGAAGTATGTACTATTACTATTCCCATTTTACATAGGAGAAAATCGATGCATAGAGAAGATAAGTAATGTCTCAAAGTCATGCAGCTAGCAAGTGGCACAGCCAGAATTTGAACCCAGTTTAGTCCAGGGCCAGCACTCTTAACCACAATGCAACATGGATGTCTAGTCTTCTGAAGCCAATCCATATCTCAAGTAAAGGAGTGTCCAAAAAAACCAAACTGTTTTCTTAAAATGATTAAATATGTGGATCTGCTTTCAAATTCATGTTTCTAACATTCAAAAATAGTATTAATTCCTTAACTCTCCCTAAAGTCCATTTCAACAGATCAATTTTTTAGATAATTTTTTTGGGGGGTGGCTGGCCAGTACAGGGATGGACACTTGGACCTTGGTGTTATCAGTACCATACTCTAATCAACTGAGCTAACAAACCAGCCCCAGATGAAATTTTTTATGTAAAGTTCTCCTGGTATTTGTTTCTCCGGCACTCAAAAAAGTAGTTTTCCCCTTCTTTTAGGAAGGCTATCCTGGAATAAAGTAAGTTATCAAAAAGGGAGTACTAGCTCTAGTGGTAACAGATCCAGTGCCCCAAGAGGTATACAGAACTTTGCTAACAAAAGACCACACAAACTCAAATGAAGTAATTCCATGTCAACAAAACACGTGTAAAGATTATTGTATGAAATAGCAAGGGAAAATTTTGAAGCTAACCCCAAGTAGATCCATAAAGATCATTTAAGATCTGCAGCTGGATTATTAAGAAAACTGCAAAGTCATCAACAACTGGCATTTACAGAATGCTCTCTGAATGAATGGTCCCATAGTAAGCACTTTTATTCAGAAAGAGTTAAGTATATAGGGCTAGCAGTTTAGCTCAGTTGGTTAGAACACAGCCTTGTAACACCAAGGTCAAGGGTTCGGATCCCGTCAGCCAGCCACTAAAAAAAAAAAACAAAGAGTTGAGTATTTTGATCCAGAATGCAAACAAGACCAAGATATATTTAAAGGGGTAACATTTAATCCAGTAAAAGAAAAATAATATTATTCTGCAATGAAGTGTTACCAGAAAAGAGAACTAGGAGCTTCTTGAGGGCCTAAGCCCTTGCCACTTACAGTCTCATCTCAGAAGGGTGTGAGTCATCATCCTCTCCCATTATAATGATGCCTTTGAGTTTGACATTGCCCGTAAATCTGCCAGAATGCAAAAGAGAAGGTTGTCAACCTGAGTTTGAATCCCTGCTTAGCTGTGTGACCTTGGACAAGATCCTTCCCCTTTGTGGCCTTTAGTTTATTCGTCTGTCTGGCTCATACTAGATAATTTCTAAGATCCTTTCTGCTTCTGGCATTCTACAATTCTAAGAAATTTACCTCGACCTCTCAGTTATTGTTCAACAAATACATGTTTCCTGTCTGCACCAAGACAGCTATGCTTTCCTCTTCAGACCCACCAAAGTAATTTACCCCATTTCTAGAAACAGATGTGGGCTCAACACAACCACTGAATGAATCCATCTGTCAAGGTAACTAGTACAGCCTATTTAGCCTGAGGCAAGCACCAAGGAGATACTTACGGAATATTAAACAGAAGCTCTTCATCTGCATCACTTTCAACAAACTGGAGGGGATGGGGAGTGGGGAGAAGAAAGCAACAAATATTTTCTGAGAACCTAAAATTTCAGGCATCTTCCACCCTGTCCTACAACTGGGGTGCAATGCAAATAGTCAACCTTCCTCGGTTTTCCAGGACTTATTAACCTGAAGCTAAATCAATCTTTCCCAGTGTTCTAACAGCCACGTACCATCCAATTACAGGGTTCTTATTAGGGAGGCCATGAATGAACTTCCAGAGACGACGAGTCTCCTGAATTGAAAGATGGGTGCTTATGGGCACTCTTCTAGGGAGAGGGTCCGTAGCTTTCAAATGGCTCTCAAAGGGTCCTGTAACCTCACAATGGTAAAAACCTGCGCTCCAAATAGGAAACACCCCTTCTCTTCCTAGGCTGGTCTTCATCAGGTGATATGATCAGGCAGCCATTGGGACCAATGGTCAAATGGAAGAGAAAACGCTCTCACGGCCAACCTCCCTCACTAACCCACGCAGTCCCGGAATAGAGCGTTAAGCTGTGTAAAGTCAAAGCGCCCCCTTTCCATCTCTGGGCCTCAGTTTCCCTATCTGCAAAATAGGGAGACTCAACCCTGTCCCCCTCCCAAACGGCTGGAAGGAGACAGGCATGGGAAAGCGCTTGGACACCGGGCTATCGTTATTTTTAACATCAGGAATGAGGCGACGGAGCAGATGGGCGGCCTGAGGCCCCGCGCGGACCCCGCCCCGGGCGGCCCACCTTGGAGCGGTCTGTCCGCTCCTCCCAGGGCTTGAAGACGCCGCGGCCGCTGCCCTCGCGGCTCTCGTTGAGGCACTGCAGCCGCTCCAGGTCGATGCGCAGGTACAGACCGTAGGCCAGGCCGCGCTGCTCGGGCGGCTCCTCTCGTTCGGCGGCGCAGCGGCACCCGCCCCCGCCGTGGCTGTGGCCGTGCGACATGGCAACGCCACCGCCAGCGCGTCCCCTCAGACTAGCCGCACCTCACGCCGCGTCCGCTCCGCTCCGACCGCCAAGCGCGCCGCGTGCGCCGCGTCGTAAAAGGCGCCCCTGTGCGGCGCATGCGCCCGGGGACGAGGAGGCGGGGCTCGGAGGGGATTGACGTTTGACGATCGCTTTCCAGGTGCCCCGGGGTGAAGGTTGACTCTCAGTCCCGGAGATGGACATTGTTACTATCCTAGCTTCACAGATAAGGACACTGAGGGACGGAGAGGTTAAGCTGGTGTCCCGAGGAAACGGCGGGGCTGGGATTCGAATCCTCCTCCCCCGACGCTAAAGTCGGTGCTCTTGTCTTAACTACCACGTTTCTCAGGGAGCTGGTGAGGAAAGGTGCGGAGTGATAAGGCCCTGGAGACAGAGAACACAACCTTATCACTCACTGGCTGACACGTGCTCGCCGAGGCGTTGACAGCTCACAAAAACACTGTCCTAACCGCTTTCTTGAAAGCGGGCTTAGGGGTAGCGAGACCCGGCCTTTGTGGACGGCCTCACCTGGAGGCAAGGCCTGGGTCTGCTAGACGGTGTGAGATACTCTAGGTTATTTTCCCTATTCTGAGACCCCGCTCTCTGGTCTGTAAGGTGGGAAGAATAATATATGTTTCATATGATCGCAGTGAGCATTAAACTAAACAATACAATTCAAGAACTTAGCACAATGTTGTAGACACCAGGTCGAAAAACAACAAAAACAGAACTCAGCACAATGGCTGGTAGGTAGGCCCTTCGATAGCTGTTGGTTATTACAATCACATCCAAGCGCTGCCATTTAATAGCTGTGTGGCCTTGGACAAGTGTCTTTACCTCTCTGAGACTCAGTTTGCCCCCCGTAGAGTGAACAGATTGGACTAGACGACCTTTAAATTCCCTCCTCCCCTGTGATTGATATTTCAGAGCAGTTTTTTTCTTTTCTTTTTTTTTTTTTTAAAGATGACCGGTAAGGGCATCTTAACCCTTGACTTGGTGTTGTCAGCACCACGCTCTCCAAAGTGAGCTAACTGGCCATCCCTATATAGGATCCGAACTCGTGGCCTTGGTGTTATCAGCACCACACTCTCCTTAGTGAGTCACGGGCCGGCCCCCAGAGCAGTTTTTTCAAATGGCTGGTTGTGACCCATTAATAGGTCACAAATCCGTTTAGAGGATTGTTTAAAATTAAAAAATACAATACAATTTTTAAAAAAACAATGTAGCACACATTTTAAGTCTCAATTAATGCAACTTTTGTTTCAGTCTTGGGTTTGTGTACTCAGGCTCAATGTAAAGTGTTTTTTAGATTATGGGTTGAGGTCAAAAGAATCGAAAGCCACTGTTTACAGTTGAGATGATTTTGTTTTCAGGGTGGAATGCTTGCTTACTCCATGGTGGTGAGGGAAAAGATAGAGGATGCAGAGAGAGAGTTTTGGGGTACTCTGCATATCCCCTACTCTTCACATCTGGCTCTGGAGGTCCCAAACAAGACTCGGTGAAATCTAAACCAAAATACCCATCTGTTTAAGTTCCATCCAGAAATATTTTGATGTCCTACTTCAACTAGTTGTGAAACAGGCAAGCTTCATTCTGGTTCAAAATAGATCAATGTCATGAGTTATTCCTGCTTTCACATCACAGTTTCAAGCAAGGGGCCTGGCAGGTGGTAAATGCTCAGTAAATGTTTAATTAATTGAATAATACACTCAGTAGCTTTCTTTGGAAAGACTGTGTCCCATCGGAGGACCAACATAGGCCTTACCCAGGACATCTACTCACGTTGACTTCTTGTCTGTCATCTCCATCATTGCCATCCTTCAATAATTCACTGAGTCTTATGTGCCAGGCATTGTGCCAAGAACGTTCTGTAGTTCATCTCAATTATTTGTCACATGAACTTTAAGAGATGGGCACTTCTTTTCTGAATTTTCTTGTTTAAAAAAAAGAGATGGAGAGATAGGTACTGTTACCTAATGTTATCTCCAATTTGAAGATGAGGAAAACTGAGAATGAAAGAGGTAAATTTACTTGCCTAAGACCAGATAAGGTTAGGAAGTAACCAGGTGTTGAGCACATCCACTTGTGTTCCTGAAACACATCCTCCCATAGTTTCCTGGGGGGGGGGGGGAAGGTGCACATGAAGTAAATATGTTGTATCAATCAGCTTATGCTGTGTAACAAATCACCCTAAAACTAAATAGCTTTGGGTTTTTGCAGGGGGGGGGCTGACTAGTATGGGGATCTAAACCTGTGACCGTGGTGTTACAAGGCTGCACTCTAGCCAACTGAGCTAAGCAGCCAGCCCTTAAAACTTAATAGCTTTAAACAGCAAACATTTATTATTATTTCTCATGATTCTGTGGATTAGCTGGGCAGTTCTTTTCTGGGCCAGTTTGGCTTGGGCTGGACAGTTTGGAATGGCCTCACTCACATGTCTGGTTGATAGTGGCTCTCAGCTGGGGTGATGGGGCTACATGTCTCTAGCTGACTAATCAAGTTTAGTTACATGGTGACAGTCACAGAGTTCCCAGGAGCAGGAGAGCAAGACCCAATTGCACAAGCACTTTTTAACCCTTGGCTTCCATAATTTTTCTGTCATGTCCCGTCAGCCAAAACAAGTTTCATGGCCAAATCCAAATTCAAGGGTAGAGACATAGAATTCAGCTCCTGACTGGAAAAGCTGCAGAATACTGTGGCTCCTTCCCTCCCTTCCTCCCCAGTATACCTGTATTAGTTATCATTTGTTTTATAACAAATTGCCCCCAAACTTAATGGTTTAAAATGACATTTATTATCTCCTAGTTTCTGTGAGTCTGGAATTTGGAAGTTACTTAGCTGTGTGGTTGGCTTGGGGTTTCTAATGAGCTTGAAGTCATCTGAAGGTTTGACTGGGGCTGGAGGATCCACCTTCAAGATGATGCACTCACAAGGCTGGTAAATTGGTGCAGACTGTTGCCATATGGACCTCTCCATAGGACTGTTTGAATGTCCTCAGGATATGGCAGCTGGCTTTCACCAGAGCAAGTAATCCAAGAGAGAGCAAGGTAGAAACCACAATGTCTTTTATGACTTAGCCTTAGAAGTCATGTACTGTTAATTCTGCAGTATCCTGTGGTTCCACAGTTCAGCCACATTCAGTGTGTGAGGGGACTGCATAAGGGTGCAAAAACCGGGAGGCAGAAATCATTGGATGCCATCTTAGAGCCTGGCTACCACACTACCATACATATTAAGTGACACCAAAATTGTCTTTACTCTGGTCTTATATCTAATTGGTAATTTGGCTGTGGAGAGGATTTCTTCATAATTTTGAAAATATTGTTCTTTTTTCTTCAAGTTTCGAGAAATACAATGCTGTTCTATTTCCTTATTCTTTATATGAGTTTCCCTTCCCCTTTCTGGAAGCTTTTAAGATCTTCTCTTAGTCCCTGGTATTCTGGGATGTAATGATGTTGTGCTTTGTTGTGGGCTTTTTTGTCACTCATTGTGCATGATACCTGATGGACCTTTCAATTTTGAAACCCTAGAAGAGAGTGTGAGCATGCAGCATAGGACATCTGCATACATGTGCTCAAGGCCCCTTGCCAGGCAAACAGATGTCGGGAATATGAAGAGAAGGAGTTGCAATCCTGCTCTGTCCCTTCCACTGCCTTCTAGTGCAGAGCTCTGAGAGGCTCCAAAATTTGAATGGGGCCTTCCAGGTCATTGTGAAGGCTTATTTATCAAAGTAGCAGAATAGGCTGTATTTCATTTAACAGTTCATTAGCTTCATTTATAACTTTCAAGTATGCCCCCATCCGTAGTCCTGCCCCAGTCCCACAAATATTAGGTATGGGCTGCTAGGCAAGTTGCTTAACTTTGGGCCTCAGATTTATCTTGTATAAAATGGAAATAATAAAAAGTACATATTTTGTACAGTTTTATTATGACAGTACACATTGAGCATCCCTAATCTGAAAATCCCAAATTCAAAATGCTCCACTCTAAAACTTTTTGAGCACTGATACAACACCACGACTGGAAAATTCTATACCTGATTTCATGTGTCAGGTTGTAGTCAAAACTTTGTTTCATACACAAAATTACTAGTTTTTATTAAATTTTTAAATTTATTATTAGCATATTCATTCTTACAAATTGTGATATTTCTTTATACCCTTTACCTGATCCGTCACTTCCCCAAAACCCTCCCTCCCTCCCCCATATCTCTACTATTCTTAGGTTTATTCTCTCCTTCTGAAAGTTCAACATATTGTTGTGGTCTTTTCTTTCTTTCTTTCCTTTATTCCTTCCTTCTTCCCTCTTTCCCTCCCCTCTTCCTCCCTCCCTCCCTCCTTTCCTTCCTAGCAGCCAGTTATGAATGAGAACATGTATACACAAAATTATTAAAAATATTGTATGAAATCATCTTTAGCCTATGTGTATAAGGTGTATATGAAACATAAATGAATTTCGTGTTTAGACTTGCATCCCATCCCAAAGATAATCTCATTATGTACTGTATATGCAAATATTCCAAAATCCAAAAAATATCCAAAATCCAAAACCCCTCTCTGTTCCCAAACATTTCGGGTAAACGATACTTAATCTGTAATATGAGATAACACATGAAAAGTGTTTGGTACAGCATCTGGTCCATAGGAAAAGGCGATTTTACAGTGACTGTCACTATTAGCAAAAGCAAGACTGTCAGCTCAGCGCCCCCATCTGGTTGGGTAGGAAACTGCAGTTGCTAAGGGCGCGGGATTTGGTAGGAGCCCTCAAGGGTTGCAGGGTACCTTAGCTGTGATTTGGGAATAATGTCTTGTGCTTCTGCTTATTGTCCCCTCTCTTGCACTCCTGTGTTGTAGGAATGACTGAGGACAAATGAGAATTCTCACTGACTTTTAGGACTATCCTGGAACAGGTAGGAAAAGCTTCCAAGTTTTCTTTCTCCTATTTTCCAGGCTCCATATATAAATACTTTAGTAGCTCGAGGGTTGCTGAATTTGTATCTATCTACCACTCTCTCATGTCTCGATTAGGCTGGGAGAAATGAACTGTTAATTGTTTTCTGTTATTTTTTTGAATGCTTCTTTGTGGCCAAATGAGAGTATAGTAATAACAGCTAACAACCGTATGGTACTAATGATGTGCCAAGTACTGTCCTAAGGGATTTACTTAGATTATTTTTTAATCTTCATAATTGAGGGTATTCTATTATTATTCTCATTTTATAGATGAGAAAACTGGAACACAGAGAGGCTAAGTAACTTGCCCAAGGTCACAAAGGTGGTTAGTCATGGAACTAGGATTTAAACCTAAGCAATCAGCCTCAGAGTCCATGTTCAGTAACCACACTGAACCTCCTCCAAATATTAATTAACATGTATTTTGGAGGTTGCTTTGTTTTTGTTTTTTTTGGTTTGGTGGCTGGCTGGTAAGGAGATCTGAACCCTTGACCTTGGTGTTATCAACACTGTGCTCTAACCAAGTGAACTATAATTAACATTGACTGAGTACTTCCTATATGCTAGGCTGAGACCCCCAGAGCTCAGGCTCTTAATTACCAATGCTGCACTTACCAGCTGTTAACTTGGACAAGGCATTTTCCTCAGAGATTCAGTTATAACAATAACCCTTTATTAAATGCCTGTTCCACGCTTGGTGCCTCTCCTAATTCATCTTCATCATCCTGGCTATGAGCTCTCTCTGTGTGCCAGGCAGGCACTGTTCTAAGCACATTACAAGTTTTAACTCATCAAATCATGATATGGGAGCTCTGCAAGGTTGATATATTTTCCTCATTTCTGGAAGAAGAAACTGAGGCAAAGAGAGGTGAAGTGACTTGATCGAGGGCACACAGCTAGGAAATGTGGGATTCAAAGCTGGGTCTACCTCCATAGCCTGTGCACTGAGCCGCGCTCCTCCCCAGCTTTGTGGGTCACCTAAAGCCCAGGCTGCCATGATTGCCTTTGGAGTCTTTGGTGCTGTTAGCAAATATTTCCATTTCTCTGCGTCAAGGCATATGGATGGATTGTACTTCCTTGCCCCCTTGAATTTAGATGTGGTCAATGAAATATGATGGAAATGACAGTGTAACTCTGGGCATAGCTCACGGGCTGGTGGAGCATTCTTCACTTGCCTCAAAAATCTTAAAAGCATGAGGATGGGGCCTCCCTTTGCCTGGACCCCTGAGTGAGGATGATGTAAAGCAGATCCCCTTCAGACCCACAATGGACATGCAGTGAAACCTTCATTGTTTCAAGCCACTGAGATTTGGGTTGTTACTATGATATAACCAAGCCCAGGGTTTCTCAACCTTGACTCTATCTACATTTTGGGCCAGATGATTCTTTTTTGTGGAGGACTGTCCTGTGCACTGTAGAATGCTTAGCAGCTTCCCTTGCCTCTGCCCACTAGATGCCCGTGGCACCCCCACAGCAGTGACAACCAAAAACTTCTGCAGATATTGCCAAGTGTCTTACTGGGGGCAAAATCATATCTAGTTGAGAACTACTACCCTAGCCTATTCTAATAGTCTGATTGTCCTTCCAGTCCTAAACAAACCCTATCTGGGCTTGATTTTTTATTTGTTTTAATAATGTGCTGTTGGACTCTGCTGATATTTAGAACAGTCACATCAATATTCATAAATAAGATTGGTTTGTAATTTTCTTTTTTGGTACAATCTTTATCCAGTTTTAATGTCAATGTTATACTAGCTTCAATAGCATTTTTCTTCTCTTTCTTTGCTTTGGAATAGTAAATAGAATTGGTATTATCTGATCATTAAAGGTTAAAAGAATTCCTCTATGACACCATCTTGGGTATGGAGCTTTCTTAAGAGGGAGGCTCAACAACTGCTTTATCTCTTAATTAGTCTGTTAAGACTAATTACCAGTTCTATAGGGGTCAATTCTATAGGGGTCAATTTTGGTAAGTGGTATTTTTCTAGAAAATTATCTACTTTATATAGGTTTTCTGATATATTGCATATGGTTGTGGCAGAGGGTTTTAAAAACTGGGAAAATGTATACAGAAGTCTAGATTTGTGCCTTTTCTTTAAAACTCAGAAGATATGGCAACACTGGGCTCTGCCTTCCACCTGGAAACAGTCAAGTGGAGCTGTGTAAATAGCTCTCGTCCTCCTGTTCCCACCACTGCGCCCATTGTCTTATACCAAAGCCCTGGTATTTGAGTTTGTGACCCCGAGATAAGAAAGTAGGTAGAGGGCTGGCCAGTTAGCTCAGTTGGTTAGAGCACAGTGTTGATAACACCAAGGTCAAGGATTCAGATCCCCATACTGTCTAAGATTTCAGTTATCAGGAAGGACTTGCTGACCTCAAAATAGTTCTTAATTTGGGCCGAGCCCGTGGCGCACTCGGTAGAGTGCTGCGCTGGGAGCGCTGCGACGCTCCCGCCGCGGGTTCGGATCCTATATAGGAATGACCAGTGCACTCACTGGCTGAGTGCCGGTCACGAAGAAACGACAAAAAAAAAAAAAAAAAAAAAAGTTCTTAATTTGTGGCCCTAAAAGTTTCAGAGCCCATCAATAGGTAACAAAACTTTTTCCTTTAGTCCCACATTTAGAAGGAATGAAGGAAGGACACCACAATTTATTCACCTCCCCTTCTGTCATTGAATCCTTATAAGAATTCCTGTGGGGTGTCATTATTCTCACTTTACAGATGAGGAAACTGAGGCTCACTTCGAAGGTCATGCATAATTTGGAAAAGATAAATAAATATATAAATACATAAATAATTTTTTTTAGAAAAGGTCGTACATGGTTTTTCTACTACACTAGGCATGCCCAAACCAGGTTGCTCATCAAACTTATTGGGAGAGGCCTACAAGAGTATTCATTTCCAGATCCTACTTCTGACCTGTTCAACCAATTTCTGCAGTGAGGCCCAGAAATCTATATTTTAAAAAATTATTTGTGCAGTTATTTGGTTACTGTGTCCCCCACTAGATAAAAGCTTCATGAAGCAAGGGCCATGTCGGTTTTATTCAGTGACACAGAGTGGGGGACAACACAGTATTTGCTGAGTGACTAAATGTACAAGTTCCTAGCCCTGACCCATGGACTAGCTGTGAAGAGCTATTACACTTTGTAGCAAATTCTCTGGAGTAGTTCTCAAACTTCAGTGTACCTTTAAAGAATTACTTGGTGTCTTAGTCTGTTCGGGCTGCTATAGCAAATTACCATAGACTAGCTGCTTAAATAGCAAACATTTGTCACAGTTCTAGAGGCTGGAAGTCCAAGATCAAGGCACCTGTGTCTGGCGAGGGCCCTCTTCTCATGCTATCTTCTCACAGTGGAGAGCAGAGAACAAGAAGAGGGAACTCATTTCTTTTATAAGGGAGAATCCCATTCATGAAGCCTCCACCCTCATGCCCTATTTACCTCCAAAGGGCTCACCTCCTAATACCATCGCACTGGGGCTTAGGATTTCAACATAGGAATTCTGGAGGGACACATTTAGTCCATAACACTTGGGTTGCTTATTTTTTTTAAAAATGCATACTCTGGGACCCCAACCCCAGAGATTCTATGCCTGAGAAACACAGGTATAACTATAGAAAATTTTGATGGCTGGAACTTTCCTTTGTCTTTGAACATAGTTGAGACAGTAGCCATCACAGAAAGCAAAGTCCAGGGGCCTCTGAAGACAAACCGTTTCACTGTTGAGCCAAATAACCAGGGAGAGACTCAAGCGGATGGGAAATCCTGTAATGGGGACATTTATCAATGTGATAAGCCAGGTAGAGGATTCTGCTGGGCATCAGGTACACGCAGTAGACAGAAGAAATCATTCTTAGAAATGACTATGGCCTTGGCCCAGGCATCTTTTGCATTGGGGGGTCAATTTTGCTTCAGAAGCTTAACTGGGTATGTGTATTTGTATATGAACTGGTAAATGTGACTAAGAGCATGTGCTTTGGAGTCAGGCCAGCACAGTACCACTGCTCACTGACCGTGACCTTGGGCAAGTTCTTAATCTCTGTGCTTCAGTTTTCTCATTTTTAAAATGGGGCCATGACTACCTACCTCGCAGGATCATTGTGATAACCAAGACAGTGTATACAAGTCAGAATGGTGCCTGGCACCATTAGGTGCATAATCAGTAAGGTCAGTTACTCTTCCCTGACTGGGAGCGCCAGACTTAACTGTGTGCTACTCTGTATCCCATGGTATAATACAGGTCCTGGCTCAGCAACTGTTGAATTAATGAATAGGGGACAGAGGACTGACTTATGAACTCCAGGTAAAATCAGCCATCAGATATTACTATCCATAATTAACTTGAATACGTATTAATTTCTAACAGTGAGAACTAGATCCAGTAAAGAATTGAGAAAAATAAATCCAGACCATATACCAAGAATGCCCTCTTTAAGAGAGGAGGGATAATGAACTTGTGTTGCTGGAGATGTTGCAGGAGACGTTGCAGGCTTGATGTAACGTCCAAACCACTTGATGTATGCAGGGGTTGGTTGCTCCATTAGCAAATGCTGAAACTCCTGCAGCCCAGCCAGGACCAACACAGCAGGTTCTTGTTAGGTCCCTGCTGACAGGACCTTTCTGCATTAGTGTTCTTTATGCCCTCATTAGGATGCCAGTAAAGAGACCTACCTGGGCCCTTCACACCCACAAGGAGAGACTAAAAGTTGGATTGGCACAAACCTTACAGTCAGAGAATCTGGGTTTCCAGTCCTTCCTTTTGCCACTTACCAGCTATGTGCCTTGGCTATGTTATTTCACCCCATTGAGCTGTAGTTTCTAACAGTAAAATAGGATTGATAGCACAGTCTCAGGGTTTCAAGTATAATAAAGGACAATGCCTGGTCCCAGCAAGTGCTCGTAATATCTGAGTTCTCTCCCTTTGCTCACAGGGTTCTATCCCCCTGAAATTCCCCTTTCCTAGTCCTGCTACACTATCAACAGAAACCCAACATCCTGGCCAGCCCATGGCTCACTTGGGAGAGTGCGGTGCTGACAATACCAAGTCAAGGGTTAAGATCCCCTTACCGGTCATCTTAAAAAAAAAAAAGGAAAGAAAAAAGAAACCCAACATCCATTAAGGCCCAGCCCAAGGATTAAGATCTCTGCCTCATAACATAAGAACCAGCCATTTGTGGCCAACTTTTATTCTCTAACAAAACAAGGAAGAAAAGAAGAAAGACGCAGGTATGTGTTTTGGTTTTTATTTAGACATGGAATTTTCCTTTTCATATAACTTATCTAATTAAAATATTCATCTTGGTAGTTACCACAAAAAAGTAACATAGAAAATTGTATTTACATTTTGGGACCAAAATACAAATGAGGAGCAGGATGACACCTTGCTCCTTTCCCTCCCACTTCCCAGAAAGAAAAAGCCCCAAAGAAACTGCTTATTACACCAAGGATCACAAAAGGGTGATTTGTAATCAGTAATTCATATGTAGTGTAGCACAGAAAAAAATTGCACAAGTTGTCACAAAGGAGACCAAAGTTTCAACATCATCCTATGTCTGCTCTGCAGCCATTTCAATAATCTGGGTGAGGAGGTCATTTAAAAATTCGGTTCTTCCTCTTCTCCCTTTACTCTTTTCAAGTCACATCCCTGATGCAGACACTCTTGAAGGCGGAGGGGAAAGATCTGGCTCTATGCAAACAGGGCTCATCAAAAATCTTTATGTGCCAAAAATGGATACTGATATTGGGATGAACAAATATGTCCTTTCTTCCCTTCCTGCCTAAAGACTCTAAGGGAAATTAACTCATACACAACTGAATCTGAAATATGAAAAATTGGTTTCAAATGACAAAGACTTGAACACACAGCTAAAACACAAATTCAAGATGGCGGACACCTAGAGAAAACTATCCTAAGTACCAAATATCTGGCACCCAACCTAAATGTTCATTTGGTTTCAGGTAAGAGGCTTCCTAATATTAGATTTGGGGAGCAGGCTAGAGGACAGGGGTGGAAGGGTAATATGAGTGATCGAGAGAAAGAATGCTTTACCCAATTCAAAAATACAGCAAATTAAAACAGCAATATTTGTGTCCTATTGCAACAGGCACCCTGCACAGCAACACACACTGAACAGTGTACAGCTTTTGCTGCACAGATGTCCTGCATTGCTCTGGAATCCAAAGTTAGCCTGAGGTTTTCAGGATGGTTAAAAACAGTGGGCTCCATTTTATGGGCTTTGAGAGAGCTTGTCAAGGGGACTGACTGCCAAGCTCAGGCTGTCACACTAACCATCCCCTCAGTCTGCTGGGTTTCTTAAGGATGGGCATCTCAAATTTATAGCAACTACTTCCACCTGGGTTACAACCAAGTGGGTTCCTACTAGAGCTGTGTTCTTTGACAGCCAAAAGGGGGGCTGACACTGCCCTCTGAGTTCTTTTCTGGTTTGTTTTTTGTTTTCTTGGCAGCTGGCTGGTACAGGGACCTAAACCCTTGACCTTGTTGTAACACCGTGCTCTAACCAACTGAGCCAACCAGCCAGCCCTCTCTGAATTCTGATCTTGTTCCTATGTCAACTGGAAAATGAGAGCCTCCCTTCCCAACTTCATGGATCCCCATTCAGTTTTCCCCCATCCTCATGCTGCAGCACAGAAACTTTCCCTAAGTTAGCCCTTCCCTGAAAATTCTGGCTTACACACTCAAAAGGTAGAGGTAGCTTCAGCTGCCAAGTTCTCTACCAAACACAGCAAAGTATTGTGCTCTTCCAATCGCATGATCTTACCTTTTAAAGAAAAGGCAAACACAAAACCAACTTCCAACACAGCATTACAACTTTTAAAATCATTCATCTCTAATAGCAATTCATAGGAACAAGAGATTAAAGTGCTGGATTTTAAAACTCTTTAAAGTCATATTTGGGGCTATGAGAAGACTTGCCATGTCTGTGTTTTTCCTCCATGCTGGTGGAAAGAAGGAAAGACAGGGAAGGGGAAAAACCCGAAAATTATGAGTGAGAAATGGCAAATTGTAAAAATGCTGGGTTCTGTGTTCTCTAGTGAGCCTTCAGTGCAAGGAAAAAAAAAAAAAAAGCGGGATGGGGGAAAAACAAGACTTCTATGAATAACCTCCCTTAATAAAGACTATTTAATGAGGAATAAAGAAATATACCTGCACAGGAACTCAGAGCAACACTGAGAAGGGTCTCAGAGGTGAGGAGTCCACCTGAACACGTCCTGTGTTCACAATGAGGCTCCCTCTAGGACAGGCAGTCTGGCACTCACTCCTCACCCTATGTGCAGCAGGCACCACACAGGCTCAGGGAATGCCCAGTTCTCCCTCTGGACCAGAGTCCATTCAGGAGTGCTGAACTGAGACCAGGGAATGGCTTTCATCTAACTTTAATAAAGGACCCAGAAAATAAAAGGCTAAGTGTGTGGTAGAGGACAAAAACAAAAACCTGGGGGGCAATATAAATACAATCTGGGGGCAATATTTATTAATTAAAACTATGTCTTATAGTTTACAAAGAAGCTAATTAACAACAAAAGTATAATTGACCTTAAAATCCTCAGTGAGACTGAGGCTTCACATCTTCTTCAGAATTCTGAAGTGTGCTCCAGGCAGGGGCAGGGGCTGTGGCACGCAGGTTCGCGGGGGAAACACCAGCAAACTGTGCAGGATTCAGAGACCAAAAGTTTCCATAAAGCAAAAAATTCCAGTCTCCTTTGGAAGTTCCATTCCACAACTCCCATTGTCTTTGTATTCCTGCCACCCCCAATTCCATCTCCAAGGCAAGTCCTCAGTTTATCGTCGGGAGAATCTATTCTTGAAAGCTTTAATCGTCTTGGCCATCATCGGGGCAATCTCTGTGAAAAGAGAAACGAGGCAGTTGTTCCAGAGCTGTGGTGGCTTAGAAGCATACCACCAGTGGTTTGCAGTCAAAGACAAGCCTTGCTATTCTTTGCAATAAAAGCCACAGCACAGAGCAAACACTTTCTGAGGACCTGTCAGGCACATAACACTATCTCTAATTCTAACCACCTGCACCGAGGCTCAGAGGCTGACCAACTTGCCCATGGTTGGACAGTAAGTGGCAGAACTGGAATTCAATCCTTGTGAGACTCTAAAGGCCATACTCAGCCATAATTTAGCTCAGCCTTATGCTTATAATACCAATGTCAAGGGTGTGGATCTCCATACTGGCCAGCTGCCAACCCCCCCCCCCCCAAAAAAACCCAAAACCACAACTCTTCTGCCCTACAAATATCCAAACCAATAAACAGCACCCCTACCTCCCAATCTGCCCAGTGTAGCAACAAGTCTCAGATGAGCTATGCAAATACCACCTAAGGAGGGCTAGCTTGCCTCTTGACTGATTAACCTGAGCACAGCTAAAGCTTAAGTCAGGAATGGCACCCCCCATGGGCCCTGCAATGAATACAGAATACTTTTCTTACCTCTTTAGGATACTGGGGATAGACTATAGTAATAAAGTTAATAAAATTAAAAATAGACCCAACTAGATATAAAGAATAGATATTTGGAAGCTAGAGTTATAAGGTTATAAAACCTCAGTAAGATGGACTGTTATTTAGCTATTAATAATAATTATGAACCCTGTGTTTACATCTGTGCCTAGAGAAACAGGTTTATATATAGGTGAAAAAGCAGAGTGCCAAAATGAATATTCACTATGATCATTATTTACATGTGCACTACGGACAAAGCAGGGAAAAGGAGGGACTGACATTCAGACCGGCTATGTGCAAAGCATCATACGCACACTGGATCCAATGCACAAAACTTAGTACAGTGGCAATGACATTAAAGGGGTCCAGAAACTAGTTTTGAAATATCTGAACAGGAACTCAAGTTACTTACTCTTCACAGTCGGTTTCCTAGGATCATAGGAAACAGTGCTGCTGACCACCGGTGCCAAATGGGCACTGCTGGTGCTTGGGCCATCATAGGCCGGCTCCTCGGGGCTGGGGTTAAAGCTGTTGCTGCTGCCACTGCTGGCAGGAGCATGGCTGCTTCCTGTGGGGTACGGGGCTGGCTTAATCCTGTAACACCGAACAAAGCCGGTTAGCCTGAGCATGAGAAATCTGCCCTCAGCAGGAACGGCCTGAAGCTGGCCAGTTTGAGGGCAACTCATTCTGTGGCTTTGATGGTGGCTCAGAGATGACTGCATCCATCTTTCAGAATGAATGATAATCTCAACTAATCTTTCACTGTTGAGGTGTCAGTCTGTGTTTGGAAAATGCTGATGTGGCTTAGACTAAATGATTTAGTTATCACAAAAATGTTTTGTTTAAATGGGGAAACGGAAAGCATAAGAGAACATTTCCCATAAACCAGGCCTTGTTCTCCATTTAATCTTGACCCCTCCACCCCCGAAAGGCAGGAATAATTACCAGCCCCACATTGCAATTTAGGAAACTGAGGCCCGAGGAGGTAAAATGTTGAGCTAGTCAAAGTCTGCCTCCAGAACCCACACTCTACACTGCCTTGCTTTCACCCCCCCAAAAAGAGTCACATCCTGCCTCTATGGCTTTCTCTTAGGGCTGATGACAAGCTCTTGGGTCTCTTCCCTGAGGAGGCAAAAACCAAGTAGGAGCAGAGGTCTTACTTGACTTTCTCAGGGACTGCTGCTCCTCCTGTTCCAAACTTCTCCTGCCTCCTTCGGACATCACGAGGTGGCTTGGCCACAGAGTTGACAAAGGCCATCTTTGCTCTTCGGCCTGTGGGGAGATATGGAGAACATATGCTTAGGGCATCTGCCTTCCTAAGCAGAGATGCTACTGTTTAAATCTACAGGCTTTTCAAGTACCCACAAAGCTAAGGGATTATCAACACTGAAAACCCCACCATAGGGTAGCATGGGCTGTGGCTTCTGAAACACCCAACCCTGCCCACCTTCTGCAAATGCATGAGAGACTGATTCAGGGGCTAGTGGCCCTACGTCAGCCAGGCCCACCAAGACCCTGCTGTCAACCAGAGCACCCCTAGCACCCCCTCACCGCCACTTTACCTTTGGGCTTATTGGCATGTGCAAATTGGATATTCTTCGTTAATACTCGTAGCCGCTGCTCTCGGGCATCCTGAAGCCGCAGGTACATTTCCCGCCACGACTCATATTCTTCCGGTCTTTCTTCCTTAAAGTCTCGGTGACAATGAACTTTCCATAATTGATCTGTTTCTTCAATTAATACCTGAAATCAGTACCAGGATACCATTTATATAAAAGCACTCTTACATTGCTTTTCCATCCTTTAATCACATAGGAGTGACCAGTTTCCTAATAATTTTTTGGTCTTCATAGTAGTAGTGTAATAAAAATACTACAATTCTAGGAAAGAAACAAGTCACTAAATTTAAAAAATGTTAAATGTAAGGCACTATACTAGTTACTTTCGGGTGGTTGTGAGAGAAAATGGCACAAAAGTTAGTTTAAGATCAGTCTTTTCCTTTAGAAAATCAGTAAATTATAGAGCTGGGATGAAGTCAAATCAGGCATTTCCCCGGCACCACACTGAACTGTAACGGCAAGGGGCCACCTAGGAAGATGGTTATGTTATAGATCTCTCAGAATTAAAGAGGGACAGCTAATTCAATCAAATGAATACATCCACATTACAAGAAGGATTTGGGGATAGATCCTGATGTTTAGGAGACACCCAGCCAATCTGTGCTCTTTTATATTCATCGGACAGCTAAGTGTCAACACAAAAGTGCCATCGCCACCCTGGATCACAGGTACTCTGCCGCCAGAATTCTCCCCTGACTTTATGATGAGGCAAGCTCAAGGGAGGTACTGGATATATTTTTCACTGCCTTTAAATCCCACCCTGATTCTAGCCCAAAAGGCCCACTTAAGATGCCTGAAGCAGGTGCTAAAAATATGCTTGTTAAAAGGCCCAGAGGCTTGGGCAGGCCCATGGCTCACTTGGGAGAGCGTGATGCTGACAACACCAAGACAAGAGTTAAGATCCCCTTACTGGTCATCTTTAAAAATAAATAAATAAATAAATAATAAAATAAATAAAAAATAAAATAAATAAATAAAGGCCCAGAGGCAAATCAAACATGCCCAGAACATGATCTGATCACCGGTCTGCCCTTCAGCCACAGCAGATTCACCAAGTTACTTCTGGAGACACAAGCCAGAAAACTGCCCTCTTCCCATCCAAACAGGATACTCACGTGATTATATTCCTCTATGCGATAGAGCTGATCAGGTGTACACCTCTCTAAAATGGGTTCAAGAACAGAATATGGGACTCCTCCTACTTCAAAGATTGCTGCAGAGAAATCAAAGGTGAAAGCACTGAATAGTGGCCAAGCCACCCAATGATAAGGTCCCAGTGCTATAATGGCCTTGAGAGCTAGAGAGAAGCATGTGACTTACAATCAATGTTATTTTTAAGTACTCGGATGCATTGCTGGTACAAAGTCATCATCTTGGGGAGATAGGCACACTTGGAACCAGAATACACCTGCATCTTGGAATTCATTCTGCGTCCAGTGAATCCAGCTTCTTCTTCTTCCTGGGGTGAAGAGAATGCTACAGGGCAAGAAAAACCAGAAAGGAAATTACAAAAGGCCCTAAATGATACAGTGGAAACTCTTCTTCCACCCCAGTCCTCAACTACCACTTCCCTTCCTCAAAGGCAATCAATGCTACCAGCTTCTTGTAGGTCCTTCTAGAGATTCTGTGCAAAAATAAGCAAATGTATCTTACTCCTCTTTTAACCAATCACTAACATACTACACATATCACTTTTTTCATTTACCATATTTGAGAGATCATTCCATGTCAGTATGTAAGAACTTTTCATGTTTTTTATAGTGGCACAGGATGCCACTGTGTGGATGAGCCTTGATTTATCTGGTAGTCTCCTGCTGATGTACACTCATGTGGCTTCTAATTCTTTTGCTATTAAAACTAGACATTTTTTAAAGAGAAAAATCACATGTAATATATGTAGAATAAAGGACTGCTAATAACAGCAACAGCCTAAGATTTACTGAACATTTACTATGTGACAAACCCCAAACTAAAAGCTTCACTGTCACTATCACTTCTGAATCCACTCAACCACCCCCTGAAGCAGATACCATTATTACTCCTATTTACAGAACATGAAACTGAGATAAAAAAAAATTAAGGTATTACCCAAGGTCATATAACTTGTAGAAATCAGAGTTGGGATTCAAACCCAAGCCATCAAACTCCAGAGCCCACACTCTTAGGAAATACACCAAAAATCTCATTTTATGGTGACTATGTTATATTATGGTGATAGGTCATGAATGAATTGTTAAATCTTTTTCCCATTTTAAGAAAAGATACAGAAAATTACCTTTTCGCTTTGGTTGGAAGGAGGACATCGATTCGAGGGAAGGAAGTGGACGGTAATTGGTCTGAATCATGGGTAACGGGAGGTCTGGCAACACTGGCAATGCCTCAGTGGGGACCTGTAGAGAACAAACCCGTGCATGGAGAGCCCCTCTATACACGTAGCTTACTTTCCTACAGTCAATTCCTAGGAGTGGTAACTGGGCACACCTCACAGGCAGATCCAGGCTGGAGGGGGCAGCAGTCATGTCCAATACCACCTCAGCCAAGAAATAAGTACAAATAGGCCCATTACAAATGGGACACCTCAGAAAATCCCTATCTTGGGTACTATCTACCCTGGCAGCTAGTGAGGCCCAGAGGAAATTACTGCAAACTGAAATTCAACAAGCCACATAAAAGCAAGCCAAGGAAAACAGTGGCAGGGTAGATCCTGTGAGCTCCCAGGGTCAGAGGCTCTGAATGGGAAGCCACTGAGGGGCTGAGGGGGTTACCTTTCTTAGCTTGGCTGAATCGGCTCCAGCCGGCTGCAGCTTCTCTGACTTGTTTTCATTCACCTTAGGTAACTTCTGAACCGAGTCCAAGTTTTTACTAGTGCTTTTAGAATCACTTTTTTTAAGTCCTTTTCCTCCAAATGCTGTGGCTGAAGTTTTCACAGTCTTTTTCTTTTTCTTCCGGGGCTGGTCATAGCTGAGGTAAGACTCGAACGACATGGTGGGCTGCTCAAATTCATCATCCAAATCTGCCTCGTCAACTTTAGGGAGGCGGCCCAGAGACTTTCTCTCTGAATTAGAGGTCTTTGCTTTCCCTTCTTGAGCCTTCAGGTTGTTAGAAACCTTCTCTCTTACCTTGGGCAACAGGTCTCCTGCCCCTTTTCCTATGTCTAAGCTGTCCAGACCTTGCTTGTTCTTGTCTGATTTGGTTTTCTCCATGTCTCTGTGCTTTGGCTTTTTAAGGTGGTTGTCTGAAGCAGCCTCTGAGGAGGGTACAAACTTCTTCTTGAGGCTGCTGCCCTCTCTTTCCTTCTCTTTCTTTACAACACTAGAGGGCGGTTTCTCCTTTGCACTGTCCCCTGAGAGTGGCCTTCGGTTCTCTTCTTTAGAAAGGGCCTTGTGGGATTTCTCTCTGCTCAGAGCAGAGGACTTCTCGTCACTCTTGGCGTCCATGGAGCGTTTTTCCTTGTGGGAAGACTTGTGCTCCTTGTTTTGATTCACAACCCCTTTCCCCTGGGGTTCAGCCAGGTGTCGTTCATGACTGACCCCCAGTCTGTCCTGAAAGGCATTACTGTGGCCTTTTCCAGGCTTCTGGTGTGGAACACTGGGCTCGTGGTCCTCCTCCAGGGATCTGTAATGGTCCACGTACATCTGATGAGGACTGGCAGAAGACAGAGGGGACTGAACGTGGCCGTAATCAGAAGATTCATGGTCTGAAGAGTAAGCCGGTGACACTCTGTGACACCTCTTTCTCTCCTCTCTCCTCTCATGACTGTGAGACACCTTGTGAGGTCTCTCTAGCTCTGACAGTTTTCTGTGTTTTTTCTGTCTGTGGTCAGGGCTGTAGGAATGGCTACCAGAGGCTTTCCAGTTTTCTTGGTAGTCGCCCCCCATCTCCTCCTCCTTCTGAAGGGCATCCTGAGGGCGCTTCCGGGAATTGCTCTTCTCAAAGTCCTGTTCATCAGACTCAATGTTTCTAAAATAAAACAAAAAGCAGAAATAAATCTCAGTATAATCCTCGTTCAGAAGACAGTCGCAGAACCTGAACTCATAAAAGAGATATAGATGCAGAGTTAGAAACAAGATCTTGGGAAGAAGAAAAGTGGGTTATGCTTAAAGATACCCAATTAAGTTTTAAAATTGGGAAACATTCAGTGAGCAAGTGGAAAAACACAACTGTGTTCTCTTCTGGTCTCACAGCACAACGCGTCAACAGCACAGGAGACAGACTTCTGTGACCAAATGTGTGCTGTGTGGAGACTTCTCCCCACTAGCAAGTAAGCAAGCAGTTCTCTAGCAGACACCCACTGGGCATCCTCTAATTCAATTCAAGTCTGATACTATCTACGTGGAGATGGTGTCAGAGCCCACAGGTTGGGGTTCAGTCCCCAAGACTGCCCCCACTTCAGATGCCAGTCGCAAGTCCAGGCTTCTGGAATTTCTGACCAACCAGCTATAAATCAGGTTTCCCACAACCCCCTCCTCGGGTTCAATTACTTTGCTTGCGGTGCTGACAGAATTCAGGGAAGCACGAGCTTACGTTTACCGGTTTATTATAAAGGATATTACAAAGGATACAGAAGAAGAGATGCACAGGCTGAGGTATAGGGAAGGGGCACAGAGCTTCCATGACCTCCCTGTGTGCACTGCCCTCCAGGAACTGCCATGTGTTCAGCTATCTGGAAGCTCCCCAAACACAGCCATTCTGGGTTTTTATGGAGGCTTCATTACATAGGAATGACTGGTCATTGGCCATTAGTGATTAACTTAACCTTCAGCCCCTCTCCCCTCCCAGGAGGTGGGACCAAAAAGTCTTGGTCTTTCCCGTGGCCAGCCCCCATCCTGAAGCTACCGAGGGGCTGCCAGCCATCAGCCAATCATTAGCATACAAAAAGACAGCACTGGAGATTCTTGGGATTTTGGATTTGTACACCAGGAGAAGGAGTCTGAAGATCAAATGTACATTTTCACAATATCACATTCAATAAATGAGAAATGGCAAGTTTAACTACAGGATACAAAGATCAAATATCTTGTGAACATGAAAATGCTTAAAGGGCTGGCCAGTTCGCTCAGTTGGTTAGAGCACAGTGTTATAATATGAAGGTCAAGGGTTCAGATCCCTGTCCGGCCAGCCACAAAACAAAACAAAAAAACGCTTAAAGATTTTTTTTTTCTTCAATACAGGGACATGTTTAACTTGTTACATGAAAAGGGGCTGCTAATTATTTATATAGTTCACAACTATATAAACAAATGCCTTTTACTAAGAGGTTAGAAACATACCAAAATGTTAGTAATGCTTATCCTTAGATGATAGAATTATAAGAAATGTTGATTCTTATTTCTGTTTTTTAATATTTTCTAATATTCTACAAGGATCATGGATTATTTTTATAACTCAGGCAAAACAGATTTTTAAATAAGAAGGCAGAAAAGGGATAATAAGGAAAAGCTTTTCTGTCTATAACACTTCAAGTACCAGATTTAACCATGAAGTCAAACAAACCTAAACAGAAATATTCTTACCTTTCCACAGGAACCAGCTTCTTCCACTGGGCCACTAGATCCCTGGCAAAGTTTCCAACATGCTCGTGTTTTCTCAAGCTATTTACTGTTTTCCCAACCCCAGTCTCCTACAAATTTGACAAAGGAATTATTAGGGGGTTATGGAACTAGGCTCACATTTTTCTAAAGAAATAAAGCCTCATGCTTTGAGAAACTCAACAAGCAATACTTCCTTCCTAATACATACCTTATAAGTCTCAATATTAAATTACTTTGTGCCTATGCCCCAAATCTGTAATGACACACAGTAGCAAAGCATACCAAATTCAGAGAAGGAAAAGCATTTCATTAAAACACTTGTATTGTAACAATATATATATGCTAGTAATACTGATTTAATCAACATATCTCAATGTTCAACCCCAAAAATATGTATAATCGATTTTGACTCAATAAATAAAATAAATTATTAAATTAAAAAAAATAAATAAATAAAGTGCAAAGGAAAAAAAAAACACTTGTAGAACTTCAATGATAGCAAGGGTGACTATGGCAGATGTTAGGCATTGAACTAAGAGCTCTGCATACAGTATTTGAATCACTCCTTACAGTAACTCTGTGAGGCCGGAATCATCCCCGTTTTACAAAGAAACAGCCAAAAGTTACAGAACTTGGATCTGAATCAAGAACTAGTTGACGCCAAAGCCAATGTTACTTTAATTCTTTTTAATTCTCAAATAAAAGTAGCATAACATAAAATTCACCATTTTAACCATTTTAAAGTGTATAATTCAGGGGTTTCCAAGAACACTCACAATACTATGCATTTCCATCATCCTAAAAAGAAATCCTGTTCCTCCCAATTTCCCTAGCCCCTGACAACCACTAATGTACTTTGTGTCTAAGGATTTGCCTGTTCCCGACTTTTCATATAAATAGAATTGTACACTGTGTAGCCTTCTGTGACTGATCTTTTTCACTTGCAAAGCCCATGCTCTTTTTTTTTTTGTCTTTTTCGTGACCGGCACTCAGCCAGTGAATGCACCGGCCATTCCTATATAGGATCCGAACCCGCAGTGGGAGCGTCGCTGCGCTCCCAGCGCTGCACTCTCCCGAGTGCACCACGGGCTCAGCCCAAAGCCCATGCTCTTAATCTTACTCTATATTCTCTCCAATGGGAAGGGGATGGGATATAGTTATATGATATTTAAATTTACACAGTTCTTACCGCAAGAATGTCTACTGTAATGGGCAAAGTGGAGAGTTTCTTCAAATATTTCAATAGCTGCAGAGAGAATAAAACAAACATTAACTTCTATAGAGTCATAATCACATTCATTGGAAAAAATAAGAATAATATCTGATAGTTAAGTGCCTACTCAGTGCTAAACATTTTACAGTAATAAGGATGGCATTATCCCTATTTTACAAGTGTGGAAACAGGCTCAGAAAATTTATGTTACTCGCCCCAGGATGCAAGTAGGGCAGGGTTCACTCAGGTCTGTGCCTTTATATTGCAGGCTTTCAAGCACTATGCTACACCAAGGGGAAATAAGACAGAGAATCAAAACCTACCAATTCTGATAAAAGTCATCAACAACTATCATTTTGCCCCAGTTTTGACAGAGAATTTATGAGAAAGTAACCAATTTTAGGAAAATTACCCATGGACCTGACGCAGAGGAAAGTAAAAGGAAGAGGCCTCTACAGGAAAAGAGTACCATGTTCCCAGAATTGGTTTTTTTTTTTTTTTTTTTTTTTTTTTTGATACAAGTTGGAAGCCAAGAGCAATTTCAAGTTGCCAGAATCAGAGCTTTGCTATTAATGGTGAGCACAAAGTGCCTGGGTAGATTAGAAAAGCAATCTGGGACTGGCCACATTTCCTTTCTGTAGTCCCTAAAACTAGGTCAAAACTAGTAAATCAGAGCTGTTAAGATGGGGTTCCGGAGTCAGAGATAGGCTTGACAGTTTGGCTCTGTCACCTCCTGGCCAGGTAATCTTGTGCAAGTCAGTAACCTCTCTGAACCTCAGTTACTTCATCTGCAAAATAGGAACTGGATCCTCTCTCAGTAGAGAATCCTCACAAGCTATGAGAATTCACCAAGACTAACCATATGCAGTCCTCAGTCACAGTGCCTGGAATAACATAAAAGCTCGATAAATGATTATTAATCACTTTATTCATCAACTGACAGCTTTTTAAATGTTCTGCCCTTGAGCCTCAACCAGATATTCCTCAGCCAGTTCCTACTTGCTCTATTTCTTTCTTTCTTTCTTTTTTTTTTTTTTAAAGATGACCGGTAAGGGGATCTTAACCCTTGACTTGGTGTTGTCAGCACCACGCTCACCCAGTGAGCAACCAGCCATCCCTATATGGGATCTGAACCCGTGGCCTTGATGTTATCAGCACCACACTCTCCCAAGTGAGCCACCAGCCGGCCCCTACTTACTCTATTTCTACCAAAAGTTATGATTGGCTATGCCTTTCTCTAGGAAGTGATTATGTGTTTGCAAACAATCTTACCATACAAGGAGTGCCACAAAGTACAAATAGTTCAAAATAAATAACTGTGGCTACCTTTACATTTAAATTTTAGATAACGAGATCTGTTCTTTTTCCATGTGCAGCCCAGGCTATAATCAGTATGCCATATTGCTATTAGGTGAAGTAATAAGTATGTTTTTCTGGTCATTCTACTTCAATAATTACTTAATATTACCAGGCAGAGCAATTGGATTACAAGCGATAATCTTGTTTGACTGGGAACAAGTAAGAGGCCAACTCGTATATCTAGGGAGTTTCACCTTCATAGTTGAGTGAAAATTATCCTCCACTTCAAATTCAGTCACCACTATCATCCAACTCAGGAAAAACTGTATGTGTATTTCTTGTCACTCAAGCTATGGATGCCAATGCTAATGCCAATTCCTTTTCTTAAAGGAAAATTTAAAATCACCTTTTCAAGGTTAAAAACAGATGGCTCTCCCCTAATACCATTCCCTGGAAGGGGTAGGTTCAGGAACACTTATAAACCATCTACTGTGTGTCAGCTACTGTGCTAAGTTCTTACATGTGTTACCTCATTTAATTCTCACTAATCAACTCCCCATTTTACAGGTATTATTCTCTTCATTTTACAAATATTGAAACTGAGCCCAGTGAGGTTAGGTAACTTGCCTAATGAGGTACTAAGTCAAACGTGTCTACCACAGCATGTACTATAAAGGCAGGAGAAGCATCCAACATAATAACACTATCCATAGGAAAAGAAAATAGAGCAATAGCTCATATACCTCTTAGCATACTTGGGACAAAGCAGAAGAGCTCCTCTTCAGTATTACCTTGTTAAACAGTTTAGAGTCCACATAGTAAAGGAGTCACCAAGGGGACAAAGAGTCCCAGGACCTCTACAAAGCCAACATATAACAATGGGGCAGAACTCACTGAGGGTGATGAGTTTATCTCAAGGCCCAGCACTAATCGGAAGTTGGCACTAACTACTGCATTTCTGCTTCACTTTGGGTTAGTAGGGGTGACTTAAAAGCAGACAAAACTAAAACTCTCAAGATTTTCAAACTGATTTAGCCCAGCATAACAAAAAAAGGACTTTACAATCCCTCTATTTTCAGTACATTTCAAGAAAGAACAAAGCAATACAAGGCAAAAGCACTTTGGGCATCTTCAGGTAGGTGGAAACTTGCTGCTATCAAACTAAGGTACCAACTGTAGCGCTTGAAAAAGCTGGTAACAGACAAGTGAGAAATATCAAACATTTGCACAGTACATGCTTAGAAATCTCAGTTGTCTCTTACACACTCCTTCAACCCAAAGAGCAAAAAAATGTTCTTAACATTGATCCCCTAGTTCTCCACCTGCCATCAAACTGTGTTCTTGGTAGTTTTCACCTTCAAAATGTAACACAGGACAGGTAAGTTTATCATCCATGAAAATTATTTCCAATTCAATAGTAGGAACAGAAACCAAGTGGCCCTGGCCTGTCTGAATCCTTCTCCCCCAATCAAGCCTAGATCACATAGAAGTGTTTTTCACTTGAAGTGAAAAACAGGGTTTAATACCAGAAGATCCATATGGAATCAACTCTTTGGCTAATAATGGTTTGAAAGTAAGATTTGGTTGCAAATTCAATACTGCTATATAATCATATTGCAATTTCAAGAACAACCTGTGGGAGCTTGCTGGGTTAACAGAAGGTTGAGAGAAGGCGGCCAGTGTGCCAGCTTGCAGTTTTCTCTCTGCAGTTAGCTCATTTCTGAGTGCCAACGATTATGCCCTTTGCAAAAATGATCTCACAACAATTTCTCATCTTCATAATGCTCACTTCACAATATAAAGCAGAAGTTCAGGGTGATTTTCTATCCGGAAAGAGACAGCCATTCCCTACTTTGATATTTTCTGCACATCAACTACTAGGAAAAGCTACTTCAAAATTTAAATTCTAGTGGAAAAACGACTACAGATACTACATTGAGCACTTTTTTATCCGAAGGTGGGGTGGGGTTACATAATATTACTTTAAGGTTTTAAAAAGTCAGTCACAAATCTCAAATCTTACAGTGTTTAGGGAAACAAACTAGTACTTAGAAATAATGACCATTTATTAGATGTCCACAAAGGGTTATTGTGAAAAGAAACTTGTAAATAGGCCCGGCCACTAGGTACTGAAGGCTCAATAGAAAATATAACACAACACCATTGAAAGTACTTAAGTTTTCACAGATTTATAACTAAAATGGCTTCCTGAAGAAGTGGATCTGGAGCTAGGTATGAATGAGGAGAGTAAAAAATGGCCTGATGGTGAGGCTGTGTGCAGCCTTTGGAAATGAAGAACCTCAGCTCAAGGTAAAGAGAAAGGGGCCCTGCAAGAAAATGTCTACTGAGCATTTACACTGAGCCTGGTACTTTTTAGCCTCTTAGTTTAGTCCTAGGAAGAAGCAGGTGAGGAAACAGGCTCAGCAAAGAAGTCTCCCCAGTGTCCATAGCTGCAAATGGATCAGAACCCAAATTCTGTAACCACTGTATCTCTACTGCCTCCATTACTTCATCTTCCAACAGGACTCTGGGGCTCAGAGAGCCAACTTCTTAGGAACTGTACATCCTGAAGCTAGAATGCTTAAGTGTTTTCCTCGATGTATTTCAACTAAAAAAAAATTCTAACATGCATCAGACACTGTCCTAGAGACCACCAAGAAGCTGGATAACAGAAAGACGAAAGGGGAGAAGAATGCATTTAACTTAAGAAAACAGCTTTTGGAAGGAACAAAAACTAGTTAGTACCATTTAAAATTGTTGTGCATCACTCGTAGCAACAAGAAATGGCAGCTCTTACCTTTCTACGAAGGCCAGAAGGAAACCTACCTGCAACTTCTCGCCCTTCCCCTTCTTTGTCAATTACAACCTAAGTTTTTAGGAGCACAGCGAGGGGACGTGAGGTTTTATTCCGTTTTGAAAGGGATTCACCGAGAAAGCGAACGGTCCGCGCTCTGATGTCAGGCCGGGAAGCAATAAAAACGTCTCTGAGGGACGCAGGACCACACACCGAGCCTGCGCTGGAGCGCGCGCCCCCGGGGACCCCGAGCAGTCCGAGCCGATCGGCAGGGCGCGGCGGACCGGCACACGGCGGGGCCCCGCGAGCGGACGGAGCCAAGTCCGCGGCCAGGCCCGGCCCGGGCGAGCCGTCCCGACAGGAAACAGCTGGCTCGGGACGCCGCCGGGAGCGGCTCGGGAGCCCGCCGAGTCCCGCCGCCGCCGCCGCCACCGCCACCCAGCGGGGCCCCGCCGCGTGGACGCGGGCGATGGCCGCGAGCCCCGCGAGCCCCGGCTCGGGGTCCGAGCCCCCCGCGGCCCCGGCCCGCGTCCGTTAGGGCCGCGGCCGCCAACGCCCGCCCCGCGCCGCCCGGCCGCCGCCGCCGCGCCGCCGCCCACCTTCTTCGGGTCCGGGTTCGCGGCCAGGCGCGCCTGCAGCTTCTCCACAACTTGGAGCGCCGACTCCGCCGCCATCGCTGTCACTGGCGCGGCCTCCTCGCCGGAACTGGGCTCGCGTCGCGTCCTCGGGCCGCAGCTCCGCCCTCCGTGCAGCCCCGGCGGAGACGGAAGCGCGACGGGCCCCTTCCGGGCCTCGGCTGGCGGGGTGCGGGGCCGGCCGGCCGCAGGGCCCTCCCCCAGGCCGGAGACCGGTGGGATGGCGCGCGCCGGCCGCCGCCGCGGAGCCCAAGCCTGGAAGGCCCCCCCACGGTGTCCGGCCCGGGACAGAGCGACGCCGCGCCGCCGCGGCGCCAGAGCCTGCGCTTAGGAGTCCCGCCCCCGACCCCCCGCCGGGCCCGCGCCGGGAAGCAGCAGGTAGCGACGCGGGCGGCCACCCTGCGACGAGCGCGCTCTGGCTACTGCAGTAGCCAGACTGTGCCTTTCAGCGTCCACACAACCCGATGAAGCGAATTATATTACCCCCATGTTACAGATGAGGAAACTGAGGCTCATGGAGACCAAGTTAACTTGCCAGTAACAGGGAAGAAGTGAAAACGGATTTGAGTCTCGGAAGTCTAGGTCCGCCGTGAGCGCCCACCTCTGAACAGGTGGAGGAACTGAGGCCCAGAAAGAGGGACCTGTCAAAAGTCAAAGAGCTTAGCTCCGTGAAGCAATAGTAGCCTGCGTGTCTCATTTTCACCCCGAACAGCGTCTGGCACATAGACACCAAATTTGTAAATACTTCTTGAATGAATGAATGAATGGATGGCTGTTTCCTCTAGGGACCTGCCCATCAGCTGTAGGGCCTGAATCAGAACAGCCCAAGACATGTCCTTGAGGTCACCTCATCTTAGAAGCACTACATTTTACTATATTACTATTAAAAACGAACAACTAAACATCCGAAAACCGACTTAAAATACCAGCATTGATTACATCTTGTTTGATTAGGTCAGATCAGATTAGATCCTAATCAGATCTCCAGAAGCAAATTGTCAATGCCCCTGGCCTAACCTCTCCCCCAAAGCAGGAAAGTCCAGACTACTCTTCCAAGTCCCAGCTATGGAACAAACAAACAATGTTAATATAAATTGTTTCTTCAAATGAGCATTCATTCACTCACTCTGCTGAGAAGCCCTTTCTACCATGTCCCCTCTCCTCCTTTTCATGCTCTTCCCTGAGTTCCTTAAGCAACAGACTCTTTTTGGGGTGTAAATAAATGGTCTATTTATCTGTCTTGCCACCTGGCTGTTTATTTATCAAGTGGTGGGACTGACCTGTCCAACTTTGAATCTCTGCCACCTAGCATAATCCAAACCATATAATAAATGTTGGATAAGTACATACAAGATTAATGACCACCCACATGGTGCCCTAAGACTCAGTCAAGGGGTGTAATGGAAAGGCACTGAATTGGGTGTGAGGAGACTTGGATTCTAGTCCTAGCCCCAGTGTCTCCCTCCTCCGCACAGCAAGTGTTTTTACATTTTAAATTCCTTCCATTTTGAAAATGTAGCACTGGTGTAATGGAAGACAGGCTGATTCTTGAAAAAGAATTGCTGACTAACAGACCTGGCACATACTCGGGACACATGGAACATTTTGAAAATGTTATCCAGGGAGATCTCCACAACCAAAATGAAAAGAAACCATGCATACTGCAGAGGGCGCCTGGACAGGGTACACCTCCCCTCCCATCTGTGTCAGCCTGAGTCAGTTACCTGCAAAGTACTCTTACATTCAAATACTGTATATGACTTCTCTGATGAACAGTGAATTAATATATGTGTTATTCACCAATTTAAAAAAATTTTTTTAACTAGTTCTAAAAATGTTACTCTGTATGTGTTCACTGAGGGATTACCATTGTAATCATGGTGTACACAAGGGTGTTCAACACAGGAATAAGTTAGTTCCCTAAGGTCCATCTTGGATCAGCAACACTTAGCACGCAGGTGACATTGAATGAAAGTTTGTTGAAAACTGAACTAATTATTAAACTTAAGGCTATCCCAGAGATATCTGAAAACCTGAGAGGGGCTCCCTAGCTCTCTTGCAGAGCACTATTGAGCCCCCTGTGAGAGTAATTAAAAGACCCATCTTATTCTGCCCAGAAGGCATGTTTAAGGCTGTCCTAGAGGAGAAAGATGGGCTAGGGGAGAAAAGGAAGCTCTCATCTTCTGCTTTGTACACTTTTTAAAAGTTTTTGCAACAAGTGTGGTCTACCATAAGAAGAAAAATAACTGAATGGTATTTTAATTTGGGGGAAAAAGCAATCCCAGGCTGTCTGGTAGTAGTGTGATTTAAAACACTGAAAGACAAGTAAAAAAAAAAAAAAAAAAAAAAAAAAATCAACCATATTGTCCTCAATAGCAGAGACGAGCCTTTTCACACAATGGTCAAGTGAGATTCTGCAGACTGGACAGTGTGTTAAGTGAGGGATACTGGTTTGAGGGGGCTTCCCCCTTGGACTTCTCCTAACCTGGGCTCTGCAAGTAGGGAGCACCTGAGGTGGCTTGGATGGTGGGTATAAAGAACACAGGGTTGGGGCTCAGTGACAACCTGAGCTCCAATCCCCAACTCTACCAACGCTAACTGCGGCTCCTGATCAGGTTATATGAACTCACTGAAATTGTTTCTTCCTACTTTATAGACTTCTCGTGAGGCTTATTAATATGTTAAGAAACGGACATATAGTAGGTATTTTTGAAAAAGCAGCAATTATCAGGGAAAATGCATTGCCTTGGTAAGGAGAATATTGTGTTCTGCTGAGGAGCAGGATATAAAACCCTCCATCTGGGCAGTTTTGTTCTGCACAGCTGTAGCTACTGTTTTCTCTGACAGGCTCATGTTTCTAAATTGACTACATTCATCTTTGTTTCACATCCTTCGAACATGTTCAGTTGATTATTTACTTAGGGATGGCATCTTTCTGAGTTTCACATTCTGGATTCACACTCTCAAATGTAGTAATGCAAGTAGAGACTGCCAGCTCTGGGGATTGATGTCTGAGATCCAAAATCCACACCTTTTACAGAATGCCTTGAAATTGAATTAAACTTTCAACCAACAATTGAAGGATATCAGACCTAGATACTATCTGAGGTCCTTTGTCCAAAGAGGATAGACTGCCCCATTCTCTAATGCCCATGGAGAGCAGTCCACAAGAATCTGTGCTTAGCAGGAGAAAAAAAAAAAAAGCTGCCATAAAAAAGTAACAAGTATCAATAAATGTGATACACCATATTAATAAACTCAAACACAAGGACCATATGATCATCTCTATAGATGCTGAAAAAGCATTTGATAAAGTTCAGCACTCATTCATGACAAAGACCCTCTATAAGTTAGGTATAGAGGGAAAGTATCTCAACATAATTAAAGCCATATATGCCAAACCCACTGCCAATATCATCCTGAATGGGGAAAAGCTGAAAGCTTTTCCTTTAAGAACAGGAACTAGACAAGGATGCCCACTCTCACCACTCCTATTCAACATAGTGTTGGAAGTACTAGCCAGAGCAATCAGAGAAGAGAAGGAAATAAAGGGCATCCAGATCGGAAAAGATGAAGTCAAACTGTCCCTGTTTGCAGATGACATGATCCTATATATCGAAGAGCCTAAAACCTCTACAAAAAAACTGTTGGAATTGATAAATGATTTCAGCACAGTAGCAGGATACAAAATCAACACACAAAAATCAGTAGCATTTCTTTTCTCCAATAGTGAACATGCAGAAGGAGAAATCAAGAAAGCCTGCCCATTTACAATAGCCACCAAAAAAATAAAATACTTAGGAATTGAGTTAACCAAGGAGGTGAAAAATCTCTACAATGAGAACTACAAACCACTGCTGAGAGAAATTAGAGAGGATACAAAAAGATGGAAAGATATTCCATGCTCTTGGATTGGAAGAATCAACATAGTGAAAATGTCCATACTACCCAAAGTGATATACAAATTCAATGCAATCCCCATCAAAATTCCAAAGACATTTTTCTCAGAAATGGAAAAAACTATTCAGACATTTATATGGAACAATAAAAGAGCACGCATAGCCAAAGCAATGCTGAGCAAAAAAAATAAAGCTGGAGGCATAACACTACCTGACTTTAAGCTATACTACAAAGCTATAATAACCAAAACAGTATGGTACTGGCATAAAAACAGACACACTGACCAATGGAATAGAATAGAGAATCCAGAAATCAACCCACACACTTACTGCCATCTGATCTTTGACAAAGGCACCAAGCCTATTCACTGGGGAAGGGACTGCCTCTTCAGCAAATGGTGCTGGGAGAACTGGATATCCATATGCAGGAGAATGAAACTAGATCCATACCTCTCACCGTATACTAAAATCAACTCAAAATGGATTAAGGATTTAAATATACACCCTGAAACAATAAAACTTCTTAAAGAAAACATAGGAGAAACACTTCAGGAAATAGGACTGGGCACAGACTTCATGAATACGACACCAAAAGCACGGGCAACCAAAGGAAAAATAAACAAATGGGATTATATCAAACTAAAAAGCTTCTGCACAGCAAAAGAAACAATTAAAAGAGTTAAAAGACAACCAACAGAGTGGGAGAAAATATTTGCAAAATATACATCTGACAAAGGATTAATATCCAGAATATATAAGGAACTCAAACAACTTTACAAGAAGAAAACAAGCAACCCAATTAAAAAATGGGCAAAAGAGCTAAATAGGCATTTCTCTAAGGAAGATATACAAATGGCCAACAGACATATGAAAAAATGCTCAACATCACTCAGCATCCGGGAAATGCAAATCAAAACCACATTGAGATACCATCTAACCCCAGTTAGGATGGCTAAAATCCAAAAGACTCTGAACAATAAATGCTGGCGAGGCTGCGGAGAAAAAGGAACTCTCATACATTGTTGGTGGGACTGCAAAATGGTGCAGCCTCTATGGAAAATGGTATGGAGGTTCCTCAAACAATTGCAGATAGATCTACCATACGACCCAGCTATCCCACTGTTGGGAATATACCCAGAGGAATGGAAATCATCAAGTCGAAGGTATACCTGTTCCCCAATGTTTATCGCAGCACTCTTTACAATAGCCAAGAGTTGGAACCAGCCCAAATGTCCATCATCGGATGAGTGGATACGGAAAATGTGGTACATCTACACAATGGAATACTACTCAGCTATAAAAACGAATGAAATACTGCCATTTGCAACAACATGGATGGAACTTGAGAGAATTATATTAAGTGAAACAAGTCAGGCACAGAAAGAGAAATACCACATGTTCTCACTTATTGGTGGGAGCTAAAAATTAATATATAAATTCACACACACACACACACACACACACACACACACACAAAACCGGTGGGGGGGGGGAGAAGATATAACAACCACAATTATTTGAAGTTGATACGACAAGCAAACAGAAAGGACATTGTTGGGGGGGAGGGGGGGAGGGAGAAGGGAGGGAGGTCTTGGTGATGGGGAGCAATAATCAGCTACAATGTATATCGACAAAATAAAATTAAAAAAAAAAAGTAACAAGTATACTTGGATACTTTTAAACTTTATGAATTGTATAAATTGTATCCAGGTAGTAACCTACATGCCCTCCCTTAGCTCTTCATTTTGTTTTATTTTTGTTATAGCACTTATCACAATTTGAAATTATCTTAAGTGGTTTCTGTTTTCATAGGCTCTTCCCATCATGTAAGCTTCACAAGGAATAACTGTGTTTAAAACAGTGCTTGAAGGCCAGCCCGTGGCTCACTCGGGAGAGTGTGGTGTTGATAACACCAAGGCCACGGGTTTGGATCCCTATATAGGGATGGCCGGTTAGCTCACTTGGGAGAGCGTGGTGCTGACAACACCAAGTCAAGGGTTAAGATCACCTTACCAGTCATCCTTTAAAAAAAAAGTAGTGCCTGGTATCTAGCAGGCACTCAATAAATATTGACTGAATTGAATGAAAACTCTACCTCCTAGCATTGTTTTATGGGTTAAATGAGATAATGTGTGAAAACACCTGGCAAAATAGTAACAGTTTTATCTCAGGTAATCTTCAGTATCCATTTTACAGAAAAGAAAATTGGTGCTTAGGAAACTTACATGACAGACACCAAACCCTCAGCCCCAGAAACTGTGTGGTTGTGGTTTTTGCTGAGAATGTTCTTGGAACATAGTTGTTAGAAAAAGTGTGAGCTAAAGGCAGCTAGCCTGGAACTGATGGGGATAGACAGGTGCTGTGGATTGATTGAATTGTGTCCCCCAAATTTCTTATATTAGAAGCTTAATTCCCCCTGTTAAACTGTTGAGGGTGAGAAATCCTACTATGGTGATTGAAAGGTAGGGCATTGAAGAAGGATCCAAAACTGTAAGCAATAAATTTTGTTTTTTTTACAAATTACCCAGTTCCAGGTATTTTGTTATAAACAACAGAAACAGACTAATACGGAAAATTGGTACCAAGAGTGGAGGGAGGTGTTGCTTATAACAAATACTTGAAAATGTGGAAGTGAGCTTTGGAACTGGGTGTTAGGCAATGACTGAAGGAGTTTGGAGGACTCAGCAGAAGACAAAAGACAAGGGAAAGTTTGGAATGTCTTAAGAGACTAGTTACATAAGGGTGACTAGAGTGCGGATAGAAATATGGACTGTAAGGACCATTCTAAGGAATCTCAGATAGAAATAAGAAGTTTATTGGAAACTGGGGCAAAGATCACCCTTGCTATGCATTTGCAAGTAACTTGGCTACATTCTGTTCATGCCCAAAAGTATTATAGAATGTGGAACTCCAAGGTGCTGACCGAGGGTATTTGGTGGAAGAAATTTCTAAGCAGCAAAATGTTCAGGGAGCTGCACGGCTATTTCAGAAAAAGCATGAGGTAAAGCCAGAATTTATACTTCAAAAGAAAGTAGAAGGTAAAAAATTGGACAACTTTTGACATGGCCACAAAAGCCATGGTGTACCCCAGGGACCCTTTGCTAAGGAGATAAGTACAGAAAGAAAGGACTGTCAAGAGAAGGGGGAAAAAACTGAAGGCATTTCAGAGATCTTGGAGGCTGCATCTTCCATTACAGGTCCAGATGCCTAGGGAGACAGAATGGTCTTGGGGAACAGGCATAAGGCACCTTCCTCAGGCTCACTGCCCAGGGCTACCTTGGGAAGCTGCTTCCAGCACCAGCATCCCGGCTGCTTTGGCTGCTCCAGCTGTGGCTACATTGACCCCGGGTGTGGAAGGACCTGCAGCCTTGGAAAATAAAGGCCACAAAGCCTTGGCTGCGTCCACATGGTGTTAAGTTTCAGGCTCACACAATGCCAGAGCTATTGAGGCATGGGAGCCTCCACCCTGATTTCTAAGGATGTATGGAAAAGCCTGAGGGCCCAGGAAGAGATCATCAGCAGGGGTGAAGTCACCACAGAGAGTATTCACTAGAACAATTCCAAGAGGAAATGTGGGGACTGAGTTGCAGCAGAAAAACCCCACCAAGGCCTTGCCTAGTGGAGCCATAGGAGTGGGACTGCCGTGGAGACCAAAAAGTTGTAGAGCTACCAGCGTGCAACATCAGCCAGAAAGAGCTAAAGCATCACCTAAGACCAGGAAAGCCATAGGTGAGGAGCTGCCCAAGGACTTGGGGACCCAACCCCCACACCAGCATACAGAGGAGTTGAACATGGAATCAAGGTATGATTTGCTAGCTTTGAAATTTAATGCCTGCCCTGCTGGCTTTCAGACTTGTTTGGGACCTGTTACACCTTCTTTTTAGACAGATTTTCTCTTTTGAATGGGAATATGTACCCTATGCTTGTCCCACCATTGTGTCTTGGAATTAGATAACTTGTTTTTATTTCATAGATGGGACTTTGAACTTTGGACTTTTAAGTTGAAACAGATTTATGACTTTGGGGATGGAATGAATGTATTTACCTGTGAGAAAGACATGAACTTTGGGGGCCAGGGGTGAATGCTCTGGATTGATTGAATTGTGTCCCCCAAAGTTCATATATTAGAAGTTTAATTCCCCTTGTAACTGTTGAGGGTGGGAAATCCTATTATGGTATTTGAAAAGTGGGGCCCTGAAGAGGTGATTAGATTGTAGGACCATGCCACAGTGAATGGATTAATAATGGTGGTCAGGCGCGTGGTTCTGAGGGAGGGCTTTAAAAGGAGACCATATGAGAGTCTCTCTCTCTCTTTCCTTCACCATTTTCTACCATGTGAGACCCCTGCATTGCTGAAAAGCCACCACCAAAAAGGCCCTCACCATAAGTGTTCACTAGACTATGGACTTCCCAGCCTCCAAAACAGTAAGCAATAAATTTTTTCTTACAAATTACCCAGTTCTAGGTATTTTGTTTGTTATAAGCAACAGAAATGGACTAATACAACAGGAAAAAGAAAAAAGGGGGGTGGGGAGGAAGAAGAAGCAACTGACTGATTTGACAGATTGATGAACTGCTGATCCCCAATGTTGGCAGAGGTCAATGAACTACCTGAGTTTGAGTGTCCATAAACAATTTCTCCAAGAGGCCTATGTCTCCCTCCTCTCTTTAAATAAGGAAATAAATAAAAGATTAAAAACCACTGAGTTAAGTAGGAAAGATAAGAAAGCAGTACTACAGAGAGGGTGGAACAACTACAGAGGTGGCCCAGCTCTGTGCTACCTGTATATACATCATCTCTCCACCTTCTTGAGGGATTTTAAGGATGGAGCACCAGAGGCTCAGAAAGGTTAACTAGCTCAAATTTGGCAAATGACAACCCAAAATGTGAACCAAGGTCTGCTCAGTTCTGAAGTCCACACTGACCTGCATTACATGTCTGAACACCTTGGTGCTGGTCACCCCTAACTCACTGTATGTCTCTGGCTAGCCCTGGTTCCTCATCTGTTAACATAATGATAATATTACCAATTCTTGAACACTTACGATGGGCCAGGCATTGTGCTAAGCAATTGGCATTAACTCTCAACTTCATCCTTAAACAATCCTGCAATATACATATTGTATTAGTCCGTTTTATGTTGCTATAACAGAATGCACGGAACAGGATGATTTATAAAGAAAAACAAAATTGGTTGCTTACAGTTTCTGAGGCTGGGAAGTCCATATGGTGCTGGCGACAGTGACCCAGGGGTCTCACATTGCAAGATGGTGGAAGCAGAGAGTGCAGAGAGAGAGAGACAGACTCTCCTCTTCTTTTAAAGCCCTCAGAACCACGCCCCTGACCACCATCTTTAATCCATTCACTACTGCAAGGTCCTATGACCCAATCACCTCTTCAAGCCTCCATCTTTCAATTACCATAACAGGATTTCCCACCCTCTTAAAAGTCACAGTGGGGATAAGTTTCCAATACATAAAACTTGGGGGACACAATTCAAGCTTCAATGAGTTTTGGAGGGACATAGTACAATCCACTACACATATATATAATCTCCATTTCACAGATGAGGAGACTGAGGTTCACTGAGGATTTGTGACCTACGCAAGGTCACAGATCTTGTAAGTAGCACAGCCAGAACTCAAAGCCAAGTTCGTCTGGCACCAAAACTCAAGTGCTTTGACCTTAAGCTGCCTTGCTTCCTGTTGCTCAAGAAGCCACCCGGGAAGATACCATCCAACACTTCATTCATTCATTCAATCCAGCTTTGGTGCACGTGTCTGGAGTAGAATGAGAAAGGGGAAGGGTAGTACAGTATGAATCTGGTGAGGAAGGCAGGGGCAGATTATGTATAGAGACCATGATAAGAAATTTGTATTTTACTGTAAAGTTTTATAGATTCTAGTAAGGGGACAAACCTATAAATTAATTAGTTTAACATGGAAGACAGTGTATCGAAAATTAAAAACTACAATTAATCTTTTTTTTTTTTTTTTTTAAAGATGACCGGTAAGGGGATCTTAACCCTTGACTTGGTGTTGTCAGCACCACACTCAGCCAGTGAGCGAACCGGCCATCCGTATATGGGATCCGAACCCGGGGCCTTGGTGTTATCAGCACCGCACTCTACCGAGTGAGCCACGGGCCGGCCCCAAAAACTACAATTAATCTGATACTGTACTCTAAAACAAACTCAGCAATCCCTTATAACAGTCATCTGATCACAGAGACCTTACCTAATCAGCCTATGTAGCATACACACATTACTGTCACTTTATTTTTCTTCAAAGCACTTATCACCACCTGCCATGTTTCATATAGTGTCTCTCTCTCTCCACCCCTAGAATGTAAGCTTCGTGAAAGCAGGAATGTTGTGGTTCACTGCTTTGTTCATCACCACCTAGTACAGTGCCGGGCACATAAGAGGCCATCAGTAATATACCGAGTGAATAAATAACAAAGGTATGTTATACCTCCCTCAAAGAACAGTCTACACTTGTCATCTAGGCTTATCTCCCAGACACCCCTCAATCCAATCTGAATTTTGGGTTCTACTCTCATCATTCTACTAAAAACAACTTTTCTGGGCCAGCCCGTAGTTCACTTGGGAGAGTGTGGTGCTAATAACACCCAGGCCATGGGTTCGGATCCCTATATAGGGATGGCTGGTTCACTCACTGGGAGAGCGTGGTGCTGACAACACCAAGGCAAAGGTTATGATCCCCTTACCAGTCATCTTTTAAAAAAAAAATAAATAAATAAAAACAACTTTTCTAAGGTAACCAGTCAAATCCCAATGATTACATCTGAAGACTTTTTTATCACGGCAGACCTCTCTTCTGATCTGATAGTGGTGATCACTCCACTCTGTGAAATTCCATTCTGGTGGCTTCCATGACACTTCACCCTCCTGATTAACTTCAAAGGTTTCTGCCTGTTTCCACTCTGTCACCATTATAGGCCCCCTTTTCGTATTTCTCTCCCCTACCATCTTTTTTTTTTTGCAGGCCTGTTCAGGGATTGAACCCCAGACCTTGGTGTTGTCAGCACCACACTCTAACCAATGAGCCAGCATTTCTCTCCCCTTAAATGCTGTAGTTCCTCAGAGTTTAGTCCTGGGCCTACTACTTTTATGCACTACAGTCTCTTTAGGCATTCTCATCCACTCTTGCTGTGGTTTGAATGTTTGTCCTCTCCAAAGCTCATGTTGGAACTTAACCCCCAATTTGGTATTTGAAAGGTGCGGCATTTAAGAGGTGATTGGATCATGAGGACTCTGCCCTTATGAATGGATTAATCCATTCATGGATTAATGGGTTAATGGTTTAATGGGTCATTAGGGAGTAGACTGGGGGCTACATAAGGAGAAGAAGAAAGCATATGGAAACACTCTTGCTCGGCTCTTGCTATGTGATACCCTGCGTCACCAAGGTACTCTGTAGCAGGTCCTCATCAAGAAGAAGGACCTCACCAGATGTGTCCCCTCAACCTTGGACTTCCCAGCCTCCAAAGCTGCAAGAAATGAATTTTCGTTTCTTATAATTTACCCAGTTTCAGGTATTCTGTTATAAGCAACAGAAAACTGACTAATACAACTCTTCATGGTTTCTACCACCATCTACATGCTGGCAATTCCCAAATCTATGTCTAGTCCTAAACTTTAGATTGCCTGTATGGAGTTCACAATCTATATCAATGGACATTTCCCCTTGGAATCCCCCATGTCTCTTGGACTCTGCAGGTTCAAGATGGAATTTGTCATCTTCTTCTTACATCTCCTCTCCTCTGGTGAGCTAGAAGCTGCTGACACAGAGAAGACTAAGAACACTGCTGCCCCCAGGACCTCCATCTACTCCTCCACAGGGGAGGGCAAAGAGCTATTGTTAGGCTGGGAGGATTTTCAGCAAAGCACACCCACCAAAATGGCACCTCCTTAGCTCCTCTGTTAGAGGGCTTACACCCCCAGCCTTGAGGACTCTCTGTACCCAGTGACTCTGCTCTGAACCCTCACCCTGGGCATCTCCACCTGGAGGACACCACGGGACCCTCAAACACAAGATGTGCAAAATTATCTCATCATCGTCCCTCCTAAATCATTGCTTCCCATGTCTATAGCTGGCACCATCCTCTAGGCTGGAAACTTGAAAGTCATTCTCTTTTTCTCTTTTCTTCTTTTCTCTCCCACCACATCCCAGTAATCCTAGAGATTTTCCTTTCCAAAAACATCTCTTAATACCATTTTCTCTTCTATATTCTTACTGCCATAAACTTCCTTGGGCTCTTAACCAATGTCTACTCTCTCAAACTTCCAACTGCAAACTGCTTTAACAATTAATTGCTTAGACACCTTTCGTCTGTGGGAGGGAAAAGTTTTAGGCAGAGCTTTGTGGACAACAGCATTCAGTAAGACTTTTGTTTTCATTGATTTTTTTACAATACCTTCTTTATATGGTGAGTGATAATGCTTTAAAATTTTTTTTACCTACAGGCTAGCCAGTTAGCTCACCAAGGTCAAGGGTTCAAACCCCCCTCACTGGTCAGCTGTCAAAAAAAAAAATTGACCTAAAGTTTCCTTTTAAAATAAATTTATTTAAGTAAAAATAAGTGAGTCTTAAAAACTAAGTGGATCGGGCCGGCCCGTGGCTCACTCGGGAGAGTGTGGTGCTGATAACACCAAGGCCACGGGTTTGGATCCCATATAGGGATGGCCGGTTAGCTCACTGGCTGAGCGTGGTGCTGACAACACCAAGTCAAGGGTTAAGATCCCCTTACCAGTCATCTTTAAAAAAAAAAAAAAAAAACTAAGTGGATCTTAGTAGTTAGGAACTCAGAAAAGGTAAAAATCATGAAAGTGGTTTAAGAATGATAGAAGTTTATGAAACTCTAAATAAGGTCCAAGATTCTTAGGGTGACATATTAGCTTGAAGCATATGAAATGGATGATATCTGATTATTTTTGACCTACAAAAGATGGAAGTTTCATATGGTTCAACCTAATAGAAAGTCCTACATTTTCTGGGCCCCACCTGTGTTCCAGCTAAACCAACTGCTTGTCATTGTCCTGCACACACCACATTATTTCTCTCCTCTCTGCCTTTGCCCCAGCCAGTTTCTCTACCTGGGTATCCACACACTCTTAGGACTCAGGTGTCACCACCTTCAGGAAACTTCTCTGTCATCTGTCCCCCAAGGCAGGTGAGGTGCCCCTCTTCAGTGCTTCCCTAATGCAGTCGGCATGTCTGTCTGCATGTTTGTGTCTGTCTCCCCCACCAGCCTATGAAGTCTTTTAGGGCAAGAACTGTGTTTTACATCAGTCCCAGGAGGCTCTGCCTGGCACACAGCAGACCCTCGATTAAGTGGTAGCTAACTGACTGAGTGAATATCTACAAAGAAGAGGGGCCTAACTCTGCCTGATTTGACCTACATCTTGAAGGATGAGAAGGAAGAAATTTGCCAGCTGAGAAGTGAGTGGAAAGATACTCCAGGTGAGGCAATAGCAGGTATGAAGGGACAGGAGGTATGAAAGAGTCTGTAGTATTGCCGGAGATGGAAGCCCGGCTCCAGTGGAGGGTGTATGAAGGAGAGCTGAGGAAAAAAGGCAATGCTCACAGCATATCCCCATCACCCCCAATCGGTCAAAACACCCTGAAACTGATAAAAACGTCCACAAATACTCTCAATGTTAAAGGGGTTGTGGGGCTGGAGTGCTCTACCGTGAAGACTGAAAGCGGGTCATCTGAGCACAGATGCAAAACCAGCCACATGGAACCAATGTGCTCAAACCAGCGTGACCTTCTGCTGTAGCCCTCAAGGAACTTACTCTCTAGAGAAGTCGATGTGTAACAAAGAAACAGAGACTGCCACCACAGACAAAGACCAGGCCTGACGGGCAGATCCATGGAAGACCATTCCAGGGAACAGAGTTGTCTAAGACAGGCAGATGGACTCAGAGACAAATATGGTGTTTGATCCCTCCCCACAAGGTAAGAGGCCCCTGTGATGTGACTTCACCACGAAAGAGCCTCACTGTGTCGGGGCCTACTGTGTGGGGGCCTTCTGTGTCATGGGGGCACTGATATCTCAGGCTTATCACCTTCAGCGTCATGTTAGGATAATTTCTATGCAGTTGGTTATCAGAGTTCCAATCTTGTACCTTCTCAAGCTTCAATGCCCCTTTCAGTAGATACTTCCCCACCACCAAAAAGAAACATTGTTCCCTTAAGACCAGTTCCCCTTTTTACTTCCTGGTTTTAATGGGGCAGGATACAGACCTCTCAAAGTCTGTTTTCCATTCAAAGTAGGGAGTTGCGATTGTTGAATAAGCTGATAGCTAAATCAATAATACTTGTACCAAGAATTTCTGAATAAAGAAGAAATATCATGCTCTTGAAACAGGACTTGATTCATTCACATACTTACTGAGTCCCTACTCTGTGGCATACTAGGTTTGATGCTGGGCCTCTTGAGATGTAGACAGCCCCAAACCTAAACAAGGAGTCCAGTCTAGTGGGTGTGATGTTATTCAAAATACAATTTCTAGGGCCTGCCCGTGGCTCACTTGGGAGAGTGTGGTGCTGACACCACCAAGTCAAGGGTTACGATCCCCTTACCGGTCATCTTTTAAAAATTTTTTTAAATAAATAAAATTTCTGTTAGGGAAGCCCTAAATCTATCCATACCTAGAGAATGATCTAAAGACTTAAAACAAAAATTCTACTGAAGAAGAAGAAACACCCATAGGTATATATTAAAAAAAAAAAGATGTTCAGTCTCAGCACTTATCAGGGAAATGCAAATTAAAACCACAAAGAAACACCATTTCAAACCCACCAGATTGATTTAGTACCCAATAGGAATACTGAGCCAGCAAGCCTGAGGTTGCAGAATAATAAACATGACCAGGAACTGAAGGAGCTATGGGTACAGCAGACACTTAGTAAATATTTTGCTAAATCAAGCAGAGAAAGGCTAGAGCAGAGATAGCAAACTGGCAGCTAGTGGGCTAAATATGGCCTGCTGACGTGTTTTGTTTGCCCTCACGGTGTTTACAAAATTGAACTGCCAAGAGTTTAAAATCAGGAGATTTCACAACTTCTCTTGAAAAATGGTAAGATCTGTCAACTCTTGGCCCCATCTCCACAGGGCAACACACGGCTGGAGCTGAGCAGCAACTGAGCCCCACCTTTCACCACATCCGCACCACCATCTCCTGCCCTCCCGAGCTGGGGCTGCTTCGCCAACTTACCTCTAGCCCTGGAAGCACAAAATTGTGGAAATTGTGCTCCTCCTTGACTGGAGACTTAATGGAATCTGCTCTCAGGGAGAAAATCCAGACTGGTATTACCAACTCTGCAATGGGGCCAGGAACAACTTCTTCAGTGATACTGACATCCTATTATCCCAATCCCTAACACCCTACAGAGACGATGCTATAACACTCATTTTTCACATGAGGAAACTGAGGCTTAAAGAAGTTAAGAAATGTACCCAATGGGTGGCACAGCTGGAACACAAACTCAGGAATCTCTGATTTAGCTAATATTGATTAAGCACATTCATGTGCTAAGCACTTAAATGTTTTACATGAGCTAAGTAATTTGATTCTCACTTCAACCCTATCAGATAGGAACAATTACTATCTTCCTTTTGCTTGTGAGGAAATTAAGGCACAGAAAGTTAATGACTTCTCAAGGTCACACAGCTAGTCAGAGGTACAGTTGGGAATTGAACCCAGTGGTCTCACTGCAGAGTGCCTTTGCAGATTCTGCAGAGCCCCCAACCTTACCAGTTCCTTCTATGTGCTCACCACTAACAGTTTATTGCCTTTCTTTCAAGACAGAAACAGTTTCTCTGTTTGCTTTTTTTTTTTTTTTTTTTGTGGCTGGCCAGTACAGGGATCAAACCCTAGACCTTGGTGTGATTAGCACCACTTTCTAAACAACTGAGCTAACAAGCCAGCTCCTCTGTTTGCATTCAATATCAAAATGGGATATCACATACCATCTTGTAATGTGCTTTCTCCTCTCTTAACAATATCGCATGCACCACTTTCCACATGAGCATGTTATTCCATTCTATGGACATAATGTAATTTATTTCACTTATCCCCTTATATTTAGGTTGCCTCCAGGTTTTCATTATTTTTTTTAAAATTGATGCACCAAACATCCTCATTCATCTAAATTTGTGCACTTGAACATTTAATTCTGTAGGATAATTCTAAGTAGAATTCTGGGGTCAAGGTGATGCATATACACGTAAAAGATTTTGATAGATATCGTCAAATTGCCCTCTGGAAAGGCTCCACCAATGTACATTTCCACCAGCACTGTGTGAAAGTGCCTGTTTTCCACACCTTTGCCAACACTTGTTCAGGGACGCCCCAACCCCTACTGACCTTAACATATGCATTCTGCTTCTGTACAAGTCGCTTGCTAAAATAAATGGGGGAATAAACAGAGTAGCATGGCCAACGCCATTTTAGGCGGCTCTGCCATTTTAGCCTGAAAAGTCCCTATGGGGAATCCAGGGTGGGGAGGGGCTACAGGGCTACCCACAAAATTAGCTTATGTGTCGCTGGCTTGCTTGCATTGGCTAGATTGTGTCAGGCGCGAAAAATTCCCGCCTAGCTAAAAATAAAAGCTGCGAGAGGTTTCAATTCAGGGCTGCGCTTTTTCCTGCGTAGCCCTGGCTGCGAGAAATAAACTCTTTTCCTTTTCCTATCACCCGGTTCTCATGGGCAAATTTCTTTTACCCGTCGGACGTTGGCCATAACACACTGGATACATTTTCCCATTGCTTTCTCTGTACCACACTCAAGCTGCCTCCCTTAAGCTGCCTTGTTATTTTTATAATCAGTTCAGTTTCACCAGAATGATTATTACTATAAAAGGAACACAACAAAATAATCTATGTCTAGGAAATGCACCAAAATGATGGCAGTGACTGGATTTATGTGCGCATGATACAAGTGATTAAATTTTTCTTCAGTATTTTCCAAATGTTCTGAAATGAGTGTTACTTTCATAATAGTAGGAGAAATGTTCTCTCCACTGCTTCCTATTCCCCCACCCACACTTTTATTTATTTAAAAAAACCCAAAAAACAAACAAAATCAGGCCAAGAGTGTTAGTCGTCAGGGCAGTAGGGAGGCGGGTGGCTGAAGAGACTTTTCCCTATTGGTGCAGCCAGATTTTGTGGGAGAAGTGACACCCCCACCCCCCGCCCCGCAAGTGGGTAGAATGGACAATGAAGGTGGCAAAAAAATGAAAATAGCTGGACAGCACGGGGCCTAAGGCAAGGTGAAGATTCTTAGGGAAACCCTGGGATTTAACGGTCAGAAGGCAGTAAGAGATCAGACAGCTGTTTATAGGGGCTGGTTAGAGATTTACATGGCAAAGAAATCCTCCCTAAACCTGTCTCTGCCCATATTTGCCATTCCAAGAAAGGGCACCATTATTCAGGACATTGCTCAAGCCTGAAGTCAGGGGCCCATCTGGATTCTTACCTGCCTACTCCCAGTCACCGGATCCTGTTGATTGTACCTTCCTAATCTCTCAAAAGTCATTTGCTTCCCCCACCTTCTTTTTTTTTTTTTTTTTTAAAAAAAGATGACCGGTAAGGGGATCTCAACCCTTGGCTTGGTGTTGTCAGCACCACGCTCAGCCAGTGAGCAAACCGGCCATCCCCATATAGGATCCGAACCCGTGTCCTTGGTGTTATCAGCACCGCACTCTACCGAGTGAGCCACGGGCCAGCCTGCCACCTTCTTAGTTGGGACTCTCATCCTCTCTCACCTGGATTGCTGCAAGCACCTTTCAACAACTACCACCTCTGCACCCCACCCCACACACCTCCTGTAGAGCTGTCAAGTCAGACTGATTCTAAAATGCAAATTTAGTTTCCAGTAAAACCCTTCAATGGTCCCCTGTGGCCTGCAGCTCTGTTTCTCAGCCCCGGCTGCACATTAGAATCACCTGGGGAGCTTTCAAACTGATCCCAGCACCAAGTCCCCATACCTTGAAATCCAGACTGAAGACTTTCAGTTTTTAAAACTCCCCAGGTGATTCCAATGTGCAGCTAGGGCTGAGAACCACTGACTTCCAAGATAGTGTGCAGATTCCTCTCTACTGTATTCAGCAGCTCCATGTCATTCATTCCTTTCAGCACATATTTCCCAAATGCCTGCTGTGTACCAGATGCCTCACAGGCACTGAGGGTACAGCAAAGAGTAACATTTAGGACCCTCACAAAGCCCATGATCTGTCAGAGTCAATCAGGCTCTTAGTGTCAGGAGGCTCCTCTGCCTCTTCTCACCTCCTACTCTTTGTTCTAGTCATCATGACAGATTTGGGATTCCCCCAACTTGCCCATTGTGGCTCAGGGTCTATGAATATGCCACTCTCTCAACTCAAAATTCCAGCCCTCAGCTTTCCGGCCTAGTTAAGACTCAGCTTGAGAACCACTTCCTCTGAAAAGTCTCTACCTAATGTCACCCCCAGATCTGCCCCAGATTATCAGTGCCCCCATCACTGGAATGTAGCTTCAATCCTCGTTGTCACTGTCCATTTCATTGTCTGGTACTCTCACTAGACTGTGAGCTCCTTGGAGGCTGGGATTGTGACTAAACCATCTTGTATCCCCGGTGGAGGCACTAAATAACTGGCAAATCCATAAACGCATGAACTTGAATGACCCAGAGGAGGGTCTGTATAAGAGGTACCTACACGGGGCAATATAAGGTATGAAAGGAGAACTGCAGTCTCAGAAGGCAGAGGGAGCCAGGTTTACAATGGGTGTTTCAAAAACAGGCAGCTGGCGAACAAGCAGGAAGGCAGAGAGATACACAGTGTGAAAACTCAGTCAGTGGTGGCAGCCTGTTGCCTTACTTCCCCTTGCGGAGTAGCCTTGTGTGGCAGAAATAACAGATCTGTGCTCTGATTTGAACACTCACTCGTTATGTGACTTTGGGTGAGGCCTATCCCTAACATTTGCAGGGCCAATGGCAAGAGTGCAAATGGAGGCCCACATACATATATCTAAATGTTTAAAATTTACAAATTAAACTAACAAACCATTAAATATGGTTTCTATCCTATCCTATTCTATTCTCTTACCTTGATAAATATACCTTCACAATGACCTGGAAAGCTAGGTTTGAATTTAGAATTCTCAGATTCCTAAGAGTTCTTGGCAACATGGTGGCACAAGAAGAACTAGTCCATGACCTACCCCTTTCTCTTCCCACCTGCAATAGGCAGAATAATACCCCATTCCCCACCCCAAATGTCCACAAGCTAATCCCAGGAACCTGTGAATATGTTACCTTATTTGGCAAGGGGGAATTAAAATTGCTAATCAAGGGCCAGCCATGGCTCACTTGGGAGAGCGTGGTGCTGATAACACCAAGTCAAGGGTTAAGATCCCCTTACCGGTCATCTCTTGAAAAAAATAAAAATAAAAAATTGCTAATCAGCTGACCTCGAGATAGGCAGAGTATCCTAGATTACTGGGGTGAGCCCAGTGTAATCACAGGGTCCTTCCTTATAAGTGGAAGAGGGGGAAGGGTAGGCAAAGCAGCTGGCACACAGTAAGCTCTCAATAAACTTTACTTTCCTTCCCTTTCTACTTAATCTCAATCAAGTCAATAGGCTTGTAAATTAAGAATAAAAATCCCAGGCTGGCCGGTTAGCTCACTTGGTTAGAGCATGGTGCTGATAACACCAAGGTCAAGGGTTTGGATCCTCTTGCCAGCCAGCTGTCCAAAAAAAAAAGAAAAGTACCTTGCTCAAACTCTTTGGTGGATTCCGTTTGCTCCTGAGAGGAGCCTAAAATCCTTTACAAGCCCAGCCTCCCCTCTCCACTCTCCCTTGTGCTCTGTGCTCCCTACACAAACTTTGTAGTTCCTCAACTGCACCAAGGGCCTTTCCTGCTTCTAGCCTTGCTGTTCATAGTGTGTGGAATATTCTGTCCTCCACACATACCCCCACCCCTCTCACCAATCCATCTCCTTCAGAGTTTTGAAAGACCATTCTTTATTATTATTATTATTATTACTTTTTTTTTTGGCAGTTGGCTGATAAGGAGATCGAAACCCTTGACCTTGGTGTTATCAACACCTTGTTCTAACCAACTGAGCTGACCAGCCAGCTCAGAAGGCCATTCTTTTGATGATGCTGTTCTTGATTTACAAACCCCACTAATCAGAGCAGGTTCACCTGCTATATCCTCTCTCTCACTACCAGGTAGGACTAGCACTTAGCATGATGGCTATTATATGACTATTTGCATTACCTTTTTTTTGGTTAAACACAAATTTTTCCTAACTTTTTATTTCATTTTTTTTCAAGACAAAGCCCAAATATATTTTTTGTGTGTTGTGGTAATATATACATAACACAAAGTTTACCATTTTAACCATTGTAGGCGTACAGTTCAACAGTTCATACACGAACACTGTTGTGCAACAATAATCACTACCCATCTCCAGAACTTTCTTATCTTCCAGGACTCAAACTCTGCACCCATTCGACAGTAACCCCTTATTCCTTCCTCCCCTCAGCCCCTGGCAACCATGGTTCTTTCTATGTGACTTTACTCTGTAAGTGGAATCATACAATATTTGTCCTGTTGTGATTGGCTTAATTCACTTAGCACAATGTCTTCAAGTTTCGTGCACGTGGTATCATGTATCAGAATTTCATTCCTTTTAAAGGCTGAGGAATATTCCATTGTATGTATCTATCACATTTGTTTATCCCTTCATCTTTCAATGGACATTTGGGTTGTTTCCACCTTTGCCTAATGTGAATAATGCTGCTGTGAACATTAGTGTCCCCTGCTTTCAGTTCTTTTGTGTATATACCCAGAAGTGGAACTGCTAGATCAAATGGTAAATCTATGCTTAATATGTGTTACTTTGTTTGTTTTGTTTTCTTTTCTTTTGGTGGCTGGCTGGTACGGGACTCCGAACCCTTGACTTTGGTGTTACAACACTGTGCGCTAATCAACTAAGCTAACCGGCCAGCCCTAAATATGTACTACTTTCTGTCCACTCTTTTTTTTGTTTGTTTGTCCTGGCAGCTGGCCAGTACATCCAGTCTTTTATTGTTTTGTTTATGTTCTCTCTCCACCCTTCATCCAGTGCAGTCTTTAGCACCATGAGGATAGGTAGGAACCATGTCTGTCTTACTCACTGCTGGGTCCAGCGTAGGCCTGGCATTTCACTCAGTGTTTATTAAATGAACAAATAATGACAATTTAGCAGACATGGGTGAAGAGTGGAAGCTTGAAGTAGATGTAAACAGAAGAAAAGTGACAGCAGTTCCTGATGTGGATTTTCACTCCCAGAGGTCTTAGAGGGGCTTCCCACAGGTTTGTCTGGTTTTTTTCAGGCTTTTTGTTTTTAAGTTTTCTGACGTTCATGCCTTTACTATTCCCAGAACAGAAATGTTAGGCAGGGTCGGCCTGTGGCTCACCTGGGAGAATGTGGTGCTGATAACACCAAGGCCACGGGTTTGGATCCCTATATAGGGATGGCTGGTTAGCTCACTTGGGAGATCATGGTGCTGACGACACCAAGTCAAGGGTTAAGATCCCCTTACCAGTCATCCTTTTTTTAAAAAAAAAGAAAGAAAGAAAAAGAAATGTTAGGCACATTGACAAATACTGACCACATCTATAACGATGATGGGAACAATTCAGAGTATATACTGTTAGAGTTTGAATGGCACTTTCACATATATTATCTCTTTTGAACCAGGCAGGAAATGGATGGAAAGCTTAAAGATTTGTCTAAGGTTACATGGCCTATATATGGTAGTAGGGTACACTGCAAAGAATTTAGGAGATTTGGGTTCAAATTCTGACACTCATTCACTTGTGCTGTAATCTAAGGCAAGATAAACGAAACTCGGGTCATCTGTTTATAAAAAGAAACAATGATTACTTTGGGCATATGATTTTTAGACACTTGTTCTTGAGAGTATGATATCTTACTCTCAAGAGAGAGAGGATGGAAAAACTGAATACAGTGGGAAAAAGGCCAGCAAACTCGATCCCTGTACCAGCCAGCAGCCAAAAAAAAAAAAAAAAAGCCAGCATCAAGTTCCACTCAAAGTATGCTTGGAAGACCAGCAGCATCAGCATCACCTGGGGATTTGTTGGAAATGCAAATTCTCATCCCCATCTCAGATCTACTGAACCAGAATCCCTGGTAGGTCAGGAATCTATGTTTGGTTTGGTTTGGTTTGGTTTGGTGGCTGACTGGTATGGGGATCTAGATCCTTAACCTTGGTGTTATAACACCATGCTCTAACCAACTGAGCTAACTGGCCAGCCGCTAGGAATTTATGTTTTAGTAAGTTCTCTAGGACATTTGCAAGCCTGCTAGGGTTTGAGAAGCACTTTGCTACACACAATGCATCAACTGATTCATCCTGTAGCCTGGTAACTCCCAATTTTATATCTATTTTCCCCACTTATCCAACTGCTTATCAGACATTTCCATTTAGATGACTTAAAGCCATTTCAAATATTATGTCTAAAACCAAACTCTTGGTTTTCTCTCATTGAACCTGCTCCTTCTGCAGCCTTTCCCCACAGGGAACTAGCATGGACATCCACCCAGCTGTTCAGGCCAAGAACCTAAGTGGCAATCCTAACGCCATTCTAAGATGCCTTATTCAATTCAATCCACCAACAAATCCTGTCAACCCAATCTCCAAACAGATGCAGAATCAAATATCCAGAATCCTACCCCACTCACCCTATCTTCACCACCACCAACCTAGTCCAAGCCACTCACAGCCATTCTTTGCCCCTACAGTCCGCTCTCCCCACAACAACTAATCTGTGAAAAACATACATCATGATGTTGGCATGTTTTATAACTGGCGATGTTAATTTGATGACTTGGTTAAGGTGGTATTACTGGGATGTTACCATTTCTAGGCCTTCTCAGCAGAAAGAGCTAGGAAATACATGCATTTATACTAACTTATGCTTATACACACATTTATCTCTATTGAGTTCCTACTAATACCTCCAACTCCAATCCAGTGCCATTGGGTTCATTCTAGCATTTCCCCTCTGCTTACTTGTTACCCTTTTTGTCACTTCTTTTCCAACACTGAGAAACCTGTTTTTCATTACCTACAATATATTTACTTATTATTCAATCCTAGAAGTTTCAGAATTGCTAACTCAGACATCTCCTCCCCTCTTCCACTGTGATAAACAAATTGACAAATAGAGTACAGTGTGCACAGTTCTTTTTGTCTTTAGCATTACAGTATCCAATCAAACACTGTTTTCAAAGTTACTTCTCCTACCTCATTAGTAAAATGTCAACATCATATCCCCTGAAAATGACACATCACGGGCACATTACCTCTGTGGTATTCTGCTCCAAAATGCACAGCCTCAATGTAATCATCAGAAAACAAATAAACCTAAATTGAGGGACATTCTACAAAGTAACCGATCAGTACTCCTCAAAAGTGTCAATGTCATGAAAGACAAAACTGAAGAACTGCCTCAGATTGGATGAGACTAAGGAAAAATAACAACTAAATGCAATGTGGGATCTGAACTGGATCCTCAAACAGAAAAAGGGCACTAGTAGAAAAACTGGCAAAATCTAAAGTCTGTAGTATTGTACCAATATTAACTTCTTACTTTTGATCATTGTGCTATGGTTACATGATGTAGTGGATTGAATTATGACCCCCTAAAACTCACTGAAGCTTGAATTGTGTCCCCCAAGTTTTATGTAATAGAAATAGCCCCCACTGTGACTGTTAAGAGGGTGGGAAATCCTAATAAGGTAATTGAAAGGTGGTGCCTTGAAGAGGTGATTGGATTGTAGGACCATGCAATAGTGAATGGATTAAAAATGATTAAAAATTGTGGTTAGGGATGTGGTTCTGAGTGCTTTAAAAGAAGAATAGTGTCTGTCTCTCTCTGCTCTATTTTCTGCAATGTAATACTCTGACATCATTGAAGTCAACACTAAAGAAAGTCTTCACCAGTTTTGTTCCCTCGACTTTGGACTTTGTAGCTTCTGAAACTGTAAGCAATAAATTTCTTTTCTTTCTTTCTTTTTTTTTTTTTTGTAAGATGACCAGTAAGGGGATCTTAACCTTTGGCTTGGTGTTGTCAGCACCACGCTCAACCAGTGAGCTAACCGGCCATCCCTATATAGGATCCGAACCCATGGCCTTGGTGTTATCAGCACCACACTCTCCCGAGCGAGCCACGGGCCAGCCCAAATTTCATTTTCTTTATGAAATACTCAGTTCTGTGTATTTTGTTATAAGCAACAGAAATGGACTAATACAGAAAACTGGTACTAGAGAAGTGGGGTGTTACTTATAACAAATACTTGGAAATGTGGAAGTGGCTTTGGAACTGGGTGTTGAAGGGAGGCTGGAAGAATTTGGAGGAACAGGGTAGAAAAAGCCTAGATGCTGGTGAAAGCTTAGAAGACAAGAAAACCAGGGAAAGTTTGGAATGTTTCAGAGACTGTTTGAATGGTGTTGATCAGAATGCTTATGGAAATATGGACTGTAAAGACCTCTAAGGAGATCTCAGATAGAAATAAGAGGGAGTTTATTGGAAACTGGGGCAAAGATCACCCTTGCTATGAACTGGCAAGGAATTTGGCTGCGTTCTGTTTATACCCAGAGGTTTTATGGAATGTGGAACTTCCAGGTGCTGACTCGGTATTTGGCAGAAGAAATTTCTAAGCAGCAAAGCATTAAGGAAGCTGCATGTCTACTTGTAACAGCCTATGCTGAGTTATGGCAGCAAAGGCATGAAATAAAGCCAGATTTTAAAAGGAAAGCAGAGTGAAAAGATTTGGATCCTGGCCACGTGTCAGAGAAGCAAAGAGCATTTTCAGAACAATGCAATGGTGTAGTCCTGCAACCGTTTGCTTAGGAGACGAGTACAGACGAAAAGGATTATCAAGAGAAGGGAGAAAAGGGCCAGCCTGTGGCTCACTTGGGAGAGTGAGGTGATGATAACTCTAAGGCCATGAGTTTGGATCCCATATAGGGATGGCTGGTTAGCTCACTGGGTGAGCATGGTGCTGACAACACCAAGTCAAGGGTTAAGATCCCCTTACCAGGGGCCGGCCCGTGGCTCACTCGGGAGAGTGTGGTGCTGATAGCACCAAGGCCACGGGTTCGGATCCCATATAGGGATGGCCGGTTTGCTCACTGGGTGAGCGTGGTGCTGACAACACCAAGTCAAGGGTTAACATCCCCTTACCAGTCATCTTTTAAAAAAAAAACAGAGAGAGAGAGAAGGGACAAAAGACCGTGAAGGCATTTCAGAGATCTTGGAGGCTGCATCTTCCATTATAGGCCAAGAGGCCTATGGAGACAGAATGGTCTTGGGAAAAAGGCCCAAAGTGCCCTCCACTGGCTCGCTGCCCAGGGCCACCTTGGAATGCTGCTCCCCACACCACCATACCAGCTGCTTAGGCTGCTCCAGCCACGGCTAAATTAGTTCCAGGTGCAGCTGGACCCGAAGCTTTGGAAAATACAAGCTGGAAGCCTTGGCAGTGTCCACGTGGTATTAGGTCTTCAAGCTCACAGAATGCCAGAGCTGTGGAGGTTTGAGAGCCTCCACCCTGATTTCTAAGGATGTATGGAAAAGACTGGGGGCCCAAGAAGAGATCTATCACAGGGGTGTAGTCACCACAGAAAGTCCTCATTAGAGCAATGCTGAACAGAAACAGGGGGTTGGAGATCCTAGCTCAGAAGTTCTGCTTCTGTGGTTGAAACTTGATCAACTAAACCACAGAGCAGGTTTTTCAAACTGCAGATTAAAAATCCATTAAATGGATTAGAACCAGTATTAGGGAGAGAAAAAAAAAATACTAGAATGCATTGCCTGTAATGAAGGTATTGTTTCATGGAACTTTTTTCAGAGGTGAGTATATAATAAGTGGTGGTATATAATTTTTTTTTGTTACTGTGGGCTGTGGTCAAAAAACTTCGAAAGCCACTTCTGTTGAAAGAACAAACTCAGCCTTCAGTATTGTAAGAATGTGAATTTCTTTTCTTTTTTCTTTTTTTTTTTGGTGGTTGGCCGGTATGGGGATCCTAATACTCAACATTGGTATTACCAACACTGGGCTCTAATCAACCAAGCTAACCAGCCAGCAAGGATTCTGATGGAGGTGGTCGTCAGATCACTCTTAGAGAAACACTACTGCTCTTTGTGAACTCAAACCAGTCCCCAGGGACCCAACTCATTCAGGGTTTTTCCATACTGACGGAGACAGGATGGAATGCCCTCAGGGGGAGCATATATAAGAGGTGCAGTGGATTTTTTCCACCTGAAAAGTGGGCAGAAAAGAAACATGCACTTATTTTTGCCCACTTAGCAGCAGGGTCTGTATGTTTTGTTCAAAGCCATACTTTACGTAGGTAAGTGCTCACGTATTAAAAAATAGAGTAATGCTGAAATGAGAACAGAAAGCTGTACTGGTCCTTCTCCAAATTGTTGTCATATGTTTTAGGGATTCCTTGAAAGAAGAGAAGCCTAGCAAAAAACTTTACAGTGAATAATCCCCATCCTCAGCCTCTTTTCTTCCCCAGGAAAGCATAGCACTCAAACCATAGAATAAAAGTTTAAGCCCATCACAGAACACCAAGAATATACTCAATTAACATATAATATTTACAATACTTTAAACAGCTCCTACAATTGTACCAAGTTATTTTTATATATATGTACCAAGTAAATTATATATATTTATATAATTCTTGAAAATAACCCTGTAAGGTAGGTGTTGAGCCTATTTTACACAAGACCTGAGGCCCAGAGATGTTGCCTGACTTGTCCAAGGTCTTCCCCAGGTAGTAAGTGGCAGCATTGCTATCTGTGCCCAATCAGGCCAACAAGCCAGTCTCAGGATTAGACACTAAGAACATACAGTGAGACATGGCTGTGACTGAGATTACAAAATGTTTGCTATAAAATATACGTATCTCCCATTTTAAGAAACTTTCTTCCTCTAATATAATTCAGCACCTACTTGGGTATTTGTCCCTATGGACCCAACGGTTGACAAGTAAAGGCCAACTCCATCTCTATGATTCCCAGCCCTTCTTGAGGACTTGGGGAATGTAGGCTAGAAAGATAAACGATATTTTGTGGGTTGGTCAACTTAATTTTGGGAAAATGTGGTTTAGCTTTCTTACTGAGTTATAAATTTGCACAAGACAGCAGGCCTGGAGCATCTGGAGTCTGACTGCCTGGGCTTGAAGGCTGGTTTCACCACTGTTACTTATGACTTTCACTTCCTTCTCTATGCCTGTGTGTCCTCCCCACTATAACACTTACCTCACTGAGTTGTGGTGACCAACCAAGATGATGTATGCACATCAGTGAAAGTACCTCCTCCCCTTGAGTTTGCCGGGATGACTACGCTGAGAAAAACAATCATCACACAACTATTTCCTAAAACCAGGGTTGGAGGGGATCCAGCTAGCTGGTGGGCTCCTAATAGAAAACAAGCCTATTCTATCTGCCAGGGACCATTCTGAGCACTTAATCTCACATTCTTGCAAAGAATTTGAGATGTGTACTTAAATTTCAAATTCTGTGCTCTTAACCACTATACTTCTGTGCTCTTAACGACATTACTACATGTAATGTTTGAGCAGAATCAATGTTTAAAGCAAAAAATAGAAAAATAGTTTCACAGGCAGTCACTATGATATTCAAAGGGATAAAAATCATGTTATCAAAGCAATATGTTCAGCAGTTTAACTGAGGGGGTCTAGAACTTCTTATGTGCTTAAGTTGTTGAATGCTTTTGCCTTTCAAGCTCCTTTCAGACTCTAGGTAACTACTGACATATTTATCACATAAAAATTATATAATTACATAACATCCTAAAATCAAGTTACATAAAGGTCCCCAACTGGTACAATCACAACTGATGATTTTGTTTACTGATTTGTGAGAACAAAAGCCATCTGCACTTGTTTCCTAACGTTTCCTGCACCTGCTCTTTGAAGAGAGTCAGGTTCAGTCCTCTTGGTGCCCCGGGGTGCCTTAGGCTGGATTCCCCTCTGACAACCACACTGTGGTTTCCATAACAAGCTGCTTTGAAAGTGGTTCTCTACCCCCAGGCACCAGCTTGGTCTCCAGTGGCTGGAAGCTTCAGTTATTTGTGGGTGGTTTCTGGGCCCTGATCTAGCCACATACCTAGATGACCTGGGCCTAACCCTTTAGGACTCAGGTCCCTTCAGCAGCCCACTCACTGTGCCTTCACCCACCAGTTAGCTGAAGCACAAAATTCAGAAGATAAAGGATTATACACAAAATCCAACAGGCTCCACGTTAGAGGGCCAGAGAGGACGCATCCTGCCAAGGTGCTTACCCGTGGTCATAATGCCAGCAGGGGAAGCAAAACAAAAATTAGAATGTGGATAACCTTTTTCCTGCTTAGCGTTCTTTCCACTAAACCCCCCAGTCTAACAGCACCGAGATACCTTGCAAGGACCTTACAGGTAGTCACTGGACAGAAGGCCAAATCATCAAGATAAAACAGTCTTTACAGAACTGGGGCAATTCCATTAAACTGACATTCCTGACATTTAGTGCCAGCTGCATAGTTAAGTCAATGTGTCCTATACATTCCCAAAATGGAATATGTATCTACATGAGAGCACATTTGTTAAAGGGAAAAGCACAAATTAAAACTATAGCTATAGTTTCTTCTCAACTATGTTAAAACAAAAAAACTTAGAAGGTAACATTAGCTATTTGCTATTTAGTGTTTCTAACGAAGAAAGAGAACTTACTGTCCTTAGTACTGATTACTTTGTATTTTGTATTTAGCATAAAAGCAATTCTTGTGGATTGATAACTTTGTAACAGCTCAGCTGAGGAACACCCACACTTTTAAAAGTTCTGATCAAGGCCGGCCCGTAGCTCACTCGGTAGAGTGCGGTGCTGATAACACCAAGGCCACGGGTTCGGATCCTATATAGGGATGGCCGGTTTGCTCACTGGCTGAGCGGGGTGCTGACAACACCAAGCCAAGGGTTGAGATCCCCTTACCGGGTCATCTTTTTAAAAAAAAAAAAAAAAAAGTTCTGATCACATCTTTAGCCAGAGCCTTCATTGGTGGGCTCCCTGAGCACTGACCTACCCCCACTAGACCGATTTGATCTACTCCTCTCCCCCACCTTGCTCTCTAGCTATATGGTCCCCCTGCTGTTTCTCAACCAAATAGACTGGGGCCTCCTGGTGTATAATGGCTGGCCCCATCAAGTATTTGCTTAAGTATCAGTAATCACTCTTTATCCATTTCCACAGCACTTTACATATTTATTAGTTTGTGTGGGATTATCTTTAATGGCAGAATGTTTAATATCCCTGCCCTCCAGGCACTAATACCAATAGCAGCCCAAGTTACTGTGATAATAAAAACCCACCACTACAAATTTTCAAATACCCCAGGATAGTGGTTGGGCAATATTGCTCCAGCTTAAGAACTCTGCTCTAGAAGATGGCTGCAGGACTAGAACATTCATTCAGCAAAGCAGCACAGTATTTTTGGACCTGATATTGGGATATACACAGATGCCTGCTAGGGACACTACCTTATTCCAAAGACAACCACAATGTGACATTGGGGCAGAGGGTCACCTAACAATGATCCACTGCCATAAGGTATATGGTAACAGCTCAAGAAATAAGAAAAATAAGCACACAGAAAGAACTTCATAAAACTATATTCAAGAAACCTCCTAGTTCCTTTACTGCAAAAAAAAAAAAAAAAAAAAAAAATCTCCTAGGATATCATGACATCTCTGTTCTGCATTAGGATGTGGGCAGTGCTTTTACACATACAGATCACCTGTGATCTTGTTAATTCCACAGGTCTGAGGTGGGACCCAGAGTTTTAACTCCCAGGTGATCCTATCTACTCACTTGCTATAAACTCAATTCACAACTTCAATGCTTTAGACTCCAGTGGGACATCTATTTGGAAATAGAGCTCCTAACCAGAAGAGTGGGGCAAGCTGTTCTGCCAATGGCTGCTCTAAACTGGTTAGTGAAGCATCCCCACTTATTCCAGTCCCCCAGGTGTTTCATGACTGACCCAAAATCTCATTGCTAGTTAAAAGTAGGACTAAAATCCAGTGAGATCGCTGAATTCCCAACAGTGCTTTTTTCCACTGGGCCAGGAGCTAAGTCAGTTTTCTTTTCTTTTTTTGCTTTTTGGCAGTTGGCAGGTATGGGGATCCAAACTTGTAACCTGGGCATTACCAGCACCATGCTCTCCCCCAAGTGAGCTAACCAGCCAGCCCTGTTTTTATTTTTTAAATGGGAGGTCAACTCAACTGAGTACACAATACAGCAGGACCAAATGAAGGTTAGGCAGGTTTATATTGTTAAAATTAAAAAGCAATATAAACAAAAAAATACTGATAAACAGCAAAAGGCTAACAGTAGGATGCATGAGGAAGGCAGCAGAATTAGAGGGACTTTTTTAATTTCTGAAATGCTTTATTTAGATGAAACTACCAAATGCGCTCCATCTCCTCTGTAAAATGTAATACCAACTTTCCACTGCAGCAACACCCAGCACTACTTAGTATCTATTCACCAAGAGTTAGTTTGTTGTTAAGCATGTTTATTCCAGTTGTAATTGTTATTTAATGCAGAGTTAAAAAAAAAAAAAAAGTTAATAAAACAAGCAAGGTTCCTGCTATGAAAATGAAGCTGAATCACAAGAATCAGACTCCTTCACTCCATTTACAAGGTGGTGGCCCTGGCCCTCCAGTAAGAGACTGAGAAGTAAATGCATGTTTATGTTTTATGTGAAGAAAGTACATGGTAACGCATCTGTGATTAAAGGAGAGCCTTTAACCAACTGCATCTGATCTTACTGGATAAGAGGACAAGAGGATTTTATTATCAAGAAGACAAAACAAGCCATATCTTCACAAAAAAATTAGGCACACCAAACAGTTTCCAGGTTTTAAAGTACCTTAAAAAAGCAGCAAATTAGAGAACTATTTAACAGCAATTAAAAGATGGCCCAAGGACAACTGAACTCATTAGCCACAAGTGATTAAACTATTGAATTAATGTGCTCAAAATTTAAACCCAAAATTAAAAATGATGAACCAAGGGCTGACTGGTTAGCTCAGGTGGTTGGAGCATGATGCCAATAACACCAAGGTCCAGTACCGGCCAGCCGCCACAAAAAACCCCAACAAAGATGAACCAGTAGTCAAGTACTGTGTCTGATGGTCAGAGGAAATAGTGGCTACTGAATGTCACTGCTTCAGTGATCTGGAAAAATCAGGATAGGCAAAAATCCACTTTCAAACCAAAGGGAAGCAAACTTATAACCCTTTTTGAGTATTATGTCCCTGATGCTAACCTAAGCATCCTACACGTATTAAACTGTTTAATCCTCTGAAGGATATTATTATTATTATTGCCTCCATGATACAGATAAGGAAACTGAGGCAGAGTAATAACACACACGAAGTAAGAGTTAATAAAAGGCAGGGCTGGGAACTGAATCTAGACAATTTACCCCAAAGACTGCCCTTTTATCTATTTATGCTGCCTCTCAATAACCCTAGATTCTCCTTTTACTGGAAACCTGAATCTGAACAGTTAAGTCTAAATTGAATGTCAACCATCAGACCAAAACCTGTGATCCCTTCATTACACATCAGTGCTGATAAAATCTCCAGTAAAGAACAACATCACTGAACAGAGGGGAGCCTTCTGGAACACGGAAGCACTGCACTTGCCTTTAATCAGGGCTCTAAATTCAAACCCCAACCCAACCATACCCTCCCCACTAAAATCAGTTTACACAAGCCTGCTGCGCCACAGCATAACAAGGGTGTGACAGACAATGCTAGGAAGCTCAGGCTTGGATCTGCCTGTTAACACTGGCATCCAATCAGAAGACGACAGGGTTGTTACCAGCTACTCCCACCGAAGCTTTAAGTGGCTTGAGGTCCAAGGACTTGAATTTGGCCAGGCTCCTTTCACAGAATACACAACAATAATGTACATTTCACTGAAAACTTTTTATTGGCCTTTGGAGAGAAACAGGAATTTATTTGCCAGGAAGGATGATCCCATCATACTGAAAGAGAAGAGATTTTATTTTTTCAGAACAGGAGACAACAATTGCAGGAATGGCTAACGTTTGAGAATTCAAATCTGATACGTCAATTCCATATATTTCCTGGACTAAATAGGAAGCTAACTGTTCTTAACAATTGCTACCCTGTGCTCAAATGCACTATAACCTGAGAAAAGGGGGCTTCTTTTATTTTTTATTTTTATTTTTTTGTCTTTTTCGTGACCGGCACTCAGCCAGTGAGTGCACCGGCCAGTCCTATATAGGATCCGAACCCACAGCAGGAGCGGAGCGTCGCTGCGCTCCCAGTGCTGCACTCTCCCGAGTGAGCCACGGGCTCGGCCCAAGGGGACTTCTTTTAAAGCAATATTCCTCCCCCTCCAGTTACTCACATTCATGGAGTGGGGAGGCAGCCTACTTCTGGGTTTTTTTTTAAAAACCACCAGCCCTGAAAGCCCCATATGCCAAGCTGCCCTAATATTCTATCTTTAAAGAAGCTACCCACAAACAATACTACATTTTGCATCCCCAAACCCCAATTCCATTCACCAACACCACATACCACCACTTCACCTGAGATAAATTGGCTTTACCTTCTGCTGGAACCAGCGCATGGCCTCCTCTTTGCTGATTCTGTGTTTGGCCCCAATGCAGCCTGTCCTGCGCTTCTTGTCTGCGATGCTGAAACCTGGCCTACCCAGCACCTGTCCCAGGAATAACCAACAGTCACCTAGCCAGCTCAGAGTGAAAAGCAGACAGACAAGACACACACTAGAGACTGATCTGCAAGAGCCATCTGGCAGCCCAATGGATTCTGGAGCAAGACCCATGATCTGTATCTAACAGAACGGTCACCAGCATCCAAAACAACACACACCACCATACTATAGGTTTGCTTTGGAGGCTGGAACTTTCAGTACCTTCCCCCCTCTCTACCTATCTTCCAATAGTACTGAGGATTCTCCACTAGTGCGCCCACCTGCAAAGCACTATTGCTTTTGAAAAATCTATTGCAACATATGCATTGTAGAAAATGTAAAATTCTGAGAAGCACAAAGAGATAAAGATATTATTTTTTTTTCCCTTCTGCTTCAGCTCAAAGTGCTTCCCAAAGGTTTTCTGTCCCCAAACTACCTGTGAGTAGCACATTCTCACTGCTGTCTGGATATTCAAACCTAAAGAAAAGTGCCACCATCATTCAGATTCCGCACTAGTCAGGACTTCTGTTTTTGGCTATTTAGTTTTATGACTGAACCAAAACAGTGCAAGAACACAAATGGTCATTCTACATTAAAATCCCCACCCACAGCAAAGTTACACCACCGAAACCTGTTTCTATGTCCTCTGGATGAAAGTCAGACATCCCAAGTCTAAGAGCAGGAACAGGGAAAAAGCGTGCCTCAGTGCAGTCAACTCAAAGGCCAAATATAGCACCAATACTGCCTCTCAAAAAATTTTCAATTCACTGGCTGGAAGGAACAGTTTCCTTCATCCACCTTTTAAGCCACGTTGGCGCTCGGTAGATCCTAGACTGTAAGCTTCACAATAGCAGGGATTTTGTGTATGTTGTTCAGCGCTGTACCCCTGTGCTTGCCACAAATGAGGCACATCTTCCCAAGGAGGAGAACACACAACACAGGTAGACAATACTCAAAGCTTCAATCCAACATCCAAACATCAAGATAGCACATGCGAGATAAAGGAGTAGCAGACTGCCCTCTCCTCACAGACTGAGAGGGAAAAGATTAAATATTCATACCACATAGAAGTCCAGGCCGTAGATACCAATGCTTGGGTCATATTTGATCCCCAGATCGATGTGTTCCTGGATCCCAAAGCCAAAGTTTCCAGTATCTGAGAAGTTATTTTTTCTTAATTCATATTCCCGCACCTGAGGAAAAAGTGCACCAATTACATTCCCTGTCATCTTCAACTCCCCCTCAAATAACTAGCTCAACCTGCAATCCTCAGCACCCCAGGGCAAAGACACAACTCAATGTAACTCGGCTGGGAACACAATCTCTGATTTCCCCACTACACTAAGTCACATCCCACCATGGATTTCATGGAGCTTTCCCAACTTCCAAAGGGCAGAGAAAAACCCAGAGAAAGCATAAGCATCAAAATGACTCCCAAGCATATAGTTTAACTCTGCCCAGTGTAGACTTTTTCTACACACACACCTTTTTTTTTTTTTTTTTGGCAGTTGGCCAGTATGGGGATCCAAACCCTCAACCTTGGTGTTACAACACTGCACTCTAACCAACTCAGCTAACTGGCCAGCCATCTAAATAAATAAACAGGCAAATAAGTAAATAAAATAACAGGGCACCAAAGAACAGTACATTAAATGTAACTACTGCCACCATAATTATACACATGTTAAGCGGCTCCTGATCAATATTTCCCCATGAAAGGATCAGCCTCACCTTTAGGCCTTTCTCCAGGATTTCTTCTGCCTTGGCCCCACGGACTGTGCAGTGGACAGCAATCTTTTCATTTCTCCTGATGCCAAAGGATCTGACAGTGTATCTAGCTGCAGGCAGGGGGTAACAAGGAGTCAGGTGTTGTCAACTCCACTGCACTAGCCTCTTCCCCAGAACACCATCTCCATGACTCAAAGAAACACCAGTGTCCATCCACACTGGTGGTCTAACCAATGTCACCTACATCTACTAATCGATTTCATCTACGACAGAGAAAAACAGATTTTCCAATTTCCAAGTCATCCAGCCATACTTCAATTAAGATCTTCAAGTCACAACATCAAAGTCTCAGGAAGAGCAAATACACAACCAGAATAGGCCAAAGAGGGCACCAGCAAGGAAGATGACCATTGTGTTCTAAAGAAAACATGATAATAGCTAATATTTGCCAAAACCTTATTGTACTGCTAACCCCATTTTACAGATGGGCTTCTGAGAGGTTAACTCACCCAAGATCATAGTTGGTAATAAGAAGCAGAATCTGAATCCAAGGACTTGCCATATTCCACTATCGTAAAGCAATGAAACTTGCATTTCACACACACTAACTCATTTTACCTTTCACAACCTTATAATGCAAGTATACCCTTTACACTAACAATGAAGCTGAGGCCCAGGGAGCCCAAAGTCACAGAACAGCAAGTAAGTGGTGGAGCCAGGATTCATACCCAGGCAGCCCTGGTTTTAACGTAGCCTATATAACCCTACCTTAACTACAAATCAAGCCTCATGCCCTTTACTACATTCCCAACATTTCTGCCCTACCTCACATCCTAGTTACTTGGAAAACCTTTACTTGGGCTTGTTTTAGCTTAAGGTATGCTCATATAAAACGTGGTATTCCAACACCATACCCAACCTCAAAGAAAGATACTTATTGGGTAGCTCATGAATTTAATGCTTTTAGGGGATGCCAACTGTCACCTAAACAGACTTGACAGCGGGCGAGTTAAGGAAAAATCAGGAGAACCGAGCCGCCAGCTTTCTCCATGCCTGCCACTACTCACCTTTGGAAAACACAGGGGTCTGGCCTGTGAGCTGCTCCAACACCTTGGCTGCCCGGGTCAGTCTGTCTCCACTCTCCCCCACACAGATGTTGAGGCAGAGCTTGCGGATGCGAAGTTCCCGCATGGGGTTCTCCTTTTCACCTTGATCCTGCTGCAACAGGGAAGCGCGCCAGTCAACACACTCGCGACCCCTGCCACAGCTGAGAGCCCAGTGTATTGATCACTCTCCATTTGCACGGCATATTTCTTTCTCCTCATCCCAAATCCTAACGAAAGCGCTAAGGGTGAGAAACGTATCACCGTGTTTGTCCAAGAGGCATCAAGGAAGTCAGCTCGGGACCTTGTCTCTTCCTCCACGCACGGAATGAGCGAAGAGAAACTTAGAAGAAGTAGAGTTATGACCCCCAAAGGGCTCAACGTGCAGGGCGACGAAGAGCACCCCCTTGTAAAGACGTCTAGGGGAACGGGGAGGATAAAAGTGAATTGCCGAGAACACGGTCAACACGTGGTTACGCGACGTCCCGCTCCCTATTCCGAAGCTGTCTGCGGACCGGCGCTTTCCCCGAGCAGAGAAACCGGCTGAGGCGCCCCAGCACCCGGCCGGGCTCAAGTCCCGGGGCCGGAAGAAGGCCCGGACCCCATGTCCCGGAACCGTCCGCCCGCCCCCCGTGCCCTCGCTGCCGCCCACAAGCCGTGCTGCTGAACCCTCAGGCTTCTGCCCCGAGCCCGCTCGGAGGAGGACGGGAGAAGAGGTGACAGGGTCCCGCCCCCCGCCCTCGGCCCGCGCGGCTCTGCCACTTTCGGTCCGGCCAACACTGCGGGCTCCGTCCTCCTCGGGCAGAGGGCGAGGCGCCCCCGAGGACTCGGCTAGCCGTGGATGGAAACGGATGAAGGGAAGCAAAGGCAGGCCTCAACTACTCACCGCCATGATGGAGAACAGGAAGAGGAAGTGAAGCTTCCGCCCCAGAGGCTTATGGGCCAGGAGGCGGGCTCTTTTCCCAAGCTCACGAGGGAGAAGAGGGAGCGTGAGAGAAAGAGAAGCGCAACTGGCGCGGCGCAGTGCAGCGCCGGCCTCCCGCTAGTGGAAAGTGCTAGCAACTGCAGGAGCCGCCGGCTGACGACCAAGACCTGGGTTTTCCGAAAACAGTGTTGAAAGATCGCCGAACTGGCCTGTCCTTGAATTTCCGGACACCATTCACATTCTTTCCTCACACCGTAGCAGGATCTGGTGGTTCTTGCATGATGAGACTGCCTAAACTACATTAAATCAATTATGCAAATTACGAAGTATATTTATTCTATAACAATGTAAACAGAATTTGTATAAATGGAACAAAGTGGTTGCTTAAGAGTCCTGAGCTTTGATGACAGGCAGATGTGGACACAAAAGATCACATATGTACCATTTTATGACGCCTACTGGGTGCCCACTAATTGGTGACGATTACTTTAAATCTCACAGGCATTGTGAAACTGCCTCTCCGTGTTGAACCAATATATTTCAGGAAGCAGAGTCCTAGAATCTGAATTTCCCTTAGATCTCATTCTGATTACACTCATGGGGAAACTGAGGTCCAGAGAAGGGAAGGGAGTTAACACACAGCAAGTTTAGTAAGCATCAGGGGTAAGAATGGAAACAAGATTCAAATACTCTAATACTCATTCTAAAGACTGAGACTAAGATTTATATAGACTAAGACTTCTATAGACTAAGACATTTCCCAATGGAAGTGCCGTAAAGAATGTGCTTCAAGGGCTAAAGACATTCCCAGGGAAGCTAACTTGTAAGTAAAGGCAGCATTGATGAGCAAAAAATCTTCCAGAGGGATAATTTTCAGTATAACAGTGCATCGTATGCATGCATTTTAAGAAGACACAATATTTACTCCTCTAAAAACCGTGGCCAAAGCTCATCAGAGACATCATCTTTGTCCTCGAAGACTTATCAATTAACTGGAAATTCAGGACAGAAAAGTACAGAAAGAACCAAGGTGGTTGATGTTAAGGGCTAAGTGTGTGGCTAGATTGTCACTGCAGCAGAACGGGTCAGCATATGGGCTTAGATCAGACTGTCAGGAATCTGATAAAAAGTTTCTCCTTTTTTGGCTGGTTGCTTAGCTCAGTTGGTTAGAGCTAGGTATTGATAATACTGAGGTCAAGATTTTGGATCCCCTCACCAGCCAGCCACCAAAGAAACAAAGAAAAGAAATGAAAACAAAACAAAACATTTCTGCTTTTTAGCCATAGGCCCTTGAGAAAATCTCTAGGCTTCAAAACCTCAGTTTCCCATCAGCATCAAGGGAAATGCTAGCCCCTTACTTTAGCACTATAGATTAAAGCCAAGACCTAGGAGAGGTGCCCTGGCACTGAGGCCACACATAGCAAGCTGTCAGCGAATGGTCACTCTTGGTCCTTAAGTAGGACTGTCAGATGTGGGAGGATAGGGTGACTGTATCAGGGAAGGCCTTGATAGATGGGGCAAGAGGTCTCCAGGCAAAGGAAACCTTCCATGGAAGAGAACCAGAGCTATGTAGCACAGAAGCTACACAGAGCAAGCACATCTTGCCTCGTGGACTCAAAAATTGTTGGCCCAAGGAAGAAAGCTACTGTTTCTATTAATACTCAACTCTTGTTGGGGTCGAGGTGGGGCAGGTAGAAGGCTTTGAAAATTTTAGTAAGCATTTTTATATAAATAATTCAAGCTTGTAAAAGAGCTTCCCCCTTTTTCAGAAAGGATCATTGAGGGTCAGTAGCAGGTTGCCCAAGGCCCAATGATTAACAAATGACCAAGTCAGGAGTTAATAATGGAATCAACTCCCCAGACCCAAACACCAGCCCCTTCCCACTGAGCCCTCTATGAGAGTGAGGTGAGGATGTGCTCTTCCATTGGTTTGATGAACTGGGCAACTCACTTGGCTCTATGTCCACCCACAGACCCACACAACAAACCTATAAAGTCAGTAACCCCCCAGTCTAATATCTAGTCCACTGGCCACAGGCTAACATGCGTTGTTCTCTTACCATCTAGAACATAGTAGCAGGTGCCTGATAAATGCTCAGAAAGATATGGAAATAAAGCACCCTTATCTAACTAGATGAAATGTGTGGAAATAGGTTACAGGGAAACAGGCAACAAAGCATCAGGTTTCTGCTCTAATGTCATCTTAGACGAGCTCCTCTTGAGCACCTGATGTAAGGTAAGTCTCCTACATTGTGACACTTCATCCTTCTTTAGAATTTTCTTCTCAGCACTTGTCACCATCCACCATATTATACCCCTCCCCACGAGATGTAAGCTTTATGAGCAGAGCTGCATGTCATTCACGGCTGTCTGCTCAGCACCAAGGACAGTGCCTGGCTTTCCCGCACTCAGTTATCCGAAGGAACACACTGCCATGGCGGGTCTAGCCTTTCTCGAGGGCAACTGGGCGTGTGTCAGAATACTCCCTTTGTTTCACTAGATTTTTATCTTAATTAAATTATCAAGGACACATGCAAAGATTTACTTACCAGGACGATTGTGGCAGGGTTTTTTTGAGTGGGGGGAAGGGGCTGGCGGGGCCATATGGGGATCTGAACCCTTGATCTTGGTGTTACAACACCGAGCTCTAGCCAGCTGAGCTAATCAGCCAGGCTATGGCAGTTCTTAATAAAATTAGAGACGATATATTTAGAAGCTGGCGACATTAGGCTATTGCTTAACTGCATTGTGCCCCAATTTTCCTGTTTTATATGGGAATGAAATGTCTTCTTCATGGAGTTTTGTACATGCAAAGTGCTTAGTCTAGTGTCTGGCATGTAATAATTTCTCAAATCATTAATCACCATTTTCACTGAATAATGGATATGGCTAAACAAACTACTGTACCTCTGTGAGATGCAATACAAAACACACATTAACTATTCAAAATGTTTATTTTTTATTATTTTTTCATTATTTTCACTATTTTTTATTATAACCTAGTTGATTATATATATCTGTGGGGTACGGAATTGAATATTCAACACGTAAAAATGTAAAGTTTTAAAAATGTGTTATCGAACGTTATAGTTTGAGTCCAGCTGTGAATACCTAGAAAGAAATGCATGAAAACTAGGTTATCTAGAAGTCATGGGATTACAGTTTATGCTTCATATCTGCATGAAATGCTTATTGTAAAGATGTTAGACATTACTTTTATAATCCAAAAAAGATAGCTATGCACATGTGGAGGAAAAGGCTGAGAATTCTCAAGTCAGTTGTAGAAAAGGAAGACTTTAGGCAAAGATAATAAGTGATAGCAATTAGCATTTGAGCAACTGTGTGCATGAATAGAGACCCGTGTGGAGTCTCTCATTTACTTCTCACAACCCCACGAAGTGAGTTCTAAAGTCTAGAGCATTGATGCCTCACTCATCCCTTCACTGTGGGCAAAGGATGGAGTTGGGGCTTGAACCCTGGTCTGATGTGAGAACTAGACTCTGGTAGGGAGACACTCAACTAGGAACTTCAAACCATACTAGACTGTGGGATCCCTGAGCACAGTGACTATATCATAGATGCATTTATATTGCCCCCACACTGCCTAAGATAGGATAAGAGATAAGATAGGGTCAGAGGATACAGTAACAGGGCAGTGTACGGAGAAGTCTTTGAATTTTTAAAATAATAGAATGTATTATATTACTTGTATAATTTTTTCTTTAAAAGTCAGTTTTAGAGTCAAAGTGCCCAGGGTGGTTCATAAAGTGCCTAGACTGGTGCATGGTTAGCAAGCCCTCCGATTAATACAAGCAGCAAACACTTAAGTAATGCTGACCATGTGCTTGGTGCTATGTTAAGCACTTAACTTGGATTATCTCACTTCACCCTCATAACCACTCAACGAAGGTTTTTTGTTTTGTTTTGGTTGGATTTGGTTTGGTTTTGTATTTTGGCGGCTGGCCGGTGTGGGGATCTGAACCCTTGACCTTGGTGTTACAACACCACAATCTAACCAACTAAGCTAACCAGCCAGCCTCTGGTTTTATTCTCCATTTTACAGATGAAGTAACAGAGATATGAAGTGACTAACTCAAGATCATACAGCTATAATACCAAGGTCAAGGATTCAGATCCCCATACTGGCCAGGCACCAAAAAAAAAAAAAAAAAAAGATTGTATGGCTAATAAGTAGTAAAGCCGGGATTTGAACAAAGGGTGTTAGACTCTAAAGTTCAAGCTCTTGACCTTTACCTGTGGTAAAAGGTAGCAATAACTGATAATTACCCTGGGACCCTGGGTAAGTTGAACTGCTTTCAGCACTGGTAAAGATGAGGCTACTAAAAAAGTCAACAGCATATACAGGTTACTGTATTCGTCTAGGGTATTCTGTACTGGTCGCCAGCTGAGAGACTCTGGGCATTTGTTCATTTTGGCTGTAATCAGAGCGCTGTGTTAGGCCCTGAGAGCATAGTGGAGGATGAGGAAGACCAGAGACCGAGTGGCTTCTTCAAGAAAACTAATTAGGTCATCAAGAGATAGAACTAGAACCGAGGTGTCCTGACTTTTGCTGCAAGAGGAACTTTTATAATGTCCATTATAGTCTATAATATACAAGTACCCTAGATAAGCGGTTCTCAGAGTGGTCCAGGGATCCCCGGGGGTTCTAGGGTTTTCAGGGTCAGAATAGTTTCATAACAATACTAAGACATTATTTTCCCTCTCAGTCTCTCATGGGTGTACAGTGATGTTTTCTAGGGGCCACATGACACGTGAAATTTCAACAGGTTGAAGGAAGAAGCAGATATGAGAATCTAGCTGTCTTCTGGTGAGCCAGACATTAAAGACACCCACAAAAAGGTAAAACAATGCCACCCTTCTCACTAAGATTTTTTCATTGTGGGAAATAGTTATTTTTCACACATTAATGTATGTGGTATTTCATGTTAGTATGTAAGGGGCTTATTACTGTTATTTTAAAGTAAATTAAATATTTTTAGAACGCTTTAATTTTGAATATGGCAAATATAGATAGCTCTAACTCACATAAACAAAAGCCCTTTGGTGCCGGCTCGTGGCTCACTCAGGAGAGTGTGGTGCTGACAACACCAAGGCCGTGGGTTCGGATCCCATACAGGGATGGCCGGTTAGCTCACTGGGTGAGCGTGGTGCTGACAACACCAAATTAAGGGTTAAGATCCCCTTACCGGTCATCTTTTAATAATAATAAAAAAAAAAAAAAAAAAGCCCTTTGGAGTCCCTTTAAGAGTATAAAGGGTTCCTGAGACCAGAAAGTTTGAGAATCATCACATCGGATCATTCATTTTTCCATAACCTTCTTTGTTATGCTTCTGCCATATTGGCTATGGACCAGTCAGTCTTTCTCAGGGTTCTAAAGCTTTCTTTAACAGCCCTTCCACACAAGCGACCCCGCTGCAATTCAGACTGCATTTCAGGGATCCCAAATTAGGAAAATCAGGATCCACGTAGCTGCTGTGTAGCTGGTGACACTGATTTTCTTTTCACTCCTGTAGCCTAGTCTCCAACCTGAGCTTCTGTCCTGAGCTCCAGACTTCAATATTCATCTGCTCCCTGGACATCAGCACAGAAGACACAGGATGCCTCAAATTTTGCTCATCTAGAGCAGACTCGTTGGGACCCCAGGCCACCTCTGCCACTGGTATTCACCAACATCCAGTTTCCCAAGCCAGAAACTTGAGAGGTCATCCTCAACGCCTCTTCTTCCCTTACCCCTGCCCTATGGCTAACCCCTAGGTCCTGTGGATTCCCCACCTCCATGTCTCTGAGCTCCATCCATTATTCTTCACCCCCACTGCTGCTGCCTGAGCTCGGGCCACCATCCTTGCTCACCTGGTCAGTGGTGACAACCTCCTAACTGGCTTCCGGCCCCAGCTTTGGGCCCTTGGGTCTCTTCTCCCTACACTGCAGCCAGACTGCTCTTCCTATAAAACTTGCCTGATGTCATCCCTCCATGCTTGAAATCCTTCAGTGGCTGCGGGGAAAGTGGACAGGCTTCTTAACAGGGCATTTGACACGTACCTTCCCTGTCCTATCAGACGCCCACTCTCCATCTCAGGAGACTTGCACCTGCTGTCCTGCCTCCTCATGGCTCATGGACACAGCCCCCGATTCTTCAAGGTTTAGAGTCAGTCCCTTCCACTGGGAAGGCTTCAGGGCCTCCCAGGTCTCACCCACTGCCTCTGTCCTGGGCTCCTACAGCACTCACGCTGTTACCAAGTTTGTCAAGTGACATGAGGGTATGTGACTATGAATTCCTGGGAGACAAGGCCTCTTATGTTCACCATTGTATACCCAGGAGCTCCCCCAAGATCCCTGGTAGATGCAAATAAATCCTTTTCCTCCTTGTAACTGGGGCTGTTGGCCATTTTACCTCCTGAGACACAGAGTGGCATCTTTGTCACACTAGAATTTAAATCTTGGTGCCACCCTCTTTTTGCACCCTCAGGCAAGCAACTTAACCCTTCTGAGCCTCATTTGCCTCACCTGGAAAACAGTGGCCACAGCCCCTGCCCATCATGATTGAGATGGAAAGTGCTTGCCAGTCCAGCAGATGCTCAGCAGGAGTGCTGTCCCCTGCCCACCATGAGGTACCCCTCCCAGGGGACCCAAGGCTGGAAGTGGCCCTGGGGTGGGGGGAGGACACTTGGGCAAAGCAGCCTCACTTCTGCCACCTCTTTCTCGAACCTATCCATGGTCCTCTTGTCGATGTCCCTACGTTTGTAGATGAGATGCTCGTGGTGGACTTGCCTGAGTCCTCACGGGTCGTGACCACATGTTGCTGTGGATCTTCTCTTTGCCCATGGTGGGGGCTGCGCAGAGGGAAGAGGACAGGAGTGTTTAGAATAATTAGGGTGCAAACTGACCACTTCCTGCCCCCAACTCATCTTCCTTGGGACTGGGAAGCTAAGCAGTGGAGGGTGAGACAGGAGAGGAAAACAGTGGGCCAGGAAGGCGGGTGGAGGAGCCTCCCCAACACCTCGCACTTGGGGACGATGCTCTAATCTCTCTCCCAGCTCCAAGGAGGACGTGTCTACCTCCAGAGCCAGGAATCTAGCACCTAGATGCAGACAGCACTTTCCCCGGCCCAACCCCCTCCTCACATCTGTATATCCCCACTGGCTCCCATTGGCCCCCCGGACCTGTGTGGACCCTCATGGGAAAAACCTAGCAGAGGGTATGGGCTCTCTATGGATCAGGTGGGAAGTGTGGTGGGCTGGCAGCCAGCCAGGAGGAGGCGGCTCTGAGCTTTGATATGCCGATTGACAGCCCCCTCCCTACCACCTCCAGGCTGGGCACTAGGAGGTGACCCAAGAGTCAAAGGCAGGCCTGCAGGTGGGAGGTGAAAGCAGGAACCTGGGGTCAGGAGGAGGTCCCTGGACTTGCTGTCCCTGTGTATTTGCCTTTGAGGTGGCTGCTCAGGAGTGTGTCTGCCCAAGGGTGAGGAGAGAAAGAGGGAGGGGGTGAGAGCTCTATCATTTTACATCTTTGCCCGCTGGGTCATTCTGGGCATCACCAACTAGATGGACTCATGTCTGTCTCCAGCAGCCAGCACAGAGCCTGACCTGTGGCAAGCTGTGTTGAGCTTGTTGAGTGAATGCACAATGGCCAACAGAATGACTGCTTACCACCTACCCAGCCCTGACCCCGGAGCACTATATGCTTCAACTCCTCTACGCTACCACTAACTCCATCTGAAAAATGAAGAAACGAGGCTCTGGAGTAGGACCACCCGTTAGAAAGTAGCAGAACTAGGATCGGAACTCTAGTTGACACCGTAATCTTAGAGCCTAGCTCTGCCTCTCAGTGAATTAATGTCTGAAGAAATGAATGAAGGAAGGAATGTGACCTCAGTCCCAGCCCTGCTCATCTCTGTGGTCCCAGTGTCCAGCCCTGAGTTGTGGAATAAATATTTAGGGTAGGACCTGGGGGGAAGTGTAGGAATAAGATGAGTCGGAGGGGTCTCTCTCCCCTCCCAGAGGAAGTGCTGCCCCCGGGGTTGCAGGTCAGAGCCACTGCATTGGATCTGAGGGTGTTCTCTGGAGGTTATAGAACAATTCACGTATCAGTTCCTGAGGACCAGGCTCTGTGCCCAGAAACCAGCCCGTGCAGGAAGAGGTGTCAGAAAGTACAGTACAGTCTTCTGAGATAAGCAAACCTCATTAGATTAGAATAGAATCCTGGCTCTTAACCCCTCTGAGCCTAGTTCAGGGAGATTAGGCTCCCCCGACACACACTGTCTCCCATTATAAATCCTGAGGATACTGATAATTCTCATGGGTTCTTTAAAAGACTTAATACAAAGTAGACACATGGGGGCGCTCTCACCACAAACCGCTGAGAAAAATGCTCTTAAAACCAGGGAAACTAGGGGTGGGAGTGGAAGTGGGGGGATGGGAGGGACTGGGGGAGAGGACACCTGGGGGTGCTGTTATTACAACACTTTTTTGATTGGATTGACCAATTCTGGTCTTTCTCCTTAGGAATTAGGTGTTGGTAGAGAAATGGTTTGTAAGTAGGTGGTTGGATAATGTAGCTAATTTCACCTTGTCTAAGCTTTATTCACTAGTTATTTTGCATCTTAGTTTGTTAACAGAATTTCTTCACTCTGATGCCCCCAAGTTTATAAAAGGTAAAGTGAGGTCCTTGTGACACCCATCCCGGCTTTTCAGCTCATGTTTCTGAGACCATCTGTGAAGTGCTGGGGAAGAAACTGATTTGGGGTTCCAAAGACCAGGCACCAGGTTCCAGTTTCACCACTTCTGGGCAGTGTGACCCTGGGCAGGTTACTTCACCTTTCTGAGCCTCACATCACCAGTAAGAGAAGGATTATGGTAGTTGCCCTCATGGGATTATTGTGAAGTTCAGATGAGCTGTAAAAAGGCTTTGTAAAGTGTATAAAGTGCTGTAGGAATGTCCATAGTTGTTATGGCACTTGTCTGTGGAAATATGTAAGTAAGTAGCTAATATGTGGTTTTTGAAGATGCTAATTATTTGCTGACCTACATCCCTACTGGGTCAGAAATTTTATTGAGGCTTTTCTATGATCTGGGGATTTTAAAACACAGGTTGAGCTTCTTGCCAAGATGAAGTTGGTTGTGACCTAATTGTCTGGAAAGTCCTTCTGTGCACTAGCCTGTCATAGCGCCAGCAATTCCATCATTAGCAATTTGCTACTTTGGATTCCTCTTTAAAAACATCACCTCCTCCTCTTTTCTTCCTTCTCATCTCCCAAAGGGCTTTTCCCACTGGATTGCTGAGTCCTTAAATTCCACTTTTTTTTTTTAAAAAGATGACCGGTAAGGGGATCTTAACCCTTGACTTGGTGTTGTCAGCACCACGCTCTCCCAAGTGAACTAACTGGCCATCCCTATATAGGGATATGAACCTGTGGCCTTGGTGTTATCAGCACCACACTCTCCCAGGTGAGCCACGGGCTGGCCCTTAAATTCCACTTTTGGACACTTTGATTTGGTCTAAGGCTTTAGGCCCTCGCTAAAACTGCTTCTAGCTCTAAGAAAAGCCAATACTGGACACTTCATCAGATTGGGAGTCTTCCAGGGCAAGGACCATGGCTCATTTACCTCTGTATTGCTGAGGGCCTAGCAAAAGGCCAGGTGCACAGTGAGTTTTCAGTGAATGTTCATGGAATTGGTGAGTTTTGTCCAGAACCAGACTAAAGCTCTTTCCATCAGCCTTGGAGCTGGAAATGAGATAGAAGGATATAAAACAGGGAGATCAAACTCAGTCTTTCATTGAGATTGACCTAATATCAGATCTTCACAGGTCTATCTTTTTTTCCCCAACACTAAAGTTTGAGTTTGAAAAAAATTAATTATTAAAGCAATACACGCTCAATATAGAAGTTACAGAAAGAAGAAAACCAAATTAGTTATGATCCTACAGCCACCTGCAGACTCCCACAGTTAAGTTAGTATGTCTCCTTCACATTTTTTTTCTTTCTTTAAATAAAATCTTAGCTTTCCCAGGGTTATAAAAGCAATACAAGTATATGTGGGAATGTAATGTGATGCGGCCACCCTGGAAAATAGTTTGGCAGTTTCTTATGAAATTAATCACACACTTGTGACACAGCCCAGCAATTGCTCTCTTGGGTACTTATCCCAGAGAAATTAAAATACACAAACCTGTACACAGATGCTCATAGCAGCTTTATTTGTAATTACAAAATACTGGGAACAACCCTTCAGTGGGTGAATGGTTGAACAAACTCTGGTACATCCATACTGGGGATACCAGCCAGCAGCAGGAAGGAAAGAACCCGGATGGTCATCAAGGGCTTATGCTTAGTGACAAATGTCAGTCTCAAAAGATCATATACTGTGTGATTCGCTTATACAATGTTCTCCAAATAACAAAGCTATAGAGATGGAGAACTAATTAGTGGTTGCCAGGGGGCCAGGGACTGGAGTGGGGAGATGAGACAGGTGACAGTCGTTGAGGATGCAGAGAGTAGTGTGACGCTCTGCCATTGTGATGATGGAATGGTCTGAATGTTGATTGTGGTGGTGGTTGCACAAATCTACGCGTAAGATAAAACTTGAATCACACACACACACATACACACATGCACACAAATAAATGCAGTTTTAAAAAATGGTGAAAACTGAACAAGGTTAGACTGGATAATAGTAATGCACCAAGAACAATGTCAATTTTCTGAGTTTGATACTATACTATGGCTATATTAAGAGACTTTTTTTCTTTTTTGGTGGCTGGCCAAAAAAAGTACAGGGAACTGAACCCGTGACCTTGGTGTTACAAGGCTGTGATCTTAACCAGTTGAGCTAACCAGCCAGCCCACTATGGCTGTATTAGATTTCACCATTGAGTGGAGGGGTACATGAATCTCTATGTGCTATTTTTACACCTTTCTTTGAGTCTAGTATTATTTCAGAATAAATCGTTTAAAATTTTGGGAGGAAAAAAAATGGCTGTGAAAGGCCTCTCCACCATCTGCCAATGTATTTATTGCAAGGATGCTTCCCCTTCCAAGGTGGGATGCCGGGGTTCCAACATCCTGCCTCCTGTGGAGCTGAGGAGGGGGGTGGTGTAGATGTGGCCTGCTCGGGTACCTGCCAAGGAGTGTGGAGGCAGGAACACCTTACAAGTGGATGGAAGGAGAGAGGAAAGATGCAGCATTTGTAGGTGGAGTCAGGCATGACAACAAGGACGAGGCTGAACGCCCCTGAAAACCATGGTTCCAGGGGAAAAGAGAGGATAGAGCTGTGTGGTTCAATGGAAAGAGCTCCAGGGAGCTGGATTTTGGTTTCAACTTTGTGCCTCAACTATCCTTGAGGAATATTGAGTGTTAGAGTAGTCAGAGATTTTCAAACTTTTTTAAGGCATGGACTCATTCTTCAAATAGGACCATAGAGCTGGCTGGTTAGCTCACTTGGGAGAGCATAGTGCTGATAACAAGGTCAAGGGTTCAGATCCCCTTACCGGCTAGGATCAAAAAAAAGGCCATGGCACCACAGCGCCTGCCCAGGAGTCGGAGACCGGACCCCCTCCCACAACCAGGCACACGTCCAATGCCACAGGGCCCACCCAGGGACTGAGAGCCACCAGCAACTAGGTAAGGAGCATGCCAAAAAATCACTTCCATGTGGGTGGCCCACCACAGCCACCAAAGTAACCACAGCTGCCATGAAAGTGGCTAGATGCCACAACCACCACATAGATGGTCCACCAGCCACTGGAGTTCATTGACGCAAGGAGAGTCACCAGCAGAGACCAAAGAAAAGAAGAGGATGTCTCTCTCCACAAAGCCCATTCCAGAGAAACAGAAGAAGCATCTGTTCTACAATAATATTGGGGGAACTAAACACATCACGCAGCATTGGACAGGTCATCTAGGCAACAAATCAACAGAGGAACCATTACTCTTTCAGAAGGAGAGAAGAAATCTAGGGTAATGAGGGGTGAGGGAGATGGGGAAGGGGAGAGATTGGACAAGGGGCGTAAAGAATAAATATGATTTGTAACAATATATATGCTAATAATATTGATTTGATCAACATATATCAGTGTTGAACCCCCAAAATATGTATAATCAATTATGATTCAATAAAAATTAAAACAAACAAACAAAAAAGGCCATGTAAACACCAGTATATAAAAAGGCAAGAACAAAATTGCCTTTTGGAGTCCTGTTTTCTTGGTTTAGTCCTTCACATGTCATTGGCCTCTGAGGAACCCTAGGGCTTGCAGCAGCACAGTTTGAAAACCACCAGAAAACAAGGGGTTAATATCCCCATATATGGAGTTCCTAAAATTGGTAAAAATACAAACTACCTAGTAGAAAAATGGCTAATGGGTATGCATAGGTAATTCACAGATAAGGAATTGCCAATAACGAGTAAGCACACAGAAAAATGTACATCCTCACTAGTATCCAGGGAAACATAAAATTAAAACCTTTTTACTCGTCAGATTGTACAATTTTCAAAAGATTGGGAACATCCAGTGCTGGCTTACATGTGGGGAAATAGGCACTTCTTATACCGCTGATGTGAGTGTCAATTGCTACAATCTTTCAGAAAAGTTATCTGACAGTATTTACTAAAATAAAAAAGGTATATGACCATTGACAGAGCAGTCCCATTTGGGAAACCTAGCTGATAGAAAGATAAGCACACTATGTAAAAATATCTGTCAAGGATGTCTATTGTACCACTTTTTATAGTGGCAAAAATAACCTGAATGTTAGTCAGGGAAACAGTCGAATAAATTATGATTCCTCTAAACTAGAGATATTCTGCCATTATTGAATTAAATCTCTATAAACTGACTAGGATAGTGGATCATAAGGTATTATTATATGAAAATAAAGATTGCAAAGCAAACTGTATCATCTTGCCTTTGTAACAAAACGACATAGTGACTAGTATGGATAGATAAACCCCAAATCAACATTAGGTACCTTGAGGAAGGAGATTGGAGGGAACTGCAGGGAGATTGACTTTTCTATTTACACGTCTAGTTTGTTTGGTAACATTGAGCATGTATTATTTTTATAACAACAATGACAAAAAACCTTATAAAACTTGAAAACAAATCAAAACAAAAACCAAACTTACGTCACCAAAGACCCCTCCAAATTTTCTACAATCCAAGGCCCTCATGGGGCCACCTGAGCACCTTGGAAAACAGCATTTGCCTTCAGTCCCTAGGGAGCACGGTGCACTCCAACCCAGGCTGGAGTTCTGGTACAAGGCTGACCATTAGGGGGAAAACATTAATGGCCCAGCACAGGACAAGATATACCTCCAGATGTCAGGTAAGTCTGGACCCCACAGAAGGTGTTGCCAGGGCCACGTGCAAGGTAATGGAAGTGGGAGGTGGGAATAAACGTGGATTCTGGGAGATAAGTCAGGACACTCCTGATTGAGTTGTTATAATAAGTGAATTCCTTTATAGAAACTGTCAAACCCACCAATTTGTTCAATATTATTACTAACATTTGCAAGTGTGCATATATATATATATGCACCAGGCACTGTGTTTTACATATAATAGCCTTTAGTCCTCCCACAGCCCTCGAAGTTAGTTTTTATTATCATCCCCCTGTTACAGATGGGAAACAGAGACTCAGAGAAGTGAAGGGACTTGTTCAGGGCCCACAGCCACTAAAACCAGGCTAGGATGCAAACCCAGAGGTTCTCAGCTGTCAGCCTCCAGGCTGTACTGCTTCCTGGGCTGCTAGACACTGGGAACACATGGCTTGGGCATATCAGCCTATGATGGAGACAGTGCAGGTCTGGAGTGATGAGTCCCGTCTATGACTGCAGGAAGCCCATTGGACTCAGGAGCACAGAGGTGGGGGCATTAGGCTGGAAAGACAGCTGGGCAGAACCGAACAGTCCCAAAGCTGCACCTGAATCCTTACCCAGCCACTTCTGGTCTCTCAGTAATCTCCACGGTCACCACCGCACCCTGCCTCCAGTGGTGTATAGCTCTCCCTCTAAAATGTTGGCCAAATCCCTAGCCTGTATCCCTCTTGGCACAGTTGGCTTTTCTAAAAGACAATCTAGTACTGTGGCTAAGGTCATGTGCTGTAGGCCAGGAGGTACACAGACCTGAGTTTAAATTCCAGCTTTGCCATTCATTAGCTATGTTACCTGTGTGGCCTTTGCCAAGTGGCTTAAACTCTCTGAGCCTCAGTTTCCTCCTCCCTAAAATAGGAATACTAATATGATCTTATGGGACTATTGAGAGGATACATTGAGGTCACATACCTGGCACATACTGGGGGTTCAATGGGTAGTAGTCCTCCCCTCTGAACCTCTGCTTGCTTGTTAAAATGAAGGAGTTGGGTTAAAATTTAGAGCTTCTCAACTTTTCTATTTAGGGACGTCCATGGGCCTCTCTCTGGATAGGTTTTAAAGTTCTGGTTCATCTATACAATGGAATACTATGCAGCTATAATAAAGAATGCTTTTCAAAATTAAAGTGAAAAAAGTAAGGTTAGGAATAGTGTATCTCGTATGCTAGAATCTGTGTTAAAAAGAGGGGAAAGAACATACACAGGCACACTTCCAGGTTCTTTTCCTCTTGCATCCAGCCCACTTCATAGAGTTTCAACCCCTGCTCTGAGGAAGCCCCAAGTCTACCCAAGTGCACAAGGCCATGCTCCACAGGAGAGGGGACATGATTAGAGGCTCAGAGGTCTAGAGGATCTTTCAATGCCTTTGCTCTGACTTTCTGGGATTCTCTTAGCCCAACAGCAGAAGAAATGCTGAAAGCTAGTGTGATCTGTGCTGCAACAGGGAAGTTTTGCCTGGAGGAACCATTTCAGGCCAGCTTTGGAAAAGGGAGAGAGAATGCCACTAGCGGTCTGAGGAGGTGGAAGGAGAGGAAATACCATTGAATGATTTGTGCCAGGAGTCAGCCTCCGCCTCTGCCGTCCTCCTCCAGGCCTGGTCACATGTGTATGCACCCACCTCCCCCATCAGACTGTGAGCCCCGGAGCGCAGGGATGGGACTCACTCATCACCGACTCTCCTACTCCTAGCCGGAGCTGGCACAGAGTGGACACTCACTACCTGTTCACTGAGTGACCTCAAGTCATTCTCAGTTTCTTGTCCTCCGTCACCCGTGCAGTCACCTATTCCTGCCAGTTCTTCCTGTGTAATGCCCTGGAGTCACTATTCCCTGCGTGGGAAGCAGTCTGGGGAGTGGTTAAGAACATGGGCTCTGAAGCTGAGATTTCTGGGTTTGCATCTTGGCATCTCCACCTACTAAGCTGCAGGGAGGCCTCAAGAAAGTCGTCTTCTCTCCGCACCTCCAGATCTTTGCTAACGTTTCCATCTGCCAAGAACGCCCTCTCCTAACACTCCCTGCCTGGTACATGGCAACCTTTCTCATGCTCCAAGGCCACCCATTGGTCACTCGTTCTGAAGGCTGCCCTGAGTTCTGGGCAGAAAGGGTCTCCTCTCTCCTGGTGCTAACAGAGCTTGGTTCAGACTCCCTAAACTAGCAGCTATGATATGATAATAAACTATGTCACATCCATCTGTGTGTTCATTCATTTTGGGGGGCAAGTATTGAGCACCTACTATGCACAGGCACTGTTCTAGGCACTGGCAAATGAAAGCAACAAAGCCCCCACCCCCAGGGAGCTGGCACTCTAGCTTCCCCATGGCCCGAGGCAGCTGTGGCATGGTACAAACCACTAGTCGTGGAGTCAGGAGGGCTGGGTTCAAATATTGTCTCTGATCTTCTATAGCCGTGAGATCCTGGGCACATCTGTCACCCTCTCGGAGCCTCTGCTTTTTTACTTCTAAAATGGGCTTTGTGATATGGACGTTGGTGGAATGTTGGGAGGATTAGATGAGATCGTGGACAGGAAGTGCCAAGACGGTGCTGGTGCATAGTAGGTCCCCAGTAAAGGGCTAACTGGAACAGAACCAGGGTCTACTGAGCGCTAAGCCTGCGGCAGGCCCTGGGTGGGTGCTATCGCTGCAGAATTAAATGCTGGCCTAGCCTCTAAGGAGCTTCTGGGTCAAAATCTACACCCAGGGCCCTCTGAATGGTTTAGGAGGCATGACTGACTTCTGCTGGGTGATGGGGTTGGCAGGGATGCTGAATGTCTCAGTGCATGAATGCTTACACCCAACAGAGGGGATGCTGCCCCACAAAAATGCCCACCTTTGAGAAACACTTGTTAGAATCGTCCAGAGCAGGGGTCACTAACTCAGTACCTCCAGGGACTGGGCAAGTGAAACTCATCTGTTGTCTTCCTGCAACAGACACTTGTTTAAAATTAAACATGTAGAAATGAATCTCATTTTCACAAAGGTACTTCCATTTTTCTTGAAGCATCCAAGAAATGGCTTCTGCTTTATTACTTTTGATAGAAATGGGGGTGTGGAGAAATATATCTTTTCTATGAAGACAAGCAATCGCGCGAGCAGGATGACAGGTGGGATGAAGGGTAACTGACCGCCTTCAGTGGTCCAGAGACACGTGAAGGCATAAACATACTCCCGGTGTTGTCGGACCTGATTCTTTAATGGTGTTTCACATTTCATGAAATCATTATTTGGGCTGAGCCCAGACGTTCCGTGCATTGAGTGTAGGCGGTGGGTGCCAGCTTTTGTCGTCTGTTTGGGCTGTGCACTTCTGACTCGGCTGTCCGATCAGAGCCAAGCCTCCACCCGCAGTGAAGAGTGGAGCGGGCAGGGAGGACAGGAGAGGGGAAGGGGACGCCCACGCGGGATCTGTGTCCATCAGCTTCTCCAAGAAGCCTGCTCAGCTGAAGCTGGTCAAGGTCACTGTGAGAAAGAACAAGATGACTGAGGCAATGGCACCACAGCCCCCATAGGTCACAGCCACGACCGGCATGGTGGGGCCTAGCATTCTGGGGGCAGCTGGTGGACAGAGGGACAATCCTGTCCAGGGGAAGCGCTGCCCTTCCCCTTCCCCTTCAGTGCCGCCCCCTTTCTCCTCTCGGTCATTATCCCGGTCCTCATCCCCGTCGCCTCCCCTCTTCTGTCTCCCCTCTTTCCCACCTTCCCCTCGTCTGTGAGAGTTCATGGGAAGAACTGGGCTCACACCCCAGCTGTGGCATTGTCCAGCTGAGTCACCTTGGGCAAGCCACCTGACCTCTCTCTGCCTCAGTTTACTCATTAAGAGAATGGGGATTGTCTCTGAATTCAATTCCCTGTTTTCTGCCAAGGATGAAGAGGCGAGGATGGCCCGAGCAAGGGTTCAGTGACTGCCCTCCGTGTGTCCCTCAGCTGTTCCCCCACCTGCCCACACTCACGCTCTTTTTCGTTCCTTGCTTTGCTGCCATCCCCTCTTCTCCCTGTCCCGTTTCTCTTCTCTCTTCCATCCTCGTCATTGGCTTCCCAGCTCCCCAAATGCTCCCTCTCTCTCCACCTTCTCTTCCTTTTCACTTCTCTCTTCCCAGGGCCTGGGCACCTGTCTTTAACCAAGGTGGATGACAGCTTCGTCACCGTGGTCAGCCGCAGGGAGTCCATGGACACCAGCAGGTCACAGCAGCCCCTCCACGAGGAAACCCAGGCAGTGCCCAGTGCATGGAGGGCGCTTGGGAGCCCAATCTGGGGACTCCAGAGCCCAGAGAGCCCACGGGCTTGCCAGGGTGCTAGAGGCAGGGGTGTAAGGAAGGTGTGAGTGGGAAGAGAGGATTGCTAGGGGACTCTGAGCCATGCAGGGAGTTTGGAAGAAGGCTTTAGAGCCAGAGAGACCTGAGCATGAATCCTGGCTCTAACCCTTAATAGCTGGGCCATTTGGAACAAGTTAATTGCCCTCTCTGAGCCTCATGTAAAACGGAGATAATAATCCTAGCTCACATATATTGAGCACTTACCACTTGCCAGGCACAGTGCTATGCCCTTTACATCCATTATTTCATTTGTCCCTCAGAAACAACCCATGAGGTAGGTGATAATGTTAGTCCCATTAAACAGATAAAGAAACTGAGGCATGTACAATTTGTTTGCCCAAGCACACACAGATCATAAGAGTTGAACCCAGGATTTATAACCAGGCAGTCTGAGAACACTCCAAATGATCTATTTCACAAGATTAAATAGTGTAATTCATACCTTTTAGCTATTTTCCCCAATTTAATAGGCCAAAAGAAGAGAGCATAAAGTAATTTTATTTTACATTTCCATAATTACCGTCAAAACCGGATGCTTTTACAAAGCAATAATTTTTCACAAATGTCTTTTTGCATGAACTACCTGTTCCTATGTTTTGATTCTTTATCTAGCAGGGATTCGGTTTCTGCTCCTTTTCAAAGAGAACCAAAGGTTTCAAGCTCTAAGGCTGTATTTTCCAATACAGTAGCCACTAACCATATTTGGCTACTTAAAGTTAATTAAAGCAAAATAAGAAATTCCGTTCCTCAGCCACAATAGCTATATGTCAAGTGCTCAGAAGCCACAGGTGGCTAGTGACCACCATATAGAACAGCAATGACACGGAACAATTGCGTCAGTCCAGAGAGTTCCATTGGCCAGCACTGCTTGCAGAAACCAAATCTGACCCTGAAAACGTGAGCCTAAGTCAGGCTGCTAGGAGACTTGAGTTCTGGTTCCAGCCCTGTCACTGACTGGCTGTGTGACCTCAGACAAGGCCACATACCTCTGGACCTCTTTCCTCTCTGTGACACGTGGGCAGAGGTTGGACTAGGTGATATGGGAGTCTCCTTCAAGCTCCGGCCTGCGGGGGTCAATTCTATGGGCTCTGAATTCAATTTCTAGTTATTTCCATCCCAAGCCTCCGAGAACTTAAGCTTCTCAGCTGCCCCATTCTTTCCTTGCCTACAGACAGGAGATCTGAAGAACTCACTGGCCTTCAGGAAGTCACTTACTGTGTGTTTCTTAAGGGACAACATCGATTGGACCTGGCCCAGTCTGAGCCAATCTAAATCTCTCTAACTAGAAAGGTCAGCTAGTGAGCCTTTGCAGGTAGTTGAGATTGTCACCGGGAGGAACAGGAGCTATTGGTGGCTACATCCTGCAGTGAGGACTGAGTGGAGGAGAAAGCCAGTCTGCAGGGAGGGCAGAAGGGGATGGAGAGAGAGAGAGAGAGAGAGAGAGAGAGGAGAGAGAGAGAGAGGAAAGGGGGGGGAGAGAGAGAGAGAGAGAGAGAGAGAGAGAAAGCAGACCTGTAGGGAGAAACTCTTGGAATCTGTGAGACACCCTGCTCTTTGTAATAAATTCTCCCCACTTCTTTATTTTTCCTGTGAAGCTCCAGTTTATTTCTGGTTTTTGTCACCAAAGTTTTCTATTCCACATAGGTTAAAGCGAAGGGGTTTGGTTTACTATTTTTCTGAAAAGTGGAGTAAGTTTTCAACTGGAAAAAAAAGTGAAAGCTAAACAAAGACACACAAAAGCAACAAGAACAGACTGAAAGGAAAACAACCATCAGTTGCTCATTTGACAAATGATTCTTGAGCACCTACCCTGTGCCAGGCACTGTGTCCGGTGCCTTATACACATTACCTTGTCTAATCTTCACAGCATCCCTTGAGACATAGGTAATGTTTTCCCCATGGCGGAGATGTGGGAATTGAGGCACAGAGAGATTAAGAGACTTACGCAAGGACACACAGCTGGTAAGTGGCAGTGACAACATGAGTCGGGGCTTGGTAAGATGACAACGGGCTGGGTCTTACCAGCATTAGCACAGCTCATGAGCAAGGAGATTTCTTGGGTGGGGATCCAGTTGGCCCAAAGTACAGCAAGCCAGAAAGATCACACCCTGTCATGAGGGTGTGACTCTGCTATTCTGGCTGCAAAAGAACACAGCAGTCTTTCCACAGCTTGAAGCAGGAAGAGTAAACAAGAGAAAATCCTCCAAAATAAAAAGCACCTGGAATCTCTCAATATCTCTTGTTTTTCACCTTCTCAAGATTTCCCCTGTAAAAGAGTCTTTCTGGATTGAGTAAAAATTGTTCCTCTCTCAGCTGCTTGGAGGAGGGGATCAGACAATACCTAAATTCGTTCTGGAATCTAGAGCTTACTTTGCAGTTGTTCATCTTAACATACAAAGATCTCTTTCAAATCAATAAAAAGAGGCCCTGTCAATACACAAACAGCAAATAGCCAACAAACCAAGAAAGAATATTTAACATTTCTAGGAAACAAAGGAACACAAATTAAAACACTATATCATTTTTTATCTTCCAGGTTTTCAAGCAATAGAAAAATTATTAAAGCCATTATTGAAGAAGATGTGGGGAAATGGGCACTCTCACACCTTGTGGCAGGGAGTTTCAAATGACATAAACTCTCTGCAGGGCATTTTGGAAACATGAATCTAAAGCCTTACGTGTGCATCCTTTTGACTCAGTAGCTTAATTCTAGGTATTTATAAAAAAGACATATAATTACAGGGTGTTCTTTTTTTTTTTTTGATGGCTGGCCAGTATGGGGATGTGAACCCATGACCTTGGTGTTAAGGCTTTGTTCTAACCAATACAGGGGTATTTCTTCTAGAACGAGTTAAAACGGTGGGAGGGTATCTGGGGTGGGCTAAGGCTTCCAGGGTGCTGGGGGCACTCACAGGGTTTGGAGCAACAGCTCTTTATCACGTTGAACAAATATATTTCCATAGTTTACCAACTGGGTAAGGCCATGTTGCGTATCTTTAATGGCGGTTGTAAATACTAAAAAAAAATTTTGAATGGTTGTTTCTGCTTCCTCAGAAGATTAGAGCTGGGAGCTGGGGTATTGGTTCTTGCCCTCCTGGTTGAGCACTGGCCCTGGGGGCTGCACTCCATGAGGTAGATGCTTACCTGTGTGAGCCCCACAGGATCTGCAGGAGGGTGAGGTCTCCGGGGCCCAGCAGAGTGGCTGTGGGCACCAGGAGGCACAGCAGGGAGGAGACCAGCAGCCCTGTGTCTAGGACTTGGTGCCTGTGATGTAGCTGCCAGGGATCTGGGTGAGGAGGATGCCAGAAAAGAGGGGGCTGAGGAGGAGGCTATCTGTGTCTGAGCTTCAGTTGTACACAGGCACCTGGAATGTGGGAGGGTAGGAGAGACTCAGGGTAAGGTCCTGCCACCCGGGCCCATTCAATCCTCTCCATGACACCCTGCAGTTGGTTGAGATTCTCCCCATTTTTCAGATGAGGAAACTGAGGCTCAGAGAGGGGACTCATGCAAGGTGACTCACTGCTGGTAAGGGGTGGGACTGGGATTTGAATACTAGTCTCTCATCTCTAAGGTCTTTGCCACTCCTTGCTATGTGTGTTGATGGATTGAGACAGGCTGAATAGACGTCTCCACCAGCGTGGGGAGGTGGAAGGCATGGGAGTGTCCTCTGGGAGTCAAGCCATCAGCAGATGAGGTTTGAGTTGAGCTGGATCTCATTAAATGCAGTTATACAAAGTTCCCTGTACACGCACCACCTCCAATCCTTTGCTCCAGCTGTTCCCTCTGCCTGCACGCCCACCCCCTCCACAGTTCAAATCCTGCTGCACGCTCCATGGATGTCCACATTTACTCCTTCCGAGGACCCTTCCATGTAGGGATGGCACGTTTCCCCACTCTAACAATAAAGAGAGTCACATGCTGAGAGAACTGATGTGACTCAGGTCACCCAAGCAGCAGTTTACTGAGCTGGGATTAGAGCCCAGGTCTGTCTGAATCCCAAGAACTTTCCATCTTTCGCCAAACCTAACCTTAGTTCTGGGGAAAAAACCACCTTCTTCTAATTAACCTTCCCCCCAGGAGGGTGCAAATCAGGTGCCGAATTCATTGCCTTCAGGACTTTGTAAGGCATCAGTTGCCTTATCTGTGGGGTGACCAACTGGGAACACTTCTGAGAGTGGAAGGGGAGAGCGAGAATGAAATACCCATTCTGCTGGGACAACAGGTGCAAACCGGGTCTGTCTCAGGCAAACTGGGACATATGGTCCCCTACGTGTCTGTAACATGAGATTAAATACACCCATGAACAGAAAGTCGGGAGCACAAAGTGCTAAATGAACAGCTTCTGTTATCATCTCTACCGTCTACATTCACCTTCAACCCATGTTCAAACGCCATTCACCCCTCAGTCAATTACTGACCACCCACCGCGTGTCAGGCACAGTGTTGCTCTGATGCAAAGATGTACTGTGAAAGTATCTATTTAGCTGACATTGTGAGCAGCTCACGTATGCCAGGCCCTGGGCTAGGTTCTGGTGATCTAAAGATGGGTGACACTTGCCCCCCTGGGGCTTGCAATGTTATAGGGTGTAGTGGGTAGAATAGTGTCCCCCCAAAATGCATGGCCACCTGCAACTTTGGAAAGTGACCTTATTTGGAAACAGGGTTTTTGTAGATATAATTAAGATAAGGATCTAAATAAGAGCATACTGGATTCTGGTGGGTCTGAAATCCAACGAATGTGTCCTTATGAGACAGAAGAGGACACAGACAGACACAGAGGAAAGACCTTGTGGAGACAGAAGCAGAGACTGGAGGGTGGTTGCAGTCCAAGGAATGCCGAGGATTTTGCCAGCAGCCACCAGAAGTTACATGGAAAGCATGGGACAGATTCTCCCTCAGAGCCGCCAGAAGGGAACAACTCTGCCAACACCTTGATTTCAGGATTCTGGACTCCAGAATTGTGAGAGAATAAATTTCTGTTGTTTTAAGCCACCAAGTTTGTGACAATTTGTTTCGGCAGCCCTAAGAAAATAATATATGAGAATACAGACAACACCTGCATTGATAATTAAATAAATAACTACCCAATAGTATTTATTTATTTATTATTGCCTCTGGGGGGCTGGTCATCTTCATTTCTTGATCTGGGTATGGGTTTTGTAGGGGTGTTCATTTTGTGAAGATGTATTGAGCTGTACACTTAGGATTTGTGAGTTTCACATTTGTCACACCTCAAGAAAAAGTTAAAAAGATAAGTTACACAGATAGACACATAACTACAGTTTGCAGTACATACTTTGAAACAAAACTCCAATATTATAGGAGAAAGTATTTTTTTAGTCAGCTATGGCTCCTATAACAAAACATGATAGACTGGGTGGCTTAACCAACAGACACTTACTTCTCACAGTTCTGGAGACTGGGAAGTCCAAGGTCAAGGTGCAAGCAGATCCAGTTCCTGCTGAGGGCTGCCTCCTGGCTTGCAGACAGCAGCCTTCTTGCTGTCCTCACATGCTGGAGAGAGAGTGGTTTCTCTCTTCTTATAAAGCCACTAATCCCATTATGAGAACCCCAACCTCATGACCTCATCTAACCCTAACCACCTTCCAAAGGCCCCACCTCCTAATACCATTGGGCGTTAGGGCTTCAACATATGAATTTCGGGAGGACACAATTCAGTCCATAGCACAGTACAGCAAGAGAATGGGGTGGGAGGCCTCGGAGGAGATGCTGAAGCTGTTCTCCCCCAGGCTCCAGGGACTGAACAGTGCTGGTGCTCAATGCAGGCACTCCTTGCAGAATTTGGGTTTCTTCTGATGTTACCAGGTTCTGGATGCTCTTGGGGGGTTAAAATAAAACTTTAAACTTTGACTTTAAGTTTGGGATAGGTAAATTCTGTGTAAATAATTAAACTTCATTGATTCAACATGAGCTGTCTGATCTGGTAAACTCCTCCCCCACTTTTGGGAGTCCATGGGTGGGGGGCAGGGAGAGATTCACGTGTTGCCTTTTATTTTTTTAAGTTGATGCTTTATACATATTCATAATAACAACAATCAATAACAATGACTAGCATCTATTGAGCATTTACATTGTTTCAGGCACTTTATAGATATTATTTCCTTTAATCCTCACTACAGCCCGATGCGGAAGTTTTTACTACAACCCAACGTATAGGAAAGGAAATAGAGGCTCAGTGAGGTTAAGAAACTTGCCCAAGGACACACAGCTAGCTTTCTGCCATAGTCACTGCGAAGTGAAAAACCCTAATTCCTGGAAACATCCACACCACCCCTCCTCTCTATGCTTGGGTTGCTGGGCACAGGTCTGGCTGCCGCCCACTTTCAAAAACAAACCCTCGAAAGTCCAATGTTGGTGAGAATGGAAGTCAGCTTTTGTTCAGGAATACCGGTGACCTGAGGAGAGATGTCAGGCTAACCCAGCTCTCTGGTAAATGTGAAGGAAAATGTCCAGGCTAAAGCCATCTTCAAGACTCAGATTTACTGAGGGGTTTTTAAAGAGGAGCTTGAGGGAATGAAGGAATGGAATGTGGGAAATGAAAAGCAGGAGGCAGGGGGATGTGAGCAGTGGGGGTTCCGTGCGAAGAGCCAGGTGCAAGGTCTCGCCAAGGCTCCATCTGGCTTCTGCTCCCATCTTTGCTGTAATCTCGAGGTCTGGATAACATGTGCCTCCTGGCAAGTCTGCAGCTTCAGATGGGCTGGAAAACAACTTTACATTCATGTAAATAATGTCATCTTGCCTCAAAACCAAAATTCAAAATATTGAATAAATGTGGGAAAAGAGGGAACTCAGAGAAATGCTTGCCAAGAAAAAAACTGTGTCCTTTTAAAATTTGCCTACAGCCCATGCGGTTTTAGGTCCCAACATGGCTTCAGTCCTGTTCACACCAACACTCTGGTTTTACCAAGTGGTTGGTTCCTTTAGCCTGTCGTGGTGTTTCATGACCCCTTGCCTTTGCTCATGCTGTTTCCTCTTTCTGGAATATTCTTTTCTTCTCTTTGCCTGGAAAACTCCTATTCATCCTTCAAGACCCTTGTCAAAGGACAAAATTTACAACAAATTTAGTCTAAAATCTCAATTGGTTTTATCGTGATTCTAGAATCGGGCAGCACCTCATTCCATAAAATAGAGTAAGTGTTCCAATAAGCTGGTCAGCAGAAGTTGGCTTTATAGACAGAGAAGGGCTGAAGACAGCAGAAGCAAAGAATACACCTTAGTTACCTTTCAAAGTTACTTTTTCTTGTAAGGTGGGGACAATGAGACAGAACAATAGGAAAGTAACTGATTAGTTAACATCAGGTTACTTCGGTCTATCTTTTTCGTGTAAGGATTAAAGCACAGGGAACTTCATTATCATGCCAAATGAAGATTTAAAATGGTCTGTTTAAATCTTGGAAAATTAGCCATTATCTCTCTCTCCCGGTTTCCCTGAAGGTCAGACAACAACTTAGTTTGGGTTTGGTGACATGGAACCTTGGCATGGGTGACTCCATTTTGATTTTGAGTCTGGTCTGTTGGGTCTTAGTCCAGAAATTTAGTCCAAAACAATGGCCTCCTATAATTTTTTTTTAACACCTCGCTCAACTTAAAAATATTCATTCTCTTTGAGCCACTGATTCCATTTTTAGTCATTTGCCCTATGGCTCATCCTTCCTTCTCTGTGTCTTGTGGAAATACTATCACTGAACCCATCACATGGCAGTGTGGCTATTGGTTTAAGTGCCTGTCTCCCCAGCCAGACTGGGAGTTCTCTGTTGCCTCCTTTTCTATCCCAGCACAAAGCCTGGCACTAGCAAGTGATCAAAAGGTATTGAATTAAACTTTCCACAGCGAGGCAAAAAATTATCATCCATTTTGACACATGGACACTGGAGCCAAATTGTCTACTCAAATCCCAGCTCCATCACTTAGCAGTTGTGAAGCTTGCTGTGCCTAAGATTCCTTGTTTCTATCATCAAATAGGTACAATACCTTGTGGGCTTGTGGTAAGGAATAAATGAGCTAATATAGGCCAAGTGCTAAGAATGGTGTCTGTGCTCAATAAATGTCAGGTACTGGTAGTGAAGGGTCAAATATGAAAGCGTGATCTTCTCTGTTTATGGTTTTATAATATAGCAATAAAAATAGTGGTAGCATCTACTATTTATTGAACACCTATGTTCCAGAAACTTTAGGTAATCGTCACAGCAACACTGTGCAATAGGCACTACTATTATCTCCCATTCCAGCAGAGGCGACTGAGGCTCTTTTACCTGTTCCTAGTAAATGGTGACTCTGTCTCCCACTTGACCTCCACTGTTACCGTCTCTAAGCCAGCCATGCCTCTGGATCAGACGTAGAGGTGGAGGTGGGGGCTTTCTAATTTCATTATCCATTAGGGATGTGGAGGGTGACAACGTCAAGAGGGGCATCCGGTGGCAGCACCTGGCCAGGCACCTGCTGGGGTGATCTGGCCAACTTTCCCAGGACAGGCTGCTTAGCCTCCTCGGTTTCCTGGGAACCACAGGCGAGAGGGTGTCTGGGAAGGAGAGGGTGGGCAAAGAGAGACCCAGTCACCTGGGGTGGCAGTTGGGGAAGAAGAAGGGACACACCGCTTGCCTTTTCTAGTCCTGGCCTTTTTTCCTTCCTGCCCCCTGTACTGGCTTCAGTGCCCACCTCCAGGAAAGGAGGCAAGAGAACCGATTTACCTGACTCTTGGCTGGGCCACAGCAGCTGCGGGAGGGACCGCCTCTCTGGGGTCAGCTGAGGCCAGCCATGAGCACTTCCCCTCACAGCTGTCCAGGGCACTGTGGCGGAAAGGAATCGGAGAAGTGAGGAGGCTGAGCAAGGAGCTGCCGCTGGGGGAAACTGAGGAGGAAGGGAATCTTAGGGCACCTCTTGGTTCCCTAGTCCCTGAAAATCTCCTGCCAGGCTCCACTCCCCCAAAAGCCTTTAAGAGAGGGCAGTCCACCACACAGGGGTGTCTCAGGGACCCCGCTGTGGCCCCATAGGCTGTGCACTGCTCTGAACAACTCCAGGAGGCGCCAACACATAGGTGACCACATGGGGCCTGATCGTTCCTTGCCACCACCCTGTGCCAGCCCAGCTTGGGTCCCTTCCCCTCACCACCACCCCCCACTCACAAACCTGGCCCCCACAGCTCTGCATCCAGACCCATGCTTCATCTAGTCATTCTTTCATTCAACAAGCATTTGGTGAGTGCTAGAACCATATGCGAGGTTTGTGTTAAGTTCTGGGGACCGAGCAGGGGTCAAGACAGCCATCTCAGTCTTTGCAGTCTGGTAGGTAGGGCGGAAAGATGGATATTAAGCAGATGCAATGGAAGCTGGCTTGATAAAACTCCAATCAGACCCCTGAGGATTAATCACCCCTCTCTGTTCTCTCAGTAAAACCCACCGCCAAGAGCTAAGGAGACACTAAATGTTCACGGCCAGCGTGTCCCTCTGCAATCTGCCCCTGCACATCTGGTTTTTTTTTTTTTTTTTTTAATTTTATTTTGTCGATATACATTGTAGCTGATTATTGCTCCCCATCACCAAAACCTCCCTCCCTTCTCCCTCTCCCCCTCCCCCCCAACAATGTCCTTTCTGTTTGCTTGTTGTTTCAACTTCAAATAATTGTGGTTGTTATATCTTCATCCCCACCCCCCCGGTTTGTGTGTGTGTGTATGTGTGTGTGTGAATTTATATATTAATTTTTAGCTCCCTCCAATAAGTGAGAACATGTGGTATTTCTCTTTCTGTGCCTGACTTGTTTCACTTAATATAATTCTCTCAAGGTCCATCCATGTTGTTGCAAATGGCAGTATTTCATTCGTTTTTATAGCTGAGTAGTATTCCATTGTGTAGATGTACCACATTTTCCGTATCCACTCATCTGATGATGGGCATTTGGGCTGGTTCCAACTCTTGGCTATTGTAAAGAGTGCTGCGATGAACATTGGGGAACAGGTATACCTTCGACTTGATGATTTCCATTCCTCTGGGTATATTCCCAACAGTGGGATGGCTGGGTCGTATGGTAGATCTATTTGCAATTGTTTAAGGAACCTCCATACCATTTTCCATAGAGGCTGCACCATTTTGCAGTCCCACCAACAATGTATGAGAGTTCCTTTTTCTCCGCAGCCTCGCCAGCATTTATCGTTCATAGTCTTTTGGATTTTAGCCATCCTAACTGGGGTTAGATGGTATCTCAATGTGGTTTTGATTTGCATTTCCCGGATGCTGAGTGATGTTGAGCATTTTTTCATATGTCTGTTGGCCATTTGGATATCTTCCTTAGAGAAATGCCTACTTAGCTCTTTTGCCCATTTTTTAATTGGGTTGCTTGTTTTCTTCTTGTAAAGTTGTTTGAGTTCCTTATATATTCTGGATATTAATCCTTTGTCAGATGTATATTTTGCAAATATTTTCTCCCACTCTGTTGGTTGTCTTTTAACTCTTTTAATTGTTTCTTTTGCTGTGCAGAAGCTTTTTAGTTTGATATAATCCCATTTGTTTATTTTTCCTTTGGTTGCCCGTGCTTTTGGGGTCGTATTCATGAAGTCTGTGCCTGCACATCTGGTTTTACCTAGTGTTCTTGCACCTGCCTACTACCAGCTCCAATTGGGTTGGAACACAGGGCTTCTACTGAATAAATACAAATATTTAACCACTTACACATGTGATGAGTACTCAGCAAGAGAAGCATTGCAAGTATGTAACGTGGGCATCTGATCCCATTTTAGCAATCTGGGAGGGCTTCCCTGGGGAGGTGACTTTTTAGCTGAGTTGAGAAGGATGACTAGAAGTTGACCCAGACTTCTTGTGGGGGACAAGAAGCCTTTCAAGCCCCTCCACAACCCCAGCTTGCTCAGCCACAGTCAGACAAGTCATGCCACAAGGCTGTCACCAAGATGTGACAACAGAGGCCCTCAGACACTCTCCCTCCCTGCCATACATACGCACTTACACACACAATGACAGACACAGGACTGCCCAGCAGCAGGACCCCTTTGCTCCCCCTCCCAGCCTGACGTCTGCCCCGATAGCCCTTTGCTCCCTCTCTCTGCTTTCCATCAATCCCCTTCTTCTGGGAGCCGCGCTTCCTGGGTTCTGATTCCAGCTTCCTGGGTACTTGCCGTGTGACCCTGGGCGTGTTACTCAAGCTCCTGTCACCACTCCTCAACTGTAAACGAGGGTTGTAATTCTCTGCCTCTCAGGGTCGCAGAGAGGGTTAAGGGTGACAATCCCCTAAAGCACCTTTTCAGCGCCTGCTCTGATCAGGGTGCTGCTGTCACTACTGTTCACCTTGGCCTTGCTCTGGCCCCACCTTTATGCCTCTCCTCCCAGTGCCACCTTTCCCCCATTTCCACCTGGGCCTCCTTTCTTTTTCTCTCTTCCTTCCCTCCTGAGGGGTTGGGGAAAGGTAAGGAGCAGCCATCACCCTAAACAGAAATGTCGCCTGATTGGATTCCCCAGCTGGGGGGCTTCTGCTCAGCCCTGAGAACCCCAGCCTGACCCCATGCAAATCCTGGAGTGACTGGCAAGCCAAACCCCCACCCCAGAGACACACCTGTCTACCCATCTGCAAACCGGCGAGGGAGGGGGTCGGCCTCAGTGCCCTCAGGATCCTCTTCAGTGGGAGCTGCTGCAGGGGGGACGAGCCCCTCACGGAGCTCGATTTGAATCCTGGGTCCTCTTCTACTTCTTTGGGTCATCTTTGAGAAGTCGCTTCTCCCCCGCGAGTCTTGATCCTCTCATGGGAAGATGAGGCCAGACAACAATTCCCGCCTCTTGGCCTCCCAGGGCTGTTGGGAGGACACTTGGTGGGGACAGGGGCGCAAGAAGAGAATCGTTCCAAACCGGGACTGAACGAGCCCCTTCCCATCGCCGGCCGCACTCCACGCCTTGGCCAGCAGGTGGCGCCACCGACTCGCCAGTCTCTCGCCTCCCGGGCCCAAGTCCACGGCTGGCCTCTGCTGGGGCCGGGACGTCTGTCGCAAGTATGGCAGACTTCAGTCTAGTGCTACTTAAGAGCCCAAACTTTGGAGCTGACAGGCTCGGACTGGACCTCTGATTCTACTCCCTTAAAGGCAATGTGACTGGGTAACTTGCTTAACCTCTCTGAACCTCAGTTTCCCCATTTGTGAAACGAGGATGGCATCCCTCCTTCTGGGATTGTGGGAGGACTGGTCGCTGTAGGCTGCGGAGGCCCCTGCAGCACCTGGCACGCGCCAGTGCCCAGCGATGTGACTAGAACAGCCGGCCTGAGAGCGAGGCACCGTCTCCCCCAGCCCTCCAAGCCCCACACGTCAGCCACACTGTTGCCCACAACTCATGCCCTCTGCCCTCAGACTGGAATGTTCTCCCCTCCTTGATTCGTAACTTCCTAGAAAATCTGACACTCGTTGGTTTTTTTTTATTTTTTGAAAATAGTTGGTAGATTTTATTCTTTTTTTTTTTTTAACTTTTATTTTGTCGATATACATTGTGGCTGATTATTGCTCCCCATCACCAAAACCTCCCTTCCTCCTCCCTCTCCCCCCTTCCCCCCCCAACAATGTCTCCTCTGTTTGCTTGTCGTATCAACTTCAAGTAATTGTAATTGTTATATCTTCTCTCCCCCCCCCCCCCGGTGTTTGTGTGTGTGTGTGTGTGTGTGTGTGTGTGTGTGAATTTATATATTAATTTTTAGCTCCCACCAATAAGTGAGAACATGTGGTATTTCTCTTTCTGTGCCTGAGTCGTTTCACTTAATATAATTCTCTCGAGGTCCATCCATGTTGTTGCAAATGGCAGTATTTCATTCGTTTTTATAGCTGAGTAGTATTCCATTGTGTAGATGTACCACATTTTCCGTATCCACTCATCTGATGATGGACATTAGGGCTGGTTCCAACTCTTGGCTATTGTAAAGAGTAAAATGCATTCATTTTAAGTGATGTTCAGTGTTTACTGAGTTGTGTTCAAGATTTGATTTTCAAAATCCTGTATCTCAAATTCTACCTCTCCCCTTTGTCCCAGACCATGTATCCAACAGCCCCTTGGATGTTGCCCCTTGGCTGTCCCCCAGTCCCCCAGCTGACCACATCCTCAACCAAACTCATCGTTGTCCTCCCTTCCTTTCAGGTTTCCCACGTCCCTTCTTGGGTTCTCCAGGCCAGCAATCCTATCCTTTTTCACTGTGCTCTATGATCTCAACACTTCGTCCTGGACCTGGCACATAGGAGGTGCTCAATAAAAGTTTGCTGAATGAATGAATTTAAAAACCAGCATCATCGTGTTACCCAAGGTTGATCACTCACCCCTCACATCCCACCTGCTGCCCATTGAATCTGTCTGGGAACTGTGTGCCTGGCATCCACCCCTGCCCAGAGCCCAGCTGCTCCGGCCTCATACTCCCACCGCCTGCCTCGGTCTCTCCCTCTCTGTTTTTTCTCCTCTTCTCCAGTCCGTCCCAGAGTGGCTTCTCAAAAGAGCACATATGAGCGCATCACCCTGTCCCTAAAAACATGCTCCCCACACTGCTGCAATGAGATTCCCCAACCTGACACGGCCAGCACTTAGAATCTGGTCCCAGCCCATCTTTCAGCCTCAGTCGCATCCCGCTCCCTTCCCTCTCCAACTCTTTGAGGCTCTAGTCACCTCAAGCCACAGAGCATTTGGACACCGTGGTTAAGAGGCAGGTCTGGAGTCAGCCTGGCTGGAGTTCACATTCCAGCGGGAGTGCCTCTCTGAGCCTGTTTGCTCATGTGTAAAATGGGAGTGATAACTGCACCCACTTTGTAGGGATGTTGTGAGGATTAAATAAAATGGCAAAGGTAAAGCACTTCGAAAGGGCCTAGCGCACCATCGGTACTCAATAAATATGAGTTTCGTTTCACTGACAGCTCCCAATCTCGTTGAATTTTTGCTCTTTGAATTCATCTAGTAGACTGTCTTTCCTCTTTCTCTCCACCAGGGGTGCTGCAACCCGCTTCACAAAGCCTGGGGGAGATCGGCTTGGTCTGGGAGGCCTTCCCCAGGTCCCTCAAGTCACAGAGTTAATCCACTAGGACCCCTCTTGCCACCTTCCCCAGAGCCAATCCAACACCAACTCTTACCCCTTTACCTCCCAAACAGCCCTCAAATCTCTCCCCTCCTCTGCATCCCCACTGCGACCTTCTATAGAGCCGCCAGTGTGCCACCCTGTTTCTGGTCTGCTCCTCCAGTGTGCTGTCCAAAATGAATAGCTGTTCTCACTGTCCCTTCCCTGCAACTCTTCATTGGCCCCCAAATATGGTCCACCAGACCCTGTACACAATGTACCTCATCCCTTCCACCAACTGAGTTCCAGCCACACAGGCCTCAAAAGCACCTTGCCCCCTTCCACCTCAGTGCATTTGCACATGCTGTTTCTGCAACCTGGCCCCTCTTTCCCCACCCTAACTCTCCTTATTAAACTCCTTTAGATCCTGACCTCCTTCCTCAGAGATGCTGTCTCTGACCCTCCCACCACCACTATATCAAGATCCTCTATAGTGTGTTTTTATAGCACTCTGTACTTCTTCTTCTTAACCTTATCACAGTTTATAATTATATATATTTGAGTGGCTATTTGATAAATATCTGCCTCCCCACTTCCTTTGAACACTTCCTGAGAGCAGAAGCTGTGGATGTCTTATTCCATTGTATGCCTAGTGGCCCAGCGTATAGCAGCGGAATGGCTGAATGGAGTTCGGCTATTTCCTTATGTGTCTTCCTCACCCCTCTTCCCCCTGGGCGGGACCCCAAGGCCACGATCCTGGTCTGTATTCCCAGACTGACCCACTATCTCATGTTGTCTTGGAACTTCACAGGGGGTCAATAAATGTTACATGGATACATGATTACATCTTTTTCCTGATCTTCCTAAGGTTAATATTTTAACTATTCTTAAAGAAATTATGATGTGTTATGATAAAATATTAATAATAACATCTAGAGTGGACATTGAAACTGTCACTACCCAATTATTCCCCCAGGAGAGCACATTCTTTGACCATGATCATCTCTACAGGCCTTTGTAATTCACTTTCCCAGCCCTGACCAACCCTATGGGATCAGAGGGCTGTGTTGCTATTTTCCCGCTCTTACAGAAGATAAAATAGAGGTTTAGGAAAATTAAGTGTCATGTCCACAGGCGGCTGAGCTGGGGCTACAACCCAGGCCCTCTGTGTCCCAGCCCTGTGACTCAACACTCCATACCTCCCAATCCTGGACTTTAATCTCCACGTGGGCAGAAACCACACATGGCTGCTCCACTGCACCCAGTGCCTAGTGCAGTGCCTGGTGAGGAGGCAGAGGGTTAGCAGTGGCTGTTGGATGAATGCTTGAGGGAATGAATGCCTCCTGGAAAATCTTTTCAGAACGTGACCTTAAAACAGGGGCCAGACCTCAGGACACCCCCTTCCCCCTTCGAGAGACCACCCAAAGATGCTGTCTCAGGTCAGGGCTCTAGCTCAGCTGGGAGCCCACAAGGGGAGGAAGAAAAAGGTCCCAGGCAAGAGGAAAAAGAGTAACCTAGAGCAGTACCTCCTGAGAACAGCACTTTACAGTTTGTAAAGCCCTTGCATTCACTGCCTCTCACTGGAATCTCAAAGGAGCTCTGCAAGTAGGCAGGGCAGAACAAACAGGAAAAAAAAAGAAAAAGAAAAAAAAGAAAAGCTCTTTTTCCCTCTTCCAAAGACAATATATGTGTTCTTTGTAAACAATTTAGGACCATGCTGTCAAATGCAGTAGTCACTAGCTACATGTGGGCATTTAAGTTTAAATTAGTTAAAATGAAATTTTAAAAAATCAATTCTTCAGTCTCATTAGCTGTTTAAAGTGCTCAATAGCCACAGGCGGTTGGTTAATGGCTACCATACTGAACAGGGCAGATACAGAACATTTCCATCACGGCAGAAAGTTCTAGTCCACGAAACTGATTTATGATACACAAATAAGCAAAATCAAGGAGGAAAAAAACACCTGTAATTCCATTTCCCAAAGAAAACTGCCATTAACAATTTGGTGTGTGTATATTTCCAGTTTTTTCTATGGGTGGGCATTATATGTTGTTTTTTCAAAAATGCATTAATACTGTACAAGCTGTCTTATGGCCTGTTTTTTCCCCCTACTTATCAAAGTACTATAAATATCTTTTCTATAATAACAGCTTTTTAAACATTAGCACAGCATTTGTATGACTACCATAATTCATCTACCTAATTCTCTATCCACAGGTATTTGCGTTGTGTTCCATTTGTTTTTTACTATCAAGGCAACTATTCATTTTTAAAAAAAAAAACATTTTGTGTGACAAGAGCTAAATTTTATTTTGAAGTCACTTCATTATTTTTATAAAAGTGGTAGATGCTTGTTATAGGAAATTAAATAAAATACATAAAGTACAAGGAAGAAAAAAAAAATCTCCCCAAATTCCTCTACCCCCAAATAACCACATTTTCTTTCAACTTTTTATTGTAAGATTTCTCAAAAATACAGGAAAGTTGAAACAGTAACACAATTAACGCCATACACCTACCACCTCGATTCAGCAGTGGAAACCACCACATTTTAACATGTTGGGGCCCTCGCTGTAAACATCTTCCAAGGTATAAACACACAAATATGTGTACACAAGAGTAACATCACACTTTACAAGTCGTTCTGCAATCTGTTGGGTGTTTTAAAATTTCACTTAATATTTTATAAATATCTTCTCAAGTTTCACTAAATATTCTTCCTCCACATCATGTTTGATGGACCTTTAGTATCATTGTATGGATTTATTATAATTTTCACAACCAACACTGTGTAATTGGACATTAGTGTTTTTCTAACTTTTCACTAGTACGAAAAAAAAATGTTGAATGAACACCCCTGTGTCTTTTTGCCTTTGGGTGATAATCTCTTGAGGGTAAATTCCTAGACTGAGGATTCAGGAATCAGAGGACTTGCCTTCCACAAAGGCTGTGCCAATTCACACTTCCACTAATGAAGCATGAGACTCTCCAGTTAGCTACATCCTCACATATATGTATATATATATATTTTTTTTTTTTTTCAGCAGCCAGCCAGTAATGGGATCTAACCCTTGACCTTGATGTTTCAGCACCACACTCTCCCAAGTGAGCTAATTAGCCAGCCCCTCAACAATATTTTTAATCTTAGGGCAAGTGTATTTTGCAATTATCCATTTTCATCCCTGCCCGTCTCTTACCAGAGACGGCCTTCTGATTTGGGTTGTTCCTTTTAAAATTTCAGACCCTTTCATGGTGATTGGCACATGGTAGATGCTGAGCAAACATGTGGAACGAGTGGTTGCTCTGACTTGCAGACTGAGCCTGGGAGGAGTGTGGCACAGAGAATATCATGCAGATTCATCTTACTTGGGGGTTAGACACCTAATAAAAGAGCCCATAAAATATTTGTAGAATGAGCAAATCCTTGAAAATCTTTTAGGAAGATATCACAGTAGATATCAACAAGTAGCTTCTCAGTTGTTCAAACACTTTCATTTGCTTAACATATATTTATTTAGCACCTACTACAAGCCAGGCACTGTTCTGGATAATACGGCAGAGGATGAAACAAAATCCCTGCCCTTATGGACATTCTAGTTGGGGAGACATATAAACAAATGAACAAAAAATGCAGAAAAATGCAAAAAATGTGTCTGTTTGACAGTGATGGGTGCAATGGAGAAAAGTAAAGGAGTAAAAGGAGCCAGAAAGTGGCCCAGATGAGGGAGGATGGGAGGATTTTTTTCTATTTTATGTAGGAAAATTAAATAAAATATATAAAGTGCAAAGAAAAAATCTCAAATCCTTCTACCCAAAAATAACATTTACTTTAAACTTTTTATTGGAAAAAAAATTGTGACCAGAGAAAGCTTCTCTAATGATGAGTGGAAGTGAGCCCTGTGGATAGACGAATGGGCAACAGTAGCCTGTTCTACGCAGCAGAAACAGCAGGTGCAAAGGGCTTGAGTTGCAATGGTGCTTGGCTGCTCAAAGAGCAGCAGGGAGGCCAGTGTGGCTGGGGCAAGGGAGGGGAAAGAAACAGGAGGTAAGATGGTGAGGGGTGTGCACAGCTCATGTAGGACCTTCCAGGCCATGGAAAGGTGTTAAGATATTCTCCGATTGTGAAGGGAGCCACTGGAGGGTTTGAACAGAGGAATGATGTGATTTGAGTCATGATTTTCAATGATAATGCTGGCTACTGTATGGAGAATAAACATGGGAGGAGTGGTCAGGGTGGAAGCAGGGGGCCCCGCTGGGAGGTTTTTATATAAATCCAGGCAAGAAACAGTGGTGCCTTGGACACGGGTAGTAGCACTGGAGATGGTAAGGGTCAGATTGTGGACATCACTGAAGATAGAGCTTGTAGTATTTATGATGGGTTGAAATCGGGTGTAGAAAGAGGAGTCAAGGATGACCCAAGTTGTGGCCTGGGAGTTACCTTTGCTAGATAAGAGGACCCAGGGAGGATCAGGGTTGGGGGTAAAAATTAAGAGTTTGGTTGTGTGTGTGTTTAAGATGGGGAGAATTGCAGCAGAATTACACACTGGTGTGAATGAACCAGTAGAAGGGGGTGCACCGGACGCTGCAGGAGAGACACGAGAGATTGGTGGGTGATGTCCTAGAGAGGCAAGAGAGGACGAGGGGCAGAGCCCGAGTGGAGGGTGTGGTCTTACAAGTACACACAAGGCATCCACGTAGTTGTACAGACGCCGGCAGGTGCACAGAGGGGGAGGTGGAGTCTGGGGAAGTGTCCTTCTGATTACTTCTGTTTTCCCAGTGACAGGAGAAGAAAGATTATCCATCAGCTGATAGCAAAGACAGCAGGTTCTTTCTTTCTCTGGTGCTGTTACAGATAGCTCTGGCTTCCGCTGACCCCCAGATGAAGTGCTTGGCTTGGATCTGAGCCACACCATATAAAAAACCCTTGGACACTAGGATCGCACTCGGCATGGCAAGAGCCCACATGGCAAGAGCCCACCTGCTGGGTGTGCAGGAACTTGGACCGGCTGGGGGATGGTGGCAGGTCACATCCCCCATCAAGGGGTAGGTGCTCACAGAGTGGACAAGAGTGCACCTCCACAGCAGGGACTCGTACACATTGCCCTGTCTTCCCTCCCTCTACATGTGCGTTCAAATGTGTGTCAGTTAAATGCAGCATGATGAAGACTCCACCGCCAATGGTGCAGCTGGAAACGCAGGCCTCCTGACTCCAGGTTCCTCTCTACCAGGATAGTTCATCTCTCATCACATGTCAGCAGGGAACAGCAAAATCGCAGGGTGAAAGGAGGAAGAGAGGACCTAAACTAGACAATTCTAGGACATCACACCTAGTGGGCCCCAAAGATCATCCGGTCCAACACTCTTATCTTACAGACATGTAAAATGTGGTTCAGTGACTCACCCGATAGCAACAGCAGAATCACCATCATCGCCATCATCATCATCATCATCTGCCTGGCAGCTGGCCTGTATCGATCACTCCCTGCTGCCACCCGTGTCTCATTTCATCCTCACAGCCTCTCTGAGGTGGCCGACCCCTCTCATTATTTTCATTTATAGGTGGAGAAACATCACGAAGCAGGTTAAAGTGCAGCCTTGGAGACCCTCCTGTCACCCTCTCTGTCAAAATCTTGACTAGAGAGCTCACATTGGGCCACTAACCCTCAGATACAAGGCAAGAGGGGGCTCCCCTCGAAACCTGAAAGCAGTAAATTTGAGACTGATAAAGGGAAGTTTTGCTTTGCACAGAGAGGGTTCTGGCTAAAAATACTAGTGGCTTCAAGAAGTATTTAGATGAATTCATAGACAGTTGATCTTCACATGGTAGTCGGAGTGATCTTCTAAAAACATAAATCAGATCTCGACACTCTGCTGTGCAAAACCATCCACTGCACTTGTAATAAAATCCAGACGCTTTGCCCTGATGCTTCCTCAGCCTCCTTTCCTTCTCTCACCTCCTTGCTCACTTGGCTTCGGCCACGCTGTTCCCCTCGCAGTTCCACGGAATGACCAGCTCTTCCTGCCTCAGGGCCTTTGCACATGCTATTCCTATTGTGGGGCCATTCTCCTTTCTGCTTTTTGCCTGGATGGCTCTTTCTCATTCTCCATGCCTCAGCCTGAATGTCGCCTCCTGCAGGGGGCTTTCCCTGCATGATCACTTAACTGAGTCAGTGCCTGGTCACTCTGCCTCATCACCTTGTGGTTTTCTTCTCTGCCCTCATCACAAGCCACATTATTTTCTTTCTTTCTTTACTTGTTTTGTGTTCATCTCCTTCCACTAAATGGTGAGTTCCATGAGGTCAGTGTCCTTGTCTGTCTTTTCATCCCCTTGTCCCCAGAACAGTGCACTGCTGGCACAGTGCCTGGCAGGTGCTAGTTACTTATGCAGCACTGATTGTGTGCCATAGACTGTCCTAAGCCCTCTTCTATGAACGAACTCATTCAGTCCTCATGTATCAACCCCACGAGGGAGGTACTGTTATTATCATCCTTATTTTATAGGTAAGGAAACTAAAGCACAGATGGTTTAGTAATTTACCTACAGTGACAGCTAGTGAGTGGCAGAGAAGAGATTAGAATCTAGGCAGAGGGTCTCCAGAATCTACACTCTTAACCACAACTCTCTATTCCCTCTCCAGTACTTACTGTGAAAGTCATCGGTAGACATTTGAAGAATGAATGAGTGAGAGGCAAAGGGATTGGTACAAAGGGCCCTGGAATCAGATATGGGTTTGGGGCCAGCTCTATCCTCTGTGAACTTAGGTCTAAGATTCTATCTCCATTCAAATACAAAAACAAAAAACTTTCCTGAGATTTCTCAAACCAATAAGAAAAAGCTAAACAACCTAATAGAAAAATGGGCAAAAGGCATGAACAGGCAATTCAGAGAAAAAGAAAAAAAAGCAAAATAAACATACGAAAAGATGCTTCATCTTATTAGGGAAGTGTGAATGAAGACCGACAGGAACAATGGACAAGTCTGATAATATTAAGTGTTCGTGAGGATGTGGAGCAACTAAAAACCTCATCTACTGTGGTGGAGGAGACGGAGAGTGTTAATTGGTACAAGCACTTTGGAAAGCAGTTTGGCAGCATCTTGTAAAGCTAAATATGTGCATATCCAGTGACCCACAGTTACAGTCTTAGGTAACTTAGAGAAACTCCTACGTGTGTGCACCAAGAAACATGTATATGACCATGGCAGCTTTACTGATGATAGCAAAAGACTCGAAACAACCTACATGCCCATTGACTGGAGAATGGATAAGGTAACTGAGGTCTATTTAGACAACAGAGTACTAGATAGTAGAGAAAACGAATGAATGCCAGTTACAAATGCAAAAGTATATATGTATATTAGGAACATAGTGATGCATGGAAAAAATCAAGCCAAAGAAGAATGCATATCCATTGCACTATTTACATAAAGGTCAAAAAACAAGCAAAACAATATGTTGTATAGAATCCATCACTGTATGATTAAACTTCCCCCCCCCCCAAAGCAACAGAATGATGACCACAAAATTCAGGACAGTGTGTACTTCTGGAGGAAGGCAGGGAACAGGATTGGGGAGGCACACACAGGTGGCTTCAACAGTGCTGGTGAAGTTCTAGTTCCTAAATTGGGGCCATGGGTTCACAGGTGTTTCATAAACCAGGTATCCATCACATTTTTTTTGTATCCGTCAAATATTTCATAATGTTTTTTTTTTTAATTGTTGTAGTTCCCAGGGTTGTTGTAAGAATCAAATGGGAGTTCATGTAGAATTGTTCATTCATTCAACAAACATCTACCATATGCCAGAATCCTCTTTGACACCAGGGAAAATACAGAAAAAAAGAGAACATGACCCAATTGGGAGAAGGTGGCTCAAGATGGGAACAGCTAAGAGCACCAGCTTTGGAGCCAGAAAGACCTGGGTACTAATCCCATCTCTGCTGCTCACTACCTATGTGACCTTGGGCAAGATACCTAACCTCCCTTTTTTTTGGTTTCCTTATCTGTAAGTCAGTACTAATAATCATGGGAATGCTCTGAGGCTGACATAGAGCTACAAAGATAACTGGCTTGCCACGGTACTGAGTGTTGAGTAAGAGCTCAGTAAGTCTCCGTTTGTACAAAGTGCTGAGGGGGTGGGTGGAGAGGGAGGTGTCACTCTGCCCAGGTGAGTTTTGAATGGGAGAAGGAGTCTGGATTGTATCCTGAAGGCTCTGAGGAGCCACAGATAGTTTGAAGCAAGGCAAGGACAAAATTTTTGTCTCAGAAAGATCCCCTTTACTAAAGTGAGGGAGAAGACTGGACCCAGCAACAATGTTTAAGAGGCTGTTAAAATAATCCAGGTGAGAGATTATGGAGCCCTGAACTAGGGGGCCTGGAGTGCATGGGAACAGAAAGACTAGAAAGAAGACAAATTCTAGAGCTATTGGGGAGATAAAATTGATGGGCCTGGAAGACCATATGTGGGGGCTAAGGAGCAGAAACCACCTGGGACAATATCGGGTGTGATGCATTGGGACAGGGACTCCAGAAGGAGAAGCGGGATGGAGGGGACAGCAGGATGATGAATTGGAGTTGGTCAAGTTGAATTGCTTGGGAGTCACCAAGTGCAGATGTCTAGGAGGTGCTGCGTTTACATGCTGGGAGCTCAGGGCAGAGCACAGCTTGGAGAAGGTAACCCAAGTGAGTGGGCGAGTTGTTCTGGGAGGGTATAGAGGGTGCCCATGATCCCAGGGGCAGGGGGAGGAAGAGCCGGAGAGACTGCAAAGGAGCTGCTAGGGAGGTAAGAGGAAAACAGGGACGTGAACCTCCCTGAAGCTGAGGGAGGTGAGAGCCTGAAGGAGGAAGGTGTGGCCTACCCCAGAGGCAGATGTCACAGAGGTGCTGAGAAGAGGCCACTAGATCTGGCCATCAGGGGTTATCAATGCTGTGGGCAGGAACATTTTCCTGGTGTGGTGGGGACTGAACTTAGGAGAAGTTTCGTGGTGAAGGACCTTTCTCAGGGTCCTAGAGTGAATTATGGCCCCACCCACAGCTCGGGTCCCACCTGCCCACCCCTTGAGTCCTGCTCATCACACTCCTCCAGTCTCTATTCCTGGTTGGTCTGTAAACTCCAGGAGCAACCACCAGGAATCATGCTAAGTGCATTATGGCATTTGAGCCTTGTTTCAGTCCCCAGGGGTCTGCATGATTTTCATCACCATTTTACAAATGAGCAAACTGAGGCTCTGAGGCCAAGGACATTACCCAAGACTGGGCATGGGTTCCATCCCTACCTTGCCGGTCACACTCAGGAAAAACAAACCCACATCATCTGAAACGACAGCACCTGAACTCTGGTCCTCAAACTGTAACCTGCACCAAAGCACCTGAGATTCGTATGAATTCGCAGACGCTTGGGCCCCAAACTGCAGAAATTGATTCAGCAGGTGCGAAGCCCTGTTTGGGGATCCGTGTTGTTAACCAGCACCCAGGTGATTCCCATGCAGGTGACGGAGGCCACCGTTGAAGCAACATTAACCCAACGGTGTGCTGCACAGATGGTGGAATTTCAGACATCGGAGTGGTCTCGACCCCAAGCTACTGGTTTCTGGCGATCAGTTGGGGCTCTGGCTGCAGCTGGGAGCGGACTGGGGCTGGGGGAGGCAGAGGGTGGTAATAAAGAAACAACAGGAAGCTCTGCTTTTATTAGCCCTGGGTAGTCGCAGCTGCAGGTGAGTAATCTGATTTCTGCGGCGTCCTGTTTTCTCCGCTGCCTGGCGGTTCCTCGACACCCACTCACCTGCCACCAGCCACGGGAGAGGGCGGGTGGCAGAGAGGATGGGCGTGGGGCCCCGCCCGCCCGGGCCCGTCGCCCACGCCCACGCCAGCACACCCGCCGCCGCCGCCGCCGCCGCCGCCACCGCACCTGCCGCGCGCCGCTGCTGGGGAGCTGGGCTCGCTGCGCTGCCGGGGAGGTGACGCCCACGCCCACTCGCGGCCCTGCGAGTGGAGCCCGCGCCCGGGCGCGCTCCCCCGGATCAGAAGCCTGATTTCGTCTCCCAGCTCTGCCATCGACTCCCGAGCCTCAGTTGCCACCTCTGTAAAATGGGAGAATGTCCGCTTCCCAGTGTCAGGCTGGTGAGAAGGGAGAAGGGATGCTAAAGGTAGCAACTGTGAAGTGCTGGACCAATAACCCATGCGTCAGGAGGAACATGGCTGAGAGAGGCAAGTCCTCACTGTTTCATGCCTCAGTTTCCCCATGTGTAAAATGGGAACGAGTAACCCTTCTTCATAAGCCGATAATGCCGGCGACGTAGGCGGAACACGGTACACAGGAGGGCAGTAGCGGTGATTGTGGTTATTATCGTTGTTAGCGCAACCAGAACCGGCATTGCCTCTTCTTACCCAGAGGCTCTGGTTTTCCTTGGTTCTCAGCTCACGTCTAGGAAATAGGGAGCTTGGATCCCAAGAGGGTCTGAGGGTCAGGTGGCTTACCCAAGACTGGGGATCTGTTCCATTCCTAACTCTCTGACCAAGTTTTCCATCTGTAAAGTGGGGTTGATAACAAATCCACAGAGATGTAAAGATCAAAGAAAAGCTAAACCCAGAAACATTTTGTAAACTGTAAAGGGCTGTCCATATACAAAGAACTGTAATTATTATTTTCAGGTGCCTCTTTGTCCTAAAAGGTCAAGGATTAGTCAAGAACCAAACTAGATTTAGCCGGTGAGCTCCCCAGGCTTCCCGTGAGAAGGGCCACCTAGCTTCGTGCCTGGAGCAAACCAGTTGTGCAGCTCTGGCCCAAGGGTGGAGAGGGAGACCAGACTCTCAGGGATTCGTGGTCCAGTTAGCCCAAGAGGTGAAGGCCCAGTTGTCATGGGAGCACAGAGGGAGAGAGCAGACTCTTCAGAGGTGGGGCAGGGTTGAGGCTAAAGGGTGGAGGACTTCCCAGAGGAGTCAGCCTTGACAGGACTGTTTGGATAATGGTTATAGTTCAGGTGGGCAGAGGGGCAAGGCACGTGAGAAAAAAATCTAGCAGAAAAGTCCAGGGACGAAAAAGTGTGTAGCGTGTTCAAGGAAATGGCTGAGACGTGACTGAAATGCAGGGGGTAGAGAAGAGATGGGTTCAAGGTGAAGCCAATTTGTGAAGCGCCTCCAGCGCCACCCTAGGGAGCTTAGACTTTATCCTGTAGTTGATAGAGAGCCATGCACGGTTCAAAGCAGGGTGGTCAGGCAGGGGTTCTAGAAAGATCACTGAGGTAATAGGAACGGAGGGTGGATAAAGGGAAGGAAGAGGAAAGAGAGACCAGAATGAAGTTGTTGAGGTGAGCTGAAGGTGAACTGAGCCAAGGTAATGGCGATGGGGAGGAAGAAGGGGACAGGTAGGCGAGAACTTTCTGAAACTGAATAGCAATCTTTACAGGAGAACAATTAGAGAAGGATAAAGGTGACTAAATTTTCTGTCTCTGGAGCCTGAGGTAGATGGTGACAGCATCGTCTGTGTTGGGAACTGAGGAAGGGAGCAGAGTCACCTTTGAGGTACTTGTCAGACATCCATTTTTTCAAGAACTGTCTGCACTTGCAACCCAGATGTGGGAGTAGATAAGACCCGAGATCATCCAGGGAGAGGCTAGAGAGAGAAGAGAAAATTCTGTCAGTCAGGAATCTTTTGGTTATAAGTGACAGAAACTCAATTCAAACTAGGATAAGAAAAACAAAAATAAAAAGGAAAAAGATGAAAAATGTACTGGCTCCTTTTTCTTGGAGTTTCAAGGGTGAAACTTCCAGCACTGCTGGATCCACTGTTTCCAGTAGGTCTCTGGCTTATCCCCCCACCACCCCATCAGTCAGTTCTGTTTGTTTCTGCCTTTCTTTAAGAATGGGACCCTGCCTCCCATGGCAGACAGGTCCTCTCCAGTCCCAGGAAAGATGCTCACATGTTCACATCCTACCAGCGCACACTTCAGAAGGAGAGAGCCAGTCTTCCCCACTAGCTCCATCAAAAGTCCCCGGGAGAAAAAAAAAAAAAATACAAAAAATAGGCCCAGGGAGGAGGGACTGGCCGATTAGCTCACTTGGTTACAGCACAGTGCTGATAACAGCAAGGTCAAGAGTGTGGGTCCCTATACCCCCTCCCCACCCCCCCAAAAGTCCCAGGGACGGCTCTGATTGGCCTGCTGATACAACATGCCCAAGCCCAAATGAATCATTGTATCAAGGAAAATGAGGCACTGTGATTAGCCTACTTGCCCTTCCCAGTGGGTGGGGCCCTGTAATGGAGACCCACCAGCCCACATGGATAAGAAATGAGAAAGGCTGGAAAAATATGCCTGGCGGACAAAATCAGAATGCATCCCTGCCTCAGTTCACAATGAGGCTTGAGGGCAGAACCCTGGGGGAAACCAACATTTAAGGGTTGGGTGGATCTTGGAAAGGAGACTGAGGAGTGTGAGAGTTTTGAGAGAAGCAGAGTCTTCAGGGGAGCAGAAAATTTCCTGATGAAGAGAATGGTCAAAGGCCAGTCCTGGGAGGGGTCACTTGCTGTCACTGTTTCGGGCCCCCACCACTCACCCTCTCCCAGCATGGAAAGCTCTGAGACCTGGTCTCAGCAATGCAGATTCTACCACTGCCCCCAGCAGAGCCTGTTTGCTTATCTGTGAAATGAGGATAATAACAGAACACCTACCCCATAGGGTGACTGAGAGGTGTGAGTGAGTTGACACTGAGAAATGTTCATCCCAATGGCTGGCACATAGTAGATGCTCAGTAAATACTTACAGTGCTGGTGGAAGAGACAGTAGTAGTGGTGGTGGTCATAACACCCAGAGTTCTGCTGTCCTGAAAGGGCAGAAAGGATAACAGTCATTCATTCATTCAACAATCTTTAACTGAGTGCCTGCTGTGTATCAGTCCCTCCACCAAACACAGCAGATGGCAGGAAGACTGGAACACAGGATTTCCAGTGAGGTAGTGTGGGATACAGACCCAATGGCAGATGGTTACCATACAGGGACTGAGCTGTGGGAGCCTAGAGAAGCTTGGTCCATGTGGAGGCACCAGCATAGCCCCCTAAGGAGCAACATTTGAGGTGGGTCCAAAGGACACTGAAGAGGAAAGACAGCTGCTGTGTCGTGCACGCTCACAATGGTCAGGCTCTGGGTGTGCTGAGAATTTCCACAATGAAGTAGGGACTATTGTCCCCATTATATGGATGAGAGAGTGGGGCCCAGGGATGGTGGGTGGCTTGCTCAGGGTCACCATGCTCCTAAGTGGGGACGCCAGGGCTGGCTCTGGGGCCCAACCCTACTGGATGAGTTTGCGGAGAAGAGAGGAGAGGCAGGATGCCAGGCAGAGGGAAAAGGACACTGGGATCCAGTCCTCTGGGATGAGGAGAGGGAGCCGGGATTCCCCCAGGGAAAGCTCACACCTATGTGAGGTTGTGGCAGAGACAGCAGGACAAGGGCAAGATGGAAGCCATGACCTCCAGCAAGTCCTGTGCCTCCTGGAACCTCAGTCTTCTCATCTGTAAAATGGGGGTAAGGATGTCTATTATCTTCATCCCCATTTAATAGATGATGAAAAAGAGATTCGATCAGGGCTGTCTGGCTGCAGAGCCCACGAGCTGAGCCATGACACTGTGGTTCTGCTGGAGCAGATGAGATAAGTAGGGGCCATGAAGAGCAGCCCCTACTCAGGAGAGTCTTCTGGGCCCCTCTGAGGGCTGCTCCCATGGAGAGGAAGGGCTCCATGGGAGCAGCCCTCAGAGGGGCCCAGAAGACTCTCCTGTGCTCCTACCCAGAGATTTGGTCTCTTAAGGGTCTTAGAGACAAGTTCATTCATGCACTGGGGGTGGGGGGTCATGTATACAATTTGCAAATGGAGCCCAGAAAGCGGGGGAGTGACTTTTCCAAGGTCACCTAATGAGCAGGTGGTAGAAATCCATCCCTGTTCCTTTTCTCCATTCCAGACATCCACTTCTCACAAATGACCTCCTTGCCTCCCTACCAATCCTGAGCGTTAGTGTGGGCCAGGCACTTCACCTTCCTTGATCTCTCATTCTTCAAACCACTCTTTGAAGTGTTACCCAGACCAGCCTGAACAGTAAAGGTCAAGAAACAGAGGCAAATATACATGCATAATACATAGCAGGATGGTCTGGAGCTTAGAAGAGGATGTAAGGTGAGGCTCATGAAGTTTCAAGCCTTCAATCCCTCACTTACATGACCTTGTACCTCATTTTGTATTCCTAATTTTGAATTATTTTTTAAAGAGACCCCCCCCAATATCATATAAGCTCTACTGACATCCTGCAAAACCTGGATCTGGCCCTGTGTGAGCAACTCACTTGGTCTCTCCATGTGCCTCAGTTTTCTCATTTGTTAAGTGGGGAGAGTGCTAATCGTGCTGATGAAATGAAGTAATATGTATAAATGCTTTACAACTGCCTGGCACATAGTAAATGCCCAATAACTGTTGGCTTCTTAAGTAAATCTCCAGCTAGTAAATATGCTTAAGTGCTAGTAAATGTGTTAAATGCTTTATATTTGTCATGTTATTTAATTTTTAATCTTCACAACAACCCCTCCCATTTTACAGGTGAGAAAACAGAGGCTCAGAGAAGTAATTTGCCCAAGGTGACAGACTTGGAAGCCAAATGCATCTGACTCCAGAGCCATGCCCCAGACCCTGCCGTGCCCCCTGGCAACTGAACCTGGAGGCTCAGGCACACCTCAGGTCTGCCAGGCCCTGGTCACCTGAAGGTGGCCCATGAGGCCCCTGCTAGGAAAAAAGCCCCCAAGTCCAGCTGGGCCCGGGCCCTGCCACACCTAGCATCCTCGTCCCTTCTGCCCCCTAAAGCTTCCTCTCGAGCCCCCGTCACCAGAGGCCCTGGCCCAGGTGGAACGGGGGCCAACGGGTGACAATGACCGATTTAGAAAGTAAAGTTGCTTTTCAAACAAATAAGAAAGGAGGAAAGAAAGAAATGGCCTGCCCGCTTCCTGCCTCACGCTCTCTCCAGCACCTGGGGCCCAGCTGCAAGGTTTTCACTGCTTGTTTCTTCATCCTGCTTCGGGGAGCCTCTTCTTAAAGCCCCAAACCCCCTCCCCGCGGGTGCTGGGATGATTGCTGAGCCAATGGAAGTAAGCACCCTCCATGATTGTTGTATTGTTATTGTCTCCGTATTGTTTTGGACAACAATACCAGTAGTCATAACAATTTGGGGCTCCTGCAGTTGGGAGAGGTGGGATCGTCAGCTTCGATTTGGGAGTAGCTGCCCTGGCTCTGCAGTTTCCGAGGCGTGTGTACTTCTCTCTGGGCCTCAGTTTCCTTGTCTGCCAAATGGGGATGGGGTGACGGTAAAGGCTGGATGAAGGCAGGCCTGGCTTGTAAAGTACAGTGCATGGCCCTGGTGGCAGCTATTCAGTTGGTGACTATGAATGCCAAGGTCATACAGGAACACAGTTTTAAGAGCCTCCTGGATGCGGTTGGAAAGCTTAGTGGACTCAGAGGTAGAATACTCATAAAGCTCTTAGTATGTTTCTAATTGCTGTTTTATGTGCTTTATGTATAATAACTCATTTCATCCTTACCACAATCAAATGAAGTAGACACTATTGTTATCTCCATTTTACAGATAAGAAAACTAAGACACAGAGAAGTGACTTGTCTAAGCTTAATACAACTGGCAGGTGCAAGTGTGGAATGTGGACCCAGCCTATCTGGGTCCAGAATCAGAATTCTAAGCTGTATATACTGCCCCGGAGTCAGGATCTGGCTCTGTAGGGTCTGATTTGCTTTGTGACCATGGACAAGTCATTTGCATTCTAAGCCTCAGTTCTGCATCTATAAAATGAGCAGCCCACAATACCTGCCTACGGATGTTATACAATCCTAAGGGAGAGTTGTGGTCGGATTTAGTGACAATGCAAAGAAAGACAATGAATGAATATACCAGGGGCTCAGGAGGCCATGGCTGTCACTGCTATAATTACTATTAGTTTTAAAGTCACAGGCGAGAGCTGGCCTGGAGAATGCTGAAGGCCCTGCCCAGCTCTGAAAATCTAAATCCTGTGGTTGCAGCTGGGGAGTGACTCTAGGAGGCACCTGGTAAGAGATGGCTCCACCCGTTGGGGCTAAAAAAATCCTTTAGGCTGCCACCGTGCAATCTGCCAGTCACCTGCTCTAGTTAATAGCAAACTCCCCAACTCTGCTTCCCTGCCCCTACCCGCACCCACCATGAGCTGTGTGGCCCTGGAGAAATCACTTGACCTCTCTGAGACTCAGGAAAAGGACACCGACCTTGCAGAGTTTTGTTGATTTGATAGTGCCTAGCAACGACAGTAGCTAAGAGGCAATGAGAACCAGGGTTTGGGGGTCCACCTGTGTTCCAGTCCTGGCTAAACTGCTTCCTGTTGTGTGATCTTGGGCAGGTTACTTGGACTCCCTGAGCCTCAGTTCCCACATCTGGATTAGCACAGCATCTGACACACAGTAGGTGCTTAAGGACTAATAATTGTGGTTGAATGTGACATTTATTTCATTTTATAAGGATGTCCAAAGGTCCTCAAAGATCTGGGGGATGTTATGTTGTCTCTTGTGCAGGATCTCTCCGTTTGCCCCTCCAGAACTCCCCTCTGCCCTCTCCATGCTGTTCTGTGCCGTGATAAGTGACCATTGTGGGAGACACTAATGGTCCCCTTTGCCCTCTGGCTTCTGGTTGGATGTGGCAGGAGGGCAGAGGACAGGTGGTAAGTGGAGACTGGTATTTATTCCCCCAGCTTCTTCCCACAGGGTTGCCACAGGCTGGCTGTGTCCTTCACCCCAAGGCTACAGCTCTTATCAGGTGGCCCTGTGCATACATCTCTGGCCCTGGGTCTGGGTGACCTCTCCCTCTCTATCCCTTCAGGCCACTGGTAACAGCTCCCCATGTTGCCAGCCCTAGGGTACTATACCATCCCTCCTGGTTTCCCTAAACCCTGCCCACGCCATTGTTAATAGTCCCTTAATTAAACTCTCTTCAAGTTACCAAGTTCGAGTGCCCCATCTGTTTCCTGCCAGGGTCCTGACCATGGTTTTAGTGTGACATGCACCTGTTGTATTTAGCTATGACTCCAGGAATGATAGAATAAGAAAAACTCACATCGCTTTCGCATACATGTGTTTACCCATTTTCTTCACCTTTGCTGAGTATCTGCTGTGTGCCAGGCTCAAGTAGGGACCTGGGAGTAGAGATAGCAAGATAAAGTCCCTGCCCTTGGAGCTCCTAGGCTAGTAGAGGAGACAGACACCTAAACAGACAACTACCATATAGCTTGCTAAAAGCCATAAGACAGGCATGTGCAAACCCTGCAGCAAGACAGAAGAGAAACCACCAAACTCTGGGAGAGGCTGGGAAGTCTGCACAGCAGAAGGACTTGTGAGTGTCATCTTTTTTTTTTTTTTTTCTATTTTAATGACATATTTTATTTAACCCAATGTTTCAAAATGTTATCAATATATAATATCAATTATAATCAAGGTAAAAGTTACTGAGATTTTTACATTTGTTCCTATGTCTTCAAAATCTGGTGTGTATTTTACACTCACAGCACATCCCTGTTCCGACTGGCCACATTTCAAGTGCTCAGTAGCCGCCTTTGGCTAGCGGTTGAGCAGCGTCTGATTGAATCCTCACAACAGCTCCGGGAGGTACGTGGTGCTTTTCCCCTGTTTTACAGATGAGGAAGCAGAGACTCAGAGGAGCTAAGTCACTTGCTTGAGGTCACAGTCACTTCCTGGTGGGGCAGGATTCGAACCCAAATCTGTGTCATTCCAAAACCTGTCTGTTCCTGCTGCCTTGCCCATCTCTGCACCAGCTCCTCGTCCCCAGAGTGAAGAAGTTGACAAGGGCTGAAAAGTCAAAACTTGACCTCAGGTCCTCTGACCCCAAGTCCTATAATGTTTCTACTATCACTGGCTCTATGGGACAGATGGGGGAGAGCAACAACCCTCCCAAATGAATCTGACCCCTATTCTTCTGGTGTCCCTGAGATGGCAGAGAGTAGGTTGGAAGAGGAGAACTGGGGACTGCTGGAAACTTGTAAAATTTTTTGGGGGGGGTGGTGTTTATGGGTGGAAGGCACAGGCTGCACTGGATGGGGAGGGTGACAGGGGCAGCTAGACTCATGAAAAGTAGCAGCACGTCATCGTGGTGTCTTTGTCGATGTCATAGTCAGCGATTCCTTCCTAGTCAAAATATACAGAAATCCCCACTCCCCAAGTCTAGTGGAGTATGTAGAGTTCACGGTGAATTAGTCACCATCATTTTCACACTGATGCTTGGGAAATTAAAATAGGATGATAAAGGTAAGACGTTCTGATGGGCAGGGTACCCCGGGCTCTCAGCTGGAGAGAGTCATGGGAGGATTCTCAGACCCACATCCAAGCTTTGGAGGGGAAACCAGAGCCACGGAATAATAGAAGCAACGGGAATTCTCTAGCAAGCCCGGGTGTGTGTTTAGTGACTCCAGTGATGTTGTGTCGGTGCTAAAAATAATGATCAGTAGCTGATTATTCACCAGCCTATTCACTGTTCATCAATTATCCATGCACCCCATAAAATCACCCATCCGTAACCCTGCATGCCACCCATCCATCTCTCACTTTCTTCACCCCTTCATCCATCCATCCATTCATTCCCCCTCATCCTGTCATCTACCACCATCCACTCTGTACTTGGTCCTGTGCTGGATGCTCAACGTGAAACCGTGTGTAAGACTCAGATCTTGCCTTCAAACCTGAGGTAGACAGACACTTAGTCTAACTGAAAAGGGTAAGTGCGGTGATGGAGGGTTCTCGGAGGTGAGGGGGGAGCTCCAAGGAGGAAATGCCTGATGCTGCCTGAGGCAGTCAGGGAGGGCTTCCTGGAGGAGGGAACGCCGGAGCTAGGGGAGTAGGGGCCCATGAAGCCAGAAGAAGGAAACCTGGCCGATGAGATGGGGAGTGATTCAGGCTGGCCAGGGACTGGAAAGAACCTGCAACAGAAGCTGATGGGAGGAAATCAAGGGGGTCAGGCCTCGAGCCAAGATTTCACCCCAGGTTTCAGGAGTAACTTAGAAATGGTGTCAACTTAGAAGTCTGCACCAGCCTCACCTGGCCTTGCCTTCTTTTAGCACAGCGCAGAGTCTGGGATGTCAGATCTGGAGAGCATTCAGGTTAGTCTGCTTATCATAAGTTGGGGAAACTGAAGCCTAGAGAGAGGGGACAGGCCAAAGTTACATAGAGTTAGGGGGCCCCAAACCCAGATCTCTAACTCGCAGGCTAGTGTTCTTTCCACCAGAGTCGACCCCTCAGCTCCCCCACACCCAACAACACTAGAGTTTAAACCCTCGTGGCCCCTCAGTGCCTGGCACAGTGCTAGGCCCGAAGAAGGGGACTTTCCTGCTTCCACTGGGCTCCTGCCCTGCCCCACAGATAATCAGATTGGCAGAGCTCATTCATGCTCCCTCCATTGTCCATTTAATCCCCCCAACAATCCCAGGGCACTGGAATTACTACCCCTTTTTACAAAGAGGGAAGGGAGGAGAAGGGGCTTGCCCAGGGTCACACAGTTTAGAGAGAAGGACAGGCTTGCCCAGGGTCACACAGCTCAGAAAGAAGGACAGAGTTGCTCAGGGTCACACAGCTCAGAGAGAAAGACAGACTTGCTCAGGGTCACACAGCTCAAATGCAGCAGAGCCAAGTTCCTGACTCTATGCCCTGTACCTGATCCAAGACACTAGGCGACACCTCACATAGCCTGGAATATTCTGGCTCCCAGCTGACCCTGTGCCACTGATGTCAGGGTCTGTGGACAGGTATGTTCAACAGGAACAGTAATCAAACCAGGGTAGGGGGAGGACCCTAGAAAGGAAACCTCGAAGATTGTTTTCACCTGTAACCTGCTCTGCCCCACCCAGCAGTGGAAAATGTGTGTCAGAGGAAACTGCTGGCTGGGGATGGGGTAGGTGTGCGTGGGTGACAGCATGTTGGGGGCACCACAGGAGGGCAGGGTGTGCTGGGGTTAGAGACAAGGCCAGGCGTGCTGGAGCAGTGTTGGGGTTCTGCACCCTGCCCGCTGTCTCTTTCTCTCTGGCTCTCACTTTCTCATGCTCTCGGAACCTGTAGTAAGACTTTCACTTCCAGGAGGATGGGCGACTGTTCTGTGAAAGCTGTCCCCCAGCTCGACCTCCCATACTTCCTTGGCCACTGCCAATTCTCTGCTCAGCAGTTCATTCAACAAGCACTTGTTGAGCACCTGCTGTGTGCTGGACACAAGGACGCAGGATAAACCCTTTCCTACCGAGAGAGGTGCACAATCTGGTGGGGACAGACGGAGAAATGAGGAGACAGGTACAATGTCATGTGGGTGACACAATCCAGTGGGGGCTGGGGAGGTGTTGGGAGACATTCTGGAGGCTGGCACACCAAGTGTAGGGAGGTGACAGTAACTGCTCTTTCATGCTTACCACAAGCCAGATTAAACAGGCAAGCCCTTTAAAAGCTTTTTCATGCCTTTCCATCCTCAAACAACCCTGTGAGACAGGAACTGCTAATATTCCCATTTTACAGGTGAGGAAATTGAGGCATCCAGAAGGTAGGAACTTGCCCAAGTTCTCAATGCTAGTTGCTAAGAAGCGGCAGAGCCAGGATTTGAAACCAGGCAGTGTCTTACCTCCTCCGCTGAGGAAGGGGAAGTGGGAACAGGTGCTGGGGGCAGGAGGGGGGATGTCAGGGGCAGGAGGAGGGAGCGACAAGAGGGAAGGCCCAACGAGGACATGGTGTGTTGGAGCTGAGACAGGAGGGAAAGCTGCTGAGTGGTGCGGCTGGGGAGCAGCCAAGGTCCAGGCTAAAGTCCCTCAAAGCACTGCCCTGGACACTGGGGAGCTGTGGGCATGTTTGTTCTAGAAAGGTACCATCCTTTAGAAATGGCGATTGTGGGGGACTAAATGGACAAATATAATGTATAATTTAATTTTGATGTTGCATTAGTCTCCTAGGACTGCTACAACAAAGTACCACAAACTGGGTGGCTTAAAATGACAAAAATGTATTCTCTCCCAGCTCTGAAAGCCAGAAGATTGAAATCAAGGTGTCATGAGAAGCTGAGTAGAATCTTTCGCTGCCTCTTGCTAGCTGCTGATGGTGGCCGTCCACCCTTGGCCTCCCTTGGTTTTCAGCTGCACTGCTCCGGTCTCTGCCTCCGTCATCACATGGCTTTCTCCTTGTGTGTGTCTCTCTTTTCATATAAGGACACCAGTCATATTGGATGAAGGGCTCACCCTGCTTCAGTATGACCTCATGTTTACTAATTATATCTGCAACAACCTTATTTCCAAATAAGGTCACATTCTGAGGTACTAGGGGTTAGGATTTAAACATGCCTTTTGGGGGGACACAACCTATAACAGATGTCATTAAAGAGCTTTTCATATAAATAAACCTCAAATCTGAAAAATCCCTATGCGGATCATTGTTCCAGTTTGAGATTCAGAAAATATGGCCTCAACATATCTGTCCCCACTCTAGTACTTTGCCCTAGTGGGTACTAAATAAATGTTTGAGAAATACTTGACTTGTGGTTTCCTAAAGCCCTGAGGTCTTTCCTTAACAAGTCAGAAGAATAGAGTAAGAGTCCTCAGAGAACAAAGTTAAGCTGCCCTTTGTCCCAGATTCCCGGCAGGCAGCTGCTCCACTGACCCCAGCTTCCCCTTCTGCGTGGGCACCAGCTTGGGGAACCAGCCAGTTGTGAGAAGGATAGAGAGGAGAGGCCCCAGCTCCCTTCCTTGCTGTTTAGTAAGCAGAACCCATGGTTCTCAGTTCTCTCTCTTGCTTTCCCATCCAAGTAGGCTCAAATAGCTCCATTCAGACGAATGCTCACACTCTATCCTTGCTGCCTAGACTTGTTTCAGGCCTTTGCCTTTGCCACCACGACTATTGCCCCAGTCTTCCAACTGACTTCCTTGACACCAGCAGGCAATCAGGCCATTCTAAACATGAATGTAATCTCTCTGCCATAAAACCTTCAATGGCTCCCTATTGCTGTCAGAATAAAATCATATTCCTAAGCTTGTCATTTCAGCTTTGTACAAGTTAGTCCCGAGGTATCTATCCTGGCTGGTTTTTCACCATTTCTGTACATCTCTTTCCCTTAAAAAGAGACTGGATGGGGGGTGCATTCTGCTTGGAAGAGACATAATAGGGAGGCTTGTCTTGAAGCTGTCTTTATAAGCAGCCTCTGAGCCTGGCTGTGCTTTTCTCTTCCCTGCATCTGCATATTCGCATATGCTGTTCCCTCTACATAGAATGCCCTCTCCACATCTCCAGTCTTATCTGACTGAAAAGGTTACTCTCATCACATAACCAAGAGGACCTCTCCCTGCTCCAAATACAGAGTAGTTTTGGAAGCTTGTTCCAGCCTATTTGTGTTAACTAGAGGATATGCTTCCCATCTCTTAGAGCTAGGCCTGTGGCTAAAAGGCAGGAAAATCAGATGAGAAAAGTGCCGGAATGAAGACCTGTCTGCGAACTGCACTTGGTCAGTGTCTTGGCTATGTGATCTTGGGTAAGTCACTTTGCCTCTATGGGCCTCAGTTTACTCTCTGTAGAGTGGGCTGTGGGGAAAGACATCCAAGCAGGGATGAAGGCATGAGCTCTTTCTTCTTCAACCCCAGGTCTGGCCAGACCTTGGTATGTGAACAAGAGCTTCTTGGGACTTTTATTTTGTGTTACTTTGCATGTATTTGCATATGCACTGTAAGAGACACTGACTACATTCCATTCATAGAAAGAACTGGACCTGTCATCTAATTGATGCCCTGGGATGGAAAAGACCCACTGGTTCATGGTTCTATCCAAATTATAGCCATCAGACAACTTTCATAATTAACCTTCCAACCCCCCTCTTTTTAAAGATGAGTAACAGGCTCAGAGAGGGAAAGTGGCAAGCCCAAGTCACAGGGTGGATCAGGAGCGCGACGCTTCTTCCCGGGCTTCCCACTGGAAGCCAGGAGCTTGCACGAGGCACCTCATTTTTCTCTTCATTCAGACTGGAAGAAGGGGGCGCTTGGTTTTTGAGGCCCTTCTCTGCACCCCAGAATAACAAAGCCGGCTGGCTTGGCAGCCTCTGCAACCACCACAGGAAACCAAATTGTAGTAGAAAGGCAGATGGGAGTGGAAAATCCTCTGAGATGTTAGATCGTTGCTTTCACCTGTTCTAAAAATAACCGGGTTTATTAGAGATTGATAGATGACAAAATAACCCACAAGTTATTCCACTTAGGCTGAGGAGCAGAGTGTGATTCTGTTTAAGTGAAAGGGGAGCTGGGACACACTGCAGGTGATTGATGTAGCAGAACTGGCTGGGCCCGTCGAAACTCGGTGTTCACCCATGTTAACAGAGGGCAGCTCTGGGGCAGGCACCGAGCTAGGCTGCAGGAATGCTGGGCGAGCGAGATAGACTTGGATGCTGTCTTTAGGAGTCTCTGGAGGCAGGCAGGCAGATAACAAAATCAACACCTAAAACAATTGCAAAGTGAGATAAGTGCTATGAAGGAAACAAACAGAGCTGAGATAAAGACCTACTTGAACCAGGATGGGCAGGGAGGCCTCCCGAAGGAGGGGACATATAAGCTGAGGAGGAGCCAGCTCAGCAAAGAATGCAAGGACATCTTCAGGACAGGAACTAAAAGGCCAGTGCGGGGGGGGTGGGGGGGGGGAGAGGGCGTAGACTTGCAGGAGGAGACTGGAGGGGGGCAGAGCCAGACCTGTGCCAGCCACGGGGACCTGCTTAGGCTTCTGGGTTTGATTCCAGATCAATGGGAAGCTACTGAAGCAAGGATGCCAGTAGAGGAATCATGGGGAGTGGTTTGCCTTTGAGGAAGCTTGCCTGTTGTGGGCTAAGGATTGGAGGGAGTAAGCAGCAAGCAGACTGGTTGGGCAGCGGACATGGTGCCCAGGTAGGAGTGAGGGTGGCCTAGACTAAGATAGGGTAGGGAAAACCGGACTGGATGGAATCAAAGTATGTTCTGCAAATAAAATTCACAGGAGCTGCAGATGGACTGAATCAGGGGTGGGGTGGAGAGTAGAAAGGAGGAGGGCACTGGAGGGGACACCCAGGTTTCTGACCTGAGCATCTGCTGGGTGCTGGGACCATTTCCTGAGTGGGGAAAGCTGCAGGCAGGAGGGGTGGCTGCGGGAATATGGTTTGGGGCGTGTTAGGTTCAGGAAGTCCGCAGACTGCCAGGAATCGGCCCAGAAGCAGCTGCAGAGGCTCTAACAGTCTCAGGCCACCTGAGGAAAGCAGGTTCTTCCATCATTAACCCAGTCTGAAGGTGAGCTCCAGGGGGCCAGGGCAAGGTCTGCTTTGTTTTGTAACCCCAGCACCTAGGAAGGTGCCTTGCATATAGTAGGTGCTCAATAGAGTTGGTGGATGAATGAAGCTGGACCAACAGCTGAATGAATCAGCTCACAGACATGGTGATTAAAAAAAATTAAAAAAAAAAAAATCACGGGCCGAGCCCGTGGCGCACTCGGGAGAGTGCGGTGCTGGGAGCGCGGTGACGCTCCCGCCGCGGGTTCGGATCCTATATAGGTAATGGCCGGTGCGCTCACTGGCTGAGTGCCGTGTCACGAAAAAGACAAGGAAAAAAAAAAAAAAAAACTCACAGAGCCCCCCATATAGTACGTGCATAATAAATATTTAGTGCAGTCTTTGGCTCCTCTTCTCTCACCCCTACGTCCAATCAGTCAAGGATTACCTGCAGATTTGACTTTCTCAGTGTTTCTCAAATTGGTCTCCGTCTCTTCTGTCACTGCCCCAATTCAGACCCTCGGCATTTAACTATATTTACAGCTACCTTTAACTGTGCTAGGTCTTTTGTGAGTGTTACTCTCACCCCTCAAAACAACACAAAGGGGCAGGAAACCTTTTCCCCTTTTTACTACCCACAACACTACTACAACAGCCTCCTGCATGATCTCACTGCCTTCGGGCTCTAGCCTTCCATCTATCCTCCACACTTTAACCAGGGTGGTTTGAGAAAAATCAAAATCAGATCTGTTTCTCCCCCACTTAAAGCCCTCTCATCTTCTACAGGACCGTATTGAATATCTTATTGCCCCTCACAGGGACGCTGGGTCCCAACCGCAGCCTTGTGTCCTTCTGTGCCTCATCTGAAGTTTCACATGCAGTTCCCGGGGGCACCCAACCTTTGCTAACAGCGTCCCCTCTGCCAGGATTGCCCTTCCTGCTGCTGGTTCACTCACACTTACCATTTAAGACTCAGCTCCTCCTAAAGTCTTTCTTGGCTCCAGTAATAGCTGGGTTGGGGGCCCTTCAGGTCACCCCCTTCCTGCTGCATATTGGCTTCATCAGCACCCATGATAATAACTTTATCTACTGAGCACTTACTATATGGCAGGTCCTATACTAAGTGCTTTACAAATATGAAATCATTTAATTCTTACAACAGTCTTACCACATGGTTAAGTATTGCTCCCATTGTATAGATTTAGGAAACTGAGGCATGGAAAGGTTATACAACTTGCCTACAGCCACACAGCCAGTAAGTGGCAGAGCCAGGATATAAACCCAGGTAGGCTGGCTCCAGAGCCCAATTCTCGGTCGGGATGTTGGAATCCTGCAACCAATCGCTTGCTGCGTGTCTGTTTGCTTGTCTGTCTCACTCAAGAACATGAGCTGGGGTCTTGTGGCTCCTTATCCTCAACATAGGGCACAGCAGCTGGCACACAGCAGGTGCCCAACTCAATCTTCCCTTAACAGGAGCCAGTTTATAATCTTCCCACTTTGGATAAAAGGAGAGCCTAAGGGGAGAAAATGCTCTTCACTTTATGGTGTTTTGCAACCACCCATCCTACATGATTACATTGATTTTCACAATAACTCTTGCTGGGCATGGATTATTAGACCCACCTGTCAAATGAAGAAACTGAGGCCCAGAGAGGCTACTAAGTCACCCACCTAATATGAGTAGTTAGTGGAGATGGTACACAAATCCAGGGCCCTGACTCCAAGCCCAGTGCTCACTTCACGCATCATAAACAGGGACAGGGAAGATGCTGCTGAACCCAACAAGGGGACTGGAGGCCCTGCCGTGTCAGGGGTCATTAATCACTCCCTCCCCCAGCCTGGGGGGTCTTTGGGAACAGAGGCCTGCTTCCCGTCCTCTCAGCCCTCAGGGTCTAACACCTCCTCAGGGCAGGAAACTCTTCCTTGTCACAAAGCCCTGGCCCTCCTTCCCTCTCTCCCCCCATACCACAGGCCACTCCTCTCCCTATACCCCTCGAGGGTCCTGGTCAAAGCATCCGCTTGTCAGTGTAAATCTGCAGGGTTCAGACCAGCAGCTGGAGATGGGCAGGAAGCAGTAACAATGGATGAAAGACCCTCTGTGCCCAGGTGGGTGGGGGAGGGAGAGGCAGGAAACAGAGAAGCCTCCTGCCTATGGAGGCCAGGAGCTGCCGGCTGGCCAGAGGGAGGCCTGGGATGCCAGAACCTGCAGGGTTTATTTGGATTCCCCAAGGATCCAAGCTGGGAGCCCTTCACAAACATCAGACCAGCTCCTCTCCATGGGGTGCCAGGCCCAGGACGTGTGTGATGAGAATGTCACTTTTATTCATCACTGTTTGTCCCCAGGGCCTAGTGCAGGGCTGGCTACACAGTAGGGGCTTGATTTGTTGAATGAGGAAATTAATCTGGCACTACTCATAACGAAAGAACTGCAATTTTATATTGATTTCTTTGTTTAAAAAAATGAAAAGGATTCTCAATTATCCCTTTCCCCCTGAGCTTTCGCACACACTGTTCCTTCTGCCTGGTATGCTCTTCCCTCTGCTTTTTGGAAGATCAGCTTCTTCTTGTCCTCTAGTTGCAGCTCAGATAAAGCTCTTTATGAACTTTTGGGGGCCCGCTCTGAGCCCCCAACTCAGGTAACCCCTACTTCCCTTGCCCCCTGTAGCCCCGCACCCTGTTGATTTCCTTCGTGGAGCTTATCATAATACGTATCTTTATTGGGCTGGCCAGTGAGCTCACTTGGGAGACCGTGGTGCTGGTAACACCAAGGTTATGGGTTCAGATCCCCATACCAGCCAGCTGCCAAAAAAAAGTGTTTATATTTTTAAATTTCTTGACTCTCCCACCAGAATGTAGGGTTCGAAAGGGCTTCTTGCTCATTGTTATGTCCCCAGAGCCAGGTACTTAGAAGATGCTCCATAAATAGTTAAATAGATAAAGAGATGAACAAATGAAACCCTGTAATAATGTCATTTACACCCTGTGCTCTATAACCTTCTTTGAAGAGAACAAAAGGGGAGTCTTGCTCTTGCACTGAGGATTGTAAAGCCCCAACCCACAGTGAGCAAGTGGCTGTCTCCCAGGTCAGCAACTACTATGGTTACAAATCATTTCAGGGCTTTCTTCCCCATAACAATTTTTGAGTTTCTGGGGCCGGCCTGTGGCTCAACTGGGAGAGTGTGGTGCTGATAACACCAAGGCCACGGGTTCAGATCCCTATATAGGGATGGCCAGTTGGCTTACTTGAGAGAATGTGGTGCTGACAACACCAGGTCAAGGGTTAAGATCCCCTTACCGGTCATCTTTTGAAAAAAGAAAACAAAAAGGCCGGGCCGTGGCTCACTCGGTAGAGTGCGGTGCTGATAACACCAAGGCCACGGGTTCGGATCCTATATAGGGATGGCCGGTTTGCTCACTGGCTGAGCGTGGTGCTGACAACACCAAGCCAAGGGTTGAGATCCCCTTACCGGTCATCTTTTTAAAGAAAAAAAAAAAAAAACAATTTTTGAGTTTCATTAGAATCTGGGTGTGTACACAAGGGAGGCCATGCGTGGGAATATCCTATGTCTAGCATGCCTCAGTGGACACTGGGGTGGACAGGGCTGGTTCCATCAAACCCATTCACCTCAAAGGTGGGAAAAACAAGTCCCCTAAATGCCAAAGTCACACACACATCAGCCTAGAGTAGACAGCTCAGTAGAGCTGCCTCTTTGTTGAGCCCTGATTCATTCATTCATCTATTCATTCCTTTATTGTTTGTTCATTCATTTGACAGATACTTATTGAGCAACTATTATGTGTCTGGCGTTGTGCTATGAACAGGAGATACAGCAATAGCCAAAGGCTTAGACACTCAAAGGAATTAGGTAAAAGGCCCAGCCTACCCAACGCTGAGCTACTTCAGGATCTCTGCCAAGGGTGAGAGTTGGGCCTGCAGTGAAGGAGAAGAGCTCCAGAGTCTTAGAAGGCAGAGAGAGAGAGAGAGATTTGATTTGGGAAAGGCTAAGGTGGGGGGTTGAACAGAGAGAACTCAAAATGGAGGAACATGTTGATTCTGACTAAGAAGCTAGCTTAGCCGGGCGTAGTGACCCTGCTTGTGTGTCTGCTGGAGCAGTTTGTGCCATCTCAACAGTGTGGGGACCAGTCAACAAAGAAGTCCAAAGGCCACTCATTTATTCTGAAACTCTCATTAAGCACCTGCTATATGCTAGACCCTGTGCTGGGCCCTGGGGTTACCATGGTCAGGGAGACGCAGTCTGTCTTAGTCAGTTCAGGCTGCTATAACAAAATGCCACAGACTAGATAATTTATAAACAACATAAATTTATTTTCTCACAGTTCTGAACGCTGGGAAGTCCAAGATCAAGGCACTGGCAGATTTGGTGTTTGGTGAGGGCCTGGTCTCTACTTCCAAGACAGTGCCTTGTTGCTGCTTTCTCTGGAATGGAGAAATGTGGCCTCAATGGCAGAAGAGATGGAAGGGCAAAAAGGGCCTAGCTAGTTCCCTCCAGCCATTTTTTTTTTTTTTTTTAAATTTTATTTTGTCGATATACATTGTGCCCTCCAGCCATTTTATAAAATCACTAATCCCATCCACGAAGGCAGGGCCCGCGTGGCCTAATCCCCTCCTAAAGGCCCACCTCTTTTTTTTTTTTTTTTTTTTTAAGATGACGGGTAAAGGGATCTTAACCCTTGACTTGGTGTTGTCAGCACCACGCTCTCCCAGCTGAGCCACAGGCCCGGCCCTAGGCCCACCCCCTAATACCATTGCACTGTGGATTAAGTTTCAACATGAATTTTAGAGGGGACACAAACATTCAAGCCATAACACAGTCCCATCCCTAAAAGTCCTCAGTACTGGTAGGGGCACACAGATGACAGGCCATTACAGTCCCAAGATCATGGCCACCTCAAGGCAACACAGATCAGCAAGAAAATCCACTAGCAGAGGCTCCCTGACTCCTCCTGTCTATACCAGCAATGTCGAGGGGACATTAGAACATAATAGACACACCACAGACCTGGGTCTGATCCCAGCTCCACCTCTAGATCAGCATGTGACCTTCAGCTAGTGACTTATTTTTTCTGAACCTTAGTTCACTCACCTGTGAAATAGGGATAATAATAGTACCCACTTGTGTGGTGCTGTCAGAATTGGATGAAATAAGCTGCAAAGCTCTTGGAGTATAGTAGGCACTTAAGAAACAGTAAGCCAAAAGCCGGCTTCTTTTTAGGGTAGGAACTGTGTGCGGTTTGGTCATGACACCTACCTTGGTGTCACAGATTGGGCTGCCACCAGTGAATTCCTTAGTCTGACTTTTCCAAGTCTAATTCATTTAACTCCCCTCCCGCTTCTGCTCAGCCCCAGGCCTGGACTTGCCTGGTTCTCTCCAGCTCAAAACTGGGAGCCCCACCCCCCCAACCCCACCCTGCGCTGCCTCCAGCAGCTTTAAATAGGTCCTCTCAAGCTGCTGGATCCAGTTCTGGGTGTGTATAGGCCATGGTTCCAAGGGCAGAACTTTCCAAGCTCCAATCCCCCAGGGCCAGCCCCAACTGGATGTCTCTACACCTGGCTCCTCTAGCTTGGTCCTTCCAGTGTCTTGCTCTGCCACCATGTTGAGAGCTCTAAAACACATCTGCAGGGGTCACTCCCCTGCTCAACAACCCTGGAAGACTCCCCATCCCCCTCAGGATCAAGTCCAAGCTTCTGAGCTTGACATTCATCACCATTTACTCTCTGGCTCCAGTTTTGGCTTTACCTCTCCACTCACGCAGCCGTGCTCCTGCCCCCTGAACATTACACCTCCTTGCCTTTGCACATGCTGTCCCCACACTTCCTGGCCTGGTATACTCTCCTTCCTAGCTCAGCTGGAATGGCAAGAGTCTCTGTGACACCTTCCCTGATGACCCTCTCGAAAGGCCCCTCGCTGCCTCCCAGGAGGAATGAACTGCCCTGTCCTTCAAGCTTCCAACATTCTTTGTACCCAACTCTGAATCAGCACCTGGCACCTTGCACTGTAATTAGGTGTTCATATGCCTGACCCACCTCCATCTCAGATAGCACCCCCTCACACCACCCTCTCATCCTACTTTATCTTTCTTCAGAGCAGTTTGTATTCCACTTATTCATGGTCTGCCTCTCCCCAACACTGGAACGTATAACCACCGAGAGCAGGGGACTTTGTTTTATTCATCTTTTTGTATCTCCGGTGACTTAAAACAGAGCCAGGGACCATAGGGTGTCACTCGATAAATATTTGTTGAGAGAATGAATGAATGAATGAATGAATGAGTGAATGAGGTGAGAGGGAGATGGTCAGGGCTATTTTAGGAAACTCAGTTGGATCCAGGGTGAAAGATGGCCTGGAGGAAGATGAGGTGGGGACTTGGAGAGGACATTGGGTGAGGGGGGCCAGAGCAGGGGCGGGGTGATGTCCAGTTAGAGAAAGTTCCTTGCGAGAGGCCCCAGGTACCAGGATAGGTCTGGGGGCAGGAGAACCAAGTTCAAGTTCTCTCCTCTACTCCACAGCTGAGTGCTCCTGGGTGAGTGCCTTCAGCTCTCTGGGCCTGCTTCTGCATTAACAAAACAAGGAATGTTTAAACAAAGCCTACTTCGCAGTGTGCCTTGAAGACAGACCAGGATGAGAGGTACCTAAGGGCCATATGGAGCAGCCTCAGGGGACAACAGCGCACTGAACACTGATCTCCTGCTGGCTCCTCATTAGCTGTGCCTCTTGGGCACATGCTCTGTCTACAGAGGCCTCAGGTTCATCCCTGTGGCTTGCTGGGGCCAGGGCCAGGGTACACTTGATGGACTGCCTCCACTGACTCAAAGCATGACTGGGTGACCCCAGGATCATCTGCCTTCTGCTTCTCACTGAGGAGTCTGCTCACAGAGGTCAGGCCATGGCCATCTGCCTCAGTCAGAGGAGGCTGAGCCAGAAGGACACTTGGGCCATTGGGTCCAAGCCCTTCATTTTACAGATGGGAAGTTGAGCCCAGAGAGGTTGAAGGATTTGTCTACAGATACTCAGCCATTTGGCTTCAAAGTCAGTTCCAGAGCCCAGGTTTCTTCATTCCCAGTCCAAGCTCTTTCCATTCCACCCACTCAAATGGCTGATACTTGTTGATCAGTAACAAGCCTGTTCCTCTTCCACAATATTATAGGTGCCTCCATGGGCTGGATACTGTGCTGGGCACGTTGCACAACATGCCTCTTTTAATGCTCACCATGGCCTTTACAATCATCACTCCTGTTTCACAAAGAAACTGAGGCTCAGAGAGGGTGAGTGATTTGTCCAAGGTCACACAGCAACGTAAAAGCAGGTCCAGGATTCAAGTTCATGTCCTGTCTTGGAAGCCTCTACTCACTGTGGCCCCCCGACCCAGGAGAAGCTCACCATCCAGGAAGGAGCAGATATGGTAATAAATACCTGTAACAAAATGTGAACAATGTTATTACAGACATAGTCTGAAGCTGATATATGAGTTTTCTGTGGTACCTCATTTGTACCTCACAACGGTCCTTAACAAGGTACACATTGGTATCCCCACTTCAATGATGAGCAAACTGAGGCTCAGAAAGGCAAATTCCCCTGCCCAGAGTCCCATAAACCCTTTCTGTCTGTCTGTCTCCAGTGCTCATGCTCCACCCACATGAAAAAATCCTGTTTCTCTAAAGTCCTGTACAAATGTTGGTTTGTTCAGTCAGTGCACATTTATTGCATTCCTCCTATGTGCCAACCCCTGTCGTATAGTGGGAATGGCAGTGAACAGGACATGGCCCTAGCCTCCACCTCCAGCCAGTAAAGAGGTGGATTTGGGGTATATTAGGGCTCTGTCCCCATGTCCTCTAGGTGACATTGATGGGGGACCTTTTAGCAAAGGCCCAGCCTTCCCCCATTAAAGTGCCCATAGGAAAGACTGAGGGAGGGAAGCTGTGACAGCTTCAGGTCCCCAGGGCCGCCTTGTCCTCTGAGCCTGGCTCTGACTCACCGCCCTGCACCTGGCAGTGGCCTCAGGCAGCTACGCTGGAAATAGACAGGGAGGGACAGGAGGTGGCACCTGCACTCTTGGCTGCCGTTCCCACCCTCCCTGCCAGGAAGCAGAGAGCCCACCTGAAATTGCTGGGCTTGGGGATACTCCTGGGAGCTGAAGCCCCCAGCCTACCTGGAAGACTGTTCCAGTATCAATGAGGATTACAATAAAAATCATGAGAATATCTCACTCGTGGTTCTTGAGCACTTGCTGTGTGCCAGACACTGGCCTAAGTAAGTGCTTTGCATGTCTTAATTATCTCATTGAACTCTCACAGCTCCCCAGGAAGCAGTACTGTGATTAAGCCTACTTTACAGATGAGGGATTGAGACTCAGAGAAGCAAAGTAACTTGCCCAAGACCACACAGCCCCTGGATTAGGCAACATGGACCCACCCCAAACTCCCCACCCAATCCCAGCTCAAGTGGCTCATTCCAGGTTATACATGCCAGCTTTGTCCCCATCTGTCCCTCCCACATCACCTTCCCTCTTTGCCAAGGTGAGGTCTCCTTTCTTACCAGAAATCAAACCATCATCCTCCTTTCCTCCCTCCCTGTCTCAACCCTGCCCAGCTTTCAGCCCAAGTCTGATCATGTTGCCTCCCCATCTAAAACCTGCAGAGGTTCCCCACTGCCCTCAAGATAAAATGTACTCAAGGCTCTTCGTGTACTGCCCACTTCTCCAGGCTCGTCACTCACCCATCTCTGCTTGGGTAAGTCAGGACACCTCCAGGGCCTCAGTTTCCTGATGGGAACAATAACACCACACAGTGATGAGGATAAACGGGGCTGACCCACATGAAGTAGCCAGCAGGGCACTTGGCATCTGGATGGCGTTCACTAAATCTTCCTGCCCTGCTACTAGCTCTGAGCCAGATGCTGGGCAGTGTCGTGGTGTGTGAAAGTCTCTGCTTTCAGCCAGGCTGGGATCAAGGGCTTCATGGTGGGCTGCCCAAGGGCTGTCAGTGTTACTGGAATCCATCATTTCAAGAAATTCTGAAAAGCCTCAGGGTAGCAGTAACTGGAACTTAAAAAAAAAGGCAAAGGAAACCAACTTTCATGACTTTTTATCTTTACCACAATCTAGAAGGTAGATATGTCTACACTATAGAAAGGAAAACTGAGGTCAGAAGGGTAAAGATTCACCAAGGATATCAGGGCCAGGGCCAGATCTGGCACCAGCTCTGGCAGGCTCCAAAGCCCGTGCTCCTTCCTCTCCTGCACCCAGCGTCCCCAGCCTGGAGGATGGACAGTGTTTGCTCAGGAGAGGAGGTACCGGCATGTTGAGGGGCAGGAGAAGTGGAGATAAAGAGCTGGAAAGGAGACCTTGAGGCAGGACAGGTTCCAGAACTCCGGGCAGACGTGAGTGTGTGAGTGGAGGTGAAGAGCTTGGGTGAGGCCATCTATGACAAGCAGAAATGCCTGGACTTGATTCTCAGAGACTTTCAAGTCCAAACCCTTTGCACACCCCCACTTCCCAGATGGGGAAACTGAGGACCTATGCCTTACCCAGGCCTCCATAATGCAGAGGACAGTGAACGGCTGGAAGAGGGTTGAAGGAAGAGAGGAGGCGGCCCAGGTTGGGCAGCAGCGACCACCTCTCCCCGCATGCCCTACCCCTCTCAGGACCATTCCCCCACCCCCAGGCTTGGCCTGGTCACCTGATTTACAGGTGGCAGTGACTCAGGCTGGAGTCCTGCTCTGGTGGCCCTGGCCGCTGGGCCACAGCGGCGCTCGGGGCCTCTCAGCTGTGATGTCAGTGAGCCCTTCCTTCCTCCCGCATCTGCTTGAAAAGGTCACCTATTTTAAACTCTTTCTCACCCCACCCTGCCCTTCCCCCCAAAAGAGGATGAGTTTTTCTAACCTGTGTCAACAGCTCAGTTTAATATCCAAACATCTTTCTATTCTGATGCCCAGCCTCCACCATCAGAAAACCCCAGCCCCATCAGATCCCCCCAGGTTGCAAGAATCCACCCTAGAAGCTTTTAATTTAATAAATATTCCTGAGCATCTGCTGCAAGCCAAACTCTGTCCTGGGCCCCCAAGGGATAGATCCCTGCCTTCTTGGAGCTTTCAGTTTAATATAGGCAAACAGACAACAAACAAACAAGTTAATAAATACAGTAACAAGATAATTTCTTTCTTTAAAAAAAAAAAAAAAGATGACTGGTAAGGGGATCTTAACCCTTGACTTGGTGTTGTCAGCACCACGCTCTCCCAAGTGAGCTAACCGTCCATCGCTATATAGGGATCCGAACCCATGGCCTTGGTGTTACCAGCACCACACTCTCCCAAGTGAGCCACGGGCTGGCCCCGTAACAAGATAATTTCTAATGGTGGCCACTGCCCTAAAGAAAATAAAACAGGGCAAGGAGATAGTGACTGAATGGCTACTTTACAATGGGTGGTCAAGGAAGCCTTCTTGGAGTAAGTGACAAAGATTTTGGGAAGAGCACTTTAAAGAGAGGGAACAGGAGGTGCAAAGGCCTTGAGGTGGGAATGGAAAGGTAGGTTAGAGCAGTGGTTCTCAAAGTGGGGTTCTCTAACCAGCAGCATCATCATCACCTGGGAACTTGCTAGAAATGTAAATTCTCAGGACCTACCCCAGACTTACTCCTGCTGCCTCCTGACTGACCCTGGTGCTTCTCCACGTGGCCCTTACTGAGATGTGTGTCCCCACACATGTCCTTTTGGGAACTGTAAGTAATAAAGCTTTTTTCAATGGCATTGACCCAAAGATTTTGTTGTGGTTTCCACAGAAAGGAATGGGCATGTGGGGTAGGCAAGTTTGAGCAAGTTCAGGATTGGATAATTTGAATAAAGTCAGCAGGCTCTGGGCTGTACAGGTGGTCTCTAAGAAGAGAGAGGGTTGGGGGTGTGTTTTGCCCTGGGTCCCTCCTCCCTGCTGGGCTGGGTTGACCAGTTGAGTCCCTCTACCTAAGGCCACACCTCCTATCTGGGAGCTACAGCATCAGGCTAGTGGTGCCCAGGGTTTCCCACTATAACTATTCCCCGGGGTGCCCCTCCATCCCTTAATCCTGCCAACCCCTTTATAGACAAGTCCCTTCACTTAACTCTCTTTTTCCTGTTGGCCCCTTGAGTGCCCCTTTTCCTGCTGGAACCTTGACTGATGCACGGAGCCAGTTTCCCTATTTTTATCAAGGTGCTTTCTCTCTCTGTTCCTCACTGCAGCTGCAAAAAGGAGGTCCCCAGATCCCAAAGGATAGACTAGACTTGGGGATCATCTCCAGAGGTGTGGATGGGACCTCAGTTGGGAGGAAAGGAGTCTTGGCAGAACTTCCTGCCCTAGCTGAGCCCCACAGGTAGCATGCCCTAATCCTCCTCTTGAACTTTGCAAGATCAAGGTCTTGTCTGTCCCACCCCTTTCCACCAGCCCAAGTGTCTAGGCTCTGGGACTCTGACTCACACAAGTACACCCATCCAAAACCAACGAACACAATAGAAACCAGCACATTCATTGATCCTGAGAGAGACAGAGGCTGAGCAGCAGGAATTCTGAGGTTAGCTGGTCAGGAGGTTCTCTTTCAGGAATTAGTAGTAATAATAAGAACAGTGACCAGATACTGAGCACCCACTATGTGCCAGGCACTGTGCTAGAATTGTCACTCATTTGTTCAGCAAATATTTATTAAGGGTCTACTCTATGCCAGCTACCATTCTAGATGCTGGGATACAGCCACGAACACAACAGACAAAAATGCTACCTTCTTGGAGCTAAGATTCCATACAAGCCTTAGGAAGTGAGCATCTGGAGCCCTAGTTAGTTGTGAATAAGAATATTGAGGTCCAGAAACTTGCCAAGGGCACCAGCTGGTAAGTGGCTAAGTCAGGATTTGAACCCGGACCTGCCAGCCTTCTCAGCCATAGCTATCACCTTAGGAAACTACAGGAGGATCAGGAGGCAGCTTGGGAAAAGCCAAACCCAATCCTCAAGAGAGAGAGGACCTGGGAGGAGAGGGCCTTGAGTTCGGGGGAGGAGGTGCAAGGTTCCCGCATGCATTCCAGATGCCTGCCATGACTAAAGTGCAGGGTCAGGGGCTCGCAGTGACACAGCTGGGGAAGGACGCTCTGTGAACGATGCTCCTAGTTATTCCTTGTTTGTAATTTCCTTCTTGACGTAAAATTTCTGAGTCATGGTCTTAGAACTTGTCTAGATTTCACAATTCACATAGATGATTGCAGACACTATCGCATCTCATGCCAGTGCATTTTCAACAGTCATTATCCCCCCACCCCCCGCACCCCCACCCCACCCCCGCCTCTGGGACATCAGGGATTTATTTTGGAAGATTGGAGGGAGCAAGGCAGGGAAAGGTGAGCACAAGACCTCATGCGTGACTCAAGGAGCAGTCATGCCAAGGGTCTGCAATGCTCTAAACAAACCAGAGTTCCCTCTCCCCAAACACAGGCAGACATCCATTTCATTGAGCATCTACTATGGGCAGTCAGTGGACCAGGCAAAGCTGGGCAATGATTAAAACCATGGTCCTGTATTGGCTGAATTCAAAGTCTAGCTCTGCCACATTCTGGTTTTGCAACCTCAGGCAAGTCAATTCTCTTCAAGAGAATTTCTCTGAGCCTCAATTTCCTTTTTTATAAAATGGTAAATAATGGTTAAAAAAATTGTAAAATGGTAAAATATTAGTGTCTCCTTTACGGAGTTGCTATGAGAATTAAATAAAGCAACATATCTAAATGCTTAGAAGAGCACACATTGGTGTGCAGAACATGTTAACAGTTGCTACCACCATCAAACTCAAGTGGAGAAACAAACATGCACATTACATATGTGCATTCATAATAATAATTCAATTGTAATAAAAATGAGTGCTAACAGTAATCAGTTTTATCCTTCACGCTAGCTCTTCAGCATTGCCACAGCACCCTCACTTTGCATTAATTTGTTTGGTGCTCACCTCACTGAGGTCTCAGTTCAAATATGGCCTCTTCAGAGGATCCTCTCCAACTGCCTGATCTAATCAGAAACACACTCTGTCTCACCACCCTCTTTCTTTACTTTTGGCTGCTGGCGGGTACTGGGATCCGATCCCATGACCTTGGGGTTATAAGGCTGTGCTCTAACCAACGTGAACTAACCAGCCAGCCCCTTCCTCCTTATTTTCATCATAGAACTTATTGTCCTCTGACATTTTCTCGTTGACTTATTTGATCACCTGTTTATTATTGGCCTCTCCCACAAAAACGTAGCTTTCCATGAGAGAGGCATTCTGACATCCATCCTGATCCCTCCTCGATTCCCAAGCTGAGCACACTGCCCAGCATACAGTAGGTGCTTTCAGAATATTTGTAGAAAGAACAACTAATAAATTAGAGCGTCTCAGGAGCCCTCTTTATGCACCAGTATCTCCTTTTAACAGAGGAAAGTGGCTGAGGCTCCAAGAGGTGAGATGTCCTGTGTTTCGCCTCAGGCCCACCTTTCTTAGTCACTGAGTTGGGCCCTCTTTGCATCTGACCCATGCCCCACAGAGTGACGCCATTGAGGTGATGTTCACCAGGTGCAGGAATCAGAGCTATCTGCCCCCCACCCAACTCCTGGTACCATACGGTGCAGAAACAGAATCTGGCTTCAGCAGGAGGCCTGGTTCCAGAATCTGACACTGACACTGATTCTCCAGGTGACTGCAAATGAGCCTCCTCTCCTTGCTTGGCCATAGTCTCCCATCTAGAAAGTGAAAGGAGTAGAATAGATTGTGGGATTTTTTTTTTTTTTTTTAAAGATGACCGGTAAGGGGATCTCAACCCTTGGCTTGGTGTTGTCAGCACCACGCTCAGCCAGTGAGCCAACCGGCCATCCCTACATAGGATCCGAACCCGTGGCCTTGGTGTTATCAGCACCACACTCTCCCGAGTGAGCCACAGGCCGGCCCGATTGTGGGATTTTTTTAAAACTGAGATGTAATTCACATACCATATAAGATCAGAGGTTTTTGAACTTTATTTTGTCACAGATTTATTTCCCCCAAATTAAATTTGATAGGAAGACCGAGGCTGCCCTGAGGAGTGGAGGGCGTGGCTTGGAACTGAGGGTACCCCTCTCTTCCTCCATGTTCCACCTGCCCCACCCTTGGGGTCCCTGAGGCACTTCCACAGAATCCCAGGGCTTGGAGGAACCCAGTTTGAAAACCAATGGACAGGAGTCACTCTTTAGGGTTCCTTCTAAGGTGCAGGAGCCCCAGGGAGTGATGAGGGGCCTCTGCTCTTCCAACTTGCAGTTGAGTGTTGTCGTTTGAGCTGCAGTCCAGCTGCCTCCTGAGGGTCATGAGAAAGAAGGCAAGGGCAGGCTCAGGGCACAGGAAGTGGAGCCGGCCAGCTGGGAGGCAGTCACAGGCGCTGGTACCGTGGCCTCCTGGATAGGCTGGTGACATCACAACCCCAGGAAGCAGCTGCCCAAATGGCCCTTGCTGTCTCTCATTCCTCCTCTGGGAAAATCAGCCACCAGCTGTTGCAGTCCTCTTCTTACTGGCTTGATTTCCCTAGAGTGTCCCCTCCTGATCCATCTTCTTCAGCAGTAGTAGTCACTTCCTGTCTTTGGCAACCTACTATGTGCCAGAACTGTGCTATCCTTTACAGCACAATTCATAATTGCATGCATCCTCTTCTATCATTTAATTTAATCATCATATCAACATGAAGTAGGGACCAGTATTGTCCCCATTTTACAGAAAATGAGAGGTTCAGTGGGGCAAGACAGGTGGCACAAGTTCACCCAGCTGGTAAAGGCCAGAGCCATGATTTGAACCTGGTTCTCACTCTACCGTCCATGCTCTTTTCACGAATTATCACATTGTCATATTCAAAGCAAGATAACACCAGCTGGAGATTTCTTCATATGTGGCAACATGAGATTGTAAATTTCAAACACAGTTTCTTTATTAATGGGATTCCTGACCTACTGCCTGGTACTCTACAAATGGTAGCTATTATGACTCTCCCCGTTTACAAAGGTGGAAACTGAGGCTCTGGGAGCAAAATCAATTGTTCAAGACCACAGAACAGGTAGGTGCCAAAGCCAGGTCTATAAGCCCCAAAGTCAAAGCTGTTTCCCTTAAGCCCTGAATCTCTTAGCCAGAATTATCCTACTTTCTCCCTGAATTAGTCTCCTAGGACTGCTATAACAAACTTGGTGGCTTAAAATGACAGCAACTTATTTTCTCACAGTTCTGGAGGCCAGCAGTCCAAAATCAAGGTGTTGGCAGTGTTGGTTCCTTCTGGAAGCTCTGAGGGAGAATCTGTTTCATGTCTCTATTCTAGCTTCTAGTGGCTGCCAGCAATTCTTGGTATGCCTTGCCTGGGGTCTTCATAACTCCAGTCTCGGCCTCCATTTTCATTTGTACTTCTCTCTGTGCCTCTGTGTCTTAAATCTTACTTTCCTTTCTCTTATAAAAACACCAGTCCTTGTGTTTAGGGCCCACCCTAAATACAAGATGATCTCATTTCAAGATCCTTACTTACATCCATAAATACCCTATTTCCAAATAAGGTCACATTCACAGATACTGAAGGTTAGAACTTGGAAATATCTTTTGGGGAACACAGTTCAACCCACGTTGTCACCACGACCACTCTAGTTCAGTAAATCTTCATTGAGTGTGAACAGTGTGCCAGCCAGGGACACAATAGTCACATTGCATCAATGCAGCCCACAGTCTAGTGGGAGAAGCTGGCAAGGCACAGGTAATGATGAGGTGGTTTTTAAACTAATTGTAGAAATAAAGAATGTGAACTCACAAAGGAGAGGGCAAGTAATACTGCCTGGGGTGGGGTAAAGCAGGGAGCGTGGTGTGTTCTTCATCTGTAAAATGGGAATACTAATAGCATTTGCCTCACAGAGTTATTATGAGGTTTAAGTGAAATCATCCAATGATTCATTCAACAAATTTATCGACTATCTTCTATGCACTGGGCACATAATGTACAGCAAGGGGTAGCAAAATGCCTGGCACCAAGAAAGCACTTAATAAATGCCAGTTTCTGTTCTCTTTCCCCTAATTCATAAGATATGTAAAAGTTCAGGACAGAAATACAAGAGAGGTCACAAGACAGGACAGGCTAAAGGTCAAGTAAAGAGCACGATATCGATATCTGTGTTTAAAGATCCTCGAGGATGTGGCCAGGTGGGTCTGTGAATGCTCCTGGAGGAAGCAGGCTTTGAATCAGACCCTGGAGGACAGATAAGAAAGGAAAGAAGACTCCACGTAGCAATGGTGGTATGAATGAAAGAACGGGCTGAGGCAATCACACGATAAGAAAAATAGGTTTGGGCCAGACGGACACCCTTTCTGAAGGATTATGGACTTTTGCAGGGCAAATGAAGCATCAGTGAAAGTTGAGGTTTTCTAAATCTAAAACAAAAATATCGAGGGTAAGTACAGATGAGAATGTACTTAACCGTATCACAAGCATTTGCATTTCTTTAAATTTTGCTCCAACTTTGGTATCACTTTTGATGCACGGAATTTCCTATAGGAAATAGTTCCATATATTTCTACTATTTTTAACTTGTCTGCTTCTCCTATTCAACATGGCTCCTGAAGACAGGGGCTGTATTTTATCACTAATCCATACTTGGTACTTGGTATGTAGTAAGCACTCAATAAACATTTCACTGAATGAATAAATTGCTTTCATATTTAAATTTTACGTAAGAGCATGAAATTTTGAATGCTGTGCCAAAGTTCATGTTTCCTGGCTTGGGGCAGGTATAGTATCAATATGTACAACCAAAGCCAGGCAGGATTGTTTAGCTAGAGACAGCTACTAGAATGACCAGCCCAGAATCTAGTCAGACAGAGCCATACAGAGGCCTTGCTATACTAAACTTACGAACCCACAGGCTGTGCTATGAACCCATGAAGCTGTGTTGCTTTAAACTCGGGTCAGCCAACCAAAGGTGGATGCAAAAGACTTTCTTTAAACAAGCCAGCAGCTTGAAGCTTGAAATAGAACAGAAAGGGAATTCACAGGACTCAACCATGTGTTCTATTTGGAGCCCTTGAGACCTGAGGATGCTGGCTAACCTAACTCTGCCTTGAGATAAGAAACGGCAGCTTCTTTAAGGTTTATTTTGTTTTTGGAGCCACCAGATCCAGTGGGAGGATCATATCTTGAAATAGAAGCATCTCGAAAGGCCTGTGAATCATTTCTCAGTACTGGCCTGCAAGGTTTCATATCCTGTTCTCTGAGTTACCTTGGGTGCTACGCGCGTGTGCGTGTGTGTGTGTGTGTGTGTGTGTGTGTTTGTATTGTTTTCAGGATTGTTTGCTTAGGATTTGGTTTTGAAACTTTTACTTTCTTTTAATAGCTTTCTTTTTTTTTTTTAAGCTGGAATTTTTCAAATGGTTTTTGAGAGAAAGTTCAAACCCTGGAATGACTAAGTCTCTGGAAGAATTTGGACTTTGTGAGGGGAATTTGTTTGTATGTGCTATGAATCACCCAGTTGCTGATTTCTGCAGCAAGAGGAACTTTCAGAAAGCTTCTGTATCAATTCTTTCATTGTACACATGGGGAAACTGAGTCTCAGGGATGGAAAGGGGTTTAGTTGAGGTCCCATGGCATATCAGTGGAAGTAATGGGACTGGAATCAGGGCTGACACCTGCAGCCAGCTTCAGGTTTTCAAGAAGCTCTCAGGCACCCAGCCTCCATTTAGGCAGACACATTTGCAAAATTAGTAGGGGAACAGAAAGAGCAAGAGAGTCTAAGGAGCCAAAATCCACCAAGCATACATATAGAAAGGATGGGGAAGGAAATGCTTGAAGGTATTTTACATGCATTAGCTAATTTAATCCTCCCCAGGATCCTATCAGGCAGTGGTTCTCAACCAGGGTTAATTTTGTCCCCAGGGGACATTTGGCATGGCCTGGAGACATTTTGTTTATCATAACTTGAGTCGGGGTTGCTACTAGCATCTCCTAGGTAGAAGCCAAGGATGCCGTTAAACATCTTACAATGCACAAGCCAGCCCCCCACAACAAAGCACTATCCAGCCCAAAATGTCAGTAGTGTGGGGGCTGAGAAACTGTGACGTATGGAGGGCACTGTTATATATCTCTCAGTTTAACAGCCAAGAAGGCTGAGGCTCAGAATGTACAGCCGCTAACTTGCCATGTGGTCTTGGGCAAGTTAATCTCTCCGTGCCTCAGTTTCCCCATCTATAAAATGAAGATAACAGTACTTCTCTCTATAGTTATAATGATTAAATAAATTAATATTTGTAAAACACTTGGAACAGTGCCTGGCACACAGTAAATGTTATATGAATGTTTGCTAAAATATACATAAATAAATAAACAAATAAGCTTGCTCAGGATACACAGAAAGTAAGTGGAAGAACTGTAATGAAAGTCCAGGTGAAAAAAATCTAAGGCTATTTAAGGGCACAGGGGGCTGAAAGGCCCTGTGAGCAGGTGAGGCATGCGGCTGTCCACGTGGTGTCCTATGTCCCCTAGGCCATGAGCTTTTCCTTCTCAGACACCTGAAATGCAACTTCATCTTTTTAGGTTAAAGTTGATTTGCGCTGTTAAACATGAATCTTCTTGGCAAGTCTGACACAGTAAGTCACCATCAGTCATTAAACAGGATAAATTAGTTTTTCAGCTCTCTCCCAACGAATAGGCAGACTGCAGGTTACATGGAAGTGGAAGTCGAGCCTGAGGCTGGCAAGCTTAGTGTTCAGAGGCAGGCTTAGGGTAGTGCTGATAGGTATGTAGTGACCGCAGTAGTCCTAGGCCATCAGTCATGCCCACACCAGCCAGCACCATCTAAAACAGGCTTCCAGTCTGGCCCAACCCCTTGCCTGGCCCCAACTTGCACCCGACTTTCGAATCTGCTCCTGGCCCTCCCAACTTCAGCTCTGATGGCCCTTTTACCCAGTCTGGGACCTATTCCCTGCTTTTTCACTTTGGCCCTCTAATCCTGTCCTCATCCAGAGGTTGGATTCCTCCACTGACTGCTGAGACCTGCCAACTTTCTGCATGATTGTCTTGTATAGTCCCTAAGGCCTAACATCTCAGCCTAGCCCTCTCAGCAAGCACCTGGGCTCCGCAAAGGAAAGCAGGCAGAAGGGTGTTATGAGAGTGGAGGGAAGGGGCTGGCTGGTTAGCTCAATTGGATAGAACCCAGTGTTATGACACCAAGGTCACAGGTTTAGATCCCCATCCAGCCAGCTGCCAAAAAAAAAAAAAAAAAAAAGCAGAGGGAAGAAAAGTCAAAGCAAGAGTTGCTCATATCTCTGCTCTGCATGGGACCCACCTTATAAGCCTATTCATCATAACATTAGGTGCCATTTATGGAGCATTTTAAGATACATGTCTTACATACGTACAACAGCTGTTCCCCAGTCCCCCATCCCTGGAGACCTAAGAGGTCCCCATATAAACTGTATTAGTTTTCTATTGCTGTTGTAACAAATGACTACAAACTTAGTGGCTTGAAACAACACAAGTTTATTATTTTATAGTTATGTAGGTTAGAAGTCCAACCTGTTCTCACTGGGCTAAAATCAAGGTGTCAGCAGGGCTGGGTTCTTTTCTTTCTTTCTTTCTTTTTTTTTTTTATAAAGATGACCGGTAAGGGGATCTTAACCCTTGACTTGGTGTTGTCAGCACCACGCTCTCCCAAGTGAGCGAACTGGCCGTCCCTATATAGGGAACAGAACCCATAGCCTTGGTGTTATCAGCACCACACTCTCCCAAGTGAGCCACGGGCTGGCCCTATGGGCTGGGTTCCTTTCTGGAGGCTCTAGAAGATAATCTATTTCCTTGCTTTTTCTAGCTTCTAGAGGCTGCCAACATTCCTTGGTTTATGGTCCCTTCCTCCATTCTCAAAGCCAGCAACACAGCATCTCTCTGACCCTGTTTGCATTGTCACATCACTTTCTCTGACTCTCTTCTTCTGTCTGTCTCTCTCTTCCACCTTTAAAGACCCTAGTGATTATATTGCACCTACCCAGATAACCTTGCTATTTTTTTTTTTTTTTTTTTTTTGTCTTTTTCGTGACCGGCACTCAGCCAGTGAGTGCACCGGCCAGTCCTATATAGGATCCGAACCCGCGGCGGGAGCGTCGCCGCGCTCCCAGCGCTGCACTCTCCCAAGTGCGCCACGATAACCTTGCTATTTTAATGTTGCTGATTAACAACCTTAATTCCCTCTGCAACCTTCATCCCATTTGCCATGTAACATAACGTATTCACAGGTTCGAGGGATTAGGTCATAGACATCTTGGGGGGTACTATTATTCTGTCTACCACAGTAACCAACAGGGAGTGACGGGAACCATGACAACCCAGAGAGCAGGTGTTCCTTCTAAAGGGGGCAACTACTACTCAGCTCTAGCTGATGTCATCATGCATGATATAGGTTCAGTGTGGCTGTCTGCCAATATTTGTAATGAAGCTGGAAAAATCAGATTTTCAGGTGACGCTTTCCAATTTTGAAGTCGTTGTGCAAGCCAAAAAAAAAAAAAAATCTCATGGGCTAGATTTGGCCTGAAGCCACCCAGGTGTGACCTCTGGGTGCACCTCCACCCCATCACTGGCCATGGTGAGATGATGAGATGTTCTCAGACGTTTACAGGCTCTGCAGGCTCTGGGGGATGAGGAACCAGCTGGGCCTGGAGGTGGGAAGGAATGTGGTCAGGAGCAGAGCGGGCACTGGAGGGGGCGCCTCAGGGGAAAGTTCAGAGGGAGAAGGGACCAACCATCTCCCTAAGGGACCAACCATCACCTGCAGGAAGCAGTGGTGCATCAAAGGGTACAGGAAATCAGACTGAGACCGACCTGACGAAATCAACGAGAGTAAGGTGAGCTTTATGCCTCGTGGCTTCAGAACAAATCAAGCACACCCTTTCTGATTTCAAAAGGTACCAGTTCTTCCCCTTCCCCCCAAACAAGCAACCTTGGCTGTGAGGAGAGGACTGGCAGGCTGGGGGATGACAGGGCTGCGGGTGAGAAGGAAGCTTTTCACCTTTGCTCTTTTGTGCTTTTTGAATTTTGAACCAGGTGAAAGTATTACCTATTGAAGACATTAAGTTGAAATCCTTTTATTCATTTAAAATATTTTGAAATACCACAGTTTACATTAGAGGTAAAAACACAAATGCAGCTGTCACAAGGACTCTACTGCACTTCCATGAAGATAGTATGTGTGGTCTCATTGCAGGATGGTTTAGAAATGGTGGCATATTCATAAATTTGGCTAATCACTCTGGACCAATCACCTTTCATCTAAACTGATGGCCGCTTTTCTTTATCTTCACATGCTAGGACTTGAATAAGCCAGGCTGGTATCTACTTGAGTTCTATTCTAGTCCATTCTGAATGGCACAAAGCTAAGGCTGTGCATTAGGCCTACCCCTTCTACACTGTGTGACCTTGAACAAATTACTTAACCTCCCTATGCCTCAGTTTTCTCATCTGTAAAATGAGAAGGATAATAATACCTATTTTATTGGGTTGTCATGAAAATTAATGAGTTAATGTGTGTAAAGCACTTGAAAGCACAAAATCGAGGCCCATAAATGCTGCCTCTTCTTATTAACTATTTTCACTGTTCTCTTAACCTTGTTTATTTTGAGTGGGGGAATTATTATTATTATTATTATTATTTTGGAAAATGCTGGATTAAATTTATTTTATTTATTTATTTATTTATTTATTTTTTTAATTTTATTTTGTCGATATACATTGTGGCTGATTATTGCTCCCCATCACCAAAACCTCCCTCCCTCCTCCCTCCCCCCCTCCCCCCCAACAATGTCCTTTCTGTTTGCTTGTCTATCAACTTCAAGTAATTGTGGTTGTTATATCTTCTTCCCCCCCCCAGTTTTTTTTTTTTTGTGTGTGTGTGTGTGTGTGTGTGTGTGTGAATTTATATATTAATTTTTAGCTCCCACCAATAAGTGAGAACATGTGGTATTTCTCTTTCTGTGCCTGACTTGTTTCACTTAATATAATTCTCTCAAGGTCCATCCATGTTGTTGCAAATGGCAGTATTTCATTCGTTTTTATAGCTGAGTAGTATTCCATTGTGTAGATGTACCACATTTTCCGTATCCACTCATCTGATGATGGACATTTGGGCTGGTTCCAACTCTTGGCTATTGTAAAGAGTGCTGCGATAAACATTGGGAAACAGGTATAACTTCGACTTGATGATTTCCATTCCTCTGGGTATATTCCCAACAGTGGGATAGCTGGGTCGTATGGTAGATCTATCTGCAATTGTTTGAGGAACCTCCATACCATTTTCCATAGAGACTGCACCATTTTGCAGTCCCACCAACAATGTATGAGAGTTCCTTTTTCTCCGCAGCCTCGCCAGCATTTATCGTTCATAGTCTTTTGGATTTTAGCCATCCTAACTGGGGTTAGATGGTATCTCAATGTGGTTTTTTTTTTTTTTATTTTATTTTGTCGATATACATTGTGGCTGATTATTGCTCCCCATCACCAAAACCTCCCTCCCTTCTCCCTCCCCCCCTCCCCCCCAACAATGTCCTTTCTGTTCGCTTGTCGTATCAACTGCAAATAATTGTGGTTGTTATATCTTCTTCCCCGCCCCCCCGGTTTGTGTGTGTGTGTGTGTGTGTGTGTGTGTGTGTGTGTGTGTGTGTGAATTTATATATTAATTTTTAGCTCCCACCAATAAGTGAGAACATGTGGTATTTCTCTTTCTGTGCCTGACTTGTTTCACTTAATATAATTCTCTCAAGGTCCATCCATGTTGTTGCAAATGGCAGTATTTCATTCCTTTTTATAGCTGAGTAGTATTCCATTGTGTAGATGTACCACATTTTCCGTATCCACTCATCTGATGATGGGCATTTGGGCTGGTTCCAACTCTTGGCTATTGTAAAGAGTGCTGCGATGAACATTGGGGAACAGGTATACCTTCGACTTGATGATTTCCAATCCTCTGGGTATATTCCCAACAGTGGGATGGCTGGGTCGTATGGTAGATCTATTTGCAATTGTTTAAGGAACCTCCATACCATTTTCCATAGAGGCTGCACCATTTTGCAGTCCCACCAACAATGTATGAGAGTTCCTTTTTCTCCGCAGCCTCGCCAGCATTTATCGTTCATAGTCTTTTGGATTTTAGCCATCCTAACTGGGGTTAGATGGTATCTCAATGTGGTTTTGATTTGCATTTCCCGGATGCTGAGTGATGTTGAGCATTTTTTCATATGTCTGTTGGCCATTTGTATATCTTCCTTAGAGAAATGCCTATTTAGCTCTTTTGCCCATTTTTTAATTGGGTTGCTTGTTTTCTTCTTGTAAAGTTGTTTGAGTTCCTTATATATTCTGGATATTAATCCTTTGTCAGATATATATTTTGCAAATATTTATTGAGTGGGGGAATTATTAAAACCGTAACATCTTAAGACATGCAATGTAGGTGATCTCAAATGAAGTGAATTTAAACTCTGTTCCCCCAAATCCTTAAAAGCACCCTTTGAGGGGAGTATCATTGTCTCCATTTCATAGATAGGGAAACTGAGGCTTGGAGAAGGTAAGGAGTTGCCAAGGATACTGAGTTTGGAGATAGGGACTTGAGCCAGGTTTTCTAGACTCCAGATTCCACAGCTTTCAACCTGAGGCTGTCCATGGTATAATTACAAAGTGACAGGACTGAGTGTGGCAGTTGGTTTTTTGGTTTGCTTGGTTTAGGGTCAGCCCCTCCCCCTCACAGACCCAGATCCAGTAGATTCCAGGGTGGGGGTCAGGTCAGGTCTCTGGCTTATATTCTGGCCTCAGCTTTGGAGCCAAGTTCCTCTCTCTCCTGGGAGAGAGACAGGGATGGGGCGAGAGTGTCAGCATGTGGAGATTGCCACAGATGACCCTGGCCTAGTTGCTGCCTGAGCTTTCTCACGAGGAGGCTTTCCCAGCATCCCAAATCTACCCCAGACCCTCTGCTGCCTCCCCCAACTCTTGCCATCTAAGAAGCAGTTGTTGCAGTTTGAAAACATGGATGGTACCAAACTTGTGGGCTAAATGACCCAGAAAGATAGAGGGCACTGCCCAAGCAACTCCCAGGGAGCAGGAGAGCCCAGAGGTCAGGAGCACAGATTTGCACAGTTTTTTTTTTGTTTTGTTTTTTTAAAGATGACCAGTAACCTTAACCCTTGACTTGGTGTTGTCAGCACCACACTCACCCAGTGAGCTAACCGGCCATCCCTATATGGGATCCGAACCTGTGGCCTTGGTGTTATTAGCACCACACTCTCCCAAGTGAGCCACAGGCTGGCCCAGATTTGCAGGTTTAAAAGCTGGCTCCTCCACTTCCTAGCTGAGTGGTCTTGGGGAAGTGGCTTCACCTTCCTGAGGTTTCCACAACTGTGAAATGGAATATAATAGTATCTATCACAAAATTGCTGGGAAAAGTCTTCTTTTCTTTAAAAAAAGGCTTCATTGAGGTACACTTTATATACCATAAAATTCACTCACTCTAAGTATACAATTCAATGATTCTTGGCATATTTATAGAGTTGTGCAACCATCACCATATCAATTTTTGAATATTTTCATCACCCCCAAAATTCCTGTACCACTCCCCTTCTCCTCCCAAGCCCTATACAACCACTAATCTACTTTCTGTCTCTATAGACTTGCTTCTTCTAGAAATTCCATATAAATGGAACTATATATTATATGGTCCTCTGTGTCTTGCTCCTTTCACCCAGCATAATATTTTTGAGGTCCAGCCATGCTGTTACTTGTATCAGTAGTTCATTCCTTTTATAGCTGAATAATATTCCATTGCATGAATATACTACGTCTTGTTGATCTGTTCATCAGTGGAGGGCCTTTGAATCATTTCTGCTTTTTGGCTGTTATAAACAATGCTGCTATGAGCATCCCTGTACAAGTCTTTGGGTAGACATATGTTTTCATTTCTCTTGGGTAGATACCTAGGAGGAGAATTCTTGAGTCATATGATAAATTTATGTTTAACTTTTTAAAAACTGCCAAACTGTTTTCCAAAGTTTTCCATTGCCATCAACAATGTATGAGGGTTTGTCAAAAGAATTAAACGAGATAATTAACATAAAGTGCTTAGCATAGTGCATGGTCATAGTAAATTCTCAATAAATGGTAACTAGTTCTAATGGACAGGTCTAGTTACAGTACCCAGAGTACTGCTGCTTCCTTCCCTGAATAAAGTGACAAAGTGGAACTCATAAAGATGGTCACTCTGAAGTATGTGACCAATCTTTCCTCCCACTCCCAGAAGTATGCTCACATTCTCTGCACTCCTTAGCCTGGCATTCAGAGCTCTCCAGACACCCCAGCTCTCCAGACACCCCAGCTCCATCTACTTATCCATTCTTGGCTAGTATTGACCCCACCTCCTTGCTTCTGCCCAGTCAAGCTGATCAGCGCCTCAGCCCCTCTGCTCCTTCCCTGCCCTCTCCCTCCTGTCCTCCTCCTGCCTTATCTTCGTGTATCAAAATCCCATCTGGCTTCGAGGCTCAGCTAGAGCGTCCTCTCCTCTCTGTCTACCTTGACTTTCTTTAACTAACTACATCAGCCTTGTCCAATCGGTAGCCACTAGCCATGTGTGACTATTGAGCACTTGAAATGTGGCTTGTCCAAACTGAGATATGCTGAATTATAAAACACACACCAGATTTTGATGACTTAGTATGAAAAATAATGTAAAAATAATCTTTTTTTAAAAATTAATTATATGTTGATATAATGTTTTGCATATATTGGGTTGGGTAAAATATATTAATTATATTCACTGTCCTTACTTTTTAAAAATGTGGGTGCTAGAAAATGTTAAATTACGTATGTGGCTCTCATTTGTGGCTTGCATTATAGTCCTATTGGACAGCTTTGATGTAAAGCATCAACATCATAATAGTTACTATTTATTTAGCACCTATTTCTTACATTTTTATATCTGTTATCTGACATAATGCTCACCACAATCCTGTGGAGTGGATATTATGAATATCTCCTTTTCACAGATAAGGAAACTGAAGGAGTGTGTGACCTCCCCAAGGTCACAGCTGGACACTGGCAGATTCAAGATTCAAACCCAAATCCTCTGACTCCAAACCCCATGCTCTTCCAGGGAATTTTGCTGCAAACTATTAAAACACCAAAAGCTTTGGGGGTCCGTCTGGGGTGTCTTTGGCTGAGGTTGGGGTGTCTTTATTTGGGAGTCTGGCTGGGGTGTCTTTGTTCTTTGAATTAGACCAGCTCTGCATGGTAATGAATCATGCTAATCAGAAATCCTGACTGAATGCTTCTCTTTCATAAATACAAAATGAGAAATCTGATTAATTAATATAAGCAATGAATTTGGAATAAATCAGATGTGGGGATCTGTGGGTGGAATAAAAGGCTGAGGATCACTGATCTAAAAAAAATCTCATTTTACAGGTGGGGAAACTGATGCCTAGAGAGAAGGGGTTTGCCCAGGGTTGTCAGTGACAGGCAGAGCCAAGGGCAAAAGCTGGGTTTCCAGGATCCCAGATTGAGCTTCTCGTGTACTTCACCGGCTTCACGGGGAAGGTCTCAGCCCTCAGCCACCTGGAAGCCCTTTGTCTTGAACCAGCTCCCTTCCTCCCCCAAGCCTGTCCCAAGGACTACAGAGGAGGGGGCCAGGAGACCCAACCCATTTCCCATCAGGGTCCCAAGGCCACCATCCGGTCCTGGGCCAGGAATTCCTTTCAGAGACTGAATTAAACAGGCGAAAATAATTCTGAACACTTGGAGGCCTCCAAGAGCCCCAATTCCTACCCTATCCTGGTCTGGCTGGCCAGGCTTCCCCGTCTCCCCTCTGCCATCTTCCTGGGCTCCCCAGACTCCCTCTGCTCAACTCCCATGTGCGCTCACACGTGAGTGTCGTGTCGGGAGAGGGATGATTCGACACACTGCCCACATCCCAGGTCCCCTCTTCCCAGCCTTCTCCAAACAGGACAAATGGCGACCGAGACGGTGCTAAATCCATCATCCCTTTGAGCCAACCCAGGAGGGCCGCAGCTAGAGGCACAGAGAAGAAGCCACCAAGAAACAAGGGGACACAGAGGGTGCGTCGGAGACAAAGGGAGAGAGAAAAAGAATGAATGTACAGACCGAGATAAAGACACGGTGCGAGAGACAAGAACAGAAATGAGCCAAAGCGACGGAGGGGAAGGTGGAAGAGAAAGGGGGACTCAGGAAAAGGAGAAGAACTGGAAGAAGACAGAGAAATCAGAACTGAGAGAAAACGGGTCGAGGGCGAGTCACAGCGGGGGCGCGATGGGGGAGAGAGACCGAGCCCGGGGCGCGACAGACGCTCGGCTCGCGGGCGGCGCCGGGTTTGGGGCGCGGGGGTCCCGGGGGGCGGACCCTCCTCCCGGCGCCTGGCCCCGCGGCGGCGGTGCGAGCAGCCACATTCCTCCGGGTTTCCCACACGCTCGCCATCAAAGAGTCCCCAAAGCCCCAGCTTTTCCCGCGCCCCTCCCCCGCCAGTGGCTGGAGAAGCTATTTTTCACCCCCTCCTGGTCTTTAATCTGTTGTGGGGAAAGAAAGCGGCTTTTGTTGAACGAGGGGCTGCGCGGGGGGCGGGGAGGGGGCGCCGGCGATTGTGTGTCCCGCAGCTGCGCGCCCGGGACCGCCGGGGGTGGGGGCCGCCGGGGCGCGGGCAGGGCCGGAGTGGGGGCAGCCCGGGCGCGGGGTGCAGGCGGGGAGGGTCGCGGTGGGTGAGGGAGTGGAGAAAAAGGCCACCCGGGTGCTCCAGCCCATTGTCCTCTTGGCCCTGTTCTGCAGCTGGCCCGGCCAGAGATTGGGGAAGATGGACACATACTGAAGGGTCACATATCCAGGGAAGGTCATATGCTCAGGCGGGGGCCACAGCACTCAGGGACACACAGCACACATTCAAGCAGGCTGCACACGCAGGGAGAGACACACACTCTCACCTGGGGCCCAGATCCAGAGAGGGGCAAACAGCACACGTTCAAGGAGGAGCACACTTACTCAGAGACTGCGCCCCGTGCGCACACACACAGCCTGACACCATAAAGGTCTGTGAAACGAAATGAATTTCAAATAAGAGTTCCCCAACTTTTCCCTCCCCTATTTCTTGTTAAGACAGTCCCCCACTCTCCAGCATTTGATTCCTTTCTCCCTCCAGTTGGAGGCCTGGCTCATGCTTTAAAGCATAAGCTCTGGACTTGGGGCAAACCTATACTGCCTCCCACAGCTGTGTGACCTTGGGCAAGTCACCTCACCTCTGTGAGCTTCAATAGATGTGAGGATTGAGGGAGATAATACATGTAAAATGCCTGGCTCATGACTGGCAGTTGGCAAAAAGTTATCCCTCCTAAGCCTGCTGATTCTTGAGTCCCTGTAATGGTTACACTCAGAGACAGCTTTGGCCGGCAGGAGGCTCTCTCTGAGCGTACCCCTGCTTCTGCTTTCTGGCACCCCTGCATTTCTAGCTCTCTGCATAGCTCTGGCCCAGCATGGGGTGGGGAAGCCCTTTCCTCTCTGGCAGGGTCAGCTCTGTCCTCAGCCAGATCCTGCCCCACTCAACCGCACTACTCTCCCAGCCTTTCAACTACTGCTGGGACCTAGGCTAACACAAGACAGTATCTGGGCAGGGTGAACACTGCGTTTTCAAGGCCTGTTTTTTACTTTCATCATTTCTTGCCCTGGACCCCGTCATCTTCTTAAGGCCTTTCCTGAACTCCCATTAGTGGAGGCCCAAATCCAACTGTCAGTATCTGTCTGCAGCAAAGAACATTATGCTTGGGAGTCATACAATCAGAGTCAACCTGCATTTGAGTTTTAAATTGCCTGTCTAAGTGGTCTCCCAAAAGTTATTACTAGAGTGAAACTAAATTCAACAAATCTTTACTCAGTGCCAGACACTATGGGGGATTACTGAGACCAGTAAGGGAGACAAATAAGATTTGAATACAAAGCCGGTGAACTATATGCCCCATAAGGTGGTCGGGAGTGTTCAACGAAACCGTAAATGAAAAGTGCTTTGGAAATAGCAAAACCTGTTCAATGTATTCTTATAATTCTTTTCCTTTTGCTATTTGTTAAGTCAGAGTTAAATTCCCACATAACCTACTAACGCTCTACAAAATCTAGACGTTCCAAACTTTTCCCTTAACAGAGAATGAGGCAGTGGCTGTCCCTGTCTGTCTTTGGCAGCCTAGAAATGCTAGAGGGAGCTAGTCCTTTTGTGTCTGGACACTGTGTGCAGCTTGAATGTCTGTCTCTGTCTTTGTGTGTATCAACATTGGAGGCACAGGCCTGCATTCAAATCCTGTTTGTTGTCTGGAAAATGATAATAATAATACCTACCTGAAAAACTCTAGGGTAGTTTATACAAGACAGAATTTATAAAGCACCCAGCACATGATAGGTCCTCAGAAAACAAATTCCCTCCCTGCTTCCCTGTGGTTGCCTACCCCTCCACCCCAAATACCAAGCCAACCCTTGGACATCCCATCGTTATCACCTACCTGCTGAAGTAAGGGGTTAGTTAACTTCAGGGTGGTGTGACTGGACCAAGCTTTGCTGGCTTTGGACTGGAAAAGGGAGAGAAGAGGGAACTAAAGCTGACTCCTAAAACAGGAGTAGCCATGAACATCCCTTAAAGCATGGACAAGGAAGAATTTTTTGACGGGTGGGGAAAGCTATAAATTTCCAATGCTTTCTGAGTTTCTCTGTGTAGAAAACACTGTGTTCCCCTAATATCCCCAACACCTCAGTCTCTGACTTTCTACTTACTGGATCCACCACACCCCCACCCGCACCCCGGCTTTTCTCTCTCTGGTGGAATAAAACCCTCTCAGGTTCAAGCTGCCTTCCCAGGAGGTCCTTCGCAAGTACAGAAGAAAAGCATAGGTGCAGAAGGACACAAGCTTTGAAGACAGGCAGACCTAGATGCAAATCTTTCATCGGCTGCTCAGTATCTATGTGACCTTGGGCAAGCACATTAACCTCTCTGAGACTCTGTCTCATTGTTTATAAAATGGGTTAATGAGAAAATAGAAGGCAAATAGGACTTGTCAAACAGGACTCCATGGATGATGGTCAGGGTAATGTCACTGAGTGCTTCTGAGCTGTAGAGTAACACATCTTTGAGGCCCCTGAAATCCCCATCCCTCTAAGTACTCATGCCTTAGATCCAGATGCTTCCCACATTCTCCTTCTCAGTATTTTCCACATTCCTGAGAACAGCCTCAGCAGAAACCAGTAAACTCACCTGGCACTGCCTATTCTACTCAACAGGGGCTACATCACATCATAGCACATAAAAATAACTAATTGCTTCCCACAGCACTTTCCCTCCCTTGTCCCCTTTGATCCTCCCAGCTGTGAGGTAGATGGATATTATTTTCCTCCCGATTTTATAGAGGAGACAACTGAGGCAGAGTAAGGGTAGGTCTTCGGGACAAGGATTTGAGCCTTGATTCTGAATCCCCTGTGCTTTCTTTCTGTCTCGTGAGTCTCAATTAGTACTTTGGGATCCAGCCTCACCAAGGGGAGAAGAAGAAGGGGTATATTCTATGTGCATGGCTGAAAAGTCCTCAGCACACCTTAACAGGCACCTTGTGAGCAAACAAGTACATATTAGGAAATGCAGCATCTGGGAACGTTCTGAGACCACAGGAGACCACCCTAATGTTAATGAGAATTAGGGGGCAGAATGGACAGGGAGTCAAATGAGGTGGAGGCCGGGGTCCTAGCTACATGTCAGTCACTGACATCCCAAGTAACCTTGGGCAAGTTTCTGATGTTCCCTCTCGGTCCCCCCTTCTTCAACATATGATAAGATAGAAACTCAGTGTAGGCAAAAACACATCTGCAATCCTCATCATCATTACTGTGGCTTTGAAAACAACAGCTCAGAGACCCCCACTACCACCACTTTAAAAATTTTTAAAGACAAAACAATATAACTTAATAGTTCTGCCAACTCCTCAAAAAATCAGAGCACAACACTGATTTTTTTTTTTCTTTTTTCTTTTCTTTTTTTTTTTTTTTTTTTAATTTTGGCAGAGGAAGATTCTGTTCCTGGAAATGCTTACAAAATGATTCCTGACACTGGGAGGAGATAGTTAAAAAAAAAAAGAAGAAGAAGAAAAAGGAAAATTATATACATATATAGAAATACATAGATAAAGGAAGAAGACGGAAAGAAAAGGAATAAACAAAAGAAAGAACTAAAAGAGAAAGTTAAAAAAAAAAAAAAAAAGACTTTAAAGGGCCCCAATTCAAGGAACGTTATCAAGTTCTTAGCATCTGCAATTCACAAGGCGCTCGCCCATCGGGGCGGTGCAGACCCCGCCCCTTTCTCGGGTGTCGGGCGCTCATTGGTGGGGGAGGCAGTCGCCGGCCGGTGACTGCCCGAGGAAAGGTTGCCTGGGACACGCATCCCTGTGTGAACGCATGACGTCCCACCCTGGCGCCAGGCTGTCTGGGGCTGAGTCTTAGATCAACACAGCTGTGGGACCGGGACCCACAGCTGGGCAAAGGAGCGGATTCCTCAACAAAAAATAGGATTGTGAGAAAAGTTCTGAAACAAAAACAGCGCAGACAAAAGCCTTAATGACATCCTTTCATAAAAATAAAAAATGCAAGAGGGGGGAAAACGCTGGTAAAAGGAGCAGAACTGGGAACAGAAAGTTCAGAGGCATTTGGAATAAGAGGCTGAGGCCCCGCCACCGCTAAACAAGTTGCAGAAGGTCTGAGCTAGCCCGTCCAGTCCGCTGTTGGGAAAAAGAAGTCTCTTGGGTTTAAAATCTATTCGGTGTTCCCAACCATGGCCTGCTTCTTTCAGAATTAGAATCTTAGATTGGAGAGGACCCTTAAAAGTCATTTGCTTTCCCCCACCCCTTCATACAGCCCCCCCCCCCTTTTTTTTTAACAGAAAATAAGGCCCAGGAAGGAAGGAAATTCATCCAAGGGCACACTGCAAGTTATTGGCATGGACCGGACAGAGTTCTGCTTGCTAATCCCACCGCGTCTTTCTGCCTTATGTCACACAGCCCATGGGTATTTCAGCCTGGAAGCATCCTGGAAAATAATAAATGTGAAGGTGCTTTTCAAACCATAAGCCTGAGGCATCAGTGGTAGTAATGGAGAAGGGAAAAGGGGAGAAGAGAATCTGGGTGGATGGATCATGTACCACACATACCTGGCCCCATGCTGGGCCCCAAGGCACCAAGGAGACTGAAAGATCAGTTGGAGAGAGCATGTTAAGTGCCTTGCGAGAAGAGGCCTTCGATAATTATTTGTCGAATGAATGAGGTAGGTCCACTTAGCTCCATTTTACAGATGGGAAAATTGAGCACAGAGACTTGATTTACCCAAAGTTCACACAAGTAGTAAAAGAGCAAAATGGGGATTTAAATATAAGTCTGCCTGGCCCTAAAGGCTATGATCTTTCTAGAACCTCCTGGGCTTGACTGTTTTGCACAGAAGTCTACATGATAGGAAAAGAAAGAATCGTCTACGAGGGTACTTCAAAAAGTTCATGGAAAGAACCGTATCATCTTTTAATTCTATTTTTCCAGAGCCACCATGTCCCCTGCCCATGACCAAACAGCTGGCACTTGACTTCTATAGCATATATAGACTGGCTTGTCTACTCACAGATTATTTTCTCCCTCTTTCTTATAGGAAAGAGGCTGTCCTTGAAAACATTAATATTCTAGGAAGAAATCTTCTTGGGACCCAGAGCCCTGTGGTATGATGGAAAAGAATGAGGCTTCAGGACTGGCTCTGCTCTTACTTATGGTGTGATATTGGACACTTTATATCCCCTCTTTGGGCCTTTTGCCATCCCACACTTGTCTGTCCAAATTTCACAAAGCTTTAAGGCCGGCCCGTGGCTCACTCGGGAGAGTGTGGTGCTGATAACACCAAGGCCATGGGTTCGGATCCCATATAGGGATGGCCGGTTAACTCACTTGGGAGAGAGTGGTGCTGACAACACCAAGTCAAGGGTTAAGATCCCCTTACTGGTCATCTTAAAAAAAGAAAAAAAAAAAGATTACACGACAAATTATTGGTAGAGTTGGCATGTTGAACCCCAAGCTCCTGACTCCAGTCCAGCATCCTTTATAACTATTTGAGTCTCCCCTAATTTTGAGCTCCCATTGTCCTGTTAATCAGTGCCGCACACTATTGAACTCTTGTTTCCTGTGTTAATCTTGTCTCCCCAAATTGTGAGATTCTTGAGAGTAAGAGCCACTGTTTTGTGCGAAGCGACTCCATAAATATTTACTAACTGATTGATTAAGAAAGCAACCATTGGGGGAATCCCACTTGGTCACTTCCAAGATGGAAACTAGCATCTTGGAACTGCAGACTCCCAAAAGTCCTGGGAGGTGACAAGAAGACAAGCAAAGAAAACTGAGCGCAACATCCTGTTGCAATCCAAGGTTTAGCTTGCCTTCTCTACGATCCCTTTCCTGGTCTCTCACATAGGGTTGGAGCTACTTCAGCAGGGCTAAGAATAATCAAGTCCAGGTGGCCTGCCCTTCCATAGCAGAAAGAAACAGACAATAGAGCGATGAAATTAACCATTGTTTTCTGCTCAGAGGTGTGTTGAAAGTGGGGGGGAAAAGGGGAAGCGAGAGTTAAAAGAGATTTGCTGACCCAATGGGGGGCTTCTAAAAGTTTATGTAAAAATCGTTCCTTCTGTTCCCCCGAATTTAAAACCCTGTCCAAAATTCTAATCAAACGCACTTCCAAAACACAACTGGGCATGTATTTTGCTCCTTACGAAGTTCATGGGGTGGAGGGTCCGAGCTCTTTTCTTTCCCAACGCAAAAAAGCATAGTTTCATGCTGCTTTTTTTCTTTTTTTTCCTCTTTTCCCCCGTTGCTCAAATAAAGTGTTTTTTACTCAAACCTTCTTCCCCCCTCCTCCTTCTGCAATCTCAGCGCCTAGCCCAAATCTGTTTTCTTCATTGTAACCTCAGCTTCACCGCAATTAATTTTTTTTCCCTCTGGTCACAAGATAATTCCTGACGCCAGTGAGTCTGGAGGTCAGACGAACAGCAAATTGGGGAACAAGGCGGCACTAATTCCTTACAAGTTTCTCTTGAAAAATCTTTTGCTTGAAAAAGGGGGGGGGGGAAAGCTTCTTTGCTGCTCAGGGATTTATGACCTCGGAGGAGCTGCGGGTTCGAACCAGTGTTAGGCTAAGGGCGGATTGGCACGGGACAGGAGGGGCACTGCCAGGAAAAGGCAGATTCTTAAAGCTAATGGTTTTAAGTGATTTTTTAAATCCTTGCTGGCGAAGAGGCCCGCCTCTCCCCGGTATCAGCGCTTCCTCATTCTTTGAATCCGCGGCTCCGCGGTTTCGGCGTCAGACCAGCCGGAGGAAGCCTGTTTGCAATTTAAGCGGGCTGTGAACGCCCAGGGTCGGAGGGGGCGGGGCCGAGGCGGGCTGTTTTGAATAAAGGGGCGTGCCCTCGATCGGGCTCTATAAGTACGGGCGCCGGCGGGCGTGCACGCGTTGCAAGCTGCTCTAGGACGTGGTTGGGTCTTTGCGTGTTTTCTCGACCTCCGGCTTCACTCCCCGACATGAAGGCGCTGAGCCCGGTGCGCGGCTGCTACGAGGCGGTGTGCTGCCTGTCGGAACGCAGTCTAGCCATCGCGCGGGGCCGCAGCAAGGGCCCGGTGGCCGAGGAGCCGCTGAGCCTGCTGGACGACATGAACCACTGCTACTCGCGCTTGCGGGAACTGGTGCCCGGAGTCCCGCGAGGCACTCAGCTTAGCCAGGTGGAAATCCTGCAGCGCGTCATCGACTACATCCTCGACCTGCAGGTGGTCCTGGCCGAGCCGGCCCCTGGCCCCCCAGACGGCCCGCATCTCCCCATCCAGGTGCGCTTGGGAGCCGGGGCGGAGCTGGGCGTCCGGGTCGGGATGCTGTGGGACCCCCAGATTTCCCGAGTTCTTTGCGTAACTCTCCCCTCTTTTTTTCTCTTAGACAGCCGAACTCGCTCCGGAACTTGTGATCTCCAACGACCAGAGGAGCTTCTGCCACTGACCTGGCCGTCCTGGCACCTCCCGGTGAGTATCTTCCCCTCCCGGAGGTAGGGAGGCGTAAATGGCAAATCCTGGCGTTGGCAGGCTTTTTCGGGGATTATCGCTCTCTCTTTCGCTTTAGGGAAACTAAGGCCTGGAAGGAGCAAGAGACATGCCCATAGTCACATCAAATGAATGGCAGAATCGATTTCCACTTAATGTGTATTTCAGCCTTTAACGCATGTTGTTCCTGCCCTGCCCCAGTGGCCAGAGATCCGGGAAAGTAGGCGTGGGTCCTACTAAATAGGTTTTCTGCTACGAGTCGTAAAGGGAGCTGTGTCTTTGCACCCTCCCAACTAGTGTCAGTTCTTAGGGGAAGGGTTAGTGCGGGCTCCGCCTGTGGTCCTTTGGCGCCAACTGGGTGGGGGCAGCGTGGGGCGCGGAGTTATCAGCTGGAGGTAGAGACCAAGTTTCCTCCCTGGCGCCGGCCAGTCTGCCTCGGCGCGCTCGGCGGAAACTGACGGCTCCCTGGTCTTCTTTCCTCCCCCGCCCAGAACACAGGTGCTGGCGCCCGTTCCGCCTGGGACCCCGGGACCCTCTCCGGCCGGAAGCCCGAGGGCATGGATGGGCCCCAACCTCGCCCGGCCCATTTGACTTCCCCAAACCCCTTCCTGGAGGCTGGATCTGGAGCCCAGGAGCAAAGGACTGTGAACTGGGGTGGCCCGAAGAGCCAGAGCTAGTTCTGGTCACCAGCTGGGCAACATCACCCTGTCTGCACCCCATTCCCAAGTTTTAAAGACAGTCTCTTCAGAGTGTGGAGGTGGGGGAGTGGCTGCTCTCCAAACTCTGCCAAGGCAGTGGTAGAGCTGGTCTTCTGGTCTTTTTGGAGAACGGCTCTGTTGCCCTAATTATGAACTCTATAATAGAGTATATAGCTTTTGTACCTTTTTTGCAGGAAGGTGACTTTCTGTAACCATGCGATGTATATTAAACTTTTTATAAAAGTTAACATTTTGCATAATAAACGATTTGTAGACACTTGTGTATATAATTTGATCAGACGGCTGTCTCTGCATTCTCTACTACTTTTCTCACATGGCTGAATTTAGGGGGAAGTATCTTTCTTGGAGCTTGGAAGTAAACTCCTTAAGAGGGAGATAGAAAACTCCCACCTGAAACGGGTGGGGGCAAAGGGTGGAAAGGGCTTGTGATGGGAGCCCTATATCAATTGAGAGTTGCATGCATTAAAAAGATGCTGGCCCTGACCCCTCATTTTACAGTTGAGGGAAGAATGGTGCAAGCTCACCCAGCAAGTTGGGGGCTCAGGCAAGTTGAGACCACAGTTCTCAGGTCCTTGGAGACCTAGCAGTGGCTGTGCTCTTCAATGTGATTAATTATTCATGATGCCTTTCTAGCAGCGGATGTGGTTAAGAGTGGACCCTTGAGTTTGTCTCACCTGGTGCCCAGACTTGGGTGGCAGTTGATAGACCCATTTCAGACATGAATGAACTGATCGCTTGGACCTGGTTTCATTTCCTTCACTCTCTGGTTTGGCTTCCTTGTTGTCTTCCAAAGTTGGAAGAAGAGAGGAGAGGGGTCTCTTTCCTCAAATCCAAAGCCACTTTGACAAGGATTTGGAAACTGGTTGGGAAGTACTGGTACTAATTCCTCTAACACTAGGTAGTTGTAGACTCTGATCCTGAGCTGGGAATTTGAGGAAGAGTCCCCACAGCCCTTCATCCCTTCTGGTGTTCCTACATCACCTCCATTGGGAACCGACTCTATAAGCATCTTTATTCCTATTTTAGAGATAGGGTAATGGGTCTGAACCAGGTTCTCTCACAGCCCATCGAGAGGTAGAGATAGGATCTGAACCTTAACTACAGTGACTGGTGGACAGAAACAGGTCTGGGACTGGCCATTCTATGGGCCAGGCCTGGGAGTGGGGCAGAGGGCAAGACCCCAACCCATGCTGTCCGCCACCTAGTGGCTCCCCGGGTGGGCTCCATCAGGAGCCAGGCCTCAGCTGTTTATATGATCTCATCTGTGTATTGACCCCTGGCATAAGTTACTTACATATTTCATAACAGATCATATCATCACCCTGCCTTGACCCTGGTGAGAGCTTTATGGGGTGAGCATGGGCATGGAGGGAGGGCAACCTCTGTCTTTGCCAACCATCCTCCTATCTTAACTAGTGGTTGTTAACCTGTTTGGGTCCCAGTGTCCTCTCATGATCTGACAAAAGGTATGTACACTCTTCAGAAAATACACACACAGAGATATACACCTTTGCAGACCAACAACAGATCTCCAATCCCCCTGGAAACCCTCAGTCCCCAGGTGAGAAACCCTTGCCCCAAACCAAGTGCAAAACCCCAGCTGGGTTTATGTTGGATTGTTTTTTAGGTGTGCTGTGCTGGCTCTGGAAACAGCCACACATGGGTGCACAACTCCCAGCTCTGCCACATACTAGCTATATAACTGCAGGCTAGAGACTTTGCTTCTCTTGAGCCTCAGTTTCTGTACTTGTGAAAGGGAGCTGATCTTGAGGAAGCAGTTCTGTGGTGCCACATTACACCATGAATTGCAATGGAGCCAGGCACTGAACTCAATGTCCTGTACCTTTTTCCACCACAGCATGCTGCCTCCTGCTAGCTCAGGAGCTGCAGGTTGTGGCAGCCTAGAAAGATCTGCAGCGCTCACTTACCATGTGACAATGAGCAAGCCACTTCACCTCTCTGAGCCTCTCTCCTTTCTCCTGCCCTGCTGCCTCCCTGGATGGAAGATAATGGTGGGAAAGTTCTTTGAAATGCATCACACACCTACGAGGTATTATTAAGCTAATTCCAAGGAAATTGCCTGTCAGGACTTCCAGGACTGAGCTGTTCAGGTGGCCGGGACAAAAGCTTAGGCCAGCACGCCAATCCATTAGTCATTGGAGAGTGAAAGCAATTTGGCCCTAGGTCAGAAAACTCTCAGAGAGGACAGTCTTTCGTCATAATCACTTATCAAGTGCCTACCAGGTGCCAAACTCTTACTTTATCTTAATTTTTTTCTAATCTTCATCACAACCCAGCAAGGTGGGTACCATTGTTCCTGTCTTACAGAGAAAACAGAGTCAGAGAGGCTGAATAACTTGATCCAGGTTACACAGCAAGGAAGTGGCAGAGCAGAGTTTAGGAATCCCAGCTTCCTCTAGTTCAAAGCCTATGTTCCCGCCTCTACTTGTGATCGGCTCTTTTCCCTCTCCATTCCCTGAACCTGACACATATTTAGACCCCAGTGGGTGCTTGTTGAATGAAAGACCTAAGGCCACCCCAGGTCTCCCCCATTCATCTGCGAAAAGGGGATGACGGTACCTGCTTTCCAGGTTTGTGGTTCGGATAAAAGACAACGTGCCTAAAGTGTCTACCAGGCTCCCTGTATTACAAAATTCACTGTTAACTCAGCGTCTTATGCTCATAATCGCATGCCACCTTCCCAACAGCTCTGAAATAGACATTTGGGAGCTAATAATAATAATAATAACAATAACAAAACAACAACAACAACAACAACAATAATAATAATAAAGCTCGGAACAGGCGAAGTAACTTGTCCGTGGCCACACAGCTCCTAAGTAACAGAGCGGGGATTCAAATTCATGCATGTGACACCAGAAACGGTGCCCTTTCGAGAAGGCTAGTTATGGCTTTCTAGCTGTGGATGCGGACAACCTTCAATTATCTGTCTTCCTGGCCTCATCACCTCTCCAGGCCACCACTCTTTTCCGTCCCCCAGGCTACACCCTAAAATCCCGTCGCTCTCTTTCCCGCAGAGCTGCTCCCAAGGTTTCCCTCTGAGCACTCCCGAGCCTCCCAGGAGAGAGCAGCTCCCCACCGGCGGCTTCGCGGCGCCCGGGACGGGGCGGAGCCTCGGCCCACGTGGCTCGGAGCCCGGCTGGGCGGGGCGGAGCCGGCCCGCGCTCCCCCCGCGGGCCCTGGGGGCCGCTCGCAGGTGTTCGCTGGCGCCCGGATGTCTGAGCTCTGGCTCCGCTCTGGCTCCGGCTCCCTCCGCAGCCTGCGGGCGGGGCTCGCAGCCCATCCGGAGCCTCGCGGCGCCCCCGTCGTTCTGCCAGCAGCGCGGCCTCCCAGTTCCCAGCCTCCCCGCCTGGGGGGGCCCCCCACCCAGCCGAGTCGCTGACCCCACTGCTCCCCTGCTGCCCCCAGCTGCGCTCGGGCCGCTGCAGCCCCGGCGCGCCCCCACCCTGCTTCCTGCCTAGGCGGCTTTGCCCGGCCGGCCGGGCGGCCGCCCTGGATCGCACCCCGTTCCTTCCTTCCTTCATTCTTTCAGGCAATTCGCATTCCTCGAGCGCCTGCGACGTGCCCCGCACAAGGCCTCTGCGACCTTCTCAGTGTGGCCCCGGGCCCACCAGGCTCCTTCGGGAAGCCTCTGCCCTCCGCCCCCGTCTCCTCCCCACTACCACCCCCTTCTCTCCCCTGTGATGTCCTATATCACTCACAGAGTTTAGCACTTAATTGTTCTCTGATTATTTCTCTAGTTACGGGTCAGTCGGTGGCAAGGTCAAGGGGTCGCCTAGTGACTGACCCAGACTGAAGGGTCAGACTGTGACCAGAATTGGGGTTCAGCCAGTCAGTGGCAGGGTTTGGGAATAAGCATATGGAGAGGTTGGCAGTAGTCAGCCTGTGGCCTGGATTAAAAGGACGAGGTGCGAGGGTCAATTTGTGGGTAGTGTCAGTGACCAAGGTTAGTGAGTCAGTCTTTGGGTAGAGTCAGTGGACAGTGAAGATCAGAGAAGTAGGTCACCTTGAGACCAGAATTTGAGGTTGCCTTGGACAAGCCAGATAAGGAGGGGGGAGTTCTCTGTAGCCTTCTGAACTCAGACTTCACATCCCTCCATGGCTGGGGACTGACCATAGCCCTGCTCCTTCACCACCCAAGCTGTGGAGCTGTCTTTCCATCTGGGGACATTCCTGTCCTCACCACCCCCCTGCCCTTACTTTGTACCAGATGCTGCAGGCAGAAGCCCTTGCTGAGCCAGACTGTTGTCAAAGGGAGCCCTGGCTGTCAGTAACGCTGGCCAGGGTCGGGAGGCCTTGGGCTTTCTGAGGACCCCACCCTAGAGCCACCCATGTTTAGCAGGGAAGTTGATGCTCTTCTCTGTGCCTTCTGTCATTTGTTTATACATATGCAGACTTCAGGAATGGAAGGGCCCTTAGAGGTCACAAATGTGGCCCAGAGAGGGACAGGAGCCTGCTCAGGGACACATAGCAAGTTAGTAGTCAAGACAGGACTTGAACCCAACCTCCTAGCTTCCTATCCAGGGCTCTTTCCATGATGCTATCCCTAGCCTGAGCAGGGCTTGTTTTTCCCACTTTAGAGATGGGGCAGCTGAGGCCCTGAGAGGCTGAGGGATTCCCCCCACCCTCAGGTCTGGAAAAGTGAAGTCAAGGAACGATGAATCCCCAAAGCATTGTCTCCTTGTCATTGCCCACCCAGTCCCCTCCTTTCCATCCTCATTAGAAGCAAATGGAACAAGGGTGGCCAAGCATGAGTTGGAAGCCAGGCAGGGAGAGAACACTCTGTAAGAAATGCTGGGGAAAAGCTTAGCTGGGTTCTTATGGAAACATATGGAACTCATTACCCTAGATTGAGGTGGTCGCTGGCCAGCTGGCAGTTGGTCAGTTTGGGGCTAAAAGTGTGTGTTGTGTGGTAATAAGGGTATCCAAGACATGGCAGACTCCCCTGAATAACCCACCCACTCACTGATCCAGATTCTTCCTGAACCTTGTTTTGTTTCCAGCCCATGCCATTTCTAGCACCAAAAAAAGGGGATAATGGGGCCGGCCCGTGGCTCACTCGGGAGAGTGCGGTGCTGATAACACCAAGGCTGCGGGTTCGGATCCCATATAGGGATGGCCGGTTGGCTCACTGGCTGAGCGTGGTGCTGACAACACCAAGCCAAGGGTTAAGATCCCCTCACCGGTCATCTTTAAAAAAAAAAAAAAGGGGGGGGGGGATAATGAGGCACTATAGTTTGTGCAGAAATGAGGTGATGGCTTTGGGGACCATCAGGACAGATAACCACACTCCTGCCACCCTGACTCCCTACCCCATCAGGCCTGAGGCTTTGTAGGTCTTATAGTGGATCCAGTGTGTGAAGAGTTGATCCACTGTTCATGATCCCAGCTTCCGTCAAGGGTGGTTCATTCTGGTGAGCCCTGAGGAAAGTGTTCAAAAGAGGCTTTTCACTAGCGCTCAGCATTTTTTTACAGTCTAGGTGGTAACAGGGGCCTTAGGAGCTGCTTCCATTTCACCCCTATGAGGCTCACAGATATTAGGGGACCTGCCAAAGGTCACCCTGGAGTAAAGCCTTGCAAAGGTCACCCTGGAGTAAGAAGCCCGGAGGTCTCCAACATGACCTCCAACCCAGTGCTTTTGATGTGTGCAGCTCTTTTAAAACTTTGTACAAATCAATGCAGCCTACAGAATTGGCCTCTCCCAGCCATAGCAGCAATCCTGGTACTTTCTCTCTGTGAGTCTGGGTATCAGACAGACACTGGTTGAAATCCCAGCTTTGTCGTTTATCAGCTATGCCATCACAGGTAAATTATTTATCCTCTCTGAGCCCTACACGATTGATGTGATGATTAAATTAGATGACATATGTAAAGTACCTGGCTCTTGGTAAGCCCTGGGTGATCCCCACAATGCAGTCTTCTGGGCTTGGTGTCAGATTCCTAACATAATTCCTTCCTCATCTTTCCAGGATAGCAATGCTGTTGGCATAATCCAATCACAGTATCTCAGGACTGCCTGTTCAGCATGTGTGCTCTTCAGAGTCCTTTCACACACACCCAGCAGCACCCAGTCTGCGGGACAGCCGAGTGCCTTGGGGAATAAATAGGAATGAAGGTAGGGAATTAGCCCAGCCCCTCCACTCCCAAGCTCTGCCACTTTGGACAAGCTCCTTCACCTCTCAGAGCCTCAGTTTCTTCCCTGTAGTACTCTGAGACTCCTGGAACCTGTCCATAGAGTGGTGATGAGGATTTACTGAGGAACTGAATGGAAAGGACCTAGAAGCCTGCCAGGCACTCAAGAAGTGACAGCTAGCATTACTATTCCCATTTCACAGATGGAGAAACTGAGTCTCAGAGCAAGGAAGTGACTCAGACAAGGTCATGTGGAAAGACTCCTTCACAGACCTGGGGATAAACAGCCAGATCTTCATGCTTCTGGTCATTGTCTACCTACTATTTTCTCACTGGGATTTGTAATGATTCCATGACAAGTGTGTTTCAGCTGGTGGAGGGACAGAGCTTCACCCCTGTGAGCCTGTCCAGTCTCAGCCTAACCCAGAACCAGCTCACTCATGAAACCATAATTTCCAGAAGAGAAAGGGAGTTGGGGGGAGGGAGATCATGACCCAGAGGCCAGAGACCCAGGAGGCCAGAAGTATTGCAATCCCGGGTGATAGCAGCAGTTTTGTGATCGGTCAGACCTGTGTCCAAATCCTGTCTCTGCCACTTCTTAGCTGTGTGACCATCTACATGAACCCCCTCTCGGAGCCCTAGTTTTTCATCTCTAAAACCCAGTGGTACCTCTGTCATTGGGTTGTTGTAGGAATTAAATAAGACAGTGAATACCTGGCACAGGTGAGCTGCTCACAATTGACAGCCCTTAGAATTCTATCAAGAGGAAGTCGAGAGGGAGCCAGATTCTTCTATATCACCATCCTCATGTGTAAATCTTGTTGTAAATCCTCTGTTGACAATGGTACAGATGTTCTAATATTTGGCTGTTGAAATGCCTGTGTGTTCCCACTCTCTTCCGCTTACTAGCTGTGTGACCTTGGATAAGTGACTTAACTTCCTTTGTTCTCAGTGTGTGCAACTATAAAATGGGGATAATAATAGTCCCTACCACAGATGGTTGTTGTGAGGATTAGTTGACATAGCGAACTCTTAGATTAGTGCTTGGCACATAATAAGAATCCGCTCCCCTCCCCCAAATGCTAGTTGTCATTCATTATCTTAGCACACTATGTGAAGTTGGTGTTCTCATACTTTCTATAGCCATCTGTGTTTTAATATAAAATCATGATGTCTCTCTTTTTTATTTTTTGAGTAAAACCGATATTTCAGGACGATGTATCAGATTTTTATCACATGGCTTTGTGAGACCCGGCACCCAGCCAACTTCTCACACAGTCACACATGTGTGTACATGAGCCCACATGCCTGCAGACACACACACTTTGAAGGCCATGCTACGCTGCGCTGCTTCCCAAATGGACTGAAACAAGCCCTCTTACCTTGAGGAGCCAGCTGCCCACTCTCCTGCCCCCTCATCACGCTCTGCAGAGTGAGGCAGGGAAGGGTGACGGCCTCGCAGCAGCCGCAGCACATTCCTTGGCAAATCTGACCTGGGGGGAAGTCCTGGCTCCAGCTCTTAACCTGAGTGTCAGAGCCTGGGTTCCAGCCCTGGCTCTGTCCCCTCCTTGCTGTGCAACCCTGGGCACATAGCTTCACCTCTCTGAAACTTGGCTTTTCCATTTGTGAAAGGGGGCTAACCATTTCTACCTTTTGGGGTTGTTGTAAGGATTAGGGAAACACATAGAAAGTGCCAGGCACAGAGTTGTTGCTCCATAAATGAGAGTTTCCAAAAGCCTGGCTCATTTTTTTAACTCAGCGAAAACTATCTTTTATATATTCTTTAATAAAACGGTGCTATAGTCTATGTGCCTTACATAATTAACATGCTTTATTCCTTTTAACACATCTGTTCATCCAATAAAAGTGTTTTCCCCTGTAAAATTGCTTTATTTATTTCATATCTTATTCATATTTTACAATGTCTGGGCAAGTCACTGAAGCCCACTGAGCCTTGATTTTTTTATCTCTAAAATAGGAAGGAGCTGGCCAGTTGGCTCAGTTGGTAGACGTGGTGCTGACAACACCACGGTTAAGGGTTCAGATTCCCCGGACTGGCCAGCCACAATAAAATAAAATAAAATGGAAAAAAAAAAAGCCTTCCTGACAAGGCTGTTTTGAGAATTCAACGGCATGGTCTATAGAAAAGCGTTGAACAAATGAGAGGTCTTTTTTCACACCCCTTTCCTTCTCTCTAGGCTGAATTTCTCAAAGACAGGAGGGAGTTTTATTTACCTCTGTATGCCCAGCACTGAATAGGTAATAATAAATTTAGTAATAGGCCGGCCTGTGGCTCACTCGGTAGAGTGCGGTGCTGATAACACCAAGGCCACGGGTTCGGATCCTAATAGGGATGGCCGGTTTGCTCACTGGCTGAGCGTGGTGCTGACAACACCAAGCCAAGGGTTGAGATTCCCTTACCGGTCATCTTTTTAAAAAAATAAATAAATAAAATAAATAAATAAATAAATAAATAAATAAATTTAATAATAACAGTGACAATGATAAAAACTTTCATTTATCGAACACTTACTGTGTGTGAGGCTCTGTGCTAAGTGCCTCGTCATGAAAGGACAAGTGATAGACATTTAAAAGCTTTTGGTTCTTTCTGCTGATTATTTATTTATTTACTTTTGGGCAGCTGGCCAGTAAGGGGCTAAGGGAATCCGAGCCCTTGACCTTGCTCTTATCAGCCCCACTCTCCCAGGGGACCTAACCTGCCAGCCCACCGCTGGTCATTTAAACGGTGAAGGAATTGTTTTACTTTTCCCTTGGGCAAGTTCTACATTCCATACTGCAGACAAATTAAATTTATTCTTGGGCCTTATACATTGTTTGGACAAATCAGTTGGATAACAATAGCAATCCTTAGTTTCCTTATCTTGAAAATGGGGCTAATGATCAACTTGCCTCATATAAAGGTGTCGCATAAATGGGACATAAATGACAATAGCTTTCCATTACTCCTTCCTTTCCTCCCCACCTGCACACGCCCTTCCTTGGAGAAAAAGGTGGTGAGTGTGCAAGATATTAAAGTGGATGGCAGAGAGCTGAGTCCCCTCACCCCTCTGGGCTTTGTTTCTTTTGTGGCAGGCCTTTCTGGAATAATTCCCTGATTCTGAGACCTTCCAAGGCCCAGCTTAAGTCTTGCCTCCTTCAGAAAAACCTCTCTTAGCTGCCATAGCACCAAAGATTTGACCTACACAAATCCCACATGCCCCTGTGATCATGTGTTCCAGATTCCAACGAGATTTAAGTCCTAGAAAGCAGGGTTGTGTGTTAGTGGTTTGATTTCTATTTTTCCAAGCACTTTTTTTTTTTCATCATCATCTCATTTCATCCTTTATAAACCTTTCAAAATCCCCAGTCATAAATGGGGCAGCTGAGGCCCAGAGAGAAGGGCTTTGGATAAGACCACAGAGTGAGTGATAGAACTGTGACCCAAGACATGCCATGAACCTATCTGAGCCCAGATACTCTCTGAGCACCTTCTTTGAACTAGGCTTTGTGCTTGGTGCTTCACTGCAACAATTTCATAAAGCAGGTGTTGTCCCCACTTTGCCAGATGACGAAACTAAGACTCAGGCAGGTAAAATAATTTGCCCAAGTCACACAGTCAGTAAGGGACAGAATCGTGATTTGATCATGGCTAACTGACTCCAAAGTGTGTGCTTTTTATTTAATACCTGGAGGCCTCTCTACCAGCAGCTTTGCTGTTTCAGAGCCTTGAATTTGCTTAAGTAGCCCAACAGGCGGCCTCTCTGAGTCTCTAACGGTAGTGTTGTATCCTAAAGCAAGGAGCGATTACCAGGGCTGACCCCTGTGCCCAACTCAACCCTAGCAGCTGGGGCAAGGGGGCTCACAGAGCAGGGCACACAAGGCCCCTGCTGTAGCACTGATCTGCATGAAGTGCCCTCCTCTCCAAAGCCCATTGTCTCCCCAGGAGACAATACAGATAAAGGACCTAGCCTAGTGGGCTGCCTGCATCAATCTGTAACCATGGAAACCCCTCCGGAGACAATTCCAAAGTCCTCCCTGCTTCCCCCCACCCTGCAGCTGTGGTTCCAGGAACCCAGCCTCCAGCAGGAGAGGAATTGCTGATAATTGCTGCCCCCCAACCACTATGACCACCAAATGGGACACAGCTGGGCCCTCCACCACACACATCCCCCCACCCAGAACCAGCGTGGGGCCTTGGATGGATTTAAGGCCTAAGTCTTATTTCTTTTGTGAGGATCAGCTCCTTGAGGTTCCGCACTGACGAGGTATATCCTTGATTCCAGGGCTGGGCCCAGGGGAAAAAGGACCCAGCAGAATTCTCAGCCACTGAGCAGTCAACCAGATGCCTGGGAAGGGCTCAGGTCTTCAGCATGTGACTTCCCTCTGGTGGCCAGTTGCTGCAATTGTCAGTTGTGGCTCTGGAGAGAAAAATAATGAGCTCTTCCTGTTGGGTTCTTACTGTGTTCCAGAGGCCCACACATCTAACCTGATCTTCACAACCACCGTGGGAGGTGGGGTTTCTTACCCTACTCACATACAGCGGAGTGATCAAGAGAGTCCTGGCTCAAAACCTGCCCTACCATTACCAGCCCTGTGGCCTCGGGCACATTACCTAAATGCTATGAGTCTCAGTTTCTCCATCTGTAAAATGGGAGTGATAACACATACCTCATAGGGATGTAATGAGAATCATATGAGTGAAGGTTTGTAAGCCTTCAGAAAGGTGACCCACACATAGTAAATATGTGTCAGGGCCCTGACACTCCTTAAGCTGTCTGCTTTCAGGCATATCATTGAATTACTCCTGGCCTCAATTCCTTCACCTGTGAAATGGGGCTAATCCTGGCTTTCTCATAGGGCTGTTGTGATCACTGAAATGAATCTGGAGTGTGAATGTGCTTGCTTTTCTATTATGAGCATCATTTTTGATCTGCCTGAGGGGCGAGGAATGATCACAGGGGTAGGGAAGGGTACTAGGGGATGGAAGGTGGGTTAGAAAGTGAGAAGTTATGCTTCTCTTCCCATCGGCCTGGAGAAGGAGGTACATGAGGATTCTGAACCCTGCAATGACCTCTTTGGCCCCACAGGGCCCCTAACTTGGACTTTCCCCTCCTGCATAGCCACAGACAGACTAACAGCGGCTAGAGACTTTCCTGGGAAAGGGTTTTGAGTGATCTCTCAACTATTCCAAACACCTTTCATTGAATTTGGTTCAATAAGCAATTCTTGTGCTTTTATTCTGCAATTGGTGCTGGGCTGGATAGTGGATGTGAAGATAAAGAAAAGGAGCTTAAATCTGGTGAGGAGGGCAGAACATAAAAACAACTATAATTACAATGTAAAAATGATGATAGATGGAGATTCCCAACAGGAGGTAGGGAACAGGGGTCATCCAAAAGATGGATGGGGCTGGCTGATTAGCTCAGTTGGTTAGAGCACAGCCTTGTAACACCAAGATCACGGGTTTGGATCCCCATACCAGACAGCCACAAAAAATAAAAAAGGATGATGTCAGCTATCACCACCCACACTGGGGCCAACACCACTTGGATTACAAACATTGAGTGTCCTGCTTATTTCAAAAGAGTTCCGAGTCTTCTTTTTAAAAGAGGACTGGTAAGGGGATCTTAACCCTTGGTGTTGTCGGCACCATGCTCTCCTGAGTGAGCTAACCAGCCATCCCTATATAGGATCCGAACCCGTAGCCTTGGTGCTATCAGCACCGCACTCTCCCAAATGAGCCATGGGCTGGCCCTTGAGTCTTATTTTTAAACGTTAGCTGGATTCTGGATTTTGCTGTCCTAGGTTTCAAGTCTGTTAGTCTAAAGAGTTAAAATACATCCATTTTTATTGAGTGTTGTTTGAAATCACGTGTGGATATGGGGTACACAGCATTCTCAATGACTTGTTTAGCTGGTTTAAAGAAAGAAAGGAAGAAACTTATGTCTTAGAGTAGGACAGTTTTTCCTGGTGGAAGAGGTGGGGCGAGACATCTCAAGCAGAGAGAATAGCATGGACAAACAGAGAGGTAGTCAAAAGAGTGTGTTTGATCAGAATCGAAGGCCCATGTGTGAAGGGGCTGAAGACCAGAGGGGCCAGGTCAGGGGAAGGGGGATGTGGCCAGGCCATGGTGGGGAGCTACTTGCCAGACCTTAAACTAGACAGTGACAAGGCCAGGTGTGCATTTTAAAGAGATACCATGGGAAAAAGAGAGAATAAATTGATAATTACACGATTGTAGGGGGTACCACCCGAAGCTGCTCTGGGCATCTCTCTTGGGACCTGAGATCGATGACCCTCCTCCAATGTGGGGCCACCTCCATAAGCCCCAACATTTGTGAAAAACATCTCCAGGGTCTGGAAACATCTGGAAAGAATCTGGCCAATTTGGTAGCCCTGGCCTTTTCAGCGGGGCTGCTTCTTTCGCATCCTTTTTCTCCTCGTCCAGCCCATAGTGGGTTATCTTGTTGAGAAGATAGCCTTGTAGGCTTTGGCGCGTGCCAGAGTTCACCTCTAGATGGCAGCCTTAACCTTTAAGCCCCACCAGCTTCCACTCAAAGGTCTGAGAGAAGGGAAAAGGAACTAACAAAAAGGAAGGGCTTACTATGGGCTGGGCCAGGCGCATTTATTTATTGAGACGCACAACCTCCCTCTCAGATGCACATCATTATCTCCATTTTACAGTTGAGAAAACTAAGGCTCAGAGGGGTGAAGTCCCCAGTCCAAAGTCAGATAGGTGGGCACGATGGCAGTTGGCTTCTCCGAGCTTCACACTCCTCACCTGTGAAATGAGACTGACTCACCTCTGGCAACCACTAATCTGCCTTTTGTTGCTATAGATTTACCTATTTTGGACATTTCACATAAATAGAATCACACAATATGTGGCCTTTTGTGTCTGATTTTTTTCACTTAGCATGATGTTTTCAAGGTTCATCCATGTTGTAGCATGTATTGGTACTTCATTCCTTTTTATGGCTGAGTAATATTCCATTGCATGGATTATGCCATTTTGTGTTTATCCATTCATCAGTTAGGTTGTTTCCACTTTTTGGTTATTATGAGATAATGCTGCTGTGAACATTCATGTACACATTTTTGTGTGAACATATGTTTTCAATTCTCCTGGGTATATACCGAGTAGTGGAATTGCTGGGTCATATGGTAACTCTATGTATAACTTTTTGAGAAACGGCCAAACTGTTTTCCAAAGCAGCCACACCAATTTACATTCCTACCAGCAATGTATAAGGGTTTCAATTTCTTCATATCCTGGCCAACAGTTGCTATTGTCCATCCTTTTTATTTATTTATTTATTTATTTATTTATTTTTTATTTTTTTTTTTGTCGTTTTTTCGTGACCGGCACTCAGCCAGTGAGTGCACTGGTCAGTTCTATATAGGATCCGAACCCGCGGCGGGAGCGCCGCCGCGCTCCCAGCGCAGCACTCTACCAAGTGCGCCACGGGCTCGGCCCTTGTCCATCCTTTTTAGTTTTTGGCAGCTGGCCAGTGTGGAGATCCAAACCCTTGACCTTGGTGTTATAAGGTCCTCCTAACCAACCAAACCAACCAGCCAGCACCTTGTCCATCTTTTTGATTTCAGCCATTCTCGTGGATGTGAAGTGGTATCTCATTGTGGTTTTGATTCTCATTTCCCTAATGACTAATGATGCTGAGCATATTTTCATGTGCTTATTGGTCTGTGTGTGTGTATATACATACATATATACACACACACACACACACACACATATATATACACACACATATTTTTTTTTTTTTCTTTTTTTTGAGAAATGTCCATCCAAATCTGCCTTCTCCACAAATTTCGGTGCACACACACACACACACACACACACACACACACACACACAGAGATTAAACACAGAGCCTATTCACGTCCCATCCCAGATTCACTTCAACACCATGACTCTATGAGACAGCCATCATTAACCCCATTTCTCAGATGAAGGAACTGAGGCCCAGAGGAGTGCAATGATATGCCCAAAAGCACACAGCATAGAGAGCCCATGGGCCTCATATTCCAAGAATTTTCCAGTAGCAGAACTTCCCTGAAGCACCACTTATTTCTTTTTATTTTTTTTATAACTTTTTTCTCCAGTTACCAAAGTAATACACGGTTAGTGTAGAATAGGAGAAGCACAAAGAAGGTGGAGCAGAGATTTTTCTCTCTTCTTTCTCACAGCTACGATCTGGTTTCTCCGTGATTTTGGATTCATGTGAACAGGTGACGCACTGGGGAGCCCGGAGCAGCGGTCTGTGCCTTCAGACACTTGTATCAAACATTTTGTATCCTGATAAACAGGACTTAGAGCAGAAGGAATCTGGGGCGTTTTTCAGGAGAAGATACAACAGGGATGAGATACACCAACCGGAATGAAAGTTTGCTTTGGTTTGGGGACTTTTCTAGGGCTGTTTGTGCCTGGCTGAGTCAAGGACTTCCTCACTTACTTACTCTGTGGCCTCAGGCAAGTCACAGCTTCCTCATCCGGAAAATAGTACTAAGCATCCTAACTTATCCAGTTGTGGGGCACACTCTTTCCACCACCAACAATGTCTGCAGCACTGGAACCCCTGGTTCACTGGCAGAACATACCCTCTTTCACATGGGGTTCTGGGGCTGAGTTCTTTGTTCAAATAGCTCCGTGCCTTGGGAGACAGAGATCTGAGTTCAGATCCTGATTTCATCTTTAACCAGACATGTTTCAGTCTCAGTTTCCTTATCTGTCCAAATCGTACTTGTATTATAGAGTAGTTGGGAGGTTTCAACGAAATAATGCATGTAAAGTACATGGCTGGGTGTTACACTGAGGAAGTCCTCAGGACACGTGAGCTATTATCAACATTTACTACAGTCCTACTATGTGCCCGGCACACTCAGGGAGAAAGACACAAAGGTGAAAACAAAGCCTAGGTCCCGCTCCCAAGAAGCTTTCTTGGGTGTCTGACTTCAGACTCTTTGCTCCTGCCACTCCATTCGAGTTTGGCCTTGAAGAATGGATGATATTGGGTCGACCCCGTGCCGCACTCGGGAGAGTGCGGCGCTGGGAGCACAGCAGCGCTCCTGCTGCAGGTTCGGATCCTATATAGGGATGGCTGATGCGCTCACTGGGCGGCCAGTCACAAAACAACGAAAAAAAAAAAAAAAAAAAGAATGGATGATATCTGGGCACATGGAGATGGAGAGGAGGAGGGGCCTGGCAGTTATGGAGTCATATAAGCAAAGCCTGGGAGATGGGAAAGTGTAGGGTATATATGGAAAACTACAAGTATTTAAGTTTGGTTCTGTGTGAGTATCTTTTGCTCCAACTCACACAAACTTTAGCTAAAATATATTAAGTACCTACTATGCACCTAGCACCCATCTAAGGACTTTATATTCAACACCTTATTGAATCCTCACAGTAAATGAACAGGTCATTTTTGCCATCCCCATTTCAAAAATGAGAAAATTAAGGCTCAGAGAGGTCCAGCGATAAGACCAAAATCTCAACACTTGGAACAGATGGGGCAGGACTGAAGCTCAGGGAGGCAGACTTTAAATCTGTGCTCCACACCTCTTGCAGGAATTAGTTCCCAGGCAGTGAAACTCTAAAGCCAGCCCCAGCTGTGCAAAACTCAACCGCAGAGAGCTGGCTCTCAGCCCCCTTGCTGGCTTCCTTCTTTCCTCCCAGCCCCACCCTGCCCCCTCCCTGGCCCTGCGGCCCTGCTTCTTTCCCAAACTTGCTCTGCCACAATTCCTTCCAGGTTCCCTCATCTGTAAAATGGGGATAATAACAGTGCCTATCTCAGAGAGATATTGGAGGATCAGAGGAGACGCTCAAGGTAAAATGCTTAGAGTCCAGCACATAGTAGGTTCTTAATAAATATTAGCAATCATCATCACCATCATTGTTTAATTGTGTCTCCGAAGTCCTGTGAAATAGGCTGAGTGGTAGCATTATTCCTATTTTATGGTTGAGGATGAGATTAAAGGTGAGGCAGCAACTGTCCAGGGTTGCTCAGTTAAGGAAGTAGAGAGTAGGACTTGAATAGGGACCTCCTGACTTTCTGACTTCAGAACCCATTAACTTCTACCATCTTTTTCAGGAGGATGAGTAAATCATAATCAATATTTATTACCCACTTTCTGCATGCCAACCTAGGCCCTAGATGCTGAGGGTTATTCAAAGAGAGATCCAGGGCTGGCTGGTTAGCTCAGTTGGTTAGAGAATGGTGTTCTATAGCACCAAGGTCAAGAGTTCAGATCCCCCTACCAGCCAGCAGCCAAAAAAATAAAAATAAAAAAATAAAATAAAAGCAAAAGAGAGAGAGAGAGAGAGAGAGAGATCCAACTTAGACCCTTGAGGGAGCTTAGAACTTAACAGATATAAGAAAGCAAAACAAGGGCCAGACTGGCTCACTTGGGAGAGCGTGGTGCTGACAACACCAAGTCAAGGGTTAAGATCACCTTACCAGTCATCTTAAAAAAAAAAAAAAAGAAAGAAAGCTAAACAAACAACAAAAAAAGAACTTAACTGATAAATAAGGCATGAAAACAAAGCTTTGTTTGTGAGGCAGAACACACTAAGGGTCAAAAAAGGGCAAGAGGCACTCTGAGAAAAGGGAAGCAGGTAGGGAAGACTTCCTTAAGGAGGTGAGGTTTAAGCTGGGCCTCAAAGGACTAGTGAGACATGTAGACTAGAGTAAAGTGGTCTGTGTACTGGAGATAAGGTCAGAGATGTAAGGATAGCTGCCGGTTCATGAGGCTCCTTATGAACAGGTTTGTGCTGAAAGCTTTAAGTGCATTATCTCATGAGATTTCCCCAGGATCCTGTGAGGTGTTATTAGGGATGAGAAAACCGAGGCTCAGAGAGTTTACAAAACTTGCCTGGGGTCACATGGCAGGGCCTGGGTTTGAACCCAGGGCTGTGGCTACAAAGCCTGGGCTCTTAATGATCATGCATTATTGCCACCTTGTCCTCAATGATTTGATGAGATATTAAACTGGAGACCGACTCTGGAGGGCTTTGAATGCCAAGGCTCATACTTGCATTAAAATCACACAGCACCAGGCAGGAATCTGCAGACCTGGAATCTAGCAGCAGCTTCTAGCAGCTCTGCCACTCACTACGCAAGGTCACAACTTTGAGCTTCCCTAAACTGGAAAGATGAGGAATGTAAGTGGGTTATCAGCAATGAAGGTGAAGGTTTTTGTTTTTGTTTGTGGCTAGCTGGTAGGGAGATCTGAACTGTGACCTTGGTGTTATCAGCACCATGCTCTAACCAAGTGGCCAGTTAATGAAGGTTTTTGAATGAGGGAGGGAGCCTCTTGGGACAAAAGGATTGTTTAGAAGAAAACTGGAGATGTTCAGATATTTACTGTGTTGGGTCCTGGGACTATGAGGGGCAGGACACAACCTGGGAGAATGGGGGAGGAACAAACAAGGGTTCGGGGAGTGGGACTGTCCCAGATTCCATCGCCAGTTCTCAAGTCAGCGAATCTCCCTTTATTACCTGAGAGGCTCTTAGCCTCTCCATCTTTAACCGTAAGCAGAGATCATCATTCCTCTTCCCAGGATTGTTGGGAGTAAATTAAATAAAACAATACGTGTAATAATCTAGCACGGTGCTTGGCATACTGTAGGCGCTCAATAGATGTTAGTTTTCCCTATGAGGAGTTAGAAATTTTAGGCTCCGCCCCTCGACCCCCTGCCAAGAAAGAGAACAGGTTCCTGGCTTTCATTTTAGCGGGAAAGGGGAAATAAACGCATGTATGCTGGCTAAACAGCAGTGCAAACAAAGACCCTGTGGTCTGGGGAACGTACTGCTGGGTCTAAGCCCAGGTCAGGACTCCGCGCCAACATGTTTCCCCCCACGCCCCGGGGATCCGGGCCCATTTCTCAGCGCGCTCTGCGGTGCTGTGGCCGCCCTTGCAAAGTGCGTCCCGGAACCGCCCTCTGTCTCAGTTTGGCGGGTTGCTAGCGCCTGCGGGCGCCGGGCGACAGCAGGTGTGGCTGCGCCTTTAAGGAGCAAAGCTCGTGTTGCAATCGCCGCTGGAGGACGGCTCCTCTCCGCGGGGTGGCGCCTGTACGTGTTGCAGCCAACCGAAGCGCGGCATTTTCCGCGGGAGATCTGAATTTCGCGGCACGCAGTTTGGCGCTAAAAAAAAAAAAAAAGGGAAGAAGAAAAAAAAAGAGGCAGAGAAAGGCTCGGGGACGAGAGAGCGAGCCGAGAGGGAGTCTTCCTCGCCCGTCCGAGCACATCGTGTCTCCGCCGAACTCGCGGGCACCCCCGGACACCCCTCCTCAGAGTGGGCCGGACTCCAGGCACCGAGGCCTTCGGGGGCGCGGGGCCGTCCAGGGTCGCCGCCGCCCTCGGGGCGGGACAGCCTCTGGCAGTGCTGCCGCGGCCGCAGCCTCCCGGCGATTTCCAAGCGGCGATCTCCAAGTGCTGCTCGACTCGGCCGCGGGCCAGGAAGGGAGGGTCCGGCCTTGACCCGCAGGCGTCCATTGGCCGCTTTCCCCGGCCTCCTCGCCATGCCGGGGGCCGTGTGAGCCACTGCAGGCTCCGGAGCGCGCAGGTGCCCGCGGGCGCGCCAGTCCCGGTTGGGGAGGGGGCGCCGCACTCGCCATGCTGCGCGGGCCCCGGGCTCTGGCTCCGGCCGCTGGGCAGCCCCCGAAGGGGGTGCCCGCGATGAGCCCCACCGAGCTGTGGCCGCCCGGCCTCAGCAGTCCCCAGCTCTGCCCGGCTGCCAACACCTACTACTCCTCGCTGTACCCGCAGACGGTGCCTTCTGTCGTGGCGCCGGGCACCTGCCTCGACGCCACCCCCCACGGACCAGAGGGCCAAGCTGTGCGATGCGTGCCGGCAGGCCGGCTGCCGGTAATGCTGGAGACCCCCACGGTTTCCCCCTATGCTTTCCGGGTGTGGGAAAGGAGGGAGGGGCACCTGAGACCCAGTTTTAGTGAAGCAGGTCAAGTATGGGGAGGTAGAAGATGAGCTTTCAGTTTCCATAAAAACCCATTGCCCCCAGTATCTCAGTAGAAGACCCCTTGATTTTCAAACAATCTCATCCACTGTAGTGCAATGGAATGAGCACTGGATTGGGAGTCAGGAGACCCAGCCCATTACCCCCAGTGCACTATGTGATCTTAGGGAAGTCCAAAAGGCACCCAACATTGCTGCCACTCATTCATTCCTGCTATTGTCCAGGGCTTGGCCTGGGGATGCCCTGGTGAATTAAGACAGGGGGATAGGCCTGGTGGGTCTCTCAGGTGCAGTCTGGCTTGGACAGACTCCAAATTGTCCATTAGGCCAATTCCTTGCCAGGTATCTGCCCTAGGTCCTCCCCCAGGCCCACCTTCCCTCCCCTGCTGCAGCCAGTAGCAGACACAAGTGAGGACAAACCCCTGGGCTTCTGTTCAGATTGGCTGTTCCTTCCTCAAGCCCCTAGGCCTGTTGCCAGAGAAGACCCAAAGTGTGGTGGCACCAAGCTGCCGGCCGACCTCAGCACAGGGTGTGTTTGTGGGAGTGGAATTCCTGGAGACCTTGTGAATCGAAACAACCTTAGGGTGGGGGTGGAGTGAGAAAAGCCCTGGGGGGGTGGGGGTAGTTAGGGAGCCTGGTTTCTGGTCCTGACTCTGCCACTGATTCACAGTGTGTCCTTGGACATGTCTTGGCCCCAGTCTGGGTCTCGGTTTCTTTTTCTTAGAAATGCATGTATGCAAGAGGTTGCGGTGAAGCTAGCTCATCTCGGGGTCACTTCCAGCTCCAGGTCCTGCGTTTTGGAAGCAGGCTCCAGGGAGGGGAGATGAGGGTGTTCAGGTATAGGGCTAAGACCTCTGCCCCAGAGGCATCTGGTCACACCTGTGCAGTCAGCAGGCATGGACCCCCATCCATCTCTGGATGCAGGCAGAGTCCCCACTCCCTGCCAATGGAATGAGGCTTTGTCCACGTTCAAGACTTTAACCTTCCCAGAGCCCATTCCTGCACATTATTTTCAACTAGGAGGGCAGGAGGCAGGAGGGCTATTATCCCCATTTTACCAGTCAAGCAGCCAAGGATAACTGGGACTGGGTATCTTGTGTCCAGTATTTTATAGCCTAAAACGTTTTTGCACCTTGTGAAGTAGATGGTATTAGTAGCTCCATGTCACAGGGGGAAACTGAGGCACAGAGCGATGTGACCTGGCCATGGTCATACAGGGAGAAGGCGGGTGATCAGCAGTCTCATCTCTATGCAGCCTTGACTTTCCTCAATACTGCCTGACTTAGGAGCTGGGTGCCCCAAGGGGGCTGGGTGGCGGGCCCAGTCTCTCCACTGGCCAGCTGCTTTCAGACGCTGAGTTTCAGTAACAGCTGTGGTTTTGAACTGCTTTGAACCCTCCCAGAGGAACCCGAGTGCATCTGTCTATACCTCCCTCTGAGGGGCTCAGTGATCTTAGCAAGAATGGTTCTCTTTTACTGAACGCCTCTAAGTGCCAGCACTGCTTGGCACTCCTCACGTTGGTTATCTTGGTCAAGATGCCTGGGATAGGCATCTTGCAGATAAGGAAACTGAGCAGAGAAGTGAAGTCACTTGCCTAGTCAGAAGTTGAGAAGTGGGGAGTCTCCTTGCACTAGACCACCCTAAAGGCCTGCCAGGCCCAAAGCCAACTCTCCTGTCAGTCCCCAGATGCCCAGGGCCCCTCAGCCCCATGAGCAGACCTGCCCCCTGCTTACTCATTTTACAAGGGTGTGACCTGGAGCAGCTCCAAACCCAACCCTGGGTGTGGCCACTTGCTTTGTGGCTAGGCTGCAAAGTGCAGGGTGAGCAGGATTTGTTGGGGAGCTGCTGTTTAAAGGGACCTCAGGTACTGCCCAGGGATGGCAACCAAGTTCAATGGCAGAATGAAGCCCAGAACCGAGGTCTGCTCGCTCCCTGTCCAGTGTTCTTTCCACCACCCTCTGGAGAAGGCTCAGGGGATACTCATTTTTTGAGTCCCTACTCTGTTAAGCACATAGCATTATTCTGTTTCATCCCTGTAGAAACCTGTGAAGGTGGTGGGATTCTGTACAGTTCTCTTTTCCTTTTAATTTGTCCATATTTCCCAAATTTCCTCTGAGAACCATGAAAGGAAATAAATAGTTTAGCAAACAACTGTACAAGGCAGGTCAGATGAGGAAATGGAGACTCAGAGAGGCAAGGCAGGGAATCCCAGGCTGCCTGCTACCAACTGGCAGAGCTGAGATATGAAAGTGGGGCTCAACTCACTACATTTGCTCCTAACTCCCACCATCTAACTTAGGGCTTAGAAGAGACCTGGCTCCACTCTGTGTGACCTTGGGCAAGTCACTTTTGCTTCTCTGAGCCACAGTTGCCTGTAAGGATCTCTGACCCTCTGCACTTCTGGAGCTGCCTAAGGAAGGAGCTGTGCTCTTCTCCCTAGGGGTTGGCACGGTGGGCTTGAATCAAAACCAGGCCTTTAAGATCTAGCCAAAGGGGCTACCTAAGGGGGTCCAGGTTAGAGCCAAGCTGGCCTCTGGGTGTGGTCACAGACCTTTGTTCTACTCAGCTCATCACTGTCTCTTTTCAGCTCACCCTTGAACTTTCCCCTTGCTATACGCACCCCCCCATCACCACGTGAACACTTGCCATGGGCAAAGCGCTTTGCTGCACTGTCTTGCTGGATCCTCAGCAGACAGGGAGAGGACTATTCCCATTTTACAGGTGGCTCAAGAGGTCAACTGACTTCCCACCTCACCCAGCTAAGAAGTATGGAGGCCTAGATGCAAACCCAGGTTGGTCTGACTCCAGGGCCTGAGCTCAGGCTGTCCTTGACCTTCATCTTCCTGGGCTTGGCCTCTGCCACCTCTGTTCTGCAGGCTCAGCCCATCCATAGGCTGACTTTTCTCTGGGCAGTGCCCAAAGGTATCTGGGAGGTGTCTTTAGGTGGGGGACACTCTGCTGCTTAGGGACCCTGGGAGCGCAGGATAAGGGAGAGGGAGAGTGAGAGAAGGGGCGGACTGGTGTGTGTGAAGTGATTTGGGCATAGCCAGACCTTGGCCCAAATTCCAGCAAATCCTGGGGGAATGTGTGTGGGATGGAGCTGAGACAACCTGGTACATGGCTTTGGAGTCAGACAGACCTGGTTTCAAACCCTGGCTCTGCCCTTTGTCTGTGTGACCTTGGGTATACAGTTTAACCTCTGTGAGTCTCCATTTCTTGTCTGCCAAGAAAGATTGCTACTACTGATGTTGCAGGACTGTTATGAGCATGTGATAGGCCCAGCACAGGTATTCTGTTCAAGGTCCTCCCTCTCCTTCACTGCACTACAGATCGTAAGGTTCCTCCTGTTATGTGCTGGTGGTGGAGGTGGATGGGATTGGGGAAACTGGGCTGCCCCACCTCTGCCTCAGGTCAAGCTTGACCTGACCTTCCCTTCCTCTTCTTGCCCTTGGTATTCCTTCCAAGGGATGGATGAAGAAATCCTGGGATGGACAGCCTTGATCAGAATTGATAAAGGCCTTGGAACTCACCAAGCCTCAATTACTTCAGCTGTAAAATGGGAATTTTAGTGTGTTGGGAAGATTCAGAGAGGTGATGAATGTTGGAGCTTGGCTCAGGGCACGTGGAAGTTCTCTGCAAGTGACTGGACTTTTCTTTAGTGATAGGATGGGGTTAGATCCCTAGGATCTAGGATTTCACCAGTTGGGAGAGTAGAGAAGGAATATTGAAGATAGTCTTCAAGAGGAATGAGGAGAGAGGTGTTTGGATCATGTTCGGGTCTGGGTAGGGGAGGATAAGAGGAGCATCATATGCAGGTTCCTCAAATTAGTCCAGGAAGACTTCCTGGAGGAGGCAGGAGTTGGGGGACGGGAACTGACAGTAGGGAGAACTGTTATCGCACCCTACACCTGTCAGCCCAGCTGTGCTCAGCAGCGGTTAGAAGTCTCAGCCCTGCCGAGCATGACCCACTACCAAGTGTTAAAATAGGCCTCTTTGTCCAAGCCACAGTATGCGTGTCTGGGGGACTAGGGCATGGAGGAGAAAGGAAATAAGCTCAGTGACCCCCAGAAAGGTGTGTCAAGGAAGAGGCTGAGATTGGATTTTAGGGAAGGTTCTCTGCGTTTTCTGAATACCCACTGTGTGCTGATCCACAGGCTGAGAAATTTACAGAAGTTGCCTCCTTGAATCTTTACAATAGCCCCTTAAGGTAGGTATTTTCTGCCCCATTTTATAGAGGAGAAAACTGAGGCTCCTAAATGTGGAGCATTTCCCCAAATCACACAGTGAGCCTGTGAAAGAGCAGGAGATTCAAGACCAGGTCTCTGACCTGTGCCCCAATGCCCCAGCTCTGCCCTTCCCAGCCCTAACCAGCAGAGAGGCCCCTTCCGGGCCAGTGCAGCTCTAGGCCTAATTGGGGCTGGGTGGCGGTGAGGTAGAGAGGAGCAGATGGGTCTGTGGTTTGATTTCCCCAGCAGGTGTTTCCCAAGCTTGGCGGGAACAGGGAGGGGGAGCTGGGGGGCCTCAGCTGCTTGCCCTTAAGATACAGGGGAAGGATTTATTGTCTGCCCCTCTCGGCAAAGAAGAATGACAAATGGAGTCTATTCAGGATGCCCTGGGGCCAAGCCGGAGCCCAAACATGGGGGTGGAGGATGTTTGCACTGCTTCCCAATGTGGGCTCCTCCCTGGGGTGTGGCACCGAGCCAGGAAGTCCCCTGGGCCTGGGTGGATGCCCAGACCCACCCTGATAAGGGCCAGCTGTGGGACTGTGATGGGCGCCAGGTCTGGCTGGGCCAGCTGCTTCTGTAGGTGGGCCTTTCCCCAGCCTGATGTGGTTTAGGCCCCACCCACTGCTTCCTCCCTGTATCATCCTCTGCGTGTGGGGGATGGGGGTGGTAGCAGGTGTAGAGGCAGCCTTGGGGCCTGTTAAGGAACTCTGAGCTCAAATGCCTGGGCTGCAGAGGATGGGAGTTTTATTTGCCCCTCAGAAAACAGGACTTCCTCCCCCTGAAAGCTCACTTCTCGGGTCACTGATATTTCCTTATGAAGCACAGCAATGTTTCACCAGGACTGGTGGTAAACTGAGGCACACAGGTGGCTGCTGGTGGCCTCAGCACTTTGGCCCCATGTCAGGGAAAGGCTAAAGGGGGAATGATTCTCAAATTCTGCCTCTCTCTCCCCCCTCTCTCCAAGGCCAAAAGGAAGCTGGTCCTGGAGGGGATTGGGAGGCCTGTAGTCCCTGAATTCCGGACTCCCAAGGGGAAGTGCGTCAGAGTGGATGGCCTCCCCAGCCCCAAAAGTAAGTGGTGCTGATGGGGCATCTGGGGGTGGGGTGGATGGGGCAGAGGGCATCAGCCCTGCCCCAAATCATCAGGAGTAAAATTTATATCACATTTTGCCATTTACAAACATTTCCTGTGTGTTCTCTCACTTGAACCTTCCAGGTAGGTAGGATTATCCCCCTTTTACTGACTAGGTAACTTGAGACTCAGAGAGCTTGAGTGACTTGTCCAAGGTCACACAGCTAGTAAGTAGAATCAGGACTAGAGCCGGACATGTAAGCCTTGTGACTGCTTCTACCACACCATCCACCGCTCTCATGATCTCAACATGATGACCAACATTTTTATTTAGGAGCTTATTATTTTAACTTTTCATATTTAGTGCAATCTGACTTTTTCTAAAAGAGAGGATCCAGCTTAGAGAGAAGCAGCAGCTGACCAAGATCTTCCTCCCACATACAGAGAGCTAAATAAGTGATTCAAAGGGAGGTGAAGCTTTTATCAATCCGGCCTATGCCACCTCAGAGGTTTTTGGTGGGCCCTTCTTAAAGCTAAGTTGGAGGGGATTTCTGTCTCTTGATATTTTCAGTCGGTATTCTGGTTACAGCAGGAGTTTAAGCAATTGTGTTTGGGAGGAACGCTAGTTTTGGGGGTCAGACACCTAATGAAGAAAGTAAGGGGGTCTAGGCAGGGTTCTGACTCTTCTGTGAATACTAGTTGTCTCATCTGTAAAACGAGAGACAGCTAGATCAGGAATGGCAGGAAAGCTTACTCTCCAACTGATTGGTAGAGGCTGTCCAGAGTACTGTATTGAAGGATTCTAAGGCTCAGCAGTGAAAAAGAGTGTGCTCATCAATTAGTAAGGTCCGCCATGCATACAAAACTTGACAAAGCAGCCTGTGTGCCAAGTGCTTGCCATCTGTGTGTTAAAGGATTCTGAAGTCCCCTTCTCAAGGAATCTGAGACTCTAAAACTCAGGTTCCAGAACTAATTTGGCCACTAACTTGCTATATGACTTGCAAGTCACTTGATTGCAAAAGTCGTCTCGTGGTTTAAGATGCTGCAGCTGAGATGTGGTCTTGCAACACTGACCTCATTGAGAAAGGGACCTTTTTCATGCACCTGCACCATTTGAGGTTACTTGACTGATTCCTCTCACACAGAAAGGAAAAGCAAGTGTTTGTCTATAAAAATGTTCTCAAATCCAGGCTTGTCGTTCCCTCCCTTCCCTAATTCCACATTCCTGACATATAGACATATAACTGGCAGGATAGGGTAATGGTTAAGAAGGAAGACTCTGAGCCAAACAGCCTGGATTTGAATACCAGCTTTGCCACGTTCTAGCTGAGTAAGCTAAGCAACTTACTTAACCTGTCTGTGCCTCAGTATAGCCATCTATAAAATGGGGATGGTTGTACACCAACCTTATAGGGTGTTGTAAGGATTAAATTTGTTAGTATATGGAAAGCACTTAGAACAATGACCTGCAAACAGTAAACAGTTTTTGTTACTGGTAGGGCAGTCCTAAGCTGTGGTGGAAAGGTGCTCTAAACCAGCAGTCAGGACACTTGGCTTCTAGTCCTGACACTGCCACCTGACCGTGAGACCTTATGTGAATCACTTTCCTTCTTAGATATCAGGTTCCCCATCTGGACAATGGTGATGAACGATCCCCTGCCTCACAGTGTTCTGTAAACTGGAAAGTGGGTGATGAAGGGTGGTACTTAGTGGGTCCAGGTCAGTGGAGGAGGTTCTGCAGGCTGCCCCTCCCTGAGCTGGGATTGGACACCTTTCCTCCTCAGCCCCCAAGTCCCCTGGGGAGAAGACTCGGTATGACACATCGCTGGGGCTGCTCACCAAGAAGTTTATTTACCTCTTGAGCGAGTCTGAGGATGGGGTCCTAGACCTGAACTGGGCTGCTGAGGTGCTGGATGTGCAGAAGCGGCGCATTTACGATATCACCAATGTGCTGGAGGGCATCCAGCTCATCCGCAAGAAGGCCAAGAACAACATCCAGTGGGTGTGAGTACCTGGGCTGGGGCCGATGGTGCCATCCAATGGGTGCATGTGCTGTGGACAGAGCCAGGGACAACAGCCAATGGGCTTACATGCTGGGGGCAAAGCCAATGTATTTGGAGGAGGGTGAGAGCCCATGTACATGCTGGAGTTATAGTAGGGAGAGCATGTTGGGGTGGGGAGGGGGTGCAGGTGCAGGGTGGAGAACAGTTTCTAGGTGTGAAGGCCCAAGAGGACCCCAGATCCTTCCTCATGAGTCAGGTATCTCAAGATCCCCCTCTTTTAGCTTAGGGAAGTCCCCTGGGAACTGAGTAGGAGTGACCCAGACTCCCTCCAGCTCTGAGATGTGAACTCCTCTCCCCACTTCTACAAGGCCTTAAAGAGCAGATCTATAGCCCCTGGCATGAGCCCTAAGAGAACCCCGAGTGGGAAAGTCAGGACTGAGGTCACTCCAGTTCCCTACCATTTGGAGGAGGCTGAGACATAGGGATGAATAGACTGGGGTGCCCCCCAAAAGTGGCGTTCAAGCCTTGACTTGTTTCTTCTCCCTAGTCCAACCCCCAAACCTCAAGTTCCAATCCCTGGCAGCTCCCTGGGAGCTAGGCATGACCCAGGGGGCACCACTGTAGACCATGTGAATGGCCTTGTCCTGGAGTTTCAACTGCACTGTCTGTGTAGCAGCCCTGGGGTTGGGGTCCCTGGATGTGAACTGAGACTGACACTGATGGCTGCTGTGTTCCCAGAGGCAGGGGAATATTTGAAGACCCCACCCAGCTGGGGAAGCAGCAACAGCTGGGGCAGGAACTGAAGGAACTGAAGAATGTGGAGCAGGCCTTGGACCAGCTCATTCAGAGCTGCTCTCTGAACTTCAAGCACCTGACGGAGGACAAGGCCAACAAGAGATATCCACTTGCTGGTGGGAAGGGTCAGGGAGCAGGGGCCTGCTGCATGCCTGCATCTATCTAGAGTTGATTCAGGCCCTCCCTGCAGGGACTGGCTCACCTTAGGGGTCTGACACATTCGTTTCTTCCTTCCTTGGTGGCTTTTCTCAAGGTTATTAAAGTTACCTTCTCGTTAAAAATAAGACACGTACATTTCTTTAAATCTGAAAAATGTAGGGAAAAAAAAAAAAGAAATAGTGGGCTGCCACCTTAACACAGCTTTTGTTCCTTAACTATACACAGGGTGTGTGTTATTTAAATATAGTTGTGTGCCTGCTGTACACAACATTTTTTTATCCTGCTTTTCTCCACTTAGTACATTACCGTAGACATCTTTCTATGTTGTTACATATCCTTCCTAACTATCTGGTTGACCCACATGGAACTGTGGTACTCATTTAGTACCCTCTTTGTCTTAACGATAGGGTTATGTTCAGATAAACCTATGGTAAGTTGAAAATATCATAAGTAGAAAATGTGCTTTTGACTTAATGATATTTCCAACTTATGATGGATTTGTTAGCATGTAACCCCACTGTAAGTCAAGGAGCATCTGTATATAGAACATTTTCCCATATTTTCACTTATTTCCCTAGGTAGGATTCCTAGGATTGAGATGATGAGATCAAAGAGTATGGACTTTACTAAGGCTCTTTCATACATTTTTCCAGATGGTTTCATGTCATGTCTAATTGGTTTTTGGATCTGACCTTGTGTTTTTGGAAGGATGTTAGGCATTGTGAGAAACGTGAAGAAATAAAACATGTCTTCCTGCCTTCTCAGAGCTAATGATCTAGTTTGAGAGAAGAAGCCTTTGCATACAAAGCTGATATAAGGCAGCATTTTATTTTTAATAATTTATAGCCCCATTTGCTTTCTGAAGGGATCCAAGATAGATTATGATATTGAAAGAACAGGTTATAGTTTTAGTTATTTCTAAGCTGTATAAGGAGTGAGAAAGTGATGTTCAGAGGCTTAGTAGAGTTGGGTGAAGGCCCTGCCTGGCAGGCTGGAGGTTTGAATTTTGACTGGTCACTTTTCTTGACTCTCCTGCCCCTACACTGGCCTATGTAACTTACCAGGACATCCGGGCTGTCAGCAACTTTAAAGAGCAGACGGTGATTGCTGTCAAGGCCCCCCCCCAGACGAGACTGGAAGTGCCCGACAAGATGGAGGTGAGAAGGGAAGCATTTGGTGGATAGCAAGGTTGGGTGGGTCCTAGGCAGGTCTTCAGACTGTCCCTGGCGTTGCCCAGCCCCAAGCTTCCTGGGTCCATTCTAGTACTCATGGCAATACTGGTGGACTCCGAGCTGTGGCAGAAATGGCAGAGGCTGTAAAGGGCAATAGAGATAAGAGTACTGGCCTGGAAAAATCTCTTCCTGCGTCCACCAGCCCTGGATTCCTGCACATATGCACGTGTGCCCACACACAACATCAGTACTCACATAAATCCTTTCATGCTAACCATGTTCTCCTAGGTTACAGACCTGGAAAATTCTTAACACTTCCTATGGGGATTTCAGCGCTCTGACCCCAGCTGACCTCACCAACCTCCTCTTCCTTGCCACCCCATCTGTCTTTGCTTCGGTCACACTGACCTGTCTACAGTTTCCCCACCACACTAAGCTCATCCCCAGTGTAAGACCTTCACACATGCTGTTCCCTCCAGCTGAAATGCTTTTCCCTCTCTGCCTGGTTTATTGCTGTTCATCCTACAGGTCTCAATTCGAACATCACTTCCTCAAGGAAGCCTTCCCTGGTCAGCCCCAGACTTCATAACCATCTGTGCTTTTCCACCACAATTAATATCTATTTGCCAGGATATATTTGGCATGATTAAATCTGTAAGCTTCATAAGAGATGTTCTGCTTACCCTGTATCCCCAGGCCAGGCACATACTAAGGGCTCAAGAAATAATTTGTTTAAAAGAAAAATGAGGGCCGGCCCGTGGCTCACTTGGGAGAGTGTGGTGCTGATAACACCAAGGCCATGGGTTCAGATCCCATATAGGGATGGCTGGTTAACTCACTGGCTGAGCGTGGTGCTGATAACACCAAGTCAAGGGTTAAGATCCCCTTACCGGTCATCTTTTTAAAAAAATAATAATAAATAAATAAAATAAAGGAAAAATGAGGACTGCAGAGAAAATTAAGGCCCCACCTCTCCCTTGAAGGAACTCAGGACCTAGTTGGAAACTGACCCAAGGAAACAGTGATGCTTTCATTTACAGACAGTATATGCTTTGAAAGCATAGGGAAAGGATGGGCAGAGGGAGCATCCCAGGTGGTGACAGTTAAACTGGATCTTAAAGAATGAGTAGGATTTTTGCCAGGTAAAGTACTACATGAGAACAGGCATGAAGACCTGATTATGTGCCAGAATGGCATGTGTGTGGCCAGTTGTGGCTTAAGTTGTGGGTAGGGAAGAGGCAGGGGTGGGAAGGCCCAGTAACAGGACACTTGGTTACACGTAACAGAAAGCCAAGTTCAGCTGGCTTAATCGAGAGGGTGGTTTGGGATGGGAACCAAGTGCCAAGTCCAGGGGGGAGATTTGGCGATTGGAGGCAGGGCTGGATGCAGGGGCTCAAACTGACTTCAAGTCTGTCTCACACTCCCCAACCCTCCCTCTGTTTTTTTCTAACTTACTCTATTCCCAGGTGGGTTCTCCTCCCCTTATGGTGGCAGAGATAGCTTTTATGGTACCAGTTAGCAACCAGTGGAAAGGGAGCTTCCGTTTCCCACAAGCCCGGCAAAAGTCCTGGGCTTAATGCTGGTTGGATGGACTGGAGCCATGTGCCACCCTGAACCAATTATGACACTCTGACTTTCCCAGCTGCACCACAAGCTCACCCACTGGAGTTGGGGGAGGGTGCTGCCCCCCACTCCCTAAATTTCATGACCTGAGAGTGAAGGAAGAATGATTTCCCAAGGGAAGATCAAGGTGTTCTCCCTAAAAGAAGGGGGCTTGGGGGCCAGACAGCAGATGTTTGCCACAGGCCATTTGGGGCAGGCCTCGGTGCCCAGCTCAGAGGTTGAGCTTGCCCACATGGACAGTGGCAGCCACAGTATCCGTCCATGTACACGGACCTGTGGCTAAGTGTCCAGCTTCCCACAGCCATGACCTGGCTTCCCTTCCTCCTCCAGGAGAACCTGCAGATACATCTCAAGAGCACTCAAGGGCCCATCGAAGTATACCTGTGCCCAGAGGAGGTGCAGGAACCAGACAGTCCTGCCAGGGAGCCCCTCCCCTCCACCTCTAGCCTCAGCCCCAGCCTGGACTCTGCCCGGCCCAGCAGCAGCACCAACCCTGGGATCACGGAACCCACAGCATCCTCAGGTAAGGCCCTCTGTCCAGAGGGACAGGAGGTGGGGAGAGCCACTGGCCTCAGTTTCCTCTTCCACATCAATATTTGTTGGATTCCTATGGTCTATCCAGCAGCTGGGGGTACAGTCATCTGCCCCCACATGTGTACATTGCACTTTATGTGGGCACCCCTTGTCTCACTGGGGAGGCTGATGTTGCCCTGAGGCAGAGGAGAACCTGGATTTGAATCCCAGCTCTTCCACTTACCAGCTATGTGACCTAGGAAAAGTTCCTTAACCTCTCTTTGCTTCAACTTCCTCCTCTGTAAGTTCACCATAGTAAATAGTATCTAACTCATAGGTTGTTGTGAGGATTAATAAGTTAATGCAGGTAAGCACCAGTCTAGCACTATTAGCCTACTAATAATGTCATTAGTAACTGCCGCTACCACTAATAATGCTACTCATATGACGACTACTAATAGCAAAGCTCCTGGCACTCAGTAAGCCCACAGTAAATGGAAACTATATGGTTTTTGAAGAGGGCTCAAAACCTTCTTGGGAGATAATATCTAAGGTTTTTTGAACCCTGACTGTGTACCAGGTATATCCAATATCACATTACTCCTCAGTAATTCTTGAGGTTTTATTATTCCCAGTTTAGAGATAAATAAACTAAGAGAGGTGATACGACTTCCCCAAGGTCTCCCAGCTGGGAGGCAACGCAGATGTGTCTTGAACCTTTGTCTACACACTCCTAGCCCAGTGCCCTCTCCCAAGGCACAGAACAAATCAAGGAAAGGGTTCCTGGATGGAGGGGCAACCCCTGCTGGGAGGTGGATAGTACAGCTAAAAGCTGGCTACCCCTGGCAGGAAGTAGTGTGGGAATGTTGCCAGGGAGCACAGAGGCAAGAGAAATCCCTGAGAGCTTTACAAAGAGGGGTGGGAGTCTGGAAGGAGTAGAAATGGAAGACTTTTGTAAAGGCACCTCCTCCAGAATAGATTTTGCCCTTAACTGGGATCACGCATCAGATTAGAGTGGCAGGATTCTTCAAGGCCACGTAGGCCAGTGGTCCACTTTTTGTTTTCTTAGGAGAATTCCCTTAAGTAGAACCCTAGTGTTTAAACAAAAGCAGAGCTAGAACTGGTCTGATGGGAGAGGCTTGGGGGAAGGGGTGATTCTGCAAAACACAAGTTGGATTCCATTTCTGTAACTCAGAGGTTGACAGACTACTGCCTGCAGGCCAAATCTGGCCTGTTTTTATATGGCCCATAAGCTAAGAATAGTTTTTACATTTGTAAAGAGTTGGGAGCGGAGAGAAGGCAACTGTGTGACAGAGACCACAAGAGTCCTGCAAAGCCTAAAGTACTGTTTGGCCCTTTACAGAAATTTGCTGACCCCTGATCTAATTTAACACTTCATTTTACACATGAATAAACTGAGGCCCAGAGAGGGTAAGTGGCTTCCCTCAGGTCACACAGCAAGTTGATGGCAGAGCTGGGACAAGAGCCCAGAGTCCCGATTCTTCTCTAGTGATCTCTCCTGTATCTGTTGGCCTCCTTCTAGGACTAAGGCTTCTCCCTATGCCAGCCATCTGTAGTTCTGGGCACCTCCCCGGTGCCTATCTCCTGCCCCAGACCTGTGCCCCACCCTGTCATCCCCCTTCCTCCTGCTCTGCCTTTTCACTCAACTGTCAACATATGCACAGCTCTGCAAAGTTAGAACCCAGCTGCACTTCAGTTGTCCTCTGAGACCTTGGGTGGAGGTGGCAGACCTCAGTGTAAGCAAGGGCAGTTTTGCCTGTTTTTCTATGGCCCATTAATTTCACAGATCAAGAGCCTGAGGCCCAGAGAAGAGCAAAGGCTTACACAGCAGTCAGTGGTGGGGCCAGCTCGCACGCCATGGCCACACCCACCACCCAGGCCACATGGTCTCATAGTGTTGTCCTTGCTGAAAGGGAAGAGGAGAACATTGAACACACGTTGCATGTTCTGGCTTAAAGAGTGGAGTCATTTTTAGGTTTAAGTGCCAGAGGCCATGCCCAAAGAGGAGGCCACTACAGTCTTGCAACCCAGGTCTTTGCCCCAGTTCTGGCATCACCAGGGGAATTGCTAACCCTTTGTGGCCTCAGTTTCCCTCATCTGTAATGGAAGGGGGTTGAATAAGAGTTGCCTCTAACACTGTCCCCCAGGCTCTGGCATTCCAAGGTAAACCTAAATGTAGCTGATGGCACAGGATTTGAAATTGGGAGACTTGGGTTTGAGCCTGTACCTCACCTCTTGGTGACTGGGGGTGAGTCACTCTAACCATTCCGAGCCTTGGTTCTCACATCTCCAAAGTGTGGACACCTAACAGTTCTGTCACGAATATTGAGTAGGTTGCAGGAGATGATACAACACGAATGTGATTTTTTTAAAAAGCTTATGTGAAACAAGCACCTACTCTGCCAGGCCTGGTGCGGATTTAGAGATACAAAATCAGTAAGAGCCATCCAGAGCACGGTCAGGGACAGATATGACAAAGGGCAGTTCCATTCTGGACGTGATCAAGGGCAGGAGAGAGAGGAAGGTCCAGCTGTAATAGAGATTTCCACACATGTTATCTCAGTTACTGCTTCCAGCAACTCAGTGAGGTAGATACTTATTTTTCCCTGCGAGAAAACAGACTCCTACAGCTGGTGAGAGGTAGGGCTGGGGTCTGAGATCACATCCTGCTTGCCCCCACGTCAGGCCCCTTGCAGCCACACCAGTCATGTGCTAAGTGGGTCTGAATTTTTTTTATTCAAATATATTTAATTGACCTCTTTGAGCCTCAGTTTCCTCATCTGTAAATAGGGGTAACAGCATTGTCTCCCTCAGGTCCACTTGAGTGTCAGAGGAGGGGAAACATGTCTCTCCTTGAGAGCGGGTCCAGGCTCCCCATAAGCCCTCGTTAAATGACAGCTATCCTTATTATTAACAAGGGCAGCACGCAGACCCCACGTGTGGGGTTTCGGCAGACCAGTTCTTTTCATGCGCTTATCACTTAATCCTCTCAACAACGCTTTGAGGTAGGTGTAATTATCATTCCTCCTTTAGAGGTGAGGAAACCGAGGCTTGTAAACATTGTCACTTGCCCACGGTTATACAGCCAGAAAGAGGTTGGTCAGGCAGTTGAGCATACCAGTGCAGTTGTTTTCAAAGCAATGTTTGGTTGGGATTGAAGGAATGACTCAGATGGTGGGTGGGATTCTGAGCATCAGGATATATTTGGCCGGTGATTTTTGGTACCCCATTCCCTGTGCCTGTGTAGGAAATCCCCTTCTTACCTCTAAGTGGAAATTAGCTTGGTGTGCTGAAGAATAGCCAATGGCCAGTGTGGTCAGAAAGGTTGAGTGTGGTGGGAGAAGGAGGAAAAAGGCAGGAGGGGCCAGATCACGCAGGGCCTCCTCAACCTTCGTTGGAACTTGGATTTTATTCTAAGCCATTGGGAAACTATTAAGGTTTTTAAGTTAGAGCACAGACTGCCAGGGGCAAGAGTTAAAGCAAGGTGACCGGTGAAGAGGCTCGTGCAGTGATCCAGGAGAGAGAGGACAGGGCGAGGACCTGCATCACAGCAGTGGGACCCAAGAGAAATGGGCAGCTTGGAGAATTCATTTGGTTGTGGAGATGACCACACTTGCTCCTCAACTGCCAATTTGGCTATTTTTTCTTTTATTGCTTGTGTCTTGGTGTCATATCTAAGAAATCATTGCCAAATCCAATATCATGAATATCTTGCTCTATGTTTTCTTCTAAGAGCTTGATGGTTTTAGGTCTTACATTTATTTTTATTTATTTATTTATTTTTTATTCTTTAAAGATGACCGGTAAGAGGATCTTAACCCTTGACTTGGTGTTGTCAGCACCACGCTCACCCAGTGAGGGAACCGGCCATCCGTATATGGGATCCAAACCCGGGGCCTTGGTGTTATTAGCACCGCACTCTCCCGAGTGAGCCACGGGCCAGTCCTAGGTCTTACATTTAGATCTTTGATCCATTTTGAGTTAATTTTTGTATATGGTGTTATGTAAGGGTACGACTTCATTCTTTTGCATGTGGATATATAGTTTTCCTAGCGCCATTTGTTGAAAGGACTTTCCTTTGTGGGGGTGGGGGGTTAAAGATATGAGTTATACAGTATATATGTATATTAGTGAGAATAATCTAGTAGAGTGAGAGAAATTGATGATGCAGGAAAAAGAGGAAATAATTTTGGGACAAGGGCCCTGAAGGTGAAAAGGGGTAGGGTTGGGTGCAGAAGCTGCAGGGTGGACTTTGAGAGCAAAACATTCCTTCCACTGTCAGAGGAGAGAGGAGGGAAGACAGTGTGGGATAATGGGGGAGGCTGCTGGAGTTCGAGCCAGGAAAGGGCAGGTGTCCCTATGCCACTTGGCAGATTGAGGAGAAAGGAGAAGGGTGCACAGTCAGTTGTCCAGAGGACGGGAAGACTGTCCTTGTGTGCTGAGGTCCAGCCTCAGCCCTGGAGGGGTTTGGGCACCAGGGCCAGGCCTGATCCTTGTCTATTTGTCTCCAGCACCAGGAACAACTTCCCAGCAGGCCCAGCCACCGCCACCATCATCCCTTGTCCCCTTGGAGGCCACTGACAGCATGCTGGAGCTGCCGCATCCACTTCTGCAGCAGACTGAGGACCAGCTCCTGACCCCAACCCTGACGTGCAGCTCCCCTCTGATCAGCTTTTCGCCACCCTTGGACCAGGACGACTACCTCTGGGGCTTGGATGGGGGTGAGGGTATCAGCGACCTCTTTGACTCCTATGACCTTGGGGACTTGTTGATTAATTGAGTGTCCTTGCCTGTCCCCAGCAGCCCCACGCCTGTCTCTACCTCCTCACAGACAGACTGACAGGCCCTCTGCTCACACAGGGACATTGGACACACAGTGCTACCCTCAGCATGTGGGGGTCTCCTCCTTTCCTTTCCCATCTCCCCGCTGGTGGAAGCTGTCCAAGGAGATGTGGAGGATATGGGAAAGGAGCATATCAGGGGTTGGGTCCTGTCCTTCCTAATGGAGGTTGGGCCTGAGAAGGCCCATCCAGTTTTCTGACCTCTGACCTCTCATGTAAAGAACCACAAGTGAGGTGACCAGGTCCAGGGAAAGGCCCTGCCACCACCCTTTGAGAGGTAATTAGGACCCTCGATTTATCAAGAAGCACTTAATGCCTTTGTATTTATTTCAGGTTGAGCTGTGTTTGTTTGTCCACCCTGAGTTTTAGCAGGGAAATTGTTCTAGTTTCTAGCAAGACTTCTCCTCACACAGGCCCATCACTGTCCACTGTCCCAGGGCAGGTCTGGGCTCCCAAGGCCTGGCCAACTCCCTGTTTCCCCACAGTGGCAGGGGCTGGGTCTCTGAGGAGCTGTCCAGTCTGCCGGAACGCTAATTGCACTTAGGCCTTGTAATTCTAGCAGGCTGCAGGCCCTCTGACCTCTCCCCTTGTTCTCAGCCTGATGTCTCCAGCAGAGGCGCCAGCTTGGATTCCTGGTCTTCCCTGTCCCTGCGTTGGTTCCAGGGGGCAATAGGGCGGGCAGAACTGAGGCTCCTGTGGAAACAGGAGCAGCCAGTTAAGGAGACCCCCTTCCTGTGGAATTTCTTACCTCTCCTCCCCTTAGAATGTAAAAATGATCCTCCAGGGAATCAGCAGAGAAGAGCTCCTGAGGAAAACAGACAGGAATGTGGAGGCTGTCATGGCTGCCACAGACACCTTCCTCAGAGTTTCTGCCTCGGCCTGGTGCAGGGGCTGTTTGACCCCAAGGACCTGGGAGGCAGAGGCAGAGGCCACTCCATCAGAGAGAAGGGTGAGATTAAAGAAACTGCTGAAAGCATCCCCCCAGTAGCTGCTGGAATTGTCCCCTGCTTCCCTAGGAGGATTATTTTTTGCCATGTTTCTTGAAGGGGATGATTCTTTAAGGACCTCCCCTTCCCTCCACCTTTCTTTTCACAGACACCCCACCCCCACCCCCTCCAATGACAGAACTGACCAGGGCTTAGTGGCATGTTTGTTCCTTTTGTCACTAGAATGCTGAAGGGGTGACCGGCAGGGGTCTTCACTGCAGACCTTTGCAGCTAATGGGGAGATGGGCTTATGTTACCTCTTCAGGCTTGGGGTCCTGAGAAGGTCTTTCAAGCTTCACCCCATTCCTCCAGAGGCTTGACCATCCCACATTGTCTCCGTAGCCCAGCTGGGGACAGAGGGGTCAGCTTTTCTCTACCATCCACCCTGGGATGGGGGGATGCTCTGGGCTGACCCAAGGCCATGCCTTCTGGAGAGAGGCAGCTGGGGTGGTGGTCTGAGAGGCCTACCACCCACCCTCAGGGAGCTAGGTTTCCTCAGGGACTCAGCTGGGCAGCACTTTTTTTTTTTTTTTTTTTTTTCAAGTTTGTAGCATTAAGTTGGTTTAAAATATGAAGTTATCTTTGTTGGATTGCTCTTGAGGTGACTGACTGGCATCTGAAGTTTGAGAGGTGGGCTTATTTAGGCGGGGGGTCCCATGTGAGCTAATGCTCAGCTGGGGACAGTTGTGCCTCATCATTTGCTCAACTTCCTGGGACCCCCAAGTTAGCCCCCTCCCAGGAAGGGTCAGCAGATCACAGATGCCCCACTCTATAAGCAAGGTTAATTTTTTGGGGGGGGGGTGGCCGACATGGGGAACTGAACCCTTGACTTTGGTATTACAAGGCTGCACTCTAACCAGCTGAACTAAACGGCCAGCCTGAAGCAGGGCTAATTTTGTATGCTTTACAGAAATGCCTTTGATCACTCCTCCCCAAATACTCAACAGAGGCCTCATCAGAAGCCCGGCATTCCCAGGGCCAAGGGACCACCTTGTCCCATAGGGCAGGGTTAGGGGGGTGCTAAATGGGATCTGGTTTGGGGCAAGTGGGGCTGGAGATGGCAGTATTCTGAGGTTCCCACTGGGCTGCCATTCAGCCATGTACCATCTGTGAGGATAGAGATATTTGACTTCTATGCCTTGGGCTCTTTTTGGAGCTTTCTCCTACAATTAAATCAGAGAAAAGGGAGAAGAGGCTTCAGTACCCATTGGGAATTAGTTTAATGCTGGAATCTGGCTGGAATTCAAGGTCATTCCCCAAATGCCCAGCCATAGGGCTGGTCAGAGGGGCTGCCCTTGGGCCCATGGCCTGTATCCTGAGCAGCTACCTCTGCCCCATCTTGTGCTATCACCTCCATACTCTGCCTGGCTGAGGGGCTGGACCTCCCAGGCTAAGCCTCAGGCTCAGTGTGGGAAACAACTCATGCCTCTTTTCTTGCCAGTGACATTTGAAACCTTCCAAGTTCCACAGAGTGCTTTAAGGACACCATTATGAGTGGTGTTTCCTTTAGGGGCAAGGTAAACTTTAAAACCAGGGTGGGAGGAAAGCCAGTTTCTTTCCGAGGTAAATGATTTCTGCCAGGAAATTTCCCGGCCCCACCAGCAACCTCTAGTCACTGGTGTCCCCACGGACCTCAAAGGCTTGAGGTCTCCGGGAACCCCAGTATCATTAAATTGTTCAGTAGAGTTGGAAATTCAGAGATTCTTTAAAAACCAGAGATGTGTTCCTAAGTCTCTTCTCATTAAAGGTGTTAGAACAATAGACAGGGCAGCATCCCTTCTCCACGGTCATGCAGTTGGCTAGTGTGGCTGCAGGGAAGAAGAGTGATGCTGATGCTCGTAAAACAGGCTTTAGGATGGCTTTGACTTGTTTTCCCTTCCCAGGTGTTCTCAGCCTCAGTTCTGCACAGTGTTTAGAGTTTTAGTGGAAGAGTTTGGGTGTTCCAGCACCCAAGTGTTGTGTGGCTTAACGCATTTGAAGTGAAAACCTTTTGGGGTTGTTGGAAACAACTTTCTAGTTCTTGTTGTACCCTCGGGTCCCCACCTCATCCTGGGACCCTGTTTTCCCATAAGAACCCTCAGTGACCATGGTGACCACAAGTCGGGCCAGGCTGCTGGCTCCTGGACGAAATGAACATGCCTTGTATGTGGCATATTTGTCTTGAGGGTGAGCCAGCCCATGTAACCTGGTCCCTTGTGCTGGGACTCCATATGGGTCATTTACCTCTGGCCTGGTTTCACTCTGGATCTCACTTTGATGAGCACCATGTAAGCCTCTTTTGTGTTGTGATAATCGGGCATTAAACAGCAACTCTGGACATCTTGTCTTTGTTGTGCTTTCTGAAATTCATTACCAACTGTGGGTCTGGTCCCTGCAGGCTGGGGGTGGGGGCTGTCCTAGTCGATTCCAGGAGCACATGTTTGCCCAGCAGATTTCCCCCCAGAAACAGCCTTCTTTTCCCACATTGTCTATTACTGTGCCTGTAATTCACCATTGAGACAGAAAAGTTAGCAGTACCCAGTTCTAAAGCCTGATCTGCCTGCCTGATTTCAAAACTTACACATAGCTACAGTAGTCAAGACAAGTATAAGGACAGACATATAGATCAATGGAATAGAATTGAGAGTCCAGAAATAAGCCCTCATTTATGGTCAATTGATTTTTGACAAGAGTGCCAAGACAATTCAATGGGGAAAGAATAATCTCTTCAACAAATGGTGCTGGGACATCTTGATATTGACATGCAAAAGAATGAAGTTGGACCCCCCCTCACTTACACCATATACAAAATTTAGCTCAAAATGGATCAAAGACCTAAATACAAGGTCTTCAAAAAGTTCATTAAAAGATTTGTATTATCTTTTAATTTTATTTTCCCATGAACTTTTTGAAGTACCCTTGTATACAAGCTAAAACTATAAAACTCTTAGAAAAAAACAGGCACAAATCTTTTTCTTTTTTTTTTCTTTTTTTTTTTTAAAGATGACCAGTAAGGGGATCTTAACCCTTGACTTGGTGTTGTCAGCACCATGCTCAGCCAGTGAGCAAACCAGCCATCCCTATATGGGATCCGAACCCATGGCTTTGGTGTTAACAGCACTGCACTCTCCAAAGTGAGCCACGGGCCGGCCCTAGGCACAAATCTTTGTGACCTTGGATTAGGCAACAGTTTTTAAAATATAACACCAGAAGCACAAGCAACAAAAAAAATTAATTGGGCTTCATCAAAATTAAGAACTTGTGTCGCAAAGGACATCATCAAGAAAGTGAAAAGACAACTTACAGAATGAGAGAAAATATTTGCAAATCATATGTCTAATCCAGAACTTGTTATTTGGAATATAAAAAGAACTCATACAACTCAATAATAAAAAGATAAATAACCAAAAAGTGGACAATGGACCTGAATAGACATTTCTCCAGAGAAGATATACAAATGGCCAATAAGCATGTGAAACATTCTCAATATCATTAGCCATCAGGGAAATGCAAATCGAACTATGAGATCCCACCTCACACCTACTAGTAATCAAAAAGACATAACAATAAGTGCTGGTGAGGATGTGGAGAAATTGGAACCCTCATACACTGTTAGTGGAATTGTAAACTAGTGCAGACACTTTGGCACTTTGGCAGTTCCCGAAAAAGTTAAACAGACAATTCATGTAACCCAATAATTGCTCCCTTAGATATATACCCAAGAGATTTGAAAACACATGTCTACACAAAAATGTGTGTACAAATGTTTATGGCAGCATTATTCATAAAAGCCCCAAACTGGAACAGCCCAAATGTCTATCAATTGATGAATGGATAAATAAAATATATTCATACAATGGAATATTATTTAGCAGTAAAAAGACATGAAGTATTGACACATTCTATAATATGAACCCTGAACACATGCTAAGTGAAAGCAGCCAGACGCAAACGGCCACACATTATATGATCTCATTTGTATGAAATATCCAGAATAGGCAAATCTACTGAGACAGAAAGTAGATTAGTGGTTGCTTAAGGCTATGAGGAAGGGAAGAAGGGAAGTGACTGCTAATGGTTCAGGGTCTCATGGAGGTGATGAAGACATTCTAAAACTGATGTGATGGTTGCACAACTTTTTGAATATTCTAAAAAACATTGAATTGTACAATTTAAGTAGGTGAATTATAAGGCATATGAATTTTATCTCAATAAAGCTGTTATTTTTTAAGATAGGCATAGGAGGGCCGGCCTGTGGCTCACTTGGGAGAGTGTGGTGCTGATAACACCAAGGCCACGGGTTCAGATCCCTATATAAAGATGGTCAGTTAGCTCACTTGGGAGAGCATGGTGCTAACAACACTAAGTCAAGGGTTAAGATCCCCTTACCGGTCATCTTTTTAAAAAATAATAATAATAATAAAATAGGCATAGGGAACTTACTGAGGCATGAAAATGTGCTAAAACTGATTTATGATGATGGTTATAGTTACTTGATGAAATTTCTAAAAATCATATCATTGTATACCTGATGTACATGAATTATATGTTATGTAAAATATACCTCAGTAAAGTTGTTTTAAAAAAGTTTCCAGGTAATGCAGCTAATGAGAGGCAGAGCAGAAAATGTATGTGAAAGAGACAGTTTTCTAGGAAATAATAAATTTACCCCAAGTGACTCAAGAATAAATACAAATCATTTACTAACTTGAATAGGAATTTAAGAGTTTCTGCCCCCAGATGATACCAGAGCCGCATAGTTTCACAAGCAAGTTTTATAAAATCTTAACCTTGAGCTTATATATTTTTCAGAGAATGAAAAGCAAAAGAAAGTCATCCAGTTTATTTTATGAGGCTAGGACAACCTTGATCCCCAAACCAGGCAAGGACAATGCAAGAAAAGAAATTACAAATTAATTATCTTAAACATACAGGCACAAATCCTAAATAAAAATTAGCCAATTAAATATAGCTTTGCTTGGTTAGAGCATGGTGTTATAACACCAAGGTCAAGGGTTCGGATCCCTGTATCGGCCAGCTGCCAAAAAATAAAAACAAATATATAAATATCTATATATATACATACACACACATATTCATACATATATAAAGACTATATATATAAAAAATATGTAAAAATAACAACTCACAGCCACGTTGGATTGATCCAGGAATGCAACAACATTGTCAGCACATTTGGTGTAAAATTCCAAGCTTTTCTCATGTGCCAAATGTGAGATAGAAATGCTACTTTTTGGAAGTTTGTCCAAGAATCTGTTCCTCATTTGGCCAATATTTGGGTGCTTATTTAATACTGGGTGCTGTTCTGACACTAGTGCATAACACAAATTCTTGCCCTCAAAATAGGAAAGAAAGCAATCAATGCAATCCCCTACATTAACAAATTAACAAATTCTTGCCCTCAAAATAGGAAAAAAAGCAATCAATGCAATCCCCTACATTAACAAATTAAAGGAACAACCTATGTGACCATCTCCATAGATACAGGAAAAACAGTTAAAAAATCCAAAACTCATTCATGATTTTTAGAAACTTGGTAGCTAGATAAGAACACATAGGAATTACTATTCTACAGCAAGTATCAAACTTGATGGTGAAACATTAGAAACGAGAAAGACACCCAGTATCATGCCTGCAAATCAACATATCGGTGATCCTGGACAAAGCAATTAGACGGGGGGAGAAAAAAGCCCATGTCTGTCTGCCCAAAACATATGCAATTAACTACTATGCTCTCCTGAACAAGGGTCACTTATTCATCAGACATTAATTGAGCACCTACCCTGTGCCCAAGGGGATCATAACCACTGCTGCTTGCTTGTCAGGGGTGTTTACCTGCTCTAAGAGTTTGCTTCCTCTTTCCATGGATAGGCAAGGCCCCAGGTTTGTATCTGCAGCAGAGCTCTTGAGGTGCCTGAAGCTCTGGGTGACAGCAGGGATAAAAGATCAGACCTCTCTGGGGACTCTGAATGAGGGTTTCTAACACAGCTCAGCACCAGGACAATATTTTTTTTGTTATGTCTATTCAGATACTTCATCTGCCTCTTGATTCTTCCATCAATCCTGGTAGAAAGAACAGGTAATAAAACTGAAGTTTGGAAAATTTAAAATACTTAAAACTATTAAAAACAAAAAAAAAAACACAAAACCCCAGAAAACCCAAAGGGATCTTCACTCATTTGTTTCACAAACAATTTTTGAGCACTTACTATGTGCCTGCATCTGCTAAGTGCTGGGGAAAGCATGGCCCCAGACTTTATGAAGCTTACAGCCAGTTCTAATTCAGACCACAGCAGCAGGAGCACAGGGACCTCGGGAGCTGAGGGCAGACCCTGGTGACAGCTGGCAGGACTGTGGGGCACTGTCACATGAGCAACCCACAGCTGCTGCAGAAACTGCCACCACACAGCTGATCCATCACATCATCGCCACAGCCACCACCACTGCAAGGGTGGCGTAGTGCCACTACTGCCTCAAGGGCAGCCTGCAGCCACAGCAGCAGCCACCTGCCTAGCCCGCCAACCACTCAACTGCATTGACCCAAGAAGGGTCACCAGTGGATCCCAGGGAAAGAGGAGAGCAAGTGCAAACCCACGATCCAGTGGCCCAACCCACAGGTGGAATTATGCTGCCCCACCCCAGTAATGCACCTGGGGTGGGAGGTACATGTGCAGCCCATGCTACTGCTTTGATCTGGGGAGAGACATGTAGAATCCCCAGAGAGTTCAGAAACTCAAGATAGCCAACTAGAGTAAGGGAGAAAATTCCCAACCACCAACAGCCCATCTCTCAAATAGGGGAAGCAAGAGAGAATCCTAAAAACAGCAAGAGAAAAGCATCATGCCACACCACTTGTAGAGCAGATATACAAATGAGAAAGAGAAAGAAACTATACCATACTACCTCAAAAAACCAACAGACACCAAAGACAAACAATAAAAGGGGAAGAAAGGAACAAAAGATATTTAAATCAACCATAGGAAAAGCAATACCTTTCAATAAAAACCCTAAGTGAAAATGGATTAAATTGTGCACTCAAAAGACACAGAATAACTGACTGGATTAAAAAGCTAGACCCAATTATATGCTGTGTGCAAGAGACTCACCTCATCTGTAAAGACACACAAACAAATAGAGAAGGGGTGGAAAAAGATATACCATGCAAATGGAAACCAGAAACAAGCAGGAAAACTATTCTTATATCAGATAAAATAGACTTTAAACCAAAAACCATAAAGAGACCAAAAATAAAAATAAAAAAGCCAATATATAATGCAAGAAGATATAACAATCATAAATATATATGCATCCAACACTGGAGCACCCAGATATATAAAGCAAACACTATTAGACCCACAGAAAGAGACAGACCCCAATATATAACAGTTGGGGACCTGAAGACCCCTCTCTCATCACTGGACAGATCATCTAGGTAATAAGTCAACAGAGAAACACAGAAATTGAACTACACTTTAGACCCAGTGGACTTGGCAGATATCTACAGAACATTTCATCCAACAACTACAGAGTATACATTCTTGCCATCAGCACATGGAACATTCTCCACGATAGACCACGTTAGTTCACAAATCAAGTCTTAACAAATTTTTTAAAAATTGAAATAATTTGGGCCGGCCCATGGCTCAATCGGGAGAGTGTGGTGCTGATAATACCAAGGCCACGGGTTCGGATCCCATATAGGGATGGCCGGTTAGCTCACTGGGTGAGCATAGTGCTGACAACACCAAGTCAAGGGTTAAGATCCCCTTATGGTCATCTTTAAAGAAAAAAAAAAAAAAAGTTGAAATAACTTCAAGTATTTTTTCTGACCACAATGGATTAAAACTAGAAATCCATAATAAGCAAACTCTGGAAATTACACAAATACATAGAAATTAAACATGTTCCTGAATGACCTATGGGTCCAAGAAGAAATTAAACAGGAAATCAAAATATTTCTGAAACCAATGAAAATAAAGACACATCATACCAAAACCTGTGGGATACTGCAAAAGCAGTGCTAGAGGGAAGTTTATTGTGATAAATGCTTACATCAAAAGAATAGAAAGATTTCAAATAAACAACCTAATGCTACACCTCAAACAACAAGAAAAACAAGAACAATCTAATCCCAAAATTAGTAGATGGAAAGAAATAATTAAGATCAGAACAGAATTAAATGAAACAGAGACCCAAAAAATGATACAAAAGATCAATGAAACAAAACAGACAAGCCATTAGGTAGGCTAACTGAAAAAAGAAGAGAGAAGACTCAAATAACAAAAATTAGAAATGAAAAAGGAGGCATTACAACTGATACCACAGAAATACAAAGAATCATTAGAGACTATTATAGACAACTATATGCCAACAAATTAGAAAACCTGGATGAAATGTATAGATTTCTGGCAACATACAAACTACCAAGACTGAACCAAGAAGAAATAGAAAACTTTGGGGCTGGCCCATGGCTCACTTGGGAGAGTGTGGTGCTGATAACACCAAGACCGTGGGTTCGGGTCCTATATAGTGATGGCCGGTTAGCTCACTGGGTGAGCGTGGTGCTGACAACACCAAGTCAAGGGTTAAGGTCCCCTTACCGGTCACCTTTAAAGAAGAAAAAAAAAAGAAAGAAAGAAAGAAATAGAAAACCTGAACAGACCAATAACAAGTAAGATTGAAGCAGTATCAGCAGTCTCTCAACAAAGAAAGCCAAGGACTGGATGGCTTTACTACTGAATTCTACCAAACCTTTATAGAGGAACTAATACCAATTCTCTTCAAACTATTCCAAAAAACTGAAACAGAGGCCATTCTCCCAGACTCATTCTATGAGGCCAGCATCACCCTGATACCAAAACCACACAGAGATACAACAAAAAAGAAAACAACAGGCCAATATCTTTGATGAACATAGATGCAAAAATCCTCGACAAAATATTAGAAAACAGAATACAGCAGCACATCAAAAAAATTATACACCATGATCAATTGGGATTCCTCCCAGGGATGTGAGGATGATTCAATATACTCAAGTCAATAAATGTGATATACTATATCAACAAAATCGAGGACAAAAACCATATGATTATCTCAATATATGCAGAAAAAGCACTTGACAAAATTCAACATCCCTTCATGATAAAGACTCAGAAAATTAGATATAGAAGGAAAGTATCTCAACACAATAAAAGCTATATACAACAAACCCACTGCTGATGAATAGGGAAAAGCTTTATGGGGAAAAGCTGAATGGGAAACAAGACAAGGATGCCCACTCTCACCACTACTATTGAACATAGCATTGGAAGTACTAGCCAGAGCAATCAGGCAAGAGAAAGAAATAAAGGGCATCCAGATTAGAAAAGATGAAGTCAAACTGTCCCTGTTTGCAGATGACATGATCCTATATACAGAAAAACCTAAAGACTCTAAAAAAAAACCCCAAAAAACTCTTAGCGCTGATAAACAAATTCAGTAAAGTGGCAGAATGCAAAATCAACATGCTAAAATCAGTTGCATTTTTATACTCCGACAGCAAACTAGCAGAAAAAGAAATCAAGAAAGCAAGCCCATTTACAATAGTCACCAAAAGGGCCGGCCCGTGGCTCACTCGGGAGAGTGTGGTGCTGATAACACCAAGGCTATGGGTTCGGATCCCTACATAGGGATGGCCGGTTAGCTAGCTTGGGAGAGCGTGGTGCTGACAGCACCAAGTCAAGGGTTAGGATCCCCTTGCCAGTCATCTTTAAAAAAAAAAAAAAAAAAAAAACAATAGTCACCAAAAAAAGTAAAATTCTTAGGAATAACTTCAACCAATGAGGTGAAAAATCTCTACAAAGAGAACTAAAATCACTGCTGAAAGTAATTAAAGAGGACACAAAAAGATGGAAAGACATTCCATGCTCTTGGATTGGAAGAATTAACATTGTGAAAATGTCCCTACCCCCCAAAGTGATCTACAGATTCAATGCAGTCCCCATCAAATACTAATGACATTCTTCACAGAAACAGAAAAGACAATCCTAATATTCATGTGGAACAACAAAAGACCCCGAATAGCCAAAGCAATCCTGAGCAAAAAATAAATAAAGCTGGAGGCATAACACTACCTGATTTCAAATTATACTACAAAAGTATAGTAACCAGAACAGCATGGTACTGACATAAAAACAGACAGACCAATGGGACAGAACAGAAAACCCAGAAATCAGCCCACATACTTACAGCCAAATGATCTTTGACAAAGGCAGCAAGAACATACATTGGGGAAAAGACTTCCTCTTCAATAAATGGTGCTGGGAAAACTGGGCATCCATATGTAGAAGAATGAAACTAGAACTGTACCTGTCGATATACACATGTACTAAAATCAACTCAAAATGGATTAAAGACTTAAACATAAGTCCTGAAACTATAAAACTCCTAACAGAGAACATAGGAGAAACACTTCAGGAAATGGGCAAAGACTTTATGAATAAGGGGCCAGCCTGTGGCTCACTTGGGAGAGTGTGGTGCTGACAACACCAAGTCAAGGGTTAACATCCCCTTACCGGTCATCTTTAAAAAAAAAAAAAAAAAGACAACCTACAGAAGGGAGAAAATATTTGCAAACTAGGCATCCAATGAGGGATTAATATCCAGAATATACAAGGAACTCAAACAACAGTAAAAAACACAAATAACAGGATTAAAAAATGGGCAAAGGAGCTGAATAGGCATTTCTCAAAGGAAGATATACGAACGGCCAACAGACACATGAAAAAATGCTCAACATTACCAAGCATCAGGGAACTGCAAATCAAAACCACATTAGTATATCACCTCACCCTAGTTAGACTAGTCATTACTAAAAAGACACAGAATAACAAATGCTGGTGAGGATGTGGAGAAAGGGGAATCCTACACTGTTGGTGGGACTGTAAATTTGACACAGCCTTTATGGAAAACAGTATGGAGGTTCCTCAAAAAACTACAGATAGAAATGCCACATGATGCAGCAATCCCACTGCTGGGTATACAGCCAAAGGAATGAAAATTATCATGTCGAAGGGATACATGCACTCCCATGTTCATCGCAGCTCTGTACACAATAGCCAAGAGTTGGAACCAACCTAAATGTCCACTGACAGATGATTGGATAAGGAAAATGTGGTATATATACACAATGGAATACTACTCTGCCATAAACAGAAAATGAAATTCTGCTATTCGCAGCAACATGGATGAACTTAAGAGAAAATTATGTTAAGTGAAATAAGCCAGGCACGGAAAGAGAAATATCTCATGTCCTCACTCATAAGTGGGAGCTAAAAAATAAAGAAAGAAAGAAAGAAAGATATAAAAATCACAATAACTTGTTGAACTTTCAAAAGGAGAGAACAGAATTGAGGTTACCAGAGATGGGAAAGGGGGAGGAAGGGGGCGGTTAGCAAGAAATTGGTAAAGTGCCACAAAAAAATGATTACATTGTATAATGCTGAATTTACTAATCATCCTGATGTGTGCATCACATATTGTACAAATATGTATTGATATTCAATGCTGTACCCCACAGATATGTACAATCAATTATGCTTCAATTAAAAATATTCAAACCACATAGTTTTCAGATTCGAACATCATTTAAACAAACAACCAGTATGTGCTAGGCTGGTGGATTTCAAACTTCAGAGCTCAGAATCACCTGGAGGAGACTTCTAGTCAAGATGGCAGAATACACGGTCCCCAGCGTCACTCTCGCCTACAAATCAACCAATTTACAACTATAAAAATGTAACATCAGCCAAGCTGGGGCCGCTGGAGCTCAGGTGAAGAGGAGGACAGACCTATGGAGTGCACGAAGGTGGGAGAAACTACGATGAGAGAAAGAAAAAACTGCTCTCAGCTTTTCAGCCTGCAGCCACTTTAATGCTGGAGCACACGGAGCAGGAGCCGGCAGAGGCTGCCGCTGTGCCCTTCAGATGGAGTTACTTGGAGGCAGAAGGGGAGAAGAGGGCCTTGGTTGGCCCCAGGACAGCAAGACCCCTAATAGGGTTCCCATGGGCCCACGCAGGAGCGACGAGCCAGAACAGCTGAAAAAGGGGAGCCACTCAGAGGCTGGTGAGTCATCACAAGGGACCGGCACAGGGCCTGTCCCAAGGGAAGTGTTTGGAGAATGGGTGGTAGGGGAGACGGGCCCACCAAGAGAACAATGGGACACAGCAAGGACAGCCAACCGGCCCCCCATCAGCACAGGACCACTCAGAGGAGAATGGTCGGGAATGCAGAATTGCATGGGGTGCAGTTTGATGAAAAAACTCAGGCCCAGATCAGAGTTTCCACACAACCCAGATCCACCGGGTCTCTGGAGAGCTGGAAGTACCTATAAGGTCAACCATTAAACCCTGAGCTGCAAAAAAAAGCCTTCCCTAGGGAAACAGCAGCAAAGCAGCAATTTACCTCAACCACACAGCTCAAGTACTGGTTCCCACAGGAAGTTCCCCCGAGGTAGAAGTAAGCAAAGGACAAAAACTTAGTTCCGGCCCAGGCACACCATGAATGCCTTGGGGCCCACCAGGGGACATGAGGCCTGGAGCCAGGGGCAGGACCCACAACCACTCACATTGCCAGCACCTCAGGGCCCCACCCAGAACCCAAGGATTGGAGTCAAGGACCAGACCCCACTCCTACATCCAGGCACACTACCAATGCCTAGGGGCCCATCCAGGGATCCAGGGCTAGCAGCCAGGGACTGGACCCCCTTCCCACAACCAGGCATGCTGTAACAGTGCCTCAGACCCCACCTGGGGGCCCAAGGCATGGAGAAGGGGACCAGACCCCCATCCCACAACAGGCATCCTGCGCCAGCGCCCCGGGGCCCACCCAGGGACCCAGGGTATGGAGCCGAGGTCCAGAACCCCCTCCCACAACCAGGCACTCCATGCCAGTGCCTCAGGGCCTTCCCTGAGACCCAGGGCATGGAGAAGGGGACCAGATGCCCCTCCCACAACCAGGCACACTGCACCAGTGCCTCAGGCCCCACCCTGGGACCCGGGGCATGGAGAAGGGGACCAGATCCCCCTCCTACCACCAGGCACACCGCACTAGTGCCTTGGGTCTGCCCATTGGACACGAAGCATGGAGAAGGGGACTGGACCCCCCACCCACAACCAGGCTCAGCACACCAGCACCTTGAGGCCCACCCAGGGACACAGGGTAAGGAGCTGGGACTGGACCCACCCTCCCACGACCAGGCATGCCAGGTCAGTGCATCCGGGCCCACCCAGGGGCCTGAAGCATGGAGAAGGGAACCAAACCTCCCTTCCACAACCAGGCACACTGTGCCAGTGCCTTGGGGCCCACTCAGGGACCCAGTACATGGAGAAGGGGACTGGACCCCCTTCCCACAACCAGGCACCCTGCGCCAATGCTTCAGGGCCCACTCAGGGACCCAGGGGAAGGAGAAGGGGACCGGACCCCCCTCCCACAACTAGGCACACCACGCCAGTGCCTTGGGGCCCATGCTGGGACCCGTGGCATGGAGAAGGGGACCAGCCCCACCTCCCACAACCAGGCACCCCACGCCAGCACCTCATCGTCAGCCCAGGGACCCAAGGCATGGAGCCAGGGACTGGACCTCCCTCTCACAACCAGGCACCCCATGCCAGTGCCCCAAGGCCTATAAGAGGGCTGGGGATATAGAGCTGGGGACTGGACCCCCCTCCCACAACCAGGCACCCCATGCCTGCACCCCAGGGCCCATTAGGAGACCTGGGGTATAGAGCTGGGGACCGGTCCCCCCTCCCACAACCAGGCATCCTGTGCCAGCTCCTTGGGGCCTGCCCTGGGACCCGGGGTCTGGAGAAGGGGACCAGACCCCCCTCCCACAACCAGGCACAACATACCAGTGCCTCGGGGCCTGCCCTGGGACCTGGGGCATGGAGAAGGGGACCAGATCCCCCTCCTACCACCAGGCACACTGCACCAGTGCCTTGGGTCTGCCTGTGGACCCGAGATATGGAGAAGGGGACCAGACTCCCCTCCCATAACCAGGCACCCCATGCCAGTGCCTCAGGGCCCACCCAGGGATCCAGGGCATGGAGAAGGGGACTGGACCCCCATCCCACAACCAGGCACACCGTGCCAGTGCCTTGAGACCCACTCAGTGACCCAGGGCATGGAACTGGGGATCAGACACTCTCCACAACCAGGCACACTGCCAGCACCACAGAGCAGGCCAAAAACATCTCCTCCATGTGAATGGCCCACCATAGCTACCACAATAACCATGGCTGCCGCAAAGGCGGCTACATGCCACAACAACCATGCAGATGGTCCGCCAGCCACTGGAGTGAGTTGATACAAGGAGAGTCACCAGCAGAGATAAAGAAAGGAGAAGGATGTCTGTCTCCACAGAGCCCATTTCATAGTGACGGAAGAGACATCTGCTCTATGATAGTATTGAGGGGGGACCTGATCATGCCTCTCAGCACTGGACAGATCATTTGGGCAGCAAATGGAGAGAGTAATCATTATTCTTTCAGAGGGAGAGAAGAAATCTAGGGTGATTAGAGGGAAAGGGGGGGAGAGAAAGGGGTATGAGGAGGGATTAGACAAGGGGCATAAAGAATAATTACAATTTGTAACAATATATATGCTAGTAATATTGATTTGATCAACATATCTCAATGTTGAAACCCAAAAATATGTATAATCAATTTTGATTCAATAAAAATTAAAATTAAAAAAAAAAAAAGAATCACCTGGAGGGCTTGTTATTTATTTTATTTTATTTTTTTAAAAAGCTGGAGGGCTTGTTAAAGGACAGATTGCTGGGCTCCATGGGCACAGTATGATTCAGTAGGTCAGGAGCGGGACCTGAAAATGGGCATTTCTAACATACTCCTAGGTGATGCTGAGGATGCTGGTCAAGAGGACCCCACTGCACTAGACAATGTACTCACACTGGGATGCAAACATCACACAATGTAAAACAGAAATAAAACAGTCCCTACCCCTTAGGAACTTACAGCCCAAAGGGACTGGATAGGCATTCACTCATTTGCTTATTCATTTGTTCAACAAGCTAGAGCCTTACATGCATAAAGTCATTTAGTTTATGGGATAACCTTATGAGGTGGGTCCCCAAAAGTCCCTTCTCTTAACCTGCAGTCAAACCTCATGTAAATAAGTCATTTAATGAAGGTCAGTCATTTATAAATGCTACCATCAAGGAAAAATAGAGTGCTTTGGGAGCCTAGATGGACTTCAACAATGAAGAATGGGGCTGGCCCGTGGCTCACTCGGGAGAGTGCAGTGCTGATAACACCAAGGCCACAGGTTCGGATCCCATATAAGGATGGCCGGTTTGCTCACTGGCTGAGCGTGGTGCTGACACCACCAAGTCAAGGGTTAAGATCCCCTGACCAGTCATCTTTTAAAAAAAAAAAAAAAAATGAAGAATGACTCAGAGAGGTCATATTGGGGATGGGACCTGAAAAAAACATGTGCCAAAGGAAATAGAGGGAGAAGGCTGCACTGCAGGCAGAAAGAACCATTCTGGAAATGGCCAGGTGGCTCCACGGTTAAAATATATATAACAGAGCATCTCAGTAAATTCCAATTAACTATTTCCCAGGTCGTGCCAGTTTTCTTTTTTTTTTTTTTTTTTAAAGATGACCGGTAAGGGGATCTCAACCCTTGGCTTGGTGTTGTCAGCACCACGCTCAGCCAGTGAGCAAACCAGCCATCCCTATATAGGATCTGAACCTGTGGCCTTGGTGTTATCAGCACCGCACTCTACCGAGTGAGGCACAGGCCGGCCTGTGCCAGTTTTCGAGTGACCACAGAGGAGAGTGACCAGATTGGCCAGTGGCTGTGCTGACCCAATCAAGGCCACACATCCCTTCCTGGAGTGTGTCTTCCCTCAATCGAAGGGATCACTGACCACCCTGAGGGTGTTTGCCTGGTCAACGCTGGGCCTCTGCCCAGGCAGATTATTTTCTGTTTGAAGACCACTGCCCTCTGGTGGCCACTCTGCCAAATGCAGAAATTGGGAAAACAACTACCCTTTAATCTTTATAGGATACAATAGGTATTACAATCCCCAGTGAGGCTCAGAGAGAGGCATTTACTTGTCTGAGGTCATACAGCTAGTGAGTGGTAGACAGGGCCAGGACAAGGATGAGCAAGCATGGCCCCTCACCTGCCCCCCCCCCCCCCCCATCCCAGCCCTGGTGACAGAACCAGACTGGAATCTGGTCATCTAAAGTCCAAGGCCATGCTCTTGACCATTCTGTGGCCCAGACTCCTAATTGTTATTATGGGGGCTCCTTTCTCACTTTAGACATTTTCTGTGTGTGTACAATGCTAGATGCCGGAGAAACAAAGACACAGTCCTTTGCCCATGAAGAGTGTGACTGGTGGTACCTTAAATATAAGTTGTGGGAGGACACCTGGTTCCAGGAACAGCAAAGGAAGCATGATTTTGTGTGTGTGTTTGGTGTCCAAGGGAACAGGTCCTCAGGGGAAGCCTACAGGCAGTGCCCCGGCCATAAGGAGTCTTCCCGGACAAGGCATCCCCTGAGGCAAGCCAGCAATCCCTCCTACCCACCCCACCCCCCACCACCAAGCCATACTGTCAGTCCCCTAGGCCAAGCCTGATCCCATTATTTCTCTGCTTATACAAATATTCCCAGGTGGTCCAAGCCCCTTCAGAACCAGCGCCTTCTCTCTAGCTCTGCAACCCTGGCAGTTGGCACCAGGCAGGCTCCTTGGAGTTGCTGGGGAAGTGTTTGTTGGATAAATGACTATGACTACGAACATGTAATATACTCACAGTGGATCTGCTGTACCATGTGACATGATTGTTATTGTACTGTGTGGTCACAAAGTATAGAAGGAAAATAATCATCGGTGTGAAGGCAATTAACATTCCTTTGACCCAGACATATCCAGCTTGGCTATTTTAGCTCTTCTCATTTTGCCAATAGTTTTCTTCAGGGTCCAAGTGAGTAGTTTTCCCTAAAACCAACTCACAAATATTTATTGAGCATTTTAGGAAGGCAAAACACAAGAGGAAAATTATACAGGCAGAGCTTCCTGCCTTTCATTAAGCACCTCCAAGGTGCACAGCACTGTCCTAAGCCTGGTACTCCTCAGGTCGACCCAATGGGGTGAGGCACATGAATCATTTTACGGATGGGAAAGCAGCTTGGAGAGAGCAAAGGATATATGCAAAGTCATGCAATAAGAGGCAGAGCTGAGATTTGAGCCTAGCTCTGGTGCCAACAACTCAACTTCTGTGCCTGTGGTCTTCAAAGTGTGGTCCCCAGACCAACAGCATCAGGATCACTGGGGTCCTTGTTAGAAATGTAAATTACCAGGCCCCATCCCAGATCTACTGAATCCGTAGTTCTGGATGTTGGGCCAGCAGTCTGCATTTTATAAGCCCTCCAGGTGATTCAAGTATGTGAGAACTGCTGACCTATGCTATGGTGGTCCTTGTGGTTCAGTTGTCCACGGTCAGATGGGGATGACCCCCAACTGGTATATATACAAATAACTCCAGTAAAGACAAATTCCATAATAGTGCCAGCGGAGGGAGAGTCCTTCTGAGAGTTCTGAAAAGGTTTCATGGAAGAGGTGACATTTGAACTTGTCCATGATGAATGGAAGGACTTTAAAGATCATCAATGGAAAAAAGGACTTACAGGTAGACAGTAGAGGCAAGGAAGCCAGAAAGTACCTGTTCATAAAATGGGGATAGAGTCAAGTTCATGAAAGACCTTGCCTGCCAGGCTGACAGGTCTGGCCCTTATCTTGGAGGCAGTGGAGAGCCGTGGTAGGTTTTTGAGTAGCTCAAAGCCCCTGTATATCACTGCCCAGCAACAGCATTTTCTTACTTACCCATTGTGGCAGGCAGAATAATGCCCACTCCTCAAAGATGTCCATGTCCTAATCCCCAGAACCTGTGAATATGTTATGTTACATGGCAAGGGAAAATTAAGATTACAGATGGAATTAAGGTTGCTAATCAGTTGACCCTGAGATGGGGAAGTTATCCTGAATTGTCTGGGTGGGCCCAACATAAACACAGTCCTTACATGTGAAAGGGGCAGGAGAAACAGTATGAGAGTCAGAGATTTGAAGATGCCACTCTGCTGGTTTGAAGATGGAGGAAGGAGCCACAAGCCAGGAATGCAGCTTGCAGAAGCTGGAAAAGGCAAGGAAACATTCTTCCCTAGAGCCTCCAGAAGCAACGCCTTGATTTTGGCCCAGTAAGACCCATTTCAGAACCTCTAGAACTATAAGTGTAAGATAGGCCTCCAGAAAACTGTAAGGAATTTTCTTTTCTTCAACCAGAGACAAATAACAGCAGTCGGCATTTTCTGAGTGCTTAACAGTGTTATGTACTTTATGAACACACTCTCCTTTAATCCTCACAACTCCTTATACAGGCATTGTTACTTCCATTTTCCATATGGGGAAACTGAGGCTTGCCCAAGTTAATAAGGAGCACAGCCAGGATCAAAACTCAGGCTTGTCTCCACTAGGCTCAAGAAAAGACTTTAGACCACCTACAACAGCCTCCACTTAAGGTTGCCTGGGTGGGCTTCAGCCAAAGGTGCTGGGGGCCCATCCTGGCTGTTGCAGGGGCAGAGGATGGAGGACCTTGGACATCCTTCCCCTCTAATGAGTGAGAGTTGTAGACAAACTTGGACTGCCTGCACTTGTTTCCTGGTTCCATTACTTGCTTACTGGTGCCCTTGGGCAAGCTCGTTATGGCTCCCTGTCTTAGTTTCCTAATCTGTAAAATGGGGATAATAATAGTAACTATCATTGAGAGAATTCTGTGAGTTATTATATGTGATGGGCTTACAAGAGTACCTACACAAAGTAAGTCTTTGATAAACGTCATCATTTTCATTCGTATTTCATGTCCTGGGAGACTCACCCCACCCCCAGCCCCTTTCTTAGGAACTATGGTGGTGACCAGCTGTGTAGATGGATTCTTGTACATATCCATTTAATATAGATATTTTTATGTGCTCACCAAATATCTCTTTAGAGGTTTTCAACCTCTTATGGGTTCATGGAAACACAGGGGCCTCTGGGAAGGGCACTAAATCATCTCAGGGCCTCAGAGAAAACTTCCTGGAGGCAGTGACATTGATGGCATCTGAGTCATGAGGGTGCATAGGAGATGGCCAAGCAAAGAAGCTGGAAGAGTAGTATAGACTGATGTCCCTCCAAAACTTAGTCCCCACTGTGAGAGTGTAAAGAGGGTGGGAAATCCTGTTATGCTAATTGAAAGGTGGGGCCTTGAAGAGGTGATTTAGATTCTGAGGACCATGCCTAGTGAATGGACTGAAAATGGTGGTCATGTGTGTGGTTCTGAGGGCTTTAAAAGGAGACCACATGAGAGACTCTCTCTCTCTGCTTCTGCCATCTTGCAATGTGATACCCTGTGTTGCTGAAGCCACCACTAAGGAAGATCCTCACCAGATGTGTTCCCTGGACTTTGGACTTCCCAGCCTCTGAAACTGGAAGCAATAAATTTCATTTTCTTATAAATTACCCAGTTCCAGGTATTTTGTTAAAAGCACCAGAAATGGACGACTGCAAAGAATAATGCAGGCAAAAGGAACAGCCTGTGCAAGAGCAGACAGAGGGCAGTCTGTGCCCTGCATGGAGGTTGGTTTTCTCCTCGTGAAAATAAGACTGGAGAGGCAGATGGAGCTAGATCAGGAAGGGGCCCAAGCCCTATGAAAAGTCCCTATTTCAAGTCCCTATGAAAAAGAGCATAGATTTCATCCTAACAGTGAGGAGCCCCACGTTGCATCCATTTTCCCTTGGCAATCCTCATTTTCACTCCTGGTCTCTGCTCTCACCCACTCCCTGACATGAAACGTGAATTCTCCACTCTGGAGGTGAGCCTGGAACCTACATCCAGAAGAGAGGACTTTGGAGCAGTGGAAGAATCAGGGACTTTGACATCAGATAAAACTGGATTCTAATTCTGCCCTTGCCACTCTCTGGTCTATGACTGACTTCAGGCATCAGTAAAATGGGAGTAATAACACCTACTTGATCTGGCAAATATTTGTTCCACGCTTACAATGTACCAGACATGGGAACAATAACCAACACTTACTGAGTTAAGACATATTATGGGCCAGGCACTATTGCTAAGCCCTTCTTATCCATCCATTTACTCATTTCTGTAACCCAATGAAGGAGATACCATTAGCCCCCCATTTTATAGATGAGAAAACTAAGGCCCACAGAGATTAAGCTATTTACCCAAGGTAGATGGCAAAGCAGGATTCAAACCCAGGCAGTCTAATCAGGACAAAAAAGTCTAAAGCCCTAATAGAATAAAGAATCCCCTGTTCTCACAAAACTTATATTCTACTGGAGGGAGCAAACAGTAAACAATAGACAAATAAGAAAAAGCAGCATGTTAAAAGGTGTTAAGAGCTAGATAGGGGGAAAAAAAGAGCAAGGTAAGGGTGATTTGGGAGTATGAGACGGGGAGTTGCCAGGGAGGCAGGTGATCACAGTTTTAGATAGAGTGGCCAGGATAAGTCCCATTGAGATGGTGACATTTGAGCTAAGACTTAAAAAAAAAAAAGAGGGAGTGAGTTGGCCATGTGGACATCTGGGGAAAAGCATTCCAGGCAGGGGGAGCAGCCAGTACAAAGGTCCTGAGGCAGGACTGTGCCTTGTGTGTTCAAAGATCAATAAGGAAGTCGTGTGACTGGAACGGAGGCAGGAGACAAGACGGAGAGTGCGAAGAGATGAGTCAGAGGGACTCAGATTATGTAGGGCCTTATAGGCCATGCAAACCCTTTTAGTCTGAATGGGAGCCACTAAAGGGTTTTGAGGAGACAAATGACATGATCTGACTAATAGTTTAAAGGATCACTTACTGCTCTGTTGAGAATAGGCGGTAGAGGAGCAAGGATGGAAGCAGAGAGAGCAATTAGAAGGTTCCTGCAGTAATACAGGCTAGAGAGATGATGTGGCTTGGAGCAGGCTGGTAGCAGAACAATGATGAGAAAGTTCTGGGTATATTTTTTTAATTTTTTTTATTTTTAAAAGATGACTGGTAAGGGGATCTTAACCCTTGACTTGGTGTTGTCAGCACCATGCTCACCCAGTGAGCTAACCGGCCATCCCTATATGGGATTCGAACCCGTGGCCTTGGTATTATCAGCACTGCACTCTCCCGAGTGAGCCATGGGCCGGCCTTCTGGGTATATTTTGGACGTAGAGCAAGGTGATTTCCTGATGTGGGTGTGAGAGAAGGAGAAGAGTCAAGAAAGAATGTCCTGAAAAGTGGGAGTTGCTATCAATTGAGATGGAGAAGACGGGTGTGTGTGTGTGTGTGTGTGTGTGTGTGTGTGTGTGTGTGTGTGTGTGTGTGTGTGTGTGTGTGTGTGTGTGTGTGTGTGTGTGTGTGTGTGTGTGTGTGTGTGTGTGTGTGTGTGTGTGTGTGTGTGTGTGTGTGTGTGTGTGTGTGTGTGTGTGTGTGTGTGTGTGTGTGTGTGTGTGTAAGAGGTTTGGGGAGGGAAGTCAGAAGTTCACTTTGGACATGTTAAGTTCCAGATGCTCTTAGGTGTAAGTGTCAAGGAGGCAGATGGATATAGGAGTCCGGAGTTCAAGGGAGTTAGAAGTTTGGGAACATCAGGATATAAATGATATCTAAAGCCATGGCACTGAGTGAGATCATCAAGGAATGTAGGAGAGGAGAGGATCAAGGACTGAAGTCCTCAGGGTTAGGAAATGAGAAAGAAGAGGAAAACCAACCAAGGAGATCAAGGAGCTAAGAGCGAGGAGGAAGAAAATCAAGCCTGTGCGGTGTCCTGAAGGCCATGCGAAGAAAGTGTAGCATGAAGGAGAGCGTGAGCAGCTTCTGGGAGGCCAAGAAAGATGAGGACTGAGCACTGACCACTGGGTTCAGCAACATGAAGGTCACTGGTGACCTTGATGAGAGCAGTTGCAGTGGTTAGTGGGAGTGAAAGCCTGATCAGAAGGAGTTTAAGAGAATACCAGAGTGCAGGCATCGGCCTCGGTTCCTCCTTCCTGACCTCCTTGTCCCTCCATCGCAGCTGCTGTGCAGGGCCAGGGCCATTGCCACCTCTCTCTGGGCCTCCATTACAGCTCCCCCCTGCTGTCCTCCTAGCCACTCTTGCTCCCTTGCCATCTGTTTCCAGACCATATCGCTCCTTTTCTTAAAAGCCTCCATGGCTTTGATTTTACCTGGAAACCCCCGAAATCCTGCTGCTGTCCTCAGTGGCTCTACTGAACATGCCTCCCAGGACCTCTCTGTGCTCATTTCTCCCCCTCCCAGCAACATCCTGGACTCTCTTCTTGACACATGGCCATTTGTCAATGACCCAAAATCAAGCACACTAATTCAGTGATTCTGGTGGACAACTGTCCAAGCAGTTGCTCCTGACTCTATACTTACTGACTGTATGCAGAAATGAAGAGAAGCTATCTTGAGGGTTCTATTTAAAAAGTTATTACCAGCCAGCCACCAAAAAATAAAAATTAAAATTAAAAAAATAAAAAGTTATGACTCTGACAGAGAATATTTGCATTAGGTACATCAAACACTGGGATCCTTACGTTTTTCTTTCCTGTTTATTTTGACCCAATAGAAACATAATCTCGGGCATGATATGATATCAAACAGATAAATTAAAGATTATCCTATACCTGGAAATTCAGGGAAAATTTCAGTGTAACTGAATTGTGTGTATAATATTTAAGTAAAAGCAAAAGGTTATTTCACTGAAAAAGAAAAAAAAAGAATATTGGAGGAATTGGATATTATGAACAGAGATGACTTTTCAGTGACTTCTGATGCAAAGCAGAGCAGAGAAATGGGGCTGTAGATGGATGAAGTTAGGTCAAGAGGAATTGTTCTAATATAGGAGACATTACAGCACGTATCTATGCTCATCGGAATGGACATTTCTGTATTTTCTTTTCTCCCTGCCTTTGCTCATTCTGTCCCCAGTTCCCCTTAGCTCAGGTGCCCCTCTGCCCTGAAGCCTTCGGGTTTCCCTGAGCCAGAAATGGAAAGGGCTTTCTTTCCCCACCACCCACATTCCCATAGCACCTCTTTAAGGTATCTTGATGTACAAGGAGGGGTTTAAAATATAACGCCCTCCAAATTGAGAAGGTACTTTAAGACCAAAGAAGGAAGCAGGGAGGTCCATTTGCTAATCAGAGATATCTATTACAAGGGCCACTTATATACAGGAAAGCTGCATGCAATAAAGAATCATGTCTACAGTGAGTGAGAGCTCTGGTTCCCTGGGTTTAGGCAATGTGTATATAGCAAAGGCTCTTTCACTAAAAATAACTTCAAGGAAACATCTTAAGAAAAATAAGTAGATAACATCATTCACCTGGTGTCTTGTGATGTTACTGCTCAAACCACTGACACTACCTGCTGTAATAAATGATTCACTCCCTGAAACCTATGTTCCTTTCATGGCTATGTTCCTTTTACAGTCAGTGAAGCAAAGTAATTAGGATAAGCAGGAGTCAGCATGGTGAGCAAGGCACAAAATAGCATTAGTTTTGTTCACCCTCTACATTTGAATTTACAATCGGTATCTGTAGTGGATTGAATTATGTCCCCCAAAACTCACTGAAGGTTGAATTGTGTCCCTCAGGTTTTATGTATTAGAAACTTGGCCCCCACTGTGACTGTTACGAGGGTGGGAAATCCTATTACGGTAACTGAAAGGTGAAGCCTTGAAGAGGTGATTGGATTGTAGGGCTGTGCAGTAGTGAATAGATTAATAATGGTGGTCAGAGTCGTGGTTTGCAGGGCTTTAAAAAAAGAGAGTCCGTCTTTCTCTCTCGGCGCTCTCTGCTCCATTTCACAATGTGATACGCTGCCGACACTGTTGCCACCACCAAGGCCTTTTAAATGTGTTCCCTGGACTTTGGACTTCCCAGCCTCAGAAACTGTAAGCAATAAATTTTGTTTTCTTATAAATCACCCAGTTCTGTGTATTTTGTTACAAGCAACAGAAACAGACTGATAAAGTATCTTGTGATTATTTGTGTATTTTGTACCCACAGCTTCCTCCCTCCCTATCTTCCATCCAGGTTGACCTAGTACTGCTCGATAAACATTTGTTGAGTGAACAAGTTAATTCCACAGAGCCAGGTTTGTACAGGCTGGTCCAGGGACCTAGAAACAGCTATTTTATAACGTGTCCCAAACTGTTCCCTTGAAATAGCCCCAGTCAAGTAGATGTTTATATAGGGTGGTCTGGTGCCCACTTTGGCAGCATATATACTAAAATTAGAATGATACATAGGGTGGTCTAGATAAATAGCTTGAAGCAACCAGAAATTTCCTTGAAGGCACATGCTATCTCTCTCTCTCTTTTTTTTTTTTTCTAAAAGATGACCGGTAAGGAAATCTTAACCCTTGACATGGTGCTGTCAGCACCACGCTCTCCCAAGTGAGCTAACAGGCCATCCCTGTGTAGGGATCCGAACCCGTCGCCTTGGTGTTATCAGCACCACACTCTCCGAAGTGAGCCACGGGCCAGCCCCACATGCTTTCTCTTAAAATACCTGAAATAAACTGTTGTAACCTACCCTGATATGGCTCTAGGTTTATCTTATTACCAAATAATACTGTAATTTACTTACCATTTGTTATTTAATTTTCTCTCTAAAATCTTGAAATAAAACTGATGCTTCAGAAAAGGATTCACCATCAATTATACATGCCTCTCCGTTTCAGTATATAATATGGGATTTGACATCAAAGTACCATAGTTACTTTACGAAATAGTAAGGAATTTGTTAGCTTACAAGATATTATAGCAGTATTATGCTGCTGGTAGGTAGAATGTTTCAATTATAGATGAGAATATATGGAACATTTACATCTACTTAATTTACAAGAGACAATATTTTCTAGTTAGTATAGTTTGGTGATGAATTATAAAACAAAACCAAGCCAAAAAAGGCTTTGGAGTTATGCAGACCTGGGTTGGAATCTTTTTATACAAGTTAACCTCTCTGAGCCTTAATTTTTCCACTTATAACGCAGAGATGGGAAGAGAAATGTTACCTGCCTCATAGGGTTGTTGTGGGTATTGAATAAGCTATTGCCTGCATAACCCTTGGCACTGTGACAAGTACATAATAAGTGCTCAATAAATAAATAAGTGGGTCAGGGACCAAAACTAGGAAATAGGTAATTATGATCCACAGTGGTAAGTGCTGTGGTTTGGGACAGAGGGTCCTGTAGGAGTCCCTTTAAGGACATCAAGGAATGCTTCTTGGACAAATTGACATATAAGTTGGCCAGTTGAAAGGAAGTGGGGCAGTATTACAGGCAGAGGGAAGGACAGTGAGAGGACTCAATCACAGTGGGAAGGGAGTGGTGAGAGATAAGGCTGTAAATGGCAGGAGCAACAAGACCATGCAGGACCAGGTAGCCAGGAAAAGAAGTTTGGCAGAGGGCAATGAGGGGCCACTGAGGAGTTCTAAGCAGGAGAGCAACAGATCAGAGAGGCAAGACATGGGGCAGGGAGATCAGTGAGGAGGTAAGAGGTGGTGGCAGCTGGATTGGGGTTGGCCAGCAGATGGAGAAAGTGGGACATTTAGGAAGTAGGACAAGACTTGACGATTGAGTGGAGGTTGGTAGAAAGAGGAGAGGATGACCATCAAAGGGGTGCATGGTTGTGCCTTCCATCAAGGCAGGAACAGAGATGACAAATTCGGGTTTGGATATGTAGAGTTTGAGGAGTCTGTGAGATAGCCAAGTGAAACTGTCCCACAGGCAGTTGGATACGTAGCTCTTAAGCCAGAGAAGGATCCAGGCTGGTGATACAGCTTTGGAAGATGTGGTAGGCTCAATAATGGCCTCCAAAGATATCCAGGTCCTAATCCTGGGAACCTGTAAATGTTAGTTATATGGCAAAAGAAATTTTGCAGATGTGATTAAGTTAAAGATCTTGAGATAAAGAAATTATCCTGGATTATCTGGGTGGGCCCTAAATGTAATGACAAATGTCCTTATAAAAGGGAGGCTAGGTCGGGGCCCACCTGGGGACCCGGGGCATGGAGAAGGGGACCAGATCCCCCCCCACAACCAGGCACACCTCGCCAGTGCCTCGTGGTCTGCCCAGGGACCCGGGGTATGGAGAAGGGGACCAGATCCCCCTCCCGCAACCAGGCTAACTGCACCAGCGCCTTGGGGCCCACACGTGGACTCAGCGTATGGAGCTGGGGATTGGACACTCTCTGCAACCAGGCACACCGCCAGCACCAAGGAGCATACGAAAATCATCTCCTCCATGTGGGTGGCCCACCACAACCACCACGATATCCATGGCTGCTGCGAAGGTGGCTAGACACCACAACCACCACGCAGATGGTCCGCCAGCCACTGGAGTGCATTGACACAAGAAGAGTCACCAGCAGAGATAAGGAAAGGAGGAGGATGTCTCTCTCCACAAAGCCCATTTCAGAGTGACAGAAGAAGCATCTGCTCTATGATAATACTGGGGGACCTGATCACACCTCTCAGTATTGGACAGATCATCTAGGCAACAAATCAACAGAGTAACCATTATTCTTTCAGAGGGAGAGAAGAAATCTAGGGTAATTAGAGGGGGGAGGGAAAAGGGGATGGGGAGGGATTGGACAAGGGGCATGAAGAATAATTACAATTTGTTGGGCTGGCCCATGGCTCACGTGGGAGAGTGTGGTGCTGATAACACCAAGGCCACAGGTTTGGATCCTATATAGGGATGGCCGGTTAGCTCACTGGCTGAGTGTGGTGCTGACAACACCAAGCCAAGGGTTAAGATCCCCTTACTGGTCATCTTTAAAAAAAAAAAAGAAAGAAAAAGAATTATGATTTGTAACAATATATATGCTAGTAATATTGATTTGGTCAACCTATCTCAATGTTGAACCCCCAAAATATGTATAATCAATTTTGATTCAATAAAAATTAAAAAAAAAAAAAAGAACTATGGTTACTAGAGGTGGGAAGGAGGGTGTAAACGATTATATTGTATAATGTTGAATATACTAATTATCCTGATTTGAGCATCACATATTGCACACAGGTAATGATATTCAACTCTGCACGACACAGATATATACGATCAACTATGTTATAGTAAATAAAATAAAAATAATGATTAAAAAAAAAGAGGGAGGCTGGGGAAAATTTGACCATAAGGAAGAAGGCAATGACACTGAAGTAAGATGCTTGGAGATGCAGCTGCCCTTGAAGATGGAGGAAGGTGCCACAAACCAAAGAATGCAAGAAATGCAGCTTTCGGAGCTGGAAAAGACAAGGAAATGGATGTTCCCAGAGCCTCCAGAGGGAGTACAGCCATGCTGATACCTTGATTTTGGCCTAGTGAAACTCACTTCAGACCTATGACCTCCAGAACCATAAGAGAATAAATACATGTTGTTTTAAGACATCAGGTTTGTGGCCACGTGCTACAGCAGCAATAGGAAGATATTAACAGAGGATATTAACATTAATGGTGGGGTTGAATGAAGGTGTCCGGGAAGCCTGGTAGAGTAAGAAGCACATAGGGTCTAGCAGAGAGCTCCCAACGACTCCAGCATTTCAGATACATGCAGAGAAGTGCATCTCAGAAAGGGCTCTTGGAGCAGCCAAACAGGGAAGATGACCACCAAGGAAAATGGTTCTTCCAGGGTTCAAGGGCAAGGATGTTTCAAGGAGCAGAGAGTGGTTATCAGTGTCAGATGCTCCTAGAAGTCAAGCAAGAAAAGTGCCTGTTGGGTTGAACGAAGGAGATACCTGTTAACCTTGAAAGAACCCTTGGAATAGTGGGGGCTGAAAACAGACTGGAATGGGTCAAAGGGTGAATCAGGGGTGAACCAGAGTTGTATTTCACAACATACTTGTCCTGTCTTCTAAGTCAAATGGTACACATTTTTTCAACTTTTCATTCTATTACACATCATATATGTTCATTTAAAAAAGAATATACAGATTGGCCAAAAGAAAAGCATAATGTTCTCAGCTAGTAATATTTTAGTGTATATCTTTCCAGGATTTTTTTCTTTTCTGTGCAAACTATATAATCCTCTCAATCACCCTATGGGGTAAAAAAATACCATGAGGCCATTTTAAGAGGAGGAAATTCGGGCTTAGAGTAGCAAGCAATTTATATAACTGTACGCAGCTGGGCAACAGCAGAACCAGGATAGGAATTTAGGTCTGTCTGACTTCAAAGCCAATGTTCTTCACCGCGGAGCTTCCCTGCTTTTTTACCTGGAGGAATTTTTTCCAGAGGACCTCAGGCTTCAGAACTACACCTAAGTGGATTTCTATCCTGAATCCCATCCCTCATCCATCCCAGAGGATGGCGAGCCAGGTTGAAGGCTGAAAGTCACCAGAGGAAGCCCAGGAAGAGTGAAGGAAGGAGTGAGTGAGACGGTCCGGTAAGGGAGAGCTAGTACACGCACCTGTTAGGTTCCTTCCTCGCTAAGTGGCCATCGGGCTTCCCACTGTACAGATACGGAAACTGAAGCTCCTAGAAGAGAAGTAACTTCCCCCAAATCACACAGCTAGCCAGCGGCGAAGAGCCCCACAGTCCCCCGGAGGTGCCCGCGTGGGCAGGTGGTAGCCCCGGGGCTGAGGCTGAGAGCCGGGCGTGTGGAGCAAAGGCGGGCTAGAGGCTCCGGGACCCGGCGAGGCATGGGCACTGGGCGGGGTGGGGGTGAGGCAGAGGGGTGAGGTCATGGAGGGCTGGAGGGCTGGGTACGAATCAGTAGAGGAGGGAAGAGGCAAGGGGCCCTGAGGCGGGTCGGAAGAACCGGGCGGCCAGGGCCGTGGGAGTGAAGGGAACTTGGGAGGCTCCGGAGTGGGGCGCGAGAGGGCGGAGCCCCCGTGGTGGGGCGGGGGCGGGAGGCGAGGCGGGAGAGCGTCAACGGAGCCGGGGGCGGGGCGGAGCTCTCAGGGGCTGGGAAGTCTTGGGGGCGGGGCCGAGGAGGCCGGGGGGCGGGGTAGTCCAGGCTGAGGTGGGGAGAAAGGCTGGAGGGGCGGGGCCGGGGCGCGCGGCGCGGAGGGCGGGGCGAGAGGAGGCACGGACGGCTCCCGCGGCAGGCGGTGAGGCCGGCCCGGCTCAGTGCTGCACAGCGCCCCCGGCGCCCGGCTCCGGCAGCCCCTGAGCCCCCGCCCCGCGCCCGCCATGCCCGAGCAGCTCAGCGTCGCCGAGTTCCTGGCCCTCACCGCGGAGGACCTCAGCTCCCCGACCGGGGCCGCAGCTTTCGCCGCCAAGATGCCCCGGTGCCGGGGGGCGGCGCTGGCGCGGGAGGAGGTGAGGGGCCGAGGCGGGAGGGGTCGGGGGTCCACGCAGGGCCGGGCCTTGACCTTCACAGGCGTGACCTGAACTGTGATGTCCCTTCACTGCGCCCCAGAAACCTGCCCCTCCCTAGATCTGTGAGAACCGAGCACACCTCAAACATCTGTGTCTTCGCCGTCGAGGCGGGGGGAGGGCCCGAGGGACCGTTGCGGGGGGGCACGAGGTCACCTCAACGACAGACTCCACAGATCAGGGGAGATACCCCAAATGCTCTGTGTGACCTGCCCCGTCAGAAGTGTTGGCTCAACGCCTTATGGCTTCTGTGTCTTCATCTTCAGAGCCCCACAAGTGTGCCCGCCAAGTCACTCCCCTTATGAGAAGCTGGGTTTTCGCCTCAGTCCTGAACTTACTTCTTCCAGGCTGCAGGGAGGCCCCTCCCCCTTGCCGCTGGTTCTGAGATTTGGCCCGCGTTTGTGGAATGAACGCGAATGAGAAGGAGCCAGGAGCCGGGGTTCACCTTGGCCGGGCTGTTGGCAAGTTTATAGTCTCCTCTCCCCTCCCCTCTTTGTCTTTCCCAGCAAAACGTCCCAGGCCTTTTCTTCGCTCTTGCAGGCTGCCCCACCCATTCCCATGCTCATTGGCCTTCATTCCTCTTCGAACCTGCTGCAGCTTTCCCTGGGCTCCTCTGCAGGGAATATTCTAGGGCAGACACCCTGTGGCTTTGGGCCAAGGGAGAATAACGTGTTTTTGCAGTTCCCGTCCAGAGGATGCCCTGAATTTGGGTGGCATTTTGGACCTCAGCAGTGGCTTTAGCCTTCCATCCTTCACCATAAGAGTACTGGGACCTACTGTGTGACAGACACAAAACTCAGTAGTTTATAATATCCTGGGCCAATAGTCTTGGGAAACCTCTTCTCCTCCCCTGGCAGGCTGGTCCTCCATTGTGGAATTTGTATCACTTTGTAAGGGTGATAGAGGATTGTGGAAAGAGCATCAACATTGGGGAGGGAGACCTGTGTTCAAATTCTGACTCTGCAATTTGCCAGCTGGGTGAGCTTGGGCATGTGACCTGATCTGTCATCTGTAAAATGCAGATAATAATGTTTACCTTACAGGGCTATGGTATTACATGAGGCAATGGGTATAAAGCAATGAGTATTTATCATGCGTCTTGATATATGAAATGATTATCATCAGGTTAATTGGCAGAACTCTTTAGACAGTGATTGGGTCTCTTTCATCTTCATTTCTCTCACAGATCCTAGCTTAGTGCTTTGCACGTAGTAGGAGTATATGTTTTAATTAAAATAAGAAGCAGCCAGTGAGATTTGGCTTCCTTCCTTGGGCAGAACAAGTAGCTTGGAGTCCACCGCCTATGAATGTGGGAGACTCACAGGGAGACTGCTGCATAGCCCCATCCTGAGGAGAGCTTCTGAGGTTTGTCTCCATAGCCTTCCATTTCATGACTTGGAAGAGTTCAGTACCATCGTCATCCTTCGGACTTTCACATTTCACCCTCTTCTCCAGGTTGTTCATTAGAATGTTAAATCAGAGCAAGAGAACTGGCTGCACTATGAACCCTTTTCCATGAACAGATATGCTCATTTATGCCCGTGCGTCTGGCTTCATGTGTGTAAGCGTTTGTGTGTTTTGGGGGAGGGGGCCCTTAGAATGGGTCTGGAGACCTCAGCAGGCTCTGGTTAGGACTCAGCTTTGCTCCAGTTCAGGCCAGACAAAACCCAGCCTCCTTTAGCCTTTGGATTTTTGGTTTGGTGCACTCAAGTTTCAGTTTTGCAGGAGAAAGGCTTGTGGCATCCAAACAGCTTTTCTCTTCAGCAATTCAGTTCCCAAAAAGTTAGAGTCTGACCTTTGCATGAAACTTTCCTAAGGTTTCTTGTCTTGTTTTGCACTTGCCTTTATATTTTGTTGTTCTATTGTGTTTACATGTAGTTTGATGCTGCAATTTTTTCCCCCCAATTCTGGGCATGACTAATCCAACCCCAGGCTTGAAGCTCCATCTGGCTGAATCAAAATGCAACTGATTATCTTAAGTTTTCCAGTTCCTGGTGGTTTCCTGGGAGTAACTAGCGATCCTGTCCTGGGACTTTCAGCCCTCTTTTGCAGTCCTCCTGGGAAAGACCATCAGCAGATCACAAGAAACTAGAATGTCAGGGCTAAGGGACCCTTTAAACCAGGGATTAGCTAGGAACTCTCTCATTTACGATAGGGAAACTGATGTCCAGAGAGGACAAGAGACTTCTCTAAGCTCCCACAGCTGGGTAGTGGAAAAATTGGCATTTCTACCCATGTTTTAACTCCTGGTCCTATTCTTTTTCTTTCCAAAGTCCATCTGCCTGTCCTCTCTATGTAACTTCTCTGAACCTGTTATTTCATCCTTAAAATGGGTTTCATAATCCTTCCCTGCTTACCTCACTAGGTTGTTAAAAGTTTTTTGTTTCTAATTATAAAATACTGTGCAAATGTGAGGCATTATTAGAATAATCATTATGTCAACTGGCTTCTTCCCGTCCTGGGCTCCTTTACACCCATCATCTCACTGATATTCACTACTGTGAATATTCACTACAGGTGAAAATGGACCTAGGTAGGTTAAGGCAGTTGCCCTGTGTCGTATAACAGGTCTGTCTGATTCTGCTATGCTCCTGCCTATGCTGTGTCCATTTCTCCATGTCATCTCTGTGCTAGGCATCAAGGATATAAAGATGCTGCTTTGGTTTGCTGATTGGTTGGGGAGATGACCCCTATCTTAGGGAGATAAGTAGGAACCCCAGGAGTCTGTCCTGAGTGCCCAGAGAAAGGTATAGTCAGCACCTTAAGAGGCCAGCAGAACAGGGGAAGGAGAGACCAGTGAGGACTGGTGCAATCAGGGAGAGCTTCCCCCTGCAGGAGGTGGCACTTCCAGATGAAATGATGGATGAATCTCATTTAGTGGAGAGAACAAGTGAGTGAATTCAGAGACAGGTGGTAAAAGGGCATATCAGGAACCAAGAGAGCCATTTTGACTAGAGCTGAGAATTCACACTATATTATGCTACTCAAACTACTAGTGAATGCATATCCCCCAGTGGGTCTTGGCTAAGCAGTCCACCACAATAGGGGATCTTTTATATATATATTTGAAATTTTAAAATAAAGTTTTAATTGGACAAGGGACATAATTTTTAATAAAAAAATAATTTTTAACGTAACAGGAAAGGCCTGTGACCACTTCTTGCAATCCCTACACTCTCCCCAGAGGTAAATGCTGTGGAAACGTGCATGCTTCCCAATGTCTGTCCACATAGAAAATATATTGTCAGTGAAGGAGGGGGAGTGGTTAGGAGGAATGTTTACCTAAATTGGTATCATGTCTTATATTGCACAGTTTAAATTTTGTTAGAGTCAAATTTATCTTTTTCTTTGTGAGTTTTGCTTTTTTGAATCTTGTTTTAGAAAGGATTTCATTCTTAATTTTTAATAGTCTTGTGAATTTTACAATTTGCTTTGTAATATGCCTAGATTTGTTTTAGTGTGAAAATTTTGTGTAATCTTAGAGATTGTTTGCAAGAAACATAAATCCTCTCAAGCTTGTTTCCGTTGAAGGAAATTTTGTTTGAAAGACTTAGAGGTGCCTCATGGAATTGCAGAGCAATAAGTAAAGGTGGGTCTCACTAGGGCCTGGAACTCAAGGCCGAGAGGTCGTCAGGAACTAAGGCAGCTGTTTCATCATTCTCATTCTCTCTTGCTTCTGTTTCTTTCTTTGTTTTTGGCAGTTGGCTGGTATGGGGATCCAAGCACTTGACCTTGGTGTTAACCAACACCACACTCTAATCAAGTGAGCTAACTGTCCAGCCCCACTTACCTCTGTTTTTCTCTGCACATCTGATCAGTACCTTTGCTCACTCATCATCACAGAGGCCCCAAAGCGCAGCCTCAGCCCCTACGTTCATCTTACCTCACTGGTCCAGTGTCTAAAGGTAACCAATCCAGTTTTGTGTCCCACTTCCAAGTTCCTGGCAGAGGTTAACAGCCTAGCCCAGCTTCTGAATTGGTTGCAGAAGTTGGATCTCCACCCCTGGTTTCATAAGCAGAGGTCATGGAGGGATAGGCTTAGGCAGGGTAAACATGGCCACAGAGACGTACAGGGCCTGGAAAGTCCCCCTAGAAGTGTCCATGGCAATTCCTCTTCATTTGGCACAATCCAGGCTCCAGGGAGAGGCACTGTACTCATCCTGTTTTGTACCTCCCTGGTTTAGATCATTTATGCATACTCTCAGGTGTAGATGAACCACAATTTGGAAAGCTCAAGTATAGGAGATTTTAAAAAGATGATTACAATGCCAAGGGGGTTAAGCAAGACTTGGAGGGCCTTGAATGCCAATTAGGTGTTCAGACTTTCTGCTGGACAGTGGGGACCAATGGACCTAGTTGAATGGATGGCCAAGGAATGGATGAGGCTGGCCCTGCCAAGGGATGTAGCAGCCAGCAAAGTGCCTGGGGACCACTCCATGCCAGGTCCTGTATCAGGCACTTGGCAGACACATTGCTCAGTAAGAGAGATGTAGTCCCTGTCCTGTGGAGGTTACAGTCCTTTGAAGAAGACAGAGAGCAAGCAGGTAAACAAATAAGTCAGTAATTGCACATTGTGCTAAGTGGCATGAAGGCTCATCCTCCTTGTCAAGGAATTCCTTGAGGTTTGGTCCTGGGTCCTCATGTCTTTGCACGCTAGCCTCTCTCTCCAGGCAGTCTTGTCTACACCCATGGCTTCAGTCACCTCCTGTCTCTAGATGACTCGTACATTTGTACCTCCAACTCAGACCCTCATGTCCATCTGCTTACTCGATGGTTTCCCTTAGACCACACTCATGATATCCCCCCGGCTGCCCTTCCAATGTTCCCTTTCAAGTGATGGTACCTCTCTTAATTCTGTTAGACAAGCCAGAAGCCTCACAGCTCCACGTGCACCCTTCATCACCAAGGGTCATCAGTTTTACCTTCTAAGTATCTCTACAGTTTACCCACTTCTCTACATCCCTACCCTAGTCTGAGCCACCACTATTTCTCCCCTGGAACATGGTAGTGACCTCCTAACTGATTTCTTCACGTTTACTCTAGCTCAGTTCTCTCTAATAGCATGTATCTCTCTCCTTTGCTGCACACATCATAGAGAAATTTTACATTTATTTATATAATTATTTTATTAAAATCTGATTTCTCAATAGATTTTGACTTCCATGAGGATAGAATGTAATCTCATCATCGTATCCCTAGTATTTACCAGAGCACCATAGTAGGTGCTTAGGAGATATTGGTTGTACAACAAACAAAAAAAAAACTGGGCTGGCTGGGTTATCTAAGTGGTTAGAGCACAGCCTTATAACACCAAGGTCAAGGGTTTGGATCCCCATACCAGCCAGCCACCAAAAAAAAAAAAAAAAAAAACAACTCTTGAAATAAAAAATACTCCTGAAGGGCTGGCCCGTGGCTCACTTGGGAGAGTGCGGTGCTGATAATGCCAAGGCCACGGGTTCGGATCCTATATAGGGATGGCCGGTTGGCTCAATGGCTGAGTGTGGTGCTGACAACACCAAGCCAAGTGTTGAGATCCCATTACCGGTCATCTTTAAAAAAAAAAAAAAAAAAAATACTCCTGAAAAGGAGTATTCACAGAGAGTAATGGTGTGGGGATGCTCCACATGGAGGGAACACAGCTTAGGCAAAGGCCCTGAGGCAGTAAAGAACCCAGACTATGTGTGACACTGAAAGGATGCCGAAGGGGCAGAAGCATAGTGATGGGCAAATGGAAGAGTGACCCCAGATGTGTTTGGGAAGGTAGGCAGGGGCTAGGTCATATTCATGCTTGTAGGCCCTGGTAGTGAGTGGTTTTTATTTTATTTTATTTTTATTTACTCATGATCCTATTTATATTTTAGAAAGACCATACCAGCTGCTGTGTGGAGACTATCAGATTGGAGAGGGCAGGAGCAGACCCAAGAAGGCTGTTGCAGTTATTCAGGGAAGAGATGATAGTTGTGTGTGTAGGGTTATGACTGGTAGAGAGGAGAGAAGTGGACAGATTGTAGAAGTATTTTATGAGTAATAGCGTCAACATTTGTTGATGGAGTGCATGTGGGGAGTGGTCAAGAATTGTTCTCAAATTTCTGATGGAAGGGTGCCATGCACTGAGAAGGGGAAGTCTGGGAGGGAACCAGATTTGGGGGCAAATCAATAATTCTATTTGTACATCTTGTGGGTCTTGAGACATCCAAGTGGAGATGTCATGAAGGCCGTTTGATATATGAGTCTGGAGCTCAAAGGAGTGGGCTGAAGGTACACATGTGAGAGTTGTCAGTGTTGAGATAGTCGGTTTCAAACTTGCATCTGTGTGAAAATCACTTGGCATTAGGCCAAGAGAGTGCAATTCAGTAGATGTATCTTAGGCTTCTTATTGCAAGCAACAGAAACCAACCTGAGCTGATTAAAATGGAAAAGGAGCTCACTGAAAGGAAATATTCAGTAGTTCATAGAATTTCTGGGAAGCTGGAGAACTGGGGCTGGGCAGCAGGAAGGATCTCAGCCAAAATTATGCCACTGAGCCAGTTTGTCAGGACACTGTTGCCATGTACTAAATGCCACAGCTTGTAGTGCACTGTCCCCTGGACACTGGGCACCATCACTGCTGTAGGCACCAGCATTAAAATGGATCTTCCACGGTCTCTACTCCTGATTCAAAGTCTGCAGTGAGGGCCTCTGAATGGTCGAGCCTAGGTGCAAGGGAGGCTGGAAAAGCAAGAATTTTTCAGCTTTTATAGGAGGTAAGCTCTGCCAAGACTTGCATAGCAAGTAATTCCCCAGACATAGGAAGGAAGTTCACATGCCCAACTGGCAAAAAATGACAAATGTCCTCGAAAGCAGGTTTGCCAGCATGTGGGGATGTGTGAGAATCTGCATTTAAACCAGCACCCCGGGAGATTCCCTTAGAGGCGATCCATGGATCACATTTGCATACATTGCTTTAGCTGGTATTTAAAGCTGTGGGGATGAATAAGTTCACCTAGGGAGAGGAATGAAGAGAGCCCAGGACCAAGCTCTGGGGAGGCCCAGTACAAAGAGATTAGGATAGGAAGAGGATTTAATAAAGGATATTGACGAGCTGCTGGTGAGGAAGAAAGGAAATCAAGAGAGTGCAGTGTCTCAGAAGCCAGGAGAGGAGTGTTTGCAGGACAGACTGATGCTCAGCTCTGTTAGATCCTGCCCAGATGTCCAGAGGTAAAATAAGAAAATGACAGAGACACATTCCCTGGCTTTGGCAACATGAACATGGTTGGTGACCTTAAGATTGATTTGAGGAGGGGGTAGATGAGAAGTTCTCATCAGAAGGGGAACAGAGGCATGAGTTGGTGGCTGAGGACCTGGGGCCAAGAAGGTTTTCTATGCTGGGCTTGGAACCCAGCCCCACTGATCCCAGCTCTTTCCATGCCAGTTGACTCTGCACAGGGAGCCAAGGGTCTTCCCAGAGTTTTCAGCCTCAAGTCTGGTCTCTCAGTCTCCTCCTCTCCCTAAATTTCAGTCTTCTCATCTGATGTTCAGCTGTTTCTGGCTACTGAAGTGACAAAGGCAGATTTGGGGACAGAAATTGGAACTTTAGCCCAGAGCAGAAAATGCTTTCCCTGAAGGCAATTCAGTCATACAGTTCTCAGACAGACTTTGTTTGAAGGTCCCTTCAGTGGTCCTAATACTTAGGCCCAGAGCAGTTGAGGCCATGAGGTCCATGGAGGCATGGTGAGGGGCTCCTCAGACTCTAGGACAGGGCCCTGGGAACACTGATTTGGCCTCATTGGAGGTGCTTTGGAGGGGATGGGAGGCCGAGCTGGGAACAGCTGCTGAAGGTTCTGGAACTTGGCTGGTTTTAGACCTTGATCTTTTAAGAACCTCAGAGGCTGTAGGCTCCACCCAGACACACTGAATCAGAATCTCCCAGGGGTGAGGCCTGCACAAGTGAGCAGTACAGAAGTTCCCCAGGTGACTGTGAGCAGTCACGGTGAAACTATTGTGGTGAACTATCACATGCCCATGTAAGGTAGGCAATGCGTGAAACCATATTTACTGAGTACCTGCTGTGTACAAAGGCAGGCTACAAGGGCATGGAGGTGACTAGATAAGGTCCCCATCTGGGTAGGGGAAGGACTCTGCTGGTGCAAAGGTGATTGACAACCCACAGCATACAGGGATGTGGTTGAGGTCTGGCAAGAGTCCAGTAATTGAAGTCAGACAGACCTGGGTTTGAATTACTATTGGCTGTGTGACCTCAGGCAAGTGACTTAACCTTTCTAAATCCCAGTTTCCCCATCTGTAAATTAGGGATGATGATAAATAACTATTTTATGAGTTTGTTTGAAGGGATCACACGTAAAACATCTAGTATATATCTTGCACATAATAGGTACTTTATAATTTTTTTTTAAATTCCCTTCTACTAAAAGCACAAGTACACCTGTACACAGGGTAGTTAAAGAGATCAGGAACCACAGGGAGAAAAGACGAAAATAATTGCAACAGGGATGAGCTTATTACAAGTGAGCACTAACTAAAATTGTGGCATCCTGGCACCAAAGCAGAAAGAGAAATCTTGTGTACCTGAGAGGTGTCAGGGAATGAACAGCTGAGCTTGGTTTCATGCTTGGACAAGGCAGGGTCTTCCCTCGGCTCTGTCCTTTGCTCTCTCCCATCCGTTCATTTCTTTATCAAACGTTTGCTGAGAGCCTCCCCAGAAGATCTCAGTCCTGGTTGTACCTTACAATCTCCTGTGTTGCTTTTAGACATTTTTCATTGAGATAAAATTCACATAACATTAAACTTACCATTTTAACCATTTAAAAATGTACAGTTCTTGGGGTCTTTAGTATATTCACAGTGTTGTGCAATCGTTACCACTACCTAATTCCAGAACATTTCCATCATCCTAAGAAGAAGCCCTATACTGATTTGTGGTAACTCCCCAGTCTCCCTCCCCCAGCCCCTGGCAACTTTCTGTCTCTATGGATCTGCCTATTCTGGACATTTCACATAAATGGAATCCTACAATATATGGTCTTTTGTTTCTGGTTTCTTTCAGTCAGCATATCATGTTTTCAAAGTTCATATATGTTGTCTGGGTTGCTTTAAAAGCAATAAAACTAGGAATTGCAAGCACACCAGCCAGTGTTGTAAGCGTTTCTCATTAACTCATGTAATCCCCATGTAAGGAAAGTAAGGCACAGAGAGGTGAAATAATCTAGTAAGCAGAGTTGCCAAATGACATACAGGATGTCCGTGCAATACCTGGGACATACTTATCCTTAAGAAAGTTATTGATTATCCAAAATTCAAATATAACTCTGTCCTGTATTTATTTTTGCTAAATCTGGCAGCTGTATTAACAGTAAGTGGCAGGGCCATGATTTGGACTTGGGCAGTTGGGCCCCAGGGCCAAGTTTCACTGCTCACTCTGCTGGTGAATCCTGGCTTCCCCCCTACACCCTCCCCGGGGCCTTTGACTTAACAGGTCTGAAGTGAGGCCCTGGCATCCTTCTTTTTTTTAAAGCACTCCAGGTAATTCCTCTGGGCAGCCTGGGGATACAGAAAAGGTGTCTGCTGGGCAGGAACAGCTACCATGGAACCCTCCATGTATGCCATGCACTAGGCTAGGTGCTTAAATGCCTGATCGAGTTCAGTCTGATGAGACAGGTGCTGTTATTATCCCATTTGATACACGCAGAAACAGGCTCAGGGAAGGGCCGAGCCCGTGGCGCACTCGGTAGAGTGCTGCGCTGGGAGCGCGGCGACATGACCGGTGCACTCACTGGCTGAGTGCCGGTCACGAAAAAACAACAACAACAACAAAAAAAAAGAAACAGGCTCAGGGAAGCTAAGTCACTTGCCCCATGTCACACAGCTAAGAGTACTGGAACTAGAATTTGGACCTCAGGACAGTGTGACATGAAAGTCAGAGTTCTAACCCCTTCTGCCTTTTCTGTGTTCCCATAGGGCCTTGCTAATATTCATTCACTCATTCATTAATTCCACAAATGTTTCTTGACACCCATCTGCTGAGCCCTGTGCTAGGTGCCACGCACACAAAGGCAAATGAACCAATCCCTGCCTTTATAGAGTTTTCAACCCCTTGGGGTTGATGTATGGTAGATAAGTGCCAAGGGTGCTCTGATAAAAGCCTTTAGTAGGCACAAGGTGACATAAAGACAGGAGGGGACAGTTCTGTTGTGGTGGGGAGGAGGTGACCCATAAGCTGAGTCAGGAAAGATAAAGTATTTACTATACAGAATGGGGAAGGGCCCTCCAGGCAGAGGGAGCAGCATGAATAAAGCCTGGCGGCTGGAAAGAGCCTGGCCCATTTAGGAAATTGCCATGAGTTCGATAGGGCTGGTGTTTAAGGGATTAGTGATGGATACCAAGCCCAAGTGGGGGACAGGGAGGGATTCATACTGGCCAACAAAGGAACCCAGGGGGTGGGAGGCAACAGACCCTTTGCTGCTTTGTCCAAGAAGTCAGGACGGGCTCTCCACCTGGATTGGGTGGAATTCAGGGCTTGGGGCCAGGGATAGGGCAAGAATCTTCAGCAGTCAGTCCGGCAAAGTTCTTGCTCTCTTAGCTCATCACTGCTGAGCAGTCTCTGGAGGAAAATCTCAGCCAGGAAACTTGGAGTTTGCAGAAGCCTCCATGTACACTGGGGGCATGGCTCTTTTCCTGCAACCCCTCTTCCTCCCTTCTTCCCACCATCCTGAAAGGGGCAATGGGTGAGGCTGTGCTGGTGAGGCTGGACAGGGGCCCGGGCTAGGGAGACATCTGTGGAGGCCCAACCAAGGGGATTCATGGCCAATCATGGGCTCCAGCAGTGCAGGAAGGAAAACAGCAAGAGGCCAAGGGATCCTGAAATAATAAATGTCATAGATGGCAGGAGTCTTCCTTGTTACCGCCCAATCCCTTCATTCCAGACAAGGAGTCAGAGGCCCAGCGAGGGAAGGAGACTTCTCAAGTTCACACCGTGGGGTTGGGAGAGAACTGGAGCTGGCCCCTGGGACTGTGGGCAGGTGGGCGGGGCCAGGGACCACCTTGCATGGGCCAGACAGAGGAGAAACTGGAAGGAGCCCTGCTCTCCTCTGCTGCCCCCTTCTGACTGCCCCAACCAGGACTCCCAGGTGCTGGGAGTGGGGGCTTATCTAGATGAAAACCATTTGGAGACTTTGACTCCTGGTGGCTGAGGTTGGAGCAGCCTTGCAGGGTATCTTGACCCTGAGTCCCAGAGCATTGAACTGGAAGGGGATGGAGAGGTTGTGTTCATCAGCTTTAAATTGTACAGATGGGAAACTGAGGCTCAGAAAGAGGAAGGAACTTGCTCAGATGCACACAGAAAGGCTAATGACAGAAAGAGTTCTAAAATTCATCGCTCCCACCCCACCTCCCAGTCCAGAGCTCTTAGTCTTACAGCCTTGTGCTGTACATATTGGAAGGTCATACCCTCAAAATGTTTCTGCACAGCCTCCGAAGATGCCTGACATCACAAATACTATCTCAGTTAATCTTCACAGCAATCCTTATGGAGATTACTGTGGCTCAGAGAGGTGGAATTTGCCTCATATTTTGATGTAGCATGGGCTCTACACTTCCTAGAGCTTCCTACATGACCTTGAGTAAGTTGCCTAACCTATCCCAGCCTCACTTTTCTCATCTGTAAAATGGCAAGGATAATAACTACCTCACAGGGTTGCTGGGAGGAATCAGCGTGGTAACAAACATAAGGTGCCTGCCCCAAAGCAAGCATTCCCTAAATGGGGCAGTGGTTGAATTCATGTTAACAATAGACTCATTCTGGGAGCTTGGAATCGGGGTCCTTCCTATTTGGGTGATCTGCACTGGGCCAGGGCTGGGCTGTGTTCCCCAATCACCCTGTCATGTCTGGGGAACAAGGGTATACTCCCTTTCTCCTGCTTGGACAGGGGTGTACAGCCAAGCCCTGGAGGTGAACTTTCTACCACGAGAATTTATCAAGTCACACCTCTCTTGTTCAGAACCCTTCAAGAACGTCCTATCACTTGTAGGATAAAACATAGAGGTTTGGTTAAATGCATGGACTTTGGAGCCCAGCTGCCTGGGTTTGAGTGTAGGTTCCACTGCTTACTGCTTGTGTGATCTTGGGCAAATGGCCATAATTTCCCTGGGCTTAGTTTCCTCAACTGTAAAATCTCCTGAGGTTGTTGAAAGGATTGCCTGAAATAATACGGTATGTCAAGGGGCTAGAATAAAGTCTGGCACATGGTAATGATGAGTGAGCATCTGCTAGTTATTATTAGCATGGTCTCCCAGCTGGTCATTTTGGGCCCTGCTTAACCCTGAGGCCTTACTGCTCACCACTTCCCCCCTCCTGGCTATTCCCCAAATGTGCTAAGTTCTCCTGCCCTGGGCATTTTGCAGACGTGCCTCTGCTCTCTTAGAGTCATCTTCCCCTTTCCTGCTTTGCTCTACCAAAATGCCTCCTTTTTTTTAAGCTCTGATGAAGCATCAGTTCATCCTGGGGTGGGGTAGGTGCTCCTCGAAACTTCTCTCCTGCCCTAGGTTTGCCAAGGCCTCCTCAGCCCTCAGCAAGCGCATCCTCATCTAGTTCAGTGTTCCCCTCTGGACTGTGAGCCCCTTGAGGGCATGGACCGAGCCTGACATCCCTCTGTCCCTAGCACATGCATAGAGTCTGGTATGCAGTCAGGCACTCAGTATGTGTGAAAGAGCCCCTACTGTGCACCAGTTACACCATTTAGAGACTTTACCCTAGTCCCTTTCTCTCCCCCACCAAGGTGGAGAGGGTCAGGTTATCAGATTTGAGATTCCCAAGTAGATGGCTATGAAGGGGCCCTTCGGTCACTTCTCGGGAATGGAGCTGAGCTGGGATTGTCCCAGAGGTGGGATGCTAACAAATACTTCTCAGTCTCACTCTTTTCTCCTCCTGGCCAGCCACCCGGGAAGAGCTGTGTGGGGCTCCCTGCCCTTCTCTGGATCTGGTCGTTGGGTAGGTGGGTGAGGAAAAGCAACGTTATAGCATGACATGAACCGGACAGCTCACGTTTGCATGGGCTACAAACATTCCCAATCTTACTACGATTTGATTTTTAGTGGGAGGTGGCCAGAGCAGCAATGACTGTCATTTCCATTTTGCAGGTGCGAAGCCTGCAGCCCAGAGAAACTGGGGACTTGCCCAGGGTCACAGTGCTAGTAAAGAGTTGGGCCAGATAACACCAAGGTCATAGGTTCGAATCCCTGTACAAGCTAGCCACAAAGCAAAAAAAAAAAAAAAAAAAGATTTGGGCCAGGAATAAAACCCAGTCTTCTCACTCCAATCCTGCCCTCTTTATGCTACCTTGTGCCCTCCCAATTAGACCACGATGCTTGGCGGCTGTGTTTAGCCAGCAGATTTGAGTCAGCACATGCTGCCTTAGCCCCTTCCTGCCTCCCACTGGAGGCCCCTCCCACCTCATCCTTGCCTTTGGTCCTGAGCCCCAGACCCTCTGGACTCTCTTAGGCCAACTCCCAGACACCATTCTTCCATTCCATTGCTCTTTTTGAAAGCCGTGCCCATTCATTCATTGAAAAGGGACCAGTTCGATATACTGAGGTGTCAGGACTAGTTTCAGGTAACTTAGTGAAGTAGATTATAACTTTTGTGAATATAAGTATGCTTTGTATTATTTTATTAATTTGTATTATGGAAATTTTCTTTCTCCTTTTTTTTTTTTTTTTTTTTTATGGCTGGCTGGTAATGGGATCCAAATCCTTGATCTCGGTGTTGTCAGCACCACGCTCTAACCATCTGGGCTAACTTGCCAGCCCATATGAGAAATTTTCAAACATACATAAAAGTAGAATCACCCCGCTTCAGCAGTTATCAATATTTTGCCAATCTCATTCTGTCATCTACCAGGCCCCACTTTTTTCTTCTTATGGAGAATTTGGTATCTTTACGAAAGTTGAACAGAATGGTAAACCCCATTAACTCATCACCCTGTCCTGCTGGCTTCCCCAATTCTTATCTTAATTTGAAGCAGATCCCAAACATTATATCATTTTATCTTTATTTATTTATTTATTATTATTTTTTTAAAGATGACCTGTAAGGGGATTTTAACTCTTAACTTGGTATTATCAGCACCATGCTCTCCGAAGTGAGCAAACTAGCCATCCCTATATGGGATCTGAACCCAGGGCCTTCGTGTTACCAGCACCACACTCTCCCGAATGAGCCACAGGTTGGGGGCTGGCCCCTCATTTTATCTTTTAAACAGTTCAGTTTGTATCTCTAAACAGTAATGACTCCGTGTTTTGTTTACATAACTATGATACCCTTATTGTACTCCAAAACATGAATAATAATTCCTAAATCATCAATTATCCAGTTTTCAAATTTCTACTTGTCTCATAATTGTCATAACTTTTTTTACAGTTATTTTTTAAAATTAAGGACTCAAGTAAGGTTCATGCATCGTTAGTTGTTGATATGTCTTTTAAGTCTCTTGAGATTCTCCCTCCATCATTTTTGTTTTGTTTTTTTTTTTGCAGTTCACTTGTTCTGTAGTTTCACAGTCTGGTTGTACTTGTTTTTACATTCCCAGGTGAAGTTTAACAAAATTCTGTTTAACATATTCTGCATTTCCTATAAATTGGTAATTGGATGTAGAAATGAGAAGCCCTATTTTTTTTTTTTGTACTTTATATATCATGTTATTAAATGTTTTAAGTGTAACTTGGTGTGCTCACTAAAATATCATTTTAATGATCACATTTAATATGTAGTACTTACTCATTAAAATATCATTTTATGATGATGTTTAATATGTATACATATAATTTAATCTTTGTGGACATCAGAGTCAAAGATCAAAGGAGCCAGCATTCAGTCTCCTCACAGGACAACTCGTTTTTAATGTCAAAGTTTCATTGATCTTTCCACAATAATTGTACTCTTAGTATTGATTGGTTGAGAATATTGGAAAGGACAAAAAGCTACCATGAATTCAAGAATGCTTTTAAAGAGTTATGTGTCTTATTGATCATAACAGCTGCACACGTATTTGGAATGTGGTCAAAATAATTTGTGAGACTTTCTTTTATTGCTCGTGATGAGTATAGCTTCAAAAGGCTTTAGTAGTAACTCCCTGGACCTCCAGGGTCTGGGCCCCTAGGCTGGGAATGAACATGAGAGTTAGAATTTCATAATTTGGGTCCCAAGTTCACCTTCAGGCTGTATGGGCTCAGGCAACTTTCTTAACCTCTCTGAGCTTCACTGACTCATCAGCCAGATGGGGACAAAAACAATGACTGCCTCATTGGAATGTGTGAGTCTTAAATTGTGGATGTCAAACTTCTTTACAAACTGTAAAGTCCTGTCCAAGTTTTGGTTTGTATCCATTCCTTAGTTTGTTTGCATTTCCAGTGAGACCTGGGACAAGAAATTCATCTGAACCTTTGTTTTGCCATCTGTGAAAGTCTGTAACATGAGGAGGTAATGTTGGAATATCTCTAAGACTCTGCAATTCAGTCTCTCAAGGGACAACGTCATGGTCCAAAACAAAGGTAGAAAATGGTTTTCATCTCCTGTGCCAACTCTACTGGAATTATTAGAGGTTACCTAAAAAGCCATCTGAGCAGAATGATAAACCAAACCCAGGGTCAGTGGGAAAAACACTGATTGATTAAGGATGGCTGTAATGGTCATGGATGACACAAAAGTTGTGCCTGTGCCCCATAATATAATGGTCCAAAGGAGTGAATGTCTAATGGTGAAAGTTAATCTGCAGCTCCTAAGGCCTTAGCTCTAGCAGCTCTGTCCTCTTGGCTGAGTTGCCGTGGTAACCACAGCTTGCTCTAAGAGACCACAGGAATGAAGAATGGGTCCTATTGATGAATTCTGACCCAGGAGTGGGGCGTGCAGAAGGCACTTCCAGCAGGGCAGCTGGGCATGGCATAGTGCTGCCATCTGTGGTCTTTCTGCCTGCAGAGAACACCAACCAGAGAGCCAGGGCATGGGTGCGTGTGGGTGTGTGTGTGTGTGGGCGTGTTACGGCAGGGTATGGGGCACAAAGAGCAGTGCCAGCAACTGGAATTCAAGTTTTGTGTAGGGCCAGCCAGGCAAGGCTGCCTGTAGGACTCCAGTGGGCTTTCCAAGTTTAGACCTGTCCCTTACACTCAGTGTTTCACCCATCTTTGCCCAGTGCCTGCCCCAGGCTCTTGCATGGAGCCATTGACTCAGCTTTAAAAGAAATCAAAATGGCCATCACTTCTAATCCAAAATCCAGTTCCTAAATCACTCTCTAGTGCCTTAAGGCCTTGAATACTTCAGGTGATGGGGAGCTCCCTCCTTCCAGGGGTAGCTTTTTCTTCTTTAGGAATGTCCTCTGTTTGAACTGAAGTTTTTTTCTGTGTCCCTACCTTACACCTGTCAGTACTAGGAATCCTCATCAGGGCCAACTTGAACAAATCTATTTTCTTTTCAGTAGGACAGCCTTTGGAGTGTTTGTTGCTAGGGACCCGGCACTGCTGGTCCCACGTAGTGGGAAAGACACCCAGCTTTAGCTTTTTCAGTCAGTTAACTAGTTTCTCAGAGCCCAATTCCAAATTCCTTGGAGAAAGAGTCTGATTGGTCCAGCTTAGGTCAGGTGTCCAGCCCTGGTCCAGTCAACTCTGGCTAGAGCAAACAGGTGGCAAGGGCCTGCCTCTAAGAGGGAAGGAGGGCAGTTTTCAGAGAATGGGTGTCATAGGATGGGAAGACTCTCCAAAAGGTGTCTAGAGCGTGGACACAGTCCTCTTAGGTCTGTGTTCCAGGTCTTTGCAAAACATCATTCATTTAGGTAAACATTTATTGAGCACCTTCTGTATGCTAGACACATGGATCGGCCCTCTAGGGAGTTTTTATTTATTTATTTAATTTTTTTTTTAAAAGATGACCGGTAAGGGGATCATAACCCTTGACTTGGTGTTGTCAGCACCACGCTCTCCAAGTGAGCTAACTGGCCATCCCTATATAGGGATCCCGTGACCTTGGTGTTATTAGCACCACACTCTCCCCCAAGTGAGCCATGGGCCAGCGCTTCTAGGGTGTTTTTAAATCTTTCTGGAAATTCTTCATATCTTTGACCTGCACTGTCTTTCGGAGTGAAATCATAGCTCCTTAAATTAATTACTTTTTAGCTTTCCAAGTTTCAATATGGAGATCAACGGATTTGGCAAACACGTTTCCCCATCTGGATCTCTATGAATTATAGAGATATCCATGTCTTTCCTTTTGTCTTTGTCTCTCCAGTAGGAAGCATCTTAGTTCTTTCACCAACTCAAATATGGCACCCTCTCCTCAATCTGCCTTCATTCTGCCTTCATTCTTCTGCCCTGGGACGGGCCTCCACTGGCTTCAAACATGAAAGTAATTCAAGTTCATACCCAGGGAGGAGAACGTTGGGTTTCTAGTTCCCGTAGGAAAAGTACCTAGAATTTGACAGACCTTTGCTGCAGCAGCAGCAGCAGCAGCTGATAATAATGATCATAGGTACTTTCATTGAGGACACACCCTGTACCCAGCACCAGGCTTAATCCTTCACATGCATCATCTCATACATACAATCCTCATAATAACCCTGAGAGGTAGGCATTATTTACCCCATTTTACAGGTGGCTAATCAGGAAGCTCAGAGAGAATAGGCAACTTGCTCAAGGTCATACAGCAGCTGAGTAGTGGAACTGGGCTTCAAAACCAGACCCCCCTTTACTCCAGAGGCTTCCCACATGCCAAAGGCCCCTGAGAGCACTCCATATTACCTCCGAGGTCTGCCCCTGTACATATCCTCCTGTGAGTATCATGTACAATCTCTGGAGATACTATTCCGAATGTGTTTACTAACTCCTATCACATTGAAGTAACTCTTCTGGTGAAATTAAACTCTGATCCCATTTTAATCACTGAACAAAACAGCCAGTGCTGTGGTCAGGATGGGGCCGTGGTGTATGGATGGAGCACTGTACTGGGGCACCTCCTGGAAGCCCAGTTCTGCTGCTACCCCACCATGTGACTTTGGGCAAGGCCCTCCCCTCTTTTGGCCTCAGTTTCCTGTGGCTCTGTGGCTCTGTGGCTCTGTGCATCCCTTCTAGCTCTGACATTCTGTACTTCCAAGTTAACTACATTTCACCAGAGTCTTATGAGGTTGGCAGCTTTCACGCCCCACTGAAAGAGTGTGTCTAGGAAGTTTCCCACCTGAGGTGTGGGAGTCCTGCTTCTCCCATCATATCTTCTGGACCTTCCCGCAGTCTGATGGTTGTTCTGCATCCCCTGGGCTTTGGGTTATCTGATATCATCCCACCAGTTCTCCCCAGTGGCTGGTGGGCAGGGGGGATATTATCATCCTTCTACCTTCTCTCATCAACTCAGACCCAGGTATCTGAAAGCTTCCAACCCCTCACAGCCCACCCACGGTATCCCACCCTCTTCCTCCTCATCCTCACTTACTGTTTATTGAGCCTGGGATTTGGCAAACAACTGTTCCTCTGTCTGTGTCTTTTGGGATCCTAAAGATGTCCATGTCCTCTCCTCTGGTCTTTTGCTAAGCATCTTGTACACATTTGTCAAATCATTAATCCTCTCAGCAACTCCATGAGTCCACAGTATCATCCCCATTTTGCAGACAAGGCACTCAAAGCTCAGAGAAGTTAACAGCTTTGTATAGATTGACACACATGTTAGTGCCAGAGTCAAGATTTAAACCCAGGTCTGGCACACCCCACTCTGCCACAGACCTTTGAATTGCTATGTTGACTTGGCCTGCATTGGTGTTTGGGAGAATAGTCTGTGATCTTCCTGGAGTGGTGTGACTGGTCTGTGATTCCTGGGTGGTCTAGGTGGAAGAGGATGGTCTGTTTGTGTTTGGTAGGTACATGGAGACCCAGGGAGGAGTTCCAGAGGACAGCAAAACAGTGTTTGGACAGTGGGATCTTGGAGTCAGGGTTCCTGCAGAAAGGACCCCTTCCCAGCTCGGCATGTCTGAACCTCTGTCTGCGTTTGCTTCCAGATCCTGGAAGGAGACCAAGCCATCCTGCAGAGAATAAAGAAGACTGTGCGGGCGATCCACAGCTCTGGTCTTGGTGAGTGAGCCTGCTTGGTGCCCAGCCTGGCCAGATTAGCCCCTTTCCCAGCTCCAGCCAGGGGCTAACTCTTAGCTCCCTTCCCTACCCCCACAGGCCATGTGGAGAACGAGGAGCAGTACCGAGAGGCTGTGGAGTCCTTAGGCAACAGCCACCTGTCCCAGAACAGCCATGAGCTGTCCACAGGCTTCCTGAACTTGGCTGTGTTCACCCGTGAGGTGGCTGCACTCTTCAAGAACCTGGTGAGGCCCCTGCTCCTTCCTCAACCAGCCCTCAGCCTAGGCTCAGGGTAAATCTAGTGGTCTTAGAACCTGACTGGGAAAGGGTCGGTTGCCTCCCTTTTCCTAGTTTGCCCTTGACCTCTGACACATGACCTGAGGTCCCTTTCTAGCTCTGACCCACCTTTCACATTCTCTTCCTTTCTCTGACTGCTTGCCCAACTCTTCTGTCTCTGTTCTTCTTTCTCTTCATCCAGGAGCGAAGGGGGGTCTTACCGTAGGGGAGAGCCCCATGTGAGGGAGGGTCCCCTGGAGGAACTTTGGGAGAAGGGAGGGACAGACTCGGGGGTTCCTGCCTTTGTAGCAGCGCTGCTGCCACCATCACTGCCACTGCCTTTCCTCACTCCCTCATCTTCTGCTTTCCCAACGACATCTGCTTTGTCCTCATATCCCAGAACCTGCCCTCGCCTCCACCAGCCGGTCAGCCCCCACACACAGACAAGTATCCTCAGGTTGCTTCCTGATGGCCTCCTTGGTGATTGCCTCCTCCCTGGCCGTCAAGTCCTGACATTGAGGCCACACCGTCATACCAGCTTTTTCTCCACATGGGCACAGCTCTCAGCACTTCACATGTTCCTGGTGAACTGCTGTGTGGCATTGGTATTACTGTTATCTCTGCTTTACAGGCTGGGAAATTAGGACAGAGAGGTTAAACAGCTGTGTGAGGTTCTCCCACTGGGTTTGGACTCAGGGTGTCTGGCCCTGGAGTGTGAGCACAGCCTGGCTGTACTGCTCCCAGGAAAGCCTCCTCTTTCCCTCCAAACTCTGTGGCACTGGACCGACCCGCATGGCTCCAGCCCTGCCCAGTGTCCTCCCTGGCTGGCAGAGGCCACATCATCTCCGTGAGGCAGTGTGCTTACTGGTAGAGTACCCAACCTCGGGCTGAGAATCTGCCTAGGAATCCCTGCCCTGCTGCTCGTTTGGTCAGGTCACTGAAGCTGCCTGTCCACAAGTCTGTCATCTGTAAAACTGGGATGATAACAGTACCCACCCTCAGAGTGCCAGTGAGGATTAAGCAAGCTAAGTGCCCCCTCCAGTGTAAGTGCTCAGTAAATATTGAGATGGCTAATATTGCCGTCTGCTGTCATTATACTTCTCTTCATGCCTTGTACACTGTCCTGCTTGTAGAGGCCTTTAACATTGTTTGAGCTCAAATGAATTAGTGTCATTTAGGAGCTTTGGGAGAAGAGAGGGACAGACTTGGGGGTTCCTGCCTTTGTAGCAGCACCACTGCCATGACCTCTGCTCATACGCTCTTTGTCTTCTGCCTCTCCTCTCTCTGTTTTAGTCAAACTAGTATTCCCTGAGAATCTACTCTCTGATGGGCATTGATTGTACCAGGGGCTGGTGACACAGAAAAGAGTCAGTCTCTGCCTCAGAGAGCCACAGTCTAGCAGGGAGACAAGAACTGAGGTGTGGGGCAACGTCAGGCAATACCAGCAGCATGGCACAAACGTGAGGACCCAGCAGGTGTGGGGGTCAGGGTCTAGTGCTGCCATGGTTCAGAAAAGGGAAGGTCAGCATAGGTGGGGGGGCAGGAGTGGTCAGGAGAGGCTTTCTGGAGAATGGGACACCCAAGCTACCTTGAAAGGTGGGTTGAGGGCCGGCCCATGGCTCACTCAGGAGAATGTGGTGCTGATAACACCAAGGCCATGGGTTCGGATCCCATATAGGGATGGCTGGTTAGATCACTGTGTGAGTGTGGTGCTGACAACACCAAGTCAAGGGTTAAGATCCCCTTACCGGTCATCTTTTATTAAAAAAAAGAAAGAAAGAAAGAAAGGTGGGTTGAAATGTTACACAGGCCTTTTGGGGTTGTGAAATGACAAAAACCCAACTCAAACTAGGTTAATTTTTTACAAAGGAATTCATTGTCCCCAGTGATGGGGAAGCTGGCTACAGGCTCCTTCCTTTTGTTTTAAATGGTTTTCCTCTGTCTCTGCTTAGTGAACAAGACAGCCCAGCAGGCCCGGATGCACATCTTACCAGAAGAAAGACACAGTCTTCTTCCCACACTTAGGCAGAAAAGTTCTAGGGAGGCTCTTGACTTGGGTCATGTGACCATTCCTGATTCATCACTCTAGCCTGGGGATGGGGTGCTCTGGTCAGATCTGACTCCTGTGTTGGCCCCATCTGACCACAGAGAAGGGGTTCCCCACAGGATAGGGGGCTTTGTTACCATTAGAAGGCAAGAGGAGGAGCTAGCCAGACCAAAACAACAGATGTGCACTACAGATGGACTTGAGAGTCAGAAAGGGGAAGAGAGGGGCTTCTGGCAAAGAACAAGGGTGAGACTGACTGGGGGGTGCTCCTGGAGCAGTGAGGCGATGAGGCTGGAGTGGACTCCGAGCCCCCTGTACTCCCCCCCTGTGATCCCCCCTCCCCTTCCATTTCTTTCTTTCCCCTGCTTCCTTTATCCCCATCGTTCTCCTTTGCCTCATGCTGCTTCACTATACCATGAGCCCCTTGGGGCTAGACAGGCAGTCACCCAAGACATGGATGGGGGTCTCTGTTTTTTTCCAGGTTCAGAATCTGAACAACATTGTCTCTTTCCCCCTGGACAGTCTGATGAAGGGGCAGCTGAGGGACGGGCGACAGGTGAGTTTTCATGTGGGAGTGGTGTTGGAATAGAGTGAGAAAGGGGTGGGCAGGAGACCAGAGGGGAGGTGGGCTGGGCTGAAGGCAGAGGTGAAGTGAGGGGGCTGTCCTGGTGGGAGTGCTAACCCCACACTGCTGCCCTTGGGAGGACTGGAACACCTGGCTCTGTGGTCAGTCTAAGACGGCTGATCTGCTATCTGCCAGGTCCCTTATGTGAAATATCTGGTGTAAATCTTACAGTGACCCCAGGAGGTAGGTTCTGTAGATACTCTCATTGCCATTTGCAGTTTAGGAAGTGAGGCTCAGGGAGTTAAACAACCTGCTTATGGTCTACATAGCTAGGAAGTAGAGGAGCCAGTGTGGGAATCCAGGGATCCTGAATCCCATACTTGAGCTGTTTTCTTTGTGCCTGGCAGCCCCTGGCTGGATGCAGAGTAGAGCTCAAAGAAGGTGACAGAATAATCTCCCTGGGCAGTCTGCCCCAGAAGGCCAGGGGAGGAGCTGTTCTCCCCCAGAGAGTTCCCTCCCTGCCCTAGACTGCACACCAGCCTGGAAACCACCCAAACCAGACAGGCAGCTTTTTTACCTTGGAAGTCAGGGCTATTCAGAAGGGTGTGAACAGCCCAGCTGGATGGGGCCCAGGCAAGCCAGGTCGCACTGGCTTGCTGTGTGTCCTGGGGTAGACTTCTCAGCCTCTCTGTGCATATGTTTCTTTACTTATACCCTTCCTGGTAAGAGGATAATTTGGTACCAGTCAGGAGAAAACAGTGGGATAAAGTTAGGATAATTTGGTACCAGTCAGGAGAAAACAGTGGGATAAAGTTAGGATAATTTGGTACCAGTCAGGAGAAAACAGTGAGATAAAGTTAGGGGGGGAATTTGACCTTCATCCTCCCATCCTCATCCTCATGGCTGATCTCCATCTTCTGAGAGAGAGGACTCAGGGCAGAGCCCTAAGGTCTCCCTATACCCCAGGCCAGGACTCACCAAACTTGACTGATTCTTAGCTGTTATGGGGAGAATCAGGTCAGATGGGTGAAGGGGTTCAGCCTTGAGAAAGAGGGTTGGTTAGGTCTATTTGGGGGGCAGGTTTGCAGTCAGGGCTCAGGGGGCAGTGGTGGTTGGGGAATGGATCTGAGCAGCATAGGAGAGCATGTGAGTGGGGTCGAGCAGGGTCCCCCTAAAGGTAGCAAAGCATACTGTTAATTCCAGAGCTCAGGCTTCCCTTTGGGCAAATTGTTCTTTTTTAAACCACAGGATTCCAAAAAACAGCTGGAGAAGGCATGGAAGGACTATGAAGCCAAAATGTGAGTGGTCACAGCCAGGGTGGTTTGTCCAGGAGAGCAGTGTTTGCTGCTGGGACTTGTCACCTAGAAGTGCATGGCATCCCTCTCTCTAGAGGTATTTACAGGAGGTGGTTTACCCAGGCCTGACCAGATTCTGGGGGCTGGGCCTCAAGAACACCAAAGGGGAGCAATTGTGAGGGGATCTCAGGATGCTGCTCTCAGAGACTGTGGGCAGGGATGGAAAGGAGCCATCATTTACTGAACACCTCCATGTGCCAGTCCTTTAATCCTTACAGTCACCCAGCCCTGTGAGGGAGGTATTAGTATCACAATTACCAGAGGAGGAATTGAGGCTCAGAGAGGTTATGTCACTTGCCCAAGGCCACACAGCTAGGCAGAATCAGAACTAGGGTTCATGCTCTTTGCCCCTCATTCCTCAATGCAGGTGGTATCTATAAACATTTAGTGGACATAGAGGAGGAAAGGGGGTTGATAATCATACCCAGGATTCCTGTGTGTATCACTGGATACTACACATTTCTCACCAGCTACTGGGACCTCATGGGGACAGAAGGAGGCTCAGGCACCCAGTGACCAACTCTTCCTGAGCAGAGGCTCCTCAGACCCTGCCTTCTGAGGACTCTATACAGGCCCCAGTGCTCTGCCAGTGTCCAGCCAGGCCCCTACCTCAGAGTGTCATTTGCTCTTCTTTATAAAATTTTGTTTTGTCTTGCATTTTGCCAAAGAAATGCATGTTCGTTATGAATAATTTAGAAAATATGGAAAAGTAAAAGAACAAAAAATTTCAATCATCCTTAGGAGAGGATTAGAGTCATGTGGGGGGGTACCTAATACTTCTCTGTTGTTTGAATTTTTTTTTTACAAGGTATGGGTAGTACTGTAATTTTATCATTTAAAAAGAAAGGTGGGGCTGGCCTGTTAGCTCAGTTGGTCAGAGCACAACCTTGTAACACCAAGGTCACAGGTTCAGATCCTTGTACCAGCCAGCTGCCAAAAAAAAAAAAAAAAAAAAAAAAAAAAAGTAAGGTGGAGCTACCAAAAAAATAGCAGAAAAATCCTTAAATTGCAAGCCTGAAAGTATTCATATTTTCCATTTATTTTTCTATATATAAAGAAATATCTTTACAAAACTGAGATCAGCCCATCATCAGATGAGTGGATACGGAAAATGTGGTACATCTACACAATGGAATACTACTCAGCTATAAAAACGAATGAAATACTGCCATTTGCAACAACATGGATGGACCTTGAGAGAATTATATTAAGTGAAACAAGTCAGGCACAGAAAGAGAAATACCACATGTTCTCACTTATTGGAGGGAGCTAAAAATTAATATATAAATTCACACACACACACACACACACACACACACACACACACACACACATACACACACAAACCGGGGGGGGGGGAGGAAGAAGATATAACAACCACAATTATTTGAAGTTGATACAACAAACAAACAGAAAGGACATTGTTGGGGGGGAGGGGGGGGGAGGGAGAAGGGAGGGAGGTTTTGGTGATGGGGAGCATTAAAAAAAAAAAAAATTAAAAAAAAAAAATAAATGCATGGGCTCTGGAATTAGAATGACCCAGTTCAAATCTTGCTTCTCCCCCACTTAATAAAAGTTTGTGTGACTTTTATTAAAATTACCTAATATTTCTAAAAAAAAAAAAAAAAAAACTGAGATCATAATAATCATACTGTGTTGTAATGTGTTTTTTCCATTAAAAAAATACATTATGACCACCTTCCTACATCATTACATATTCTTATACAACATCCCTTAAATGGGTGTACACAGTGCCAACATATATATAATCTATAATGTATTTAATCCACCCCTATCATTGGGGAAGCATCCTTGGAACTAAATATTTGCTCCCACCTGTAATTATTTCTGTAGGATCAATTCCAAGAAGTAGATCCTGGAGCTTTTATTGTTGCTCCAGCTCCCAGAGCCATGGGTACCTCCCCAAGTCTGAAGGAAGGCCATGCCTTCTCCCTCCACCAGCATCTCCCATCCCAGCTATGGACGTAGATTCTGTGATGAAGCCTGTGGATGCAGCATAACAATCCCTATGGGGCCTCAACCTTGCCTCTGACGGGGCGTGTCTATCTGCTCTCATTAGAGGCCCAGGGGCGGGTGGTGGAGACACAGGCTATCCTTGTCTTTATGATTTGCTGTGGGGCCACATGGCCCTCTTCTTTCTGAGTTACTTTGATTAAGACTTAGCATTCAGGGTATCATCTACCAATGGAAAGAATAAGCCATACCCTGCTGACCTTTCCGAACGCAGGTCTGTTTGTTTGTTTGTTTGTTTGTTTGTTTGTCTTTTTGTCTTTTTGTGACCGGCCACACCGCGCTCAGCCAGTGAGCGCACCGGCCATCCTTATATAGGATCCGAACCCTGGGCGGGAGCACTGCCACGCTCCCAGCGCCGCACTCTCCCGAGTGCGCCACGGGGTCGGCCCTGTTTTATTAGATTTCTGTATTGAGCTTTCCTATAAGATTTCATTTAAAGAAATGTCTTCTTTTAGTTGATGCGGAAAGGGGCTTGGCTAAGGTTATTCAGCGAGGTATTGACAAGACCTAAACTAGAACCCAGAGTTTCTGAGTCTGGTCCTCTTTCTGCCATGTTACATGGTCTCCTGGCTCCTACCATGGAGCTACATAGTTTGAGCTACATGTCCTGGCACAGGTGACTGTGTACATTCCTTTTCATGAGGGCTGCAGGTATGGCGTGATATTAGTGAGCCATAAGCTGCTGTGTAATCCCACCTCATCTTTACCAAACCAGTCTGGGCAGCAGCTGGAAGGGCCCAGGGCCCTGAGAGCATCTGTTGAATATTACTTAGAGCCTCAGCCCTGGTTGTTCATATAGGAAGAGGCTTCCCTCTCCACATGGGGCTGCTGAGAAAGGCATCCCAGACCCTGTGCAGGGGCCAAGTTTATCTAGGCTGTTCTATATACAGGTCTGTGTCCTCATCTGTAAAACAGGGCCAGTGATACCCTGCAGGATCCACGTGGAGATGAAATAAGCATACAAAGTGCCCAGCACTTCAGTTTGACCAGTATTAGCTATCTCCCTGAACCAAAACTGGGACCAGCATGAGGAAGAGAATGAGAGGCACAATCCAAGATGTCTGCTCCTAGCATTTTCGCTGACCCGCTTGTGGTCTTGAGCGAGTCATTTTCCCTTCTCTGAGTCTCAGCTTCATCATCTGTAAAATGGTCCCTGACTCTTATCTCTCAGAAAAGACACAGTGTGACTGTCACCAGCTATTGAGAACCAGGCAGGGAAGGGAGATGGAACAAATCTGAGCCACATTGTTGGTTACCAGTGCTGTCTCCAAGGCTCTAGCATGACACAGACCTGGGTTCAATTCCTGCCTCCATCACTTAACAGCTGTGTGACTTGGACAAGTGACTTATTGTCTCAGCCCCAGGCTCCTCATCTGTAAAATGGGGTAATGATTCCTGCCTCATGGGGTTATCAGTTTAGTATGTGAAGGGCCTAGCAGCATGCCTGGCACAAAATTAACCATTAAAAATAATAATAATAATAATAATAGCAGTTAATACTCATTTACAGCTTCCTTTGTGCCAGGCACTGGGATAAACTCTTTACATTATCAGATTTATTCCACCTGGTAGGGAAAGGTGCTATTATTATCCTCAATTTATAGGTAAGTAATGAGGAAAAAGACACCACCACAATCCCTGCCTAAGTGGATCCCACTGGTTTTGTAAGGCACAAGAGAGAATAAAGAATTAAAATACAATAAATAATTAAGATACAGAGTGACAGTGCCATAACGATACTATCAGCACAAGGGTGGCAGAAAAAGCAGGTAGTTTTGTTTAGAAATAGGGATGGGTAGTTGAAAAAGGCATCTTGGGAGAGGTGGCACTTAGCCTTGGCTCAAGGTTCAAGGTTGGCAGGTGCTTGATTTGTTTTGAGTCCTTTCCTTCCCACCCCCCTCCTCACTGCACCAAGAGTACCTGATCTTCATCTGTGAATAACATCGGACGTGCTGTAGTCCGTTCTGCAGTTATCTCTTTTCTTAGTAACTGACATTTAAGCACTTTTCACCCACTATTTAATTTCATTCCTTCTTCTGCAACTCCACTTAAAGAAAATAAAAATATTCCTAACATTCGAAATGTTTTAAAAACGTTGGTAATCCTTTGAGAACAGGAAGGAAATGGGAGTTTTTATTTTCGGGGAGTGGGGGAAGTACTCTCCAGATATCGGTTTGAGGTGTGTCAGGTCATCTCAGGATGACTGTCAGACTTTGTAGGGCAAATCTCTGTGAATTATCATAGCTGAGGCCAAGGGACAGAGCTAAGTAATTGACAAAGCCATGCACAGTACTTCACAGTTTATCTTTACCCTGAACTAAGTAGCTCCATCTTTAATCTCTACTCACGTGAAGAACTAAAAGAAAGCAAGAAATAAGGATGTACCCTATGCTAAATTAATTATCTAAATGAATCACCAAAAGTTATTAGTATAGATCTGGCCGGTTAGCTCAGTTGGTTAGTGTGCAGTATTGTAACACCAAGATCAAGAGTTTGGATCCCTATAACAGTCAGCTGCCAGCCGCCAAAAAAAAAGGTTATTACCAGAATGTCGTCATTACCATCATTAGCATCATCATAATCCTGTCATTTGTTAAGGTCTTACCATACACCAGGAACTGTCCTCAGTGTTTCCTATGTATTCTAAAATCCAAGGACTATGTATCATTCTTATTCTCGTTTTCAAAATGTGGAAACAAGCTTAGAAAGATTTGTAAAGGTTAAGTGAAGGAACTGCCATTTAAATCCAGATCTACATTTCCAACCACTGTACTATATTGCAGCTTGCCTTTTGTGCATTTACTCTGGAGCAGACGTCCTTCCATGTCAGTACACACAGATTTTTTCCATCCTTTTTAATAGCTACATAGTTTTCTTATACTTGCATTTATCTAACCACTTCCTATTGATAGACATTTAGCATATTTTTCATCTTTCACTATTGAAAGATATGGTAACAAGGTACACCGGGAGATCCCCCTACCCACTGCAGCTGATCTGTCCACTCAGTCTCCCACCTTCCTTAGCAAGCTGCCAGGCATGTTGTTGCTAACACACTCTAGGCCTTTGCCTCCCCTCTCTGTTGCTCATCCTCAGATCCCTCAAAAAAGCATCTGCTCTGACCCCCAGGCCCGGTTCACAGGGTCAGTCTCCATCCCAGCTCCACCACCTTTAAACAAACACACAGTTGGAGTCTCAAAAAACTTCTGGGAAGACTTTTAAAAAGTTTAAAAAGTTTGCAGAGCCTTGCTCTAGAGCAAAGTCTGGTTGTCACACCTAAGGGAATGCTCCTGGCAGCTAGTGGATAAAGGTCAGAGATGCTGCTAAACATACAAACCACAGGGTACCTTCTCACAACAAAGAATTATCTGGAAAAAATGTCAGTAGTTCCAAGGTTGAGAAGCTGCTCTACTGGTCTCCAGGGACAGATTCTGTATATAAAAACATGGGATACATGGTCTTACCTCAGTAAGGCCCAGAATTTCAGAGCCAGAAGAGACCTAAAATCTTATTGTAGGCCATTGCTTCCTCAGTTCACAGATGGGAAAACTGAGGCCTTGAAGGGCCTATAATAACAGCTATTGTGTTTTCTGTGTGCTAAGTCTTGTCTATGCCATGACTCATCTGGAGAAAAGTAAGCCTCCCCATATTCCAGATGAGGAGACTGAGGCAGTGCAGAGAGGGGAAGTCATGCAGCTAATAAGCAGCAGAGCCTGTATCAGTCCCACTTTACCTTTGTCTTACTGCTCAGGGCTGGCACCTACTTGGGAGCAGAACTGTTAAGCAAGACATCTCCTTTATTTTATTTTAATTTTTTAAAAAGATGACCGGTAAGGGGATCTTAACCCTTGACTTGGTGTTGTCAGCACCACGCTCTCTCAAGTGAGCCATGGGCCGGCCCTAAGACATCTCCTTTATATGGCATTTGTGGTCACATGCGCCCAGCCTGAGATGTGGAAATACTCTCTTGCCTGTGAGTGGGTGGTCTGATGGGTGTGGGATCTCCAGGAAACAATTTACACACAGATCCACCCATCCCCAAAGAGAGAAAACAGTCAGTCTTTGAGATCCATAGGGGGAAGGCCAAGGTTACTCTTAGCTACAGAGATGGGAAGCACTCTCTCTCTCCACTTAAAAAGAACAGAACAAAGGTTTTCTAAGCTTTAAATGGGAAGCTTAGAAGAATGAAGGCTCTTTGTGGTCTTATAACCCATGGTCCTAAATCCCTTCTTGGCAAATCAGAACTGGCCATCCCAAATCCCACCTGGTCCTATCTGAACCCATCATGCCCTGCATAAAAACCTTCAAATCTTTCCCACTGGTCTTGGGGGAAAGACCAAGGAGTTTAGCATAGTCTGAATTAGGCCCTGCATGATCTGGTCCCTCTTCATGTCAGCTGGCACCACCTGCCTCTCTCTCTGCATGTGGCTCCGATCCCTCCTGCCTCTGGGCTCACCTGGTCCGATCCTCATGCCTAGTCCTTGCTTTCTCCAAGTTAACTTCTCAGGCTTCAGATTCCAGCTCAGACATTTCTTGAGCAGCCGCATCTAGGTTGGAGCCCCCATTTTACTCTCCCATAGCTCTGTGCATGGCTGTGGCTTACTTCATGTCTTTCTCCCCCACGACCCTGTGGGTTCCCTGAATCTGCCTTGTTCACCATTGTACCTGCCCCACCACACAGCTGGCACACAGCAGGGCCTTGTGCACTGCATGGCCCCCTCACTCATGTGTCCATGCCAGAGAGGAGGATGTAGGGACTGTCGAGAGTTGTTCAGGCCTCTCTTTCCTTGGCGTCTAGGGCCAGGCTGGAGAAGGAGCGGGATCGGGCCAGGGTGCCAGGAGGGAGCCCTGGGGAGGTGACCCAGGACACACAGAGAGAGCGGCGTGTCTTCCAGCTACACATGTGTGAGGTATGGGGTGCTCTGGGGTGCACATGGGGGTGGGATGTGTCTTCCTCTCTGCCTCTCCTGAACCCCCGGGGGCCCAGTCACAGGCTCAGGTCCTGGCCAGATGGCCCTGTGGGATGTCACCAAGGCTGAATCATGGCCAAGAGGACCAGCCTGGGATGGGGACTGCAGCCCCTTGTCCCCAGGATCCAGCTTCAGCTCACATCATACCTCTTCCTCCCCTCCCCCTAGTACCTGCTCAAAGCTGGGGAGAACCAGATGAAGCAAGGTCCTGACTTCCTTCAGAGCCTCATCAAGTTCTTCCATGCCCAGCACAAGTAGGTATCTTCCCATGTCCTTGCCCCAGCCCTTCAGGTAATGGAACAAGGTCCCTCTCCAGGGTCAGGCAGACCCTCTAGATCTCTTTGAATGTCTGGACCTTGTTGGCAATGCTTTTCACAGCTCCTCTTTATTGAGTGCTCACCATGTGTCAGGCACTAAGTACTTTACACATTTGACCTCCCTTAATCCTCAGTACCTCTGGGAGCACGTACTGCTATTGTCCCCATTTTACAAATGAGAAAACTGAGGCTCATTTACCATGATCACTCAGCTAATAAGTGAGAGGGATTTAAACCCAGAGACTCTTGACTGTGGAGTGCCTGCTCCTTGCCATCAGATTATACTGCCCCTAGGTGGCCTATGATCCTTAGAGCACCTTCTTCCATACTTCTGGCTTCATCTGTCATTTCATCTTTCTTTGGATCCTTGTTTGGCCTCTGGGACCTCTTAGCTTTTTCCAAGATGGCTGGAAGGCTGCTCAGAGCCTGTCCCCCTTCATCGAGAAGCTGGCAGCCTCAGTACATGCAGTAAGTTGGGCCTCATCCTTGGGCATGTGGTCAAGCCCCCTTTCCCTCTGGGATGATCTGTGGGTGTGGAAGAGCTGGCCCCTTCCCATAGAGTGAGGCTATTGCCCTTCTGCTCTGGATTTGGGATCTGTGTCTGACAAATCTGCTGGCTGGTGATGGGGTCCTGTCCTTTGTCACCGTAGCTGCGTCAAGCCCAGGAGGAGGAGCTACAGAAGCTAACCCAGCTCCGGGACTCCCTCCGAGTGACTCTGCAGCTTGACAGCAGAGAGGTCAGCCCCTGAATCATCCCAAAAGGAATGCCTCCCCCACAGCCTGCCATGGAGGGAGGGAAAGAAGGAAGACCCCACAGGGTCCCCTTGAGAAGTCTCCCTGAGTGAGCCCCGAGCAGAATGGGCTCTTCCCATCCAGACACCCTGAGGTCTCCTTTGCATGTCTGTGGGACAGGAGCACTTGAGCAGGAAGAACTCAGGAGGTGGCTACAGCATCCACCAGCACCAAGGCAACAAGCAGTTTGGGACTGAGAAGGTGGGCTTTCTGTACAAGAAAAGTGATGGGTAAGTGACTCAGAGAGGTTAAGTGACTTGCCCAAAATCACACAGCTAGTAAATGACATGGTTGGGGAAGCTGCCTAAAGCGACTGTTCTTATCATTAATATAGACCCTGAGGGTTCTGAACCTTCTATTCTGGGAATGCAAAAATCATCAAATCCTGGGTTGCCCAGGACACCTGAGCATGTGAACTTCTGCTAGAGGTCACTGGTTGTTCTTAAAGAAGAATAGCAGCAGCTAACACTTACTGAGCATTTACTCTGCCCTCAGAATTCTTGACCTATACAATATTCTGAATATGCCTAGAAATGAAAGTATTAACTGTGCCTTGATCCCTGGAGTTAAAAAAAAAAAAATCTGTGAAATTCGAAAGTCCTTATGGGATATATTCATGTTTCTACATACCGATCAGATTTTATCAGAGAAGAATAACTTTGAACAAGAAGCCAGTGAATATTTAACTCTTAAGGGATAAGAGTCAGGTAGTTTTGGATCATGGATTTACAAATTTTATTTTTGGGATCTCAGTACTGATCTTGCTTAGTTTAACCATAATTCATCTGTTGTGGTCAAGGTCCTGTTACTCCTCTCAGACTAGGAGCTCCCTAAGGTTGTGAGCTGTGTCTCCGCTCTCAGGCTAGAAGGTCTCAGAGGGCCAAAGTCACATCGTCCCCTTAGAATAAGGATTCCCAGAGAGTGGGTCTGTTTCTCCATCAGACTGGGAGCGTCCTGAGGACAGGACTGTGTCTCTTCCATCAGAAGGGAGCCCCAGAGAGTAAGGGTGTAGGAGTCAGGGGAGGGAAGAGGTAAAGAGATGTGGCTAGAAGTAATCCAGGTGGGGCCAGGACTGTTTTCTGATACAGAAGAATTAGGTGTGAGCCTTGGGTCACTGTCTTTCTATCCCTCTGGGCCTTAGAATTCGAAGAGTCTGGCAGAAAAGGAAGTGTGGGGTCAAGTACGGCTGCCTGACCATCTCACACAGCATGGTGAGGCCTGGAGGCGGTGGGGTCTCAGGGCACTGTGGATCCTCTCCCCTGGTGTTCTGAGCAGACAGATGTCAAGCCTTCCCTCCAAGACTGGCCCCCAAACTTGGATCCAGGGAGCTGGAGACCCCTTGGGGGAGGAAGGAAGGGATCCAAAGCCCCCAACCTAGTCTCTGTCTATACCTGTGTCTTTGAGTTGCTGGGAGAGGGAAAACATAAACTGGAACGGGATTATTTTGCCTGCTTAACAGGTTGGGAAACCAAGGCTTAAAGAGTTTGGGAGGCCCAGAGGGTAACATGTACATTTTCCACCCCCAAATTGCTATAGATAAACCGGCCCCCAGTCAAGCTGACGCTACTGACGTGCCAAGTGAGGCCAAACCCTGAGGAGAAAAAGTGCTTCGACCTGGTGACCCGTGAGTCCCTGCCCCCTTCTCCTATAACTGACTTGTCAGCCCCTAGGAGGCTTTAATTAGGGCTTTATGCCCAATTCCACACAGGTCATCAAATAGCTGCTATAGCAGGCATAAGACTCCTTAGGCCCTGGACATTCTTTTTAGAGACTTCACACCACATCACATTAAATATTAAAATGCACATTAAACATTAAAATTTTTTAAATGTGATTATTTATGTAAAACATATTTGAATGAATTTGGGTAATCTGGCTTTTGAATGATTATTTCTTTAAATTTTTTGCTTTCACCCTTTGGAGCCTTTAGTGCCAGGCTTTATGTGAGGGCAGGCATGGAGAGAAAGACCTAGATCTCATCTTAAGGGAGCTCTCTGGCAGGGGCATAAGGTGGGGACCCAGGACTGTAAGATGAGGGGGGATGTCCAGAGGATAGAGGTGCAGATATAGCCCCATGGAAGATTAGAGAGAGGCAAGGCCTGCCCTGCTGTGGGGAATCAGGAAAGGCTGCTTGGAGGAAAGAGCACTTGAGTTTAGCCTTGAAGGACACAGAATGTAGAGTTTGGGAAAGGACATTTCAGGAGACAGGATTGGCATGATGAAAGGCATGGAAGTGGGAGAGGGGGTCTGGTCAGCTCAGCCATAGTGGAGGGTTCACATAGGAGTGGTGGGAGATGAGGACTGGGAATGGCTCTTAAAGGTTTGGGCCTTATTTTCTGGCAGTAGGGAGCCCTGGGGGGTCTTGAAGCAAGGGGCATGGTGTGATTAGAGAAGACCCTTAGGCACAACAGCTGAGCAGCAGGTGCAGGCTGGGGCCAGGGGAAAGAAGGGAAGCAGAGGACCAGACAGGAGGTTGACTGGTGGCAGTTGGTTTGGGGGATACGCTGCCTCTGTGCTGGGTGGGGTTCTGTGCCCTGGGAGACCTCCCTGAGCCTGGAATGAGGGCTTCACATGGAGGGAGGCTTGTTGGGATCCTACTCTGCAGGTGACTTCTGAGAAACTGTCCTGCTGCTAGCCACTGTCCTCACCCTCCCCACGCTTAGCTTGGGAGGGTCTGACCCCACAGGGACAAAAGCTCCATCTGGACCCAGCAGTTTGGGGGTGGAGGGTTCCAGGATTTCTGTGGGTCAGATGTTCCATTCTCTCCCCAACAGACAACCGGACGTACCATTTCCAGGCAGAGGATGAACATGAATGTGAGGCGTGAGTGCCTTGTCAGCCGCCCTTGTGGGTGGGGACAGGGGAGCTTTATCTCTTCCCAGCCTCTCATCCCCACCCCACCCCACACACTCTCGGCAGGTGGGTGTCAGTGCTACAGAACAGCAAGGATGAAGCCTTGAGCAGCGCCTTCCTCGGGGAGCCCAGAGGCAGCCTAGGGTCCTGGGGGGGCGCCGGGCTGGACGGGGAGCCCCAGGACCTCACGAAGCTGCTCATTGCCGAGGTGAAGAGCAGGCCTGGGAACGGCCAGTGCTGCGATTGTGGAGCTGCAGGTTGGGCTGGTGAGCCAGGGCGGGAGGGGGGTGGAAGTGGAGGGGAGAGGTCACACCTCCAAGCAGAAGCTGCTCTCCTCTGCAGACCCCACGTGGCTCAGCACCAATCTGGGCGTGCTCACCTGCATCCAGTGCTCTGGTGTCCACCGTGAGCTGGGCGTGCGCTTCTCACGCATGCAGTCCCTCACCTTAGACCTGCTGGGCCCCTCCGAGTTGTTGGTGAGGGCAGGGGTGAGGCCAGAGGGACAGTTGGGGTTGTGGTTTGATCAGGGTCGGGGCTTGGGCTGACTGGGTTAGTCCAAACTTGTAGGGTCGTTGGGGGTGGGGCTGGGCCAAGGTGGGCTGGATCCTGATGAGCCAGAAAGAGGGTGGTCAGGGATGGGGCCTCTGAAGGCTCAGCCCTCCAGGGAGCGCTGTCCTAACCACTTGGTCTTTCCCCCCACTTTCCCTCGACTCCAGCTGGCCTTAAACATCGGAAACACGTGCTTCAATGAGGTGATGGAGGCCCAGCTACCCTCACATGGCGGCCCTAAACCCTCAGCTGAGAGTGACATGTAAGGGGGGATTCACCGATGGAGGGGTGTTCTGGCTGGGAGATTCTGCCTCCCCAGAGCCCAGGGTCTAGAAGGATCTTGGATCAGAAGTCTGGGGAGAGGGGAGTCTCAGATCTGGTAGTCTCCAGGACGTGATTCTGGGGAAAAGGAGACCTGTATTTCATGTGGTATGGTTCCAGGGGTCAGCTGAGTGGAAATGGTCCTTGCTCTGAGATCCCCTGGTTGCTTTTGGTAGGAGCACCCGCAGGGACTACATTGTGGCCAAGTATGTGGAACACAGGTTTGCCCGCCAGTCCACATCTGATCCTCAGAGACTCAGGACAGCCATTTGCAACAGGGACTTCCTGTCGGTACTGGAGGCCTTTGCTAGTGGGCAGGACTTCGGACAGCCTCTGCCAGGGCCTGATGGGCAGGTAAGAATCCCCTCCAAAAACCACTTATAATCCACCTGCACTCACACACTCCCCAGTTCTCCTGCAGGATTACCTGTGACTCCCCTCTGCCCACCTCTGGCATTCACTCAAATCTTGGCCCTCAGAGAGGTAAATAGGAAGTAACCCAGCTCCAGTCAAGCAGGCCAGGGCGGGAATCCTGGCTGTGTCTTTCCCTAGCTGTGTGATCCAGGGCAGGTTACTTAACTTCTCTGAGCCTCATTTCCTCATCTGTAAAATGGGTTAATAACGGCACCCACAGGGTTGAAGTAAGAACTAATTAATGTATATAAAGGGCCTAGTGCATAATGGGTGTACAATAAATGTGAATTTCTTTTTTTTTTTTTACTTGAATAGCCTTGGAAATGGCTACAAGTAGGTCTGATTAGAGCAGGGAAGGCCATCTCATTGGCTATTCCCATAACAAACGTCATGTGAGCAGGGAGAAAGGATATGGATATCAGAGATATTTGAAAGAGTAAATGGACAGGAGTTGCAGACTGATTGGACATCTGAAATAGGATGTCTTTGAGCTATTTGATATTGTGGTGGGCTGTCCAGTGGGCAGCAAGAGTGCAGCATTTAGGTTAGGTAAGAATTTGGTACAGCCTATACATGAGTGCTAGCAGAAAGAATGAGGTTGTTGAGGTCTCAGGGGCAGTGGGAGCAGAGAGAGGAGCCCAGGGCCAAGAACCAAGTTCGAGAAACGCTTTCTGTTGAGGACAGAGGAGGAAGAACCATTGAAGGAAACAGTGAGAGAATGGGCCTTCGCCTTCCTCCCAACCATGAGGTTCCATCCATTCAGTCTCATCTCTCAGGGGTTCTGGCAGCTTCATATCGGGTGCTGGGGCAGCAAGAGTTCAAAAGGGTAATGTTGGGTTGGGGCAGGTGAACGGGGGGAAACTCAGAGGTGTGGTGGATGTGTATTCAGGCACCTGGAGAGCTTGCCTTGCACTTGGCTGTCAAAGTTGCCAACCAGACCTCCCTGCCCCTGGTGGATTTCATCATCCAGAATGGGTAAGAACCTCCCTGCCCATCTGTCCACCTATTCACACCCTCCCTTCTTTCCTTCCTCTTCTTCCACTCTCCTCCCTCCTTTTCGCTCCCTCTTTTTACCCCTGACTCTGACCCCCTCACGTGGCTGTTTCTCTTCCTTTCCTCCGGACCCCCCACTGTCACCTACAGGGGTCACCTGGATGCCAGGGCTGCAGATGGGAACACTGCTTTGCACTATGCCACCCTCTACAACCAACCTGACTGCCTCAAGCTGCTACTGAAGGGGAGAGCTTTGGTTGGCACAGGTGGGGCTCCAACACTTCCATCAGACTCCCATTCCTGACTGCCCCTCACGTGGGACTTTCTGCCTTTTTCTCAGACAAAGATCACTGATAATAAGTGTGGACTTTGCAGACTTGGGTTGTAGACTTAGCTTGCTTCTGATCACTTCTGTGACCTTGGGGGTTTGTCATTCATCTCTTGAACCTCAGCTTCCTCATCTGTAAAATGGGAATAATACCACTGACCTAGTGGGCCTGCTGAAAGGATAGAATAATGTTTCTGAAAGTACCTAGCCAAATAAATATTAGATGGATAATCTGAATAATAGAGATTATGATAGCCACCATTTATTATTTAACATGTGTCCAGTAACATGCCAAGTGCTTTACACACGATAATTAGTTTGATCCTCCCAACAACCTTGTCAGGTAGTTACAAGTATCATATTCATTTTATAGATGAGACAATTAAGGCCAGAGAGGTTAAGTAACTTGCCCAAGGTCACAAAGCCAAGAAGTGGTAAAGCCAGGATTCAAACCCAGACATTCTGATTCCAGAGGCCAGTCCTAATCTCTAAGCTATAATGTCTCTGACCCTGACCATGACCCCTGACTTTACTCCCTCACAGTGAACGAGGCAGGAGAGACAGCTCTGGACATAGCCAAGAAGAAGCAGCACAAGGAGTGTGAGGAGCTGGTGAGGAAGAGGAGTCCCCTGATCCTTTCTCTCTCCCTGCTGAGCCCCTGACCCTCTGAACTATCAAGCCTTTGTTTTTGGCAGCTGGAGCAGGCCCAAGCTGGGACCCTTGCCTTCCCTCTGCACGTGGACTACCCCTGGGGAATTTCCATGGAGCCTGGTTCTGACAGTGAGGAGGATGAGGAAGAGAAGGTGCGTCCTAGCCCCTGCCCCTTCAGGCTTCTAGATGGCAAGAGGAAAGAGACATATGAAACCTGGTGTGGGGAGGGGCAGGGCTGAACTGGAGGAACCAGGCTGTCCTCTTTTCCACACTTTTGTCTCAGCAGCGCTGCCCTCTGAAGCCCCCAGCCCAGGCCCGCTGGGCCGGTGGGAGGCTGGACATCAGCAACAAGACCTATGAGACTATCGCCTGCCTGGGACCAGCCACCCCTCAGAGCCAGAATGAGGACTGTCCCCCACCTTTGCCAGTGAAAAACTCTTTTCGGACCGTGGTCCATGGGCGTGCGGGACATGCCAGTGGAGGTACGGTTGGCTGCCCAGAGAGATGCTCATCATAGCATTCATTGATGACCTATTTTATGCTCGGACAGTCACCTCTCAGGCAGGGTTATCATCTTCCCTTTACAGGTAAAGGGACAGAGATGTTAAGTAACATGCCCAAGATCCCACAGCTAATAAATCTCCATGTGGGATTCAAACCCAGGTCTGTCTTATTCCAAATTTGTCAGTGCTTCACCTAAATAAACAGAGAGAGGAGGTTATTGAGTATCTACTGTGTCTTGAGTCCTTTGAAAGCTACTAAGACACAGTCTAGTGGGGGAGATAAAAACTGGAATGCATTTCATTATAATACAAGGCACAGTGTGATATAGAATGCAAATCCCAAAAGGACAGGGACTTTGAGTATTTTGTTGGCTACTATTTCTCCAGCAGCTAGCACAGAACCTGGCTGTTTTCAAGAACTATTTGTTGAATGAATGAACAAGCTTATTCTGGAAGGTTAGGGGAGGGAGGGACTATGTTCTGTTGGGAATGGGAGGTGGTTTAGGAAGGCTTCCTGGTGGGGGTAGCATCTGAGCTGAGCCTGAGGAATGGACAGGAGAGTCCAGACTGAGGAGAGGGTGTGCACAGAAGCAAAAAAATGTCTACATGGCCCTGGCTGTTGTGCGTGAATGCTCCAGCTGAAGGAGAATGCTGGGGGGCCTTGGGGAGTGGGCAGTTGGGAGGGAACCATAATAGATCCTAGAGGTCAAAGACTGCTTTAAAACTGAGCACTGGGCTGGCTGGTTAGTTCAGTTGGTTAGAGCGCAGCCTTGTAACACCAAGGTCAAGGGTTCAGACCCCCATACCCGCCAGCCACCAAAAAAATAAATGAATGAAATAAAATTAAGCAGAGTAAGTGATAAAGACAGGCTTTATCTATTCTGATTCCAGATTGTTCTGAAGTCCCCAGCCTGAGTTTGGAGCCCCTTGAGGCTTCTGAAAGCCTGAGCAGTCCAGCCTCCTACTCCTCCAGCCTCACAAGTCCTGTGGAACCCGGGAGTCCCAGCCAAGCCCTGCCAAATTCTGAGGAGGGCCTTCGGGAACCCCCAGGCACTTCCCGACCCAGCCTGACATCTGAGACCACCCCTGCAGAGTTCTATCCCCCTGTTAGGTTCAGGTTGGTGAGGGCCCAGCTGTGCAACCTGGACAAGTCTCCTGACCTCTCTTAGTATCCATGTATTTCTCCACCTCTAAATAATACCTGCCTAAAGACTGGGCTGTGTTCTAGCCCTGGAGCCCATGCCTTCTGCAGAAATGCTGGACCTTGCGGGGAGGGTGATCGGACCCTTTCCCCCTTCACACCTGCTCCCAAGTCCAGCCTGGAGACCTGGGGAGGAGCCGGGGACCCTGGCTGTTGAAGCTGGAGTAGAAAAGGTTTAGCCCCACCTCACCTGTGTGGCTTGTTTCCTCCTGCAACCCAGGATCCAGTTTTCTCCCTTCCTTGCAAACCCTTTCAGTCTGGGGTTTGGGGAGAAGAAGACTTGGGGATATCCCCAGAGCCCTCTTGGGCCTGGGATAGACCCAGCCTGGGGGCCTTGTTGACTGTCTACCCACCATCCTAAGCCCGCATCCCCGCTCTATTCCTGAGCCCTTTCTCCCCACTCTGAGGGGCTCTCTGGGCACCAGGGTCATGTTGGCCTTTCCTTGCCTTCCAGCTCCGAGAGCACTCGCTCCTATCGGCGGGGGGGCCGGAGCCTAGAAGACGGTCTCTCAGCCAGGCAGCCTGTGCCCAGAAGGAACATGCCGGTAGGAGCTCCAGGGTTGTGGTTTGAGGGGTGGTAGCAGGGTGTCTGGGAGGCAGAGTCAGTCAAGAGTAGGCCATTGGGGTGAGAGACCTCTCTCCATGATTGGGGTACATATGTGCCCAGGCAGCCACGGTTTGGCCAGTCCCTGTCCTGGTGCTCCTCTTTCCCATTTTAGCCCAGAGCTGGGTGAAGCTAAGTAGAGCCCAGGCCTTGAGGGAGGCAGAGGTGACAAGGCCCAAGCTCTGGCTGCTACCCAGGAGAGGATGAGCAGAGCTGTGTCAGCCAGGCCAGTCACTCAGAAGAGGCAGGATTAGGGTGGCTGTGTACCAGCCCTTGGTTTCCCTAACTCTCCCCTTGTACAGGAGTCTTCTGGAATCTGAGGGTACTTCCAGATGCCAGGCATAGAGGGATGTGACAAGGACAGGGCAAGAGCTGTTATTCTTAATCCAGCTTCTCCCTACTGATCACAAAGTCTCTAACAATTAGATGTCTTTTGTTGAACCTGGGAGTGGGCAAAGATCAGAGCCAGCTGTGTTGGGAAGGAAGCCTCCTTTATCTCTTGTTTCCTATAGATTCCTCAGGGATGGCATTGGTTGTGCTGTGCTGTGAGTGGGGGATGGCAGGGGCAGGAACTTGGTCTCTCTGGGGAATTGTCATCTTCAGTCCATCAAAGTCAGGCACGAGATACAAATCTGTATCTACATCCAGGTTCCGCTATTGCCCTGAAAATCCATCTCCCGGTCTTTAGTTAATGCCTGTTGTGGCATGTATGATAGTAAAAGCTCAGGCTTTACAGTGAGGACACTTTGGGCAAGTGGCTTTACTTCTTCATGCCTCAATTTTATCATCCGTAAAATGGGAATAATTTAATCTACCCATAATAGGACAGTTGTGAAACTGAGTGAGATAAACACCTGATTCATAGTAGGTGCTTAGAAAATGTCACTTTCATCCTTCTCTCCCCAGGTTGGCTTCACTGAAGGAGATGGCTCAAGGGCTGGGGTTCTCCCAGCAAGTTCAGTGCAACTTTTGCAAGACTAGCTCCTTGCTGACCCCTGCGTGCCCCATGCTGGACCCCAGTGTTCAGAGCTGAGACCTGAGCCCAGAAGACTGGGGAGCTGAGGCGTTCATTCTCTTGGGTCTTGCTCTCTCTGTCCCTTGTGCCTCTGTGGCTGGCCTTCCTGCCATGGGCCATGCTCCCACCAAGGACAATGGGCCCTTCCATATTAGGGCTGACGGCAGTTCTTTCTCCTCTATCTAATCACCTCCCATGGGCAAGGAAGCCCTGTGGCTGGAGCTGAGCATTCCTGAGCTAGCTGCAGCTGCAGAACTCTCAGTCCCTCATCAGACCAGGACTGTGTTTCTCCCATCAGTCTGGAGGCTCTACATGGGTCACCAGCCTTCCATCATCATTCTCCACATCCAAATCAGGGACTCTGCCAGACTAGGGACTGTCTTCTCAGCCATTTATTAGTCCAGTATTCTTTTATTGAATTCCAACTCTATGTCCAGACCTATTAGACATTGTGGATGCCACATAAGACAAGGACCCTGCAGCTGTGGTCCCTTGCTGGAAAGCTGATGGCAAGGGTTGGGCTTGGGAGTGAGCTGGGCCATATTCCAGGGGATAGTTCTGGGCTCAGGGGCAGGAGCAACAATCAGCTGTTTATACCTGTATGACCACTGAAGTTGTCTACAGCCCATATCCATTCTGGTCAGTCAGTATCCATGCTGTACTGACTATTAAATAAATATTATGAATGTCACTCCTTTTGAGGGACAGCACAGCCTTCCCTGGGATCTCTCCTAATTTCCCCAGCCAGGAAGTAGAGGAGGACTCACACACATGTTTGCCTAATCTTCTGATTTAGCAGGAAGGAAAGGAATAGTCTGGGATGATTGATCCCCACTTCTCTCCTCCTTTTCTTGGTTAACTCAGGAGGCTTCCAGCCTCAGGGGAGTGAAGGGCAAAAAGGAGAAAGGAGAGTGATAGGAATGGGAGGACAGAGACTTCAAGGTTCTCCTTCCCAGGCTCGAAATTGCACCATTGCTCAGCCTGATTAGAACGCAGATACACCTAAGCCATCATCAGCCACTAACATCTCGATTTTGTGGTCGCTGGGTCCTGGGCCCTGGTAGGGATGGGGAGACCAGAGAGTGCCAAAGACCAGTGCAACGGTCTGGCCTGGGCGGCTGGGCTGTTTACCTGGAGACCCGACTGGTCTTTGGTCCTACAGGAACACGGTTGGCTTTTGAGCCTCCAGTGTCGGTTTTGTTCATCTCAGACTTGTTATTTCACTCATCTCTAATAAAGGATTTTTGGGGTAAATTCCAGTGGTTTCATTTATGTGATCTGAAGATAGGGAAGGGAAAAGAATCTTGGGGCTTAAAATTCTTTCTCTGGACCTGACAAGGGAGACAGCTTGGTGTGGAGCAACCAGGGTGTTTTTGCCCCAGGGGACATTTGACAAAGCTGAGACAGTTTTGATTGTTCACAACTACTGGCATCTAGTGGACAAAAGTCAGGGATGCTGCTACACATCCTACAATACACAAATCAGCCACCGCAATGAATTATCCTGTCCAAAATGTCAATAGTGCTAAGGCTAAGAAACCCTGGTGTGGAGGAAAGAACACTGGCCTAGGAGTCTGGAGACGTGAAGTTTTGGTTCTGCCATGGTCCCTGTCCCAGTCCCTATTGATTACCCTGAGACAAAGATTTGGGAGGAAAGTAGTTTGTGAGGTGATCCCAGGAAGCATAGTGAGGAGGTAGAGAAGTGAAAAAGAGGAGGTCAAAAAGCCATAAAGGATTCGTTAATGCGAGGTTACCACTATGGGCAACAAAGGCTTAGTCTTGTTCGGGACATTTGAGAGATGGTATTGATTAGAACATGCCTTCAAGTTGTTCCATCGAGAGTAAAAAAAATGGGGTACTTACCATGAACTCTGGTCCCATTGGCAGGGGGGCGGTCCTTTCTGGGGGTATCAATTCCCTGACTGCCCCAAAGCTCTTAGAGTGATGTGGGAAGCTGACAGGCATGTCCATGAATTGTCTGCAGGTGGACAGGTAGGTGGAAGGATATGGGGGGTACCAATAGGATCTGATATAGTCAAGTATCGCAACCCTGAGTGTCACCCTCTCTGGGCCCCAGTCTTCCCATCTGTACAATAAAGGGATTGGACTCAATGTTTTCTTTGGGTCCTTCAAGACCTGATGATGGAGTTTTGGCTTCTTTTGACATCACAAAGCTTAGGATGGGGACTGGATGGAAGTTTGAGGAAAACCAAATCTGTTTTTTTTTTTAAAGAAAGTAGTCCTAAGTAACCACAAGCAGAGGCGCTTGGTTGGTGGTTGGCTAAGAGGCCTTCCAGAATCCCAAACCAATGCAGAGTAACCTCATAAATGTGTCCTACAACTCTGTGTGGTCAGGTCCCACCCACCACTTCTCACTCTGTGCTGTGGCCACACTGATTTTTTGATTCCTCCAACACTGACATGCCAAGCACCCTCCCATCCCTAAAGTTTGTACATTCAGAACTCCAGGAAGACTGTTTCATTCCTCTCTGGATGCTCAGTGCTAGAACTGCCTGGCACATAGTAGGTGCTCAATAAATATATGTTGAATAAATGAATGCTTCCTCCTCTCTGTATTAGTCCATTTCTGTGGCTTATAACAGAATACCTGAAACTAGGTAATTTATACATGAATGAAATTTATTTTTTACAGTTTCAGAGGCTGGGAAATCCAAAGTCCAGGGGACACATCTGGTGAGGGCCTTCTGGGTGGGAAATCTCTACAGCCACACAGGGTATCACATGTTGAGAATGAGCTGAGCAAGAGAGAACTAAACTTCTCACTTGTTCTCCTTATAAAGCCATCAGAACCACTCCCATGACCACCCATTACTCCATGAATGGGTCAATCCATTCACCAGGGCACAGTCCTCTCAATCCAGTCACCTCTTAAAAGACCCAGTTTTTCAATTACCATAATAGGATTTCCCACTCTCTTAACTCTTACAATGGAGGTCGTCTCCAATACATGAACTTTTGGGGGACACATTTGACCCATAGCACTCTCTTACATAAACACTCGCTTCGTTTTCCCCCAACTCTCACTCTGCACTTTAGCCCAGTTTGGACCTCGTTACATCAGTGAAGATGATACCCTAACTGGTACAGAGCCCCTCAAATGTGTCTTTAAGGTGTCCTCCACTTCTTACTGAGCCTCACCCCAGCTGTGATAAATACAGTCATTGATCATACCCGTATTTGCTTAAGGTTTCTCTTGCCCATAGACTGAGTCTCAAGCTTGCTGGGACTGAGTCTGTCTTGTTCATTGCTTGGACACTCAATGCATATTTGTTGAATGAATGAAGAAAACCCACCCCGTCCTACCTTGATCCCAGTCACACAGCAGTTAGAAGACAGGAGTCCACTCCAGGCTGTTTCTGTGACCCAGGCTGGGATGGAGTTCTCTCAGGAAAGGCTGGAGTTTTCCCTGGACACCCTAAGCTACAGCTCCTCAAACCGCACACACTGTGGACCATTTTTCTTGAGTCCCCACTCCCCTCACATGTAGATCATTTTCTGTCCATTAAACTCACTCCTTTAGGAAGGGAACTGGGTCTGCAAGGGATACTTAGAAGGTCCTTCCACAGGAAGGCAGTTGTGTGCACAGCTGGGGGAAGTGAGCACAATTGTGTTTCCTCCCCTCCAAACCCAAGTCCATTGGGGAGGCGGTGGCCTGACCCTGAATAAATAAAGGACACCCGAGCACATGAATCAGTATTTTTCAAAGTTTGATGCACTTAAGAAAGTCTCAGGCCCTCATTACTCTGAGTATAGTCCTGGGAGCCGCAGCACCCCCAGCACTTTGGAGCTTGTTAGAAATGAAAAAACCCCACTGCAACAAACAGCGAGCAAGCCGTGAGCTCCGGGGTATACAGACCGAAACAGAGCCTGGATGCACGCGTATGCACAGACCGTGTGCACGAAGGAGTGAACAGAAGTTAGAGCAGAACTGAATTTAATGATCTTCACAAAAATGTCATTCCAGTACACCAAGTTGCCTCCGCTTGGGCATAGGCACGGAGCTGGGTCATCCCGCTTTGAGCTGCAACGCTGCAGAGACGCGGGAGCCCAGAACTCTTCCTGGAGCTCCTAGGGCACCCTCAGGCGTCCTCCGCGCCGCGACTGCCTTTTGTGGCACAGGACAACTGCCACCCCGCTCGTCGGAGAGCCTGCTCTCCAAATCTCCCTCCAGCCTCCACCGCCCGCCGCACCCCTGGAAGGGCCGGAGGTGACGGGCCCCCTCTTGCAGCCTCGTCCCTCCCGTGAGGCCCAAGCAGCCGGCGCGGGCAATCTTCGCCCGGGCGAGTCCTTGAAGTCTATATTTAGTGCACGTCACCCTCCCCCCCACTGTTGGGAGGCGGGCCGGGAGGGGGTGGGGGGAGCGCCCCGCCCCTGCCAGGCGTGCGTGTCGTGTGTTTGGGGCCCGGGCGGGTTGCGCGCCCTCCGCCTTGGCGCCCGCTGCCCCCGAGGCCCGGCTGCTGTCCCGGTGCCCCTCGCCCCGCCGGGCGTCGCGGGCCACCATGGGCCAGGAAGAAGAGCTGCTGAGGATCGCCAAAAAGCTGGAGAAGATGGTAGCCAGGAAGCACACGGTGAGGCTGCAGAGTCTCGGCCAGGGCCCCCGCCCCGGGAGGTGCGGCGCGAGTGGGCCCCGGAGCCTGGGGGCGCGTGCTGGCTGGACGCCGGGCAGGCACGTGCGGGACTCAGGGACCTGAGGGAGGCGCGGCTGGGGCAGGGCCCGGGCCCCCTTTGGGACACTTGCTGGGCACTTCAGGGTGGGCGTGTGCCTGGCCCAGGGCGCCGGAGGGGTCGTGCGGGCTCCGGAGGCGCCGCCTGTGCCCTTCCCTCTGGACGGGAGCGTTCACCCCTGGGCAGCTTGTGCAGCGCCGGGGAAAGCCAGCGACGAGACCTGGACGTGGGAAAGGACTTTTGGAGTCCAGGCACCCACGGCGTGTGCAAAGCCCGGGGAGCGGCGGCGACGGCCAGATCTCGGGTGGGCCGAGAAGGGGCAGAGAATCGGGTGGGAAGAGGTGCTGAGCCGCGCTGGGGTGGACCTGCGGGAGAGGAGACAAGGGCCACGGATCCCGAAACCCCAGAGCGCGGGCCGCCAGGGGCGGTTCTGTTTGCAACTTTCCCTTTCCTTGGCGGCGGGGAGGGGCCCGGCCGGCGCGGGCCGAACAGGTGCTGGGGCCCGGCCGGCGGGGGAAGGGGGCCGGGGCCGATGCCTGGGCTGCGGGGGCGGGGGGAGGAGCAGGCCTCGGAGCTCCGTGGGAATCAGGGCCCACAGCCCTACCTGAGGGTCTTGGGAACCCGGAGTGCAGGCCCGCCTGGAAGTTAATGTTTGATCCTTCCTGTGATCTTTGCCTCAGGCTGGTGGCTACACAGTCGGTTGGTCGGTCGCCTGGCCAGAGTAAATTTGGCCTTGAGTCCAAGATAAGGGAGGGGAACCCGGTGGGTTTGCCCCTTCCCTCTGCCCTGCCCCAGGGTTCTCTTCCTCCCCCTATCCATAGCCATGTGCTGCAGCAGGACTTGCATTTCCAGTACTTTCTGCCACCCTAAGAGTTTGGGAAAGGAAGAGACCCTAAGGGAGGTGTTAAAGCCAGTAAGAGTGGCCAAAGCCAGAGGGAGGGGCCACTGGAACCATGGAGTGTCAGGAAGCCCTAAAGTAGACACTTGGCAGTAAAGAGTTGGTGTTCACATAGGGGCGAGAGCCTCAGCTTTTTTATCTGTAAGGAAATGAGATTACCTGCCTTGGGGGGAAGGGCGTGGTGAGGATTGAAGAGATGAGATAGGTGTGTGTGGTAGAAGCTAGTGCAAGGGCCCTGCTTCTGCAGAGTCAGGTGAAACACAGGAAGGTACGGGGGACACCTGCAGAGTACTGGGAGCTTCTCACCTTCACATCATTCCCAGCCTCCCTCCGCCCCATTCCAGCTTCCTCCAAGATCCTCAGGAAGGGTGAGCCTCAGGTTATGTGGGGCACTATCCCAGCTGGGGGTGCAGAGCCCAGCCAGGTATTCTGAGCTGAACTCCATTTCCAGTAGACAGGTTATCCTAGCCCAGCCCTTTGCTGACCCAGGCTTGCGCCAGGAAGGAAATTCTGGGCCTTTGGGTGAGAGGGGTGGGGTGGGGAAGCTTAGGAAATCTGGGGAAAGGCAGCTGGGTTGGGGTAGGGCTCTGGCTAAAGAGGAAGGGACCTGCCCTGGCCTCCCCCTCACTCCTTTTATGGCTTAGGCAAGCCACTTTACAATCCCTCTCCGGGCCTCTGTTTCCTTTTCTGTGAAATGGGAAGAGGAAATGGTATCCATTGGGATGAGTTCCTGTGGAAGTACCTGGAACTGTCTCCAGGAAGGATACAAGTCTGGCCGCAGGATCCCTGTATTGTGGAGCCAGTTCACAGCCACGTCTGTGCCTGGGCTCTGGCAGCATATGGGTGGGCACAGAGCTCTGGGCATCTGACCCAGAAAGGTGGGGCCTGCTCTGGGAATGAAAGAGGGCCCGCCCAGCGGTGGTTAGGCTGAGGAGGACACACTTCCTGTAATAAGACGGATCCTCCACGTTGCAGCTCATGCCCAGGGTTTACTGCCAATTGCTGAAGTCTCAGTACCTTAGGGCTTTGTCAGATGCTGTGAGTGTGCACCAACTGTACAGGTTCAAACATACAGCCAAGCACCAACAGTCACAGCTACACAAGCACATACTTACACATCGACAGACAGCTACACACACACAGCCACACACAACAGTAGCTAAACAAGCAACTACAGACCTAACTGCCTATGAGACATGCTGCTGACACTGACATGACACACACCATTCTAGTTACAGAAAGATACACAAAGATAGCTACACACATGTATGCACACAACACAGCTACACCCAGACATGCAAAGCTAGACTTAGCAAACAGCCACATTTACAAGTCAGACATTATAACAGCATCATCCCACAAAAACAAATAGACACAGTTGTGCCTCAAGTTGCAAACTCACACCTCCACACCTGGACCAGAGGGACTGCCAGCTCCACATCCCATATGTGCATCAGAGAGACACCCCTGGCAATGTTTGTACAAAGTTTTGTGAATCCAGCTGCAACCCAGGCCTATGGCTATTCTTCAATATGACCCAGTTATACAGCTGTGACATAGAGGCACACACCCAGTGGTGAGCTGGAACTGGCTTAACACCGATTGTTGAATTTTCAGGATTTTTGCAAGCTTGTTGTTAAACACAGCCATTATAAAAAAATTAAATTATCTGCTTACAATTAAGTGTATTATATTTAAAACAAAGGTAATAAATACTGCACAATCACCACTTCATAATTATTTTGTTACATTTTTCTATTATCTACGGCTTAGAGGTAACTTCTATTATAGCTATATGGTGGAAATATGAGTATTATATGATGGTAGGGTACTGCACATCTCTTCCCACTTCCTCTTTCAGTTCAGTGACAGCATGTTGGTAGCTTGAAATTGACCATGGGAGGAGTATTCACACCACGGAAATTGGCAAACACTACAAATCGGTTTTTTTTCCTTGAGAACTGGTTGTTAATTGTTGACCAGCACGCCACTGCACTTACCCATGCTGATATTCCATACTATACATGTCTAGACAGACGTATGCTCGTACCTACACAGTTTGTATAGCCCCAGCGGCCTGAGTTTGAATCCCAGCTCATCTCCTTACAAAGTGTGTAACCTTTGGCAAATTATTTCACCTGTTTCTTGCATTCCCTTCTGTGAAAATGGGATAATAATTCTGTAAAAATGGGCATAATAAATAGGACCTACCTCATAGGGTCATTGTGATAGTTAAATGTGATAATGCAAGTAAAATACTTAGAGTGCCCAGCACATAGTAAGCCTTTAATTAATGTTACACATGGAGTTGTATGCCCACAAGTTCATTTACACACACATCCGCAGGTCACGCCTCTGGAAACATACTGTGAACCCAAGTTGTAAGGGAGGCTGAGGACTGACAGAGGGCAGCCCCTGGGATGTGGTCCAGGTCCGGGCAGGGTGGAGGATGACACTGGAACCAAACAGTGAAGGCCAAGGGAAGGGACGTACAGGACATTGTCAGCTGGTGTCCCCAGTGAATCCATCTCAGGACAGGAGGCCAATGCTGGCTTCTAAGAAGAGAATGGGAGGAAGGGGAAGGCTGAAATGAATCAGGGGGTATTCAGGGCCTGGAAGCCAGCAAATTTTCAAATTTGAGCCTCCATTTTCCCTCTCCCGCTTTCTGCTTTCTGCTTTATTCATTCAAGATTTCCTGCACTTGGGGCACTGGGCCCTATGCCAAGCCCTAAGATTTCAGAGATTAAAACAGTTCTCCTTACCCTAGAGAAATGAAAGTATCTGTCCACACAAAGACCTGAACATGAATGTTCATAGCTTTATGTGTAGTAGCCCCAGAAGTTTCTCCCAAACTGGAAACTACCCAAAAGTCCCATCGACAGGTAAATGGATAAACAAATTGTGATACATACATGCAATGGAAAACTACTCAGCAATAAAAAGGAACTATGGATTGAATCTCAAAATAATTATGCTGAGTGAAAGAAGCAAGATTTTAAAAAAAGAGTTCATCCCATACTCTTCATATAAAATCTTTAAAAACACAAGGTCACCTATAGTGACAGAATTGTGTCTGCCTGGGATTGGGTGTGGAGGGCTGTGTGGATTGCAAAGGGGCACAAGAAAACTTTTAGGGATGTGGTTGTGTTCCTGTCTTGACTGTGGTGATGGTTTCATGGGTGTATCGAAACTCATCAAATCATGCACAACAATATGTGCAGTTTCTAGTATGTCATCTGTACCTCAATAAAACCGCTTTTTTTTTTTTAAGAGATGACCGGTAAGGGGATCTTAACCCTTGACTTGGTGTTGTCAGCACCACGCTCAGCCAGTGAGCAAACCGGCCATCCCTACATGAGATCCGAACCCGTGGCCTTGGTGTTATCAGCACCACACTCTCCCAAGTGAGCCACAGGTCGGCCCAATAAAACTGCTTTTTAAAGAAAGCCCACAGTCCTCACCCTGCAGAAGCTTATGGTTGGGAAGCGAGAGGAGACTACAGGCACACAAGCAGTAACAATAAGCCAGGAACTAATTCATTCTGGAGGAAGAGCTGGGGAAAGGGGAGGGCACGCTTGGAGAAGGCAGAGCAGAACCCAAGGGTGGAGGTCAGGGTGAATAGTTGGGGCTGGAGCCTGGCTCAGAGGGGTTTGGACCCAGCTGGGTGATAGGAGATAAAGCTGGAGAGTTGGTCTGAGACAGATCTTTCCCTTCTCTCTCCTTCCTGCCTGTCCTTCCACCACTTGTCTGCATCTTCTTGTCCCCCACCCCCAGACCCCACAGTAGTCAAAGAGAGGCTCTGGCCCAGGCCTCACTTGTGACCTTGTGGCCTCCCACAGGAAGGGGCCCTGGACCTGCTGAAGAAGTTGAACAGCTGTCAGATGTCCATCCAGCTCCTGCAGGTGGGCTGGGGGTGGTAAGCCCTTGGGGGAGTGCCTCTGGGAGTAGACCTTGTGGAGGAGGGAAAGATCCCAGTGGGGGAGACTCCCAATGGTAGGGTCTGGGAGGAATTTCCAAGGGGAGGCCTGGGAGAGGGGGATCTTGAGGTACAGACCTCTGAGGGTAGGGACTGAGGAAGACACTGAGGCATCTTGTGGGGGGCAGGATACCTTCCAGGCTCAGGGGGTCCTTGAGCTTTCCTTGAATAACCCAAGTCCCAGGCTCTGAGCCTGTAGGATCCTAGAGTCCAGTGATCCAGGGAAAGGAAAAAGTCCTCCCCTTTTTAAATCCTCTCTGCATTGCCCACATAGCCCCCAAACTTTATCAGAAACTCCTGGCTCTGAAAAATTAGTGCAGACCCAAGATGTAATAGCCAGAGCTGTGTCTGAGTTGAAACTTGAGCTCAAAGACAAGCCAGGTCTGGGAATAGGGAGAGATCTTCATCATCAGCCACAGCCCCACCTCAGCTTTTCACCAAAGCCACGGTTATCCATCAGTGTAGGGACTGAGCCTTGGGCACTGGACCCCACGCAGGGTGGCAAGTCAGGGCTTCAGTTATACAGCCTGGCTTCTTACCTCAGCCATGGGTCAGGGCTAGGACTCTGGCGGTGGGATGTTTGAGCTTGGGAAGGTCCTGCCAAGAAGGGCAGCCAAACCTGCGTATCCATTCCGAGACCAGCCCTTAACCCTCTCACTTTGCAGACCACCAGGATTGGAGTTGCTGTTAATGGGGTCCGAAAGCACTGCTCAGACAAGGAGGTGGTGTCCTTGGCCAAAGTCCTCATCAAAAACTGGAAACGGCTGCTGGGTGAGAGGGAGCAAGGTTGACCTGAGCCACGTTTTTCTCCTAGCACCTGGGATAGGACAGTGTCTGGCTCATAACAAGCACTCATTGTGTTTGCTGAGTGACTTAATTAATGACAGATGTCCTCTGAGTCAGGGAGTTAGTGGAGAGTGCCAGTATTTGTGTACACAAATGTGAGATTTGTACATGTGTAAGTTTTTCTGCACATGTGCATATGTATTTCTGTTTGTGTGCTCATGTGTTTGTATATATAGGACATGTCTATATATGCACATTTGTATGAATATGTGCAGAGATGTGTGTGCTGATGTATTTATGTCCCTGTGTGAGAATGCGTATTTGCACACACATGTGCCATGCTGTATGTGCATTTGTGTGTAAATGTATATTTTTGTGTGTGCATATTTCAGGGGTGTGTGCAGCGGTACAAGTCAAGCCCTTTGCTCCTTCCTCCCAAAGGTCATGCTGGGTTCTGCTGAGATAGAGCTGAGTTGAGAGAGTCAGTGACACACTTTTGTTTCCAGACTCCCCTGGACCGCCCAGAGGAGAAAAAGGAGAGGAAAGAGAAAAAGCAAAGAAGAAGGAAAAAGGACTTGACTGTTCATATTGGAAGTCAGGAGAAGGCCTTTCGCCACCAAGGAAAAAACGAGGAGAAGACTCCAAAAACAGGTATTTTATTCTGGGATGGAGAAAAGTGGGCTGACACTGTCACATTCTCTGCCAGAAGCTCAGTTTATATTATTTCATTCAAGCCTCGCAACCCCAGGGGTAGATGTTGTTATCACCTCATTCAGTGCCCCCTCTGGGGGTCTTCTTTGGCTCAACCCGACACTCACAAGACCCAAATGGTGGCTCTGGCCTCACTAAGAAGGAAGCAGGGACAGGAAACGCTGTGTCAGTGGAGCAGCATCAGGCATTTCCCATCAGTGAAAGTTCTCATAGGAGACCACACAGCGGTCCAGAGCTGGTCTCTGGTTCACCCAGGTGACTCCCCAGGTGCAGGAAAACAAGACCATGATGGGTGAGAACCCCATGGCTTAGAAGTCGCGTGTCCCAAATCTTGTAACAGCCCCATAGACAAAGCTTCTGGGATCCCAGCCAGGGCTGTGCCCACTACAAGATTCACTGCACTCAGGGCAGCCCAAAGACTGTGGTTTTCCACTAATTATTTATAGTTCATACATAGATAGCCTTTCCTAGACACAATTTACCCATCAGGTATCATTTGCACTATATGCAATGTTGCCTAGTTGTACAGCTGACATTCCACCTTCGTCAGGTTTCTAGGGTAAAAGGGGCTAGGAAATTTTTGTCTGTAGAGAAGTGTTTTTTGTTAACTCTTTTTTTCTTTTTTTTCCTTTTTGGCGGCCGGCCAGTATAGGGATCAAACCCTGGATCTTGGTGTTATCAACACCATGTTCTAACCAACTGAATAACTGGCCAGTCTGTTTTGTTAACTCTTTACTCAACATTCGCATTTAGTGATGAGAAAGTCAAAAGTCAGGGAACAGAGACTTTCTCAAGATCCCACAGCTATTACTTGATAGGGTGGGATTCAGATCTTCGTCAGGCCTCCACACCTCTGCTGAGAGGAATGCAACAGCTGTTTGTCTCAAGTGTGTGTCCATTCCTCTTTGCCTACCCCAGCCAGGGTGTTCCCCAAATTACATGAGTCTCAGATAGACCCCAAATGCCTTATCCACCATGGTAGATAAAAGCCTTCATGGATGTATAAATAAGTCCACCTATTCCCTATGGAGATAGAAGTTCACTTAACTTCTTGGGGGGTCTCCATTTGTTCATCTAGTAGACAAAGGATGGTACCAGATAATACGGAAGACACCATCCGTGAGATATCCACATTTTTAACGTACATGCCTTTTGACCCAATGTATCCACTACAAGGAATTCATTTTAAGAAATCCATCAGATTACAAAACAAATATTATATATAATATAATAATTTTCTGCTGGTGTTTCTGAGACATTTTTGAACTCTGAATCCTTTTTTAATGAATGTCTATTATAATTGTGTAGAGAAAGTGCTTTGCAGAAAACTCTTTAGGAAATGAGGCTGTAAGAGGAGTATTTCTTGGGCCGAGCCTGTGGCGCACACGGGAGAGTGCGGCGCTGGGAGCGCCGTGACGCTCCTGCCGCGGGTTCGGATCCTATATAGGAATGGCCGGTGCACTCACTGGCTGAGTGCCGGTCACGAAAAAGACAAAAAAAAAAAAAAAAAAAAGAGGAGTATTTCTTCACCAGGAGGGAGATATACCTCCACTGCCGCAATCCCATTTTGGGTTGTAAAAAAAAAAAAAATAACTGTAGGGACAGAGCTGCTAAATATCCTTCAGTGATCAGAATCGTCCCACACATTGAAGAACTATTTATTAAGTTCAAAATGCCAATACGGCCCCATGGAGAAGCACTGCAGGATAGAAAAATATTTAACGACACGGGGAAATGTTCACTAAGTATTAAGAGAAGCTTTGTACGATATATATAGTATGATCCTATTTTTATAAATATTAAATAAGTGAAGTTTATGTATATGCATAGGAAAAAAGACTAGAAAGTTAATAGTAATTATTACTGGGTGATAGGATTGAGAGGTTTCTTTTTTTCCCTCTTTTTGCAAATTTCTGTCTTTCTATGTTTTCCTGATAAATATGTACTAATCTTGAAATAAAAAATGAAACTATTTTTTGAAAAACAAAGATACATTTGTGCAATTATAATTGAGAAGATCTTCACATTCTGTATTATACAATAACATTTTAAAATCTGTATTGTTGGGGGGTTTTCCACAATGATCCTGTATTGCTTTTGAAATCAGAACAAATAATAGCACTTTTAAAAAATAAACAAGTAAGAGTGATAAAACCCTGTTGTAGAAATAACGGAAAATACAGAAAAGTAAAAAAAAAAAAAATCACCCCCCTTCCCGCCACCCAAAGACAATCACTCTTAATATTTTGGTATATGAGGTTTTTTCTAAACTTACCACCAATTTTATAGTCTGCTTTTTAAAATATAATACTTGTCAAATGGTTCTGTAACATTTTCTATGTTCATGCCTTTCATTTTGCAATCGTATCCCACTCAGAAAACTCCTACTTGGCATTTAATTTTCCACATGGATATGTTTTCTTTCCTCTCTTTTTTGGGGGGGAGGGCGGAGGCTGGTCAGTGCAGGGATCGAACCCTGGATCTTGGTATTATCAGCACCACGCTGTAACCAGCTGAGCTAACCGGCCCACATGAGTATGTTTTGTTTCCCCAAAGAGGTTAGAAGGTTGGCTGGAAGGGACCCCTGACTGTCTCCACAGTGCCAAGCACAGAGTGAACCTTTACTGCATATGGCCAGACCCAGTCGTACCGTTGCAGTCCCCTGTAGACTCCCTACTGTTCATGCTCTGGCTGGTCTGGCCATGTCTGGAGCACATGTTTGATTCTAAGCACCTTGGCAAATGAAGGGACAGGATGGGGAGGGGTCTTGTGAGATGAAGTTGAAAGACTAGAGACTGAAATATTAATAGAGGAGACCACATGGGATATGGGACTAGTCTATAGAATGGGAAGTGTAGACATCCGAGTAAAGATGGCAGCTTGAACACATGCATTTTCTTTGCTGCATCCCCAAACTCTACTAAGTGGTCCGTAAAAAGTATTTCTTTAAAGGCCTGCAAGGACAGCAGGTGTGGGAGGGAAGACAATTAACTGGAAAGCAGAAAGCCAGGCTCGATCACTTACTCTCACCCGTAGTCTCTGACACTGGTATTGTGGCCTGAAAAATGGACATCATTGTCTCAACTATTTTGTATTATATTTATCTTATCATACAAGTAATTACTTACATGCTCATTGTAGAAAGTTGACAAAATACAAATAGGAAAATAAAAAATTATTCATTATCGGGAGACAAGCACTCATATATGCCTATAATTATTGTGTTTATATATAAATTACATATAAATCATATATATACATCTAGACTTTTTTCTATGTGTCACTACCCATAAAGTACTTATTTTAATAAAATGGAATTTTACTCTGTATACTATTTGGTAGCCTTTTCACATACATATATTTATTTCAAAGTAAGTCATGTTTAGTGTAAAAAGTTTAGAAAATCAAACACAAAAAGAAAGTAATAGAAATAGCCACTGTTAGCATTTCGATGTATATCTTTCTGGTCTTTTAAGAAAATGTATGTATACATGTATATTTTCTTAATAAAATTGGAAGCGCACTATATATACTGTTTTGTAATCAGCATTTTGCATTTAACAGCATCTTGAATGTTTTCCTGGGATGCTGAATTGTTTCACAGCCATGAAGCTCTGAAAGGAAGCTGTCCCCAGGGCTGAGCAGAGGGTGGGGACGTATCTCCCCATCCTGCTGAGAGAAGCAAGTTGGCAGGGGTCCTATTTCAGCTCACTCGATGAACTTCCTTTTTCATTTTCCTCATGATAATTCATTATCATTATTTATTATACAAACACGATAACCACTTAGTGAAATTTAAAATAAAAAAGGAGAAATATTTGAACACAGCGTACCACCTCTGACAAATGAAGCAGCTTTTCTCTTCTTTTCTCTTCCCTCCCAGTCCTGGTCTACCTACCTACATACATAATTTTTCTATTCTTGTAGGCAGCGTGTACAAACAATTACATCTCCTTTTTATTTATCTTGCCGTTCTAAGCATTTTTTCATGTTCCTGAATAGTTTTCATAACAATCATTTGCAATAACTGCAGAATATTTTTGATTTGTTCTAAAAAGAAAAGCAATGAGGCAAAGCCAGAAAGTGGTGGGTCTCTGGGATGGAGGCTCACGTCTTCCCTCCCCTCTCCCGCTGGAGGAATTCCAGCTTCCTGCTCAGGCCTGCACCTGCTTATCCTCAAGGGGCATTCAGGGAGGAACCCCACAGGGGAACAACCAGGGCCCGGGATGGGAGTGGAGGGGCATGTGAAGGAGGGTCTCTCTTTCCATCTCCCCCTCTGCTGCCTCACCCCTGTGTTTAAGCTGGGGTGAGGGTCTGGAGCTGGACGGCTCTGGTCCACAGGACAAGTAGGGCCCCTGAGGCTGCCTCACTCACTGTCTCCAAGACCATCCGGAGGATGAGGTAGAAGCTAGAAATCCATGCAGGAACATTGCACAATCTGGAGAACAAGATCGTCTGGGCAAGCTGGAGATCACATGTGTAGGGTTATGAAGCACTGAGGACTTCTTGGTGCTGGGAACCGCTCTAGGGACATACATGATCTAATGTCTTCTTCCCAGCCAGCCCCGAAGATATAGATCATTTCCTCCCCATTTGACAGGTGAAGGTACCAATGCTCAGGGAAGAAATCCTGCCCAGGGGTAGGGCTGGGATTACAACTCAGGTCACTGACTCCGTTTTTAGAATTATAATGTTAGATATATTTTTGTATGAGTGTAGAAAAAGTCCTGGTAGGAAAGGCTCAAACTTAATAGCTGTTAAGTTTTGCCACCTTTTTACTTTTTATATTTCTTTTTCCACCTTTTTTCCTTTTTATATTCCTGTACTGTTTGACTTCACAGCATTCGGCAACAAATATTTATAGAGGTCCTCCTCCGTGCCCGGCACTATTCTATGTGCTTGGGATAAGTCATTGAATATATCAGATTGGTTTCTCCAGAAGTAGACCCTGACACATGGATTCAAGTGCAAGTGGTTTATTTGGGAACTGATTCAGGAAATGCAGATGGAGAAACAGGGAAGTGAGACGGGGAGGGAAGGAAGCCAGCCCAGGGTGTGTTTGTGAGCAGCTTACTGCTGTGGGCAACCAGGGCTTATATCCTGTTGGGAAACTCTGGGTGACAATGGAGAGGACACCTCAAGTTGACCCACTTGAGGGTCGAGGAAGCTGGGGTATTTATCCACCAATTCCCATGTGTCTGATTGAGGGCTGCTCCGGGGTTAACTCCCCAGCACTTGCAGCCTGCCTGGCTGGCAGAGGCCAGGGGAACTTGCAGGAGGCCCTTGGGTCCTGGGGCACTGAGAGAGGAAGTGCCCAAGGGAAAATGGGCTCAGTACAGGCACTGTCTACCACAGTGAAGAAAACCTGCCAAACCCTGCTCTTGTGGAATTTACATGGGGGGAGGGGGGCAGACAATAAATATGATAAGTGAATTATAGAGTATGTTAGAAGGTGACACGCTGTGGAATTAAAAGGAGAGTAGAGAGGGTTGGCCGGCTATGTTGTAACACCAAGGTTAAGGGTTTGAATTCCCATATCAGCCAGCCACCAAAAGACAAACAAACAAAAACCTAAGTGAGATGGCGAGTGAGAGTTGCAATTTGCAAACAGATTTAATTTTATAACACTAATCAAAAGAAAAACTACATTGTATATCTTTTTTTTTTTTAAAAGATGACCGGTAAGGGGATCTTAACCCTTGACTTGGTGTTGTCAGCACCGAGCTCACCCAGTGAGCGAACCAGCCATCCCTATATGGGATCCGAACCCGTGGCCTTGGTGTTATCAGCACCACACTCTCCCGAGTGAGCCACGGGCCGGCCCTACATTGTACATCTTAAAGAGAACATTGCTATGTACATTTTGGAAAATGAAAAAAAGATTTTTTTTCACTTTTAATTCCATTACCCCAACGTAACAGTGGTTAGCATTTGGTGAATTTTCTCTCAATCTTTTTTTTGCTCTAGGGCATTGGTTTTCTTGCATGACTTTAGGCTCAGCCTACATCTAATTTTGTCCTCTGCTTTTTCACTTGCCGTTTGAAGTGTGCCAGCTCTTCTGTCTCCAAGGCCCATGTGCTTTTCCTCTCCTCTTCCTAATGTGCCCTGCAGGGGAAGCTGACACTGATCTCGGTTTCTCTGGCTCCAAATGAATAGAGGCCATTCCCAGGAATCCAATCTCCATGAACTTCAGCTAGCCAACGCCTGCCTAACAGCAAGGAGGAGAGGGGCCTGCTGAGAACTAGTTATTAATAATTAGTAATTACATGACATAACACATGTGACGTATCTGGCACATATTAGGTACTTGGCAGATATTGGTTTTCTCCCCTTGATGGAGGATAGGTCAGGGTGACCAACCAGTGCCACCTGGAGCTCCCTCTCCCAGGCAGCTGTTGTCAGGTGGGCTCCCTTATCTTCAGCCCAGCAGTCTCCTGTCCAGGATGCTTTCTCTCCAGCCTCTTTTGGGGGATCAGTACTGATGCTAGCTTACAAGAGAGTCTCATCTCCAATTTTTCTTCTTTCAGGAGAGACTCTATGGACTCAAAGTCTTCTGCAACCTCCTCTCCAAAAAGGCCATCGATGGAAAGGTAACGAAGCCACAGATTTCTCCCTCCCAATGGTCCTGTTCAGCAGGTGTCCTGCTTTATGTTATAATGGAAGAAGCCCAAGGCAGGGGAAAGGAGGAAACATATAATATGTTGCCTCCAAATTCTAGGACCCACACAGTAAGACCGAATGGGCCCCTGAATCAGAGTGTGGCTCCTTCACTGGGGTGACTGACCAGTTACTGTTGTGCCAGGCATTGGCCGGGGAACATTTTCAAGGTCAAGTTGAACCCAGTGAGGACAGAGATCTTGAAAGCCTGTACGTATGTGGAGTGGGATTTCTGGATTTGGGTTGAACTGGTTATGGTGTCTACCCCTGTTTTAGTCCATTTTATGTTGCTATAACAGAAATACCTGAGACTGGGTAATTTATAAGGAAAAGAGGTTTATTTGGCTTACAATTCTGGGACAGCTGCATCTGGCATGGGCCTCAGACTGCTTCTACTCGTGGCGGAAAGTGGCAGGCAGCCGGCGGGTACAAGCAGATCACGTGGCAAGAAGAAGCAAGAGAGAGAGAGAGAGAAAGTGCCAGGGCCTTTTTAAGCAACGAGCTCTCGCGGGAACTAATAGAGCGAGAACTCACATGACTCAATCAGTTTCCAACACTGCAGCATTGGAGATCAAATTTCCACATGAGTTTTGGAGGAGACAACACATCCAAACTCCATCAACCCCAAAGTAGAATAAATCATCAAGTCATTCATTCATCAGATATTTATTGAGGGCCTACTATGTGCCAGCAACTGTTCTAAGTGCCAGGGATACAGAAATGAACAAAAGAAACAAAAATACCTGTGCTCATGGGGCCTGTATTTTAGTGGGGGAGACAGGAAATACATATAATAAGTAAATTATACAGTGGTTTAGAAGGTCACAAGTGCTGTGGAAAACAATAGAGGAGAAGAGGGGGATGGGAGAAGGATGTTCCTCAGGGTGGTCAGAAAAAGCCTCATCCAGGAGGTGACCTTTGAGCAAAAGCTTGAAAGAGGAAAGGGAGTTAGCCATGCAGATGTTGGGATCATTCCAAGCCAGGGCCCCGAGACGAGAGTGTGCCCGACAGAGTCCAAGAACACTGAGCCGATGGCTCTGCGGCAGATCAAGTGATGGGGGAAGGTTGAGGCAGTGGGTGGAACCAGAGCCCCTGGAGGGTATTGAGCACAGGAATTATATCACTGCATTTATCAGGGTCGCGCAGGCTGCTGTGCTGGGAATGGATCATTGGGGCAGGGGCAGAAACAGACCAGCCAGGAGGCTGTTGCAATCATTCAGATAAGACATGAGAGAGGCTTGGGTCAGGGTGGTAGGTGGGGAGAAGTGGTGGATTCGGGATATATTTTGAAGGGAGAGTTGACAGAATTTCCTGACAGATTGAATGTTGGGTATGAGAGAAAAAAAGGAGTCAAGAATGATTCCAAGATTTTTTGCTTGAGCATCTGCAAGGATGGAGTTGCCATTAATTGGTATGGGGAAGACTGTGTATAAGTCAGGCCCGGGGTGGAATATCCAGAGTTCAGGTTTAGATATGCTGGATTTGAGGTGTGTGTTAGTCATTCAAGTGGAGAAGTCAAATAATCAGTTGGATTATATGAGGCTGGGATTCAGGAAGAAAGTCTGGGCTGGAAATATGCATTTCAGAGTCATGAGTGTGTAGCTGGCATTTACAGCCACAAACCTGGATGGGATCACCAAGAGAGATTGTGGAAAAGGAGTAAGTGTGAGCTGTGGTCCAAGAGGGTGGTCAGAGGTCAGAGCAGGAGAAGCAGGGCCCAGGCGAGAGTGGCGTAGGCAAGGAAGTGGCTTAGACGTGAATCAAGGTGAATGATTACGGTCTAGGGGCCATACTGGATTCTGAGGTGACCTGGTGGGACAGTAAGGGTGTTGGTTCTGGGACAGTGTGTGTGGGAGCTTCACAGTTATTTTAAGCCTAATGTGCCAGTAACACTGCCACTGGAAAGAAGAGTAAAGGCACAAAACTTAGGTCATTTAGGAGCTTGTGAAAATGAAACAGACCTGAGGTGCTGATGGGGCTGCTGCGTTGCACAACTCCAACGTGGCAGCCGAGCACCAGCTCCAGCTGATGAGTGGAGGCTCCCCGGAGTGCTGGTTGCAGAGGGAGTCTGGCTGTATCCTGCCTCTGCAGGAAAGAGTTCTGCAGTCAGTTAGTGATGGCTGCTGTGGGTGAGGCCTGGGAGTGGAGGCTCCAGTGTCATCCTGGTTCTACACCGGTGGTCCTCAACAGGGGTCATTTAGAAATTTGTGGAGGCATTTTTGATTGTCACCATGACTAAGGCCAGGTTGGGGGGTGTCTAAGTGGGCAGACACTACTGGCATTTAGGAGGCAGGGGCCAGAGATGCTAAGTGTCCAGAATGTGAAGCATAGCCCTATGTAACAGAGAGTTGTCCTATCCCAAAATGAAACACTGACCACTAATCCATTTCTGGGCTTGATGCTGTAATAGAAACATTCAACATTTGTGTGAGGATTTAAACCTCCAGACTGCTCTCCTGGTTTTGCCTTCATGACCTTGAAGCATCCTGGCTCCCTCCTTTAGTGCATTCTTTTTCTGAAGGTCAGTCAAGCAGAAGATTTTTTTTTTTTAAAGATGACCGGTAAGGGGATCTCAACCCTTGACTTGGTGTTGTCAGCACCACGCTCAGCCAGTGAGCGAACCGGCCATCCCTATATGGGATCCGAACCCAGGGCCTTGGTGTTATTAGCACCGCACTCTCCCGAGTGAGCCACGGGCCGGCCCAGAAGATTTTTTTTTTTTAAAGATGACCGGTAAGGGGATCTTAACCCTTGACTTGGTGTTGTCAGCACCACACTCACCCATGGAGCTAACCAGCCATCCCTATATGGGATCTGAACCCGTGGCCTTGGTGTTGTCAGCACCACACGCTCCCGAGTGAGCCACAGGCCGGCCCAAGCAGAAGATATTGTCCTTCCAGCAGTTGTGCCATTTCTTGCTGTATTGTTCAGTATTGGGGGTGGGCAACCAAAACGGACACAAGCAAGTCTTGTATAGTCATGTTATCTTCTAATCAGACTGTTTCCTCTCTACCTCTCTATTTTATCTTTCTCTTTTATTCATTCATTTATTTGACAAGCACATTTGTCAAGCACCTCCTTGCAAACTTAACATCCTCCAGGGGTCAAGGATATACACATATACTGGGTGACTAGTGGAGACCATGGCAAACCAGGGAGTATGTGCCTATCTGAAGGGGGCAGCCACTACCCAGCCCCACCTGATTGTTGCTTTATGGAAATTCAGATGTTCTAATTTTTTAAGAAAAGCTGGATATCTAGATTTTAATATGAAACTCCCAATTTTAAATATAGGCTACATATTCATATTTTTCTTTCTTTCTTTCTTTCTTTTTTTTTTGGCAGCTGGCCAGCACATAGATTCGAACTCTTGACCCTGGTGTTATCAGTATTACACTCTCCCAAGTGAGCTAACCAGCCAGCCCATAGTCATATTTTTCTAAGACACAATAGGGCAGACAGAACATATTTACAGCCCACCCATTTGCAACCTCTACGGCCAGGCAAAGATTGAAACTCAAGATCTATGCCTTCATGGAGCTAAGCACTAATGCAGAGGCAGATGCCCAAGTGCTTCTTTTTAGAAGGGGTAGATATAACACACAATGGGAACAGAGGGAGAGTGTATGAATATGACTTCAAAGTGAAGGGAGACTTCACGGAAGAGAGAGTATTTGAGCTGAGAACTGAAAGATGAATAGGAATTTGCCTGGTAGACAAGCCAGGAGAGGCATCCCAAGCAGAGAGAATGGCACATGCAAAAGCGTGGCAGCGTGAGTGAGCATGGTGCTCTGGGAACTGCAGCTGGAGTACCAGGAAACAGACCACGAAGGGCCCCGGGCACTGTGATCACAGGGGAAAAAGTTGCACTTCATCAGCCGCCTGGCTGTCAGGAACTGTTTGAACTTTGCGGAGCAGTCACTGCACGCTTGGTGGTGCAGTAACTGAAATGCCCTCGAGGTGGCGGGCAGAAGCAGCGAGCCGGGGCTCCGGATGCCTCTGCTTGGATCTAGGGCGGGAGGATTTTCGGAGGGTGGCGCTGGCACATCGGGGAACAGAAAGAAGCTGTTGATAAATCCAGCTCCCCAGCCACACCCCTGCTGATGATGCCCTCTCTGCAGTTTGGCACAGTTCAATCATGTGCATTGAAAGCAAAATGAGCGTGGCTGCCTGAAGTGCCACGCTGACACAAATTCCAGCCAGCCAGCCAGCTCCTAGCTGAGCAGGAGGGATGGGGCTGCATGTGTCCTGCCAGGAAGGTAGGGGAAAAATGCTCTGCAGCCCAGCTTTGCTCTCGTAAGAGACTCTGCAAAAGTCTCTTTTAGAGACACAGTGAGATGTGTTGAAATGAATTTGGAAGGCAGGCAGACCTAGGTTTATGGTCTGACTCTACCATTTACTAGTTGGATGGATGATCCTAGACAAGTCAGTTCAGCTTTATGAGTCTCAGTCTACTGATATGTAAAGTGGGGATAATTTTGATCCCCTCTCAAGATCATTGTGAGGATCAAATGAGGTAATGAAATGCCTAGCACTGTTCTCAATTCATACAAGTGCTCCATAAATGCATAATGCTGGGCTGGCCCGTGGCTCATTCGGGAGAGTGCGGTGCTAATAACACCAAGGCCCCGGGTTCGGATCCCATATACAGATGGCCGGTTCGCTCACTGGCTGAGCGTGGTGCTGACAACACCAAGTCAAGGGTTAAGATCCCCTTACCAGTCATCTTTAAAAAAAATAAAATAAAATAAAATAAAAAATAAAAAAAATAAATGCATAATGCTTAATAATAATAATATGCAATTTGGTTCTCTATGTAAATTAATTAATACTCTGTCATTGAAATTCTCTTAGGTGCTTTAATCCTTTCAACAACCCCATAAGATGGGAAGTATTGTTATTCACATTTTATACGTGAGAAAACTGAGGCACCTAGAGGTTAAGGAACTTACCTGAGGTCACATATCTGCAAAGTGGAATTTGGCTCCAGAGGCTGAGTTCTTAATAAATAAACCACTTCAGTGTAGGCATTCGAAAAATGACAACTGTTATTATTGTTTGTTATTATGCCTCCTTTAAAGCACCATGCAGGCTGGCCAGTTAGCTCCATTGGTTTGAGCGCAGCCTTATAACCTCAAGATCACAGATTCGGATCCCTATGCTGGCCAGCTGCCAAAAAAATAAAAATAAAGCAGCATGCTATAGGCTCCCCCTGGCGGCTTCCCTCTGCTGAGTCTTAGACGTTAAGGATGTGGGATGGGACACACAGGTCAGTGAGGCACCATCCCTGCTGTAGGAGATAGGGTTGGCCCAGATCATGGGAGTGGACAGATGCTAGCTCAGAGAGAGATCCTTTTCTTAAGTGGAGCCACTGACCTTCCACAGAAAACCTGCCTTATCTCTCCATCCCCAATTCAGCTCTGTCTGGACCCCCTGGATGTGCTTCTCATCTCTATGGGGTCAACTCCCTCAATTCATCAGGTATTCATTCATTCATTTATTCATTCAACAAAGATTTAGCAAGTGCCTACCTAGAGCACTGTTCCAGGTGTTGAATACAGTGTTGAATCAGCAACAGGGTCCCTATACTCTTGAACCTGTAATCTGGATGTTTATAAACACATAAACAAGTTAATTACAGACTTAGATAAGTACTATGGAAGAAAGGAATCAGGTGATGTGCTAGAGAGAGGGCAGGGACAGTCTGCCTTGGCTGGGGTGATCAGTGAAGACCTCCCTGAGGACATGACATGTGAGCTGAGACCCAGAAGAGGAAGAGCATTCGAGGAGGAGGGACCAGCAAGTGCAAAGGCACTGCGGAGGGAGCAATGGGTGTGTTTAAGGAACAGAAAGAAGCAGTGCTGCAAGGGGCTTCAGTGAACCAGGGGGCCAGCAAGGCATGAGATTAGAACAGAAGAGGGGGAGCAGGGGTCAGACGTGGAGGGTCTGGAAAGCCATGGTGAGGAGTTTGACTTTATGCTGAAAATAATTGGAAGTTGTTAGAGGGACGGAAGCAGGGGAGTGACTTGGTCAGCTGTGAATTTTTGAAACTCCCCTCTGGCTGCTGTATGGCAAATGGATTGTAAGGGGGGCAAGAAGACACAGGAAACCAGCTTTGGGGCTTCTGTGACTAAGCAGGCAAGAGTCAAGTGGCCAGGACCAGGACTGGGGCAGGGAGATCCATTTTGGTTGTAGCAATCCCTAGTCCATACCCTTCCCAGCCTTTCCTCACCCAAACCTTCCCCTCCTGCTGAAATCAAGTGGAGAACTCCAGAAAGATCCAGTTGGATCTCAACTTCCCTATCCTTCTGCCCTGCTGCCAGGACACCCAGTTGTCAGGCAGGGTTGGGTGGTATCAGGAATAAATTAATCTAGAACAATAAATTTCAAACTGCATTAAAAATAAATAAATAAGGGCCGGCCCCATGGCGCACTCGGGAGAGTGCAGCGCTTGGGAGCGCAGCAGCGCTCCCGCCGCGGGTTCAGATCCTATATAGGAATGGCCGGTGCGCTCACTGGCTGAGCGCGGTGCGGGCGACCGCACACCAAGGGTTGCGATCCCCTTACCGGTCACAAAAAGACAAATAAATAAATAAATAAATAAATAAAAAGTAAAGACTCCTTTTGGACAAATTTTTTTTTATTTTTTTTTATTTTTTTTTTTATTTTTATTTTTTTTTTCGTGACCGGCGCTCAGCCAGGGTGTGCACTGGTCATTCTTATATAGGATCCGAACCCGCGGCGGGAGCGTCGCCGCGCTGTTAGCGCAGCACGCTACCGAGTGCGCCACGGGCTCAGCCCAACAAATTTTTTTTTTTTTTTTTTTTTTAATTCAAAATGTAAACCTTATAAGAGCCAAGCCCACCATCCCCAGTCCACCTCCCCCATGTAGCTGCATGGAGACACCTTTGAAGGACCTCAGGGCTCCAGAGAACACAAAAATCCCAGTGGTCTAGGGATCTGTGATGACCGAGAGGATCCGAGGTCAGGCCGAACAGCAAGAGTTGGGGGCCAAGGAGGTCACCAGCAGAGTCCACACTGAGAGTGCTCAGGAGAATGTCAGATGGGATTCTCTCATAACCTCAGGTTTTTCATTCTGGGAAGCCTGGGCTACTCTGTCAGCCTCACTTTCAGATACACCTCCTTAGTCCTAAAAGACCTTGTCAGAAGGGCAGCATCCTCTTCTTCCTGAAGGGAAGAAGTGCATCCATAGCCTAAAAGTGAACATGAGAAGCAGCTACGGATCCAGGCCCCAGGGCTGCCTGGTGCAGCTGCCCAGGCTGTGCACTGTGCAACTCCAGGAGGTACCCTGGTAATAGTGTGAATAGCGCCCCCTGGACTTAGAAAACACAGCAGTCCAACAACAAAAACAAAAAAGGCAGAGGCGGGGTGGGGAGTTGGTCGGTTAGCTCACTTGGTGGAGTGTGGTGCTTATAACTTCAGGGTTAAGGGTTTAGATCCCCATACTGGCCAGCCGCCAAAAAAAAAAAAAAAAAGAAAAAGAAAACACAGCAGCCCTTTGAGCCCTTCCACAAGAGTTCGGTATGGTAAGACCCTGGACTGAAAGAGGGAACTCAAATTTTTCAGCTGCGATGAATCAGTTTATCCTGAGCGAGCAGGGGGCTGGCTGGCAGGTCCAGATGGTTGCTGAAAGAGAAGATGGGAAGAGCTTCAGGGATAAAGGCAGAGACCTCCTGACTGTGTGGCCCCCCAAGAATAGTGCAGAAACACTCGGAAAGGGAGGGAGTTGGACAGCTATCACAGTCACTTCACTTGTCCAAGGCTCCATTCTCTCATATGTAAAACAGGGACGGTAACTTATGACTTCCAGGGTTACTGAGAAGAATAAATCATAAACACACGGTAAATGGTGGCTTTTGTTATTACCATCCTTAACAAGCCCCAGATCCTTTCTCTCCAACTCCTTTTCCCTCCATCAGTTCCCTCACCCTCACGCTTCAGCTACCCCTCAACATTGCCCATGCAAACCATGGACTTCCACGCTTCCACGGATCTCCGCCAAGAATGTATTATCCTGTCCCCTCCCCTGAATGGCCAACTCCTACTCGCCATCCCTTGCTGAATTTTGGGGGCAGAATTTCATTGTAGCATGACCTGTTTAGCCTTTCTTAAGCCACTGGTTATGCATGGCACCATGAAGCTGATTGGCACAGGCAACCACAGGGACATTGGGCAATGCCTCTTGCTCTATCACCAGCACCCTCTTCACCAGGACCCAAGAGGGACCAATGATATTTGGAGTCTGAGATTTGCACTGGTTTTATTGGTTGTACTTTTTTTTCTTTTTTATTGTAGGAGAATATATTTAACAAAATTAGCCATTTTAACCTTTTTTTCAGCATGAGTAAAATGAGTTACTTTATCATTTCAAGTGGATTAAGATTTGCCAAATATATACACTAGAACAAATTAGTTATTATTGTATATGTCAGGTTTCCTTGCTGCTCTTATTTATTGAACTTACTATATAGATTTTTTTCTTGTGTTAAAATATATTATATAACGTAACATTTACTCATTTTAACCATCAAGTGTATGGTCGGTTCAGTGGCATGAAGTACATGCATGTGGTTGCACAACCATCATCACCTGCCATCTCCAGAACTTTTTTCATCTTCCTGAACTGAAACTCTTTATCCATTAAACAGCTGCTCCTCATTCCCTCCTCATCCCAGCCCTTGACAACTGCCACTCTACTTTCTGTCTCTCTGAATCTGACTATTCTAGATACTTCCTATACGTGGAATCATATAATATTTGTCATTTCATGTCTGGCTTATTTCACTTATCATAATGTCTTCATAGTTCATCCATGTTGTAGTATGTGTCAGAATTTCATTCCTTTTTATGGCTGAGTGATAGACCGTTGCATGTATACGCCACATTTTGTTTATCCATTGTCAGTGGATATTTGGGTTTCTTCCACCATTTGCCAAAAACTCCTTGAGAACAGGAGGACAGGAAGCCTGTTTGACCATCAGCACAGAGCGAACACTCGTGACCATCAAATGTGAAAAAGTCTTTCTCATGACAGAAGTAGATATATTCTTCATGGAAGATTTAGAACACAAGCATAAGCAAAAGAAGAAAATGAAAATCTCCTATAATCCCATCTCAGAAAGATCATTGCTGTCAATATGGTGTTATGGACCGAATGTTTGTGACCTCCCAAAATTCATATGTTGAAGCCCCAAACCCCAATGTGACTATTTGGAGATAGGGCCTTTATGGAGGTAATTAAGGTTAAATGAAGTCATAAGTGTGGAGCCCTGATCCAATAGGATTAGTGTCCCTGTAAGAAGAGACACCAGAGAGCTTGATCCCTCTCCCCGTGTGAAGACAGCTAGAAGGTGGCCATTTGCAAGCCAGGAAGAGAGCCCTCACCAGAAACTGAATTGACTGGCACCTTGATCTTGGGCTTCCCACCCTCCAGAACTGTAAGAAATAAATTTCCGTAGTTGAAGCCACCCAGTCTGTGATATTTTGTTATGGCAGCCCAAGCTAAGACTCGTGGTAAGCCAATCATCTGCTCATAATACATACGTATTTGTGTTTTTCAAAACCCAAACCAAGATGGGATCATTGTTGGACAGTATATCATAGAGCTAAGGGCATGGGCATTGGAATCAGATAGAGCTGGGTTCAAATCTCAGTGCTGTTATAAACTTAGGCAAATCTCAATGGTGTAACTCTCTAGGTTTGTTTTCTCATCTGTAAATGGGGATGATGAGAATATCTATCTCCTGAGATTAAGTTAGGAAGTGCTTGTAAAGTGCCTGGTACAGTTCTGGCATCTTGTAAATGCCAGCCCTCTTAAATGGTGGTAGGTAGTCACTATTCACTAGACTGTAAGCTCCTTGAGGGAGGGAGCTTTTCTGATGTATCTGCTTTATCCCTTGTCCTTGGTATGGTACCTGGAGAATAGGTGCCTAATAAATATTTTTTGAATGAGTGAATAAATGGTCCATATATTTATGAGAGTTTATATAGAGAGCAGCTAGCACAGTGCACAGTAGACTGTAGCATAATCATTGGTGGTGTAACACTATTCTTTAATGAGTGGAGCGCAGTGGTTGGTTAAGAGCTAGGGCACCGGAGTTCAACTGCTTGGGTCTGAATTCTGTTTCTACTAGTTGCAGATGTGTGACCTGAGTCACGTGCATCTTCAAATGCATCTTCCTCTAAAATGCACTTTAAAATACACTCTAAAATGGGGATAAGAATAGTATCAACCTCATGGGATTGTTATGAGGATTAAATGAGTTGATCCATGTCAAGTGCCTAAAATAGTACATGCCCCATAGGGTTGTTATGAGGATTAAAGGAGATCATCTGTAAAAAGCAGAATGGTACTCAATAAATGTTTTTTTTTTTCCTTAATGTCAAAATGTCTATTACTGATTGTCATCCTCAGATCAAACAGCAGCAAATCGAAAGTGGAGACCCCCAAGACCCCCAGCAGCCCCTTGACCCCCACGTTTGCCCCCTCTATCTGCCTCCTGGCTCCCTGCTATCTCACAGGGGACTCTGTCCGGGACAAGTGTGTGGAGATGCTGTCAGCGGCCCTGAAGGCAGACGGTGAGAAGGCCTTGGCCAGGGATGGGGGAGGGAAAGGGGCTCTCAAGGGCAGGTGAGATTCAGTCTTTCCTAGCACCCTGTAACAGCACAGGACCGCAGTAGTCCCTGGCACAAGCAGACTTCACTGCCAAGGCTCTGGCTGATGTCTGTATTTCTTGAATCTCTTTTAGACGATTACAAGGACTATGGAGTTGACTGTGACAAGATGGCATCAGAAATCGAAGATCATATCCTTGAACCGTGCTGGGGCTGTAGGTGTCTGGACTGTCTAGCAGCGGGCCTCCTACATGCAAGGGACCTGGGACAGTGAGGGGGTGGGAGAAGGGCTCTGGGAACAGACCCCTGCTCTGCCCCTGAACCATAGTTCTTAATTCTAGCTAACATTTATTATTAAATTTTGCACCTGCCAGCCCCTCGTTAAGCTGTTTGCAAGTAGTACCTCATTCAGATTGAAACACCACCACAAGGTAGGTTCTCTGATTTATCCAGTTTTACAGGTGAGAGGTAACTGAGGCTCAGAGAGGTTAAGTCACTGGCCAAAGCTCATGCAACTAATAGCAGTGGCAGAGTTGGGATTTGAACCCAGGAAGTGTGACTTAGAACCTGAGGGCTCAACTTCTGTGCTAGACAGGCTGTGCCATAACATGCCTCGGTTGGTCAAGTTGTCACCTCCTGGATCAGAGCAGACAGAGAGGATGGCATTTCTCATGTTCAGCCTCCTCGCTTCCATCCTTGAAGGTAACAGCTCCCATTCGGACTCCCTCATGTGTACCAGGCACTGTGCTGGGCAGTTGGCATTTCCGTCCTCGGCTCACAACAATCTCTGTGAGGCAGGGGCTGTTGTTTCCATTTTACAGATAAGGAAACTGAGGCTCAGGAACTAGTGGATGTCAGAGCTGGACTGAAAACGTTGTTCTTTGGATTCCACATACTGAACTCTTCATATGCCCCATTCCCCCACTTCCCATCTGAAAGGGGCCTTGCGCAGACAGAGAAGGTGACCACCACTGTGATATGGGTTTATTGCACTGAAAGATTTTTGGCTTGGAGGAAAAAAATTTCTCCCCACTGTGCCCCTGCTAAATGAATGCATGGAATTTCTTTTACTGGAGACAAAAGTTTTCATGTCAAAGATAAAGGGGTGTGGAGGGAGGGGGACAGAATGAGGGGAGAGGGAGTCTAAGTGTCACACTGAGGTACAAGTGACCCTTTTGAGGCTTCCTGGGCTCTACTTGGAGAGCTTACCTGGGGGTCCATTGGGAGGGCCAGGGGCCAATCCGCAGATAACTAACTTGCCTGCTTTCATCTCCTGCCTAAGGCCCACCCTGATACTCCCCAACACATATGCTGGTAGTTTCCCTCTACCATCATTTAATGTTTAACCAGCAATACCTGAACAAGTCTTGAACCATCCAATACCTCAACAAGTATGTTTTCATAATTTCCTGTTAATTCTAGAACACAGAGCAAGAAGTATCAGGATGACTATGAACTTTATCTTCATTTTCTCTGGAATAGTTGTCCCTCCAAGCATGTTCCTTCCACCCTCAAACCCAGTTTGAAGCAAAAGTGGATGGTCCAGTGCCTATTCCCCTCCCGGCCTCCCCTCCTCATTTGCTGCCTCCACCGAACTCCCTTTCTAAAGGAGAGGAAATCAAAGCTGCAGCAAGCCCTTTAGCTCTTTCCTCTTAGCTGGTGGGAGGTCAGGGAGAGGATAAACTTGGGGGCTTGACTGCTCAGTGTCCTAAAAAAGATCTGGCCTCTTTGGAGCAACCCTAGACTTACATGGCAGCTGTGCGGCCTGCGTGTGCTCCTCCGGGGGACCAGTGACCCTGGGTCTGCTCTCCACCTCGTTCTCTCCCGAGGTCTTGGCAAATGAAGGAGTCAGGAAGAGGCTGATGAAAGTATCACCAGCAATGCTGTCCCCTCATACCAGGAATCCCAAATGGCAGATTTTTAACACATTTTTTGGCTTTCAAGTGTATTATGGCATATTCTTTTCTTTTCACACTTTTGTTATACAAACAACAACAGAAAAAAGAAATAATGCCACCTGCCCTCCCACCACTTCTAGCAAGTCAGCTGTTCCCATTTTCTCGCATTCCTCGCAGTCTCTGTCTTGCACTTGGTTTTTCCCAGCAACAGCTTTGTCTTCCTGATCCCACTTGGCTCAGGAGACCAAGAAAATGAGGCTGTGTTCCCTGAGCTCCTCCACAGGGCGGAGGGGGGTGGGAGGCCTGTCTGGGATGCAGTGTTTGGACAGAAACTCACTGTGGTCGGTGGCCAGGGGTGATTTCCTGCCGGGTGAGTGGAGAGAGCATTACTGTTAGGAGGGGGTCTGGCTTCCAGCCCTGTCTCTGCCAGGAATTTGCCCTGTGACCTTGAGCAAGGGCCCACACCCTTTCTAACCCTCAGCGTCCTCACCTATTAATGGGAGACATAGTAACTCTGACCAGCAGTTCCCAAAGTGGATTCCATGGGTTGGTAATAGGTATTAGTAGGGAAAAGGAGGGTGGGAGAGGTTCTGTGATCGAATATGTTGACAACATGAGATTAAACAAAGCTCAACGATTTCTTTATTGCAATACTTCTTAGAGCCTTAAACATCTTTTCCTCTGACAGTTGGACTCACAACCTCCAAGGGCCCTTACAGACTAGAGGTTATCTTCATCATTGTCATCATCGTCATCTTAGACCATAAATGTTGAACACTCGATATGTCCCAGACACCATGCAAGTGCATCATGTGGCTTAGCTCCTTGAATCCTTGCAACAGCCCTGTATTTTATAAGTAAGGAAACTGAGGCACAGAGAAGTCATGTGACTCACCTGAGGTGACACAAGAGGCTCAGATAAATCCAGAGTGTCTGTTCCCAGGGTCCCTGACACCATTGTGCTTGCTATGGTCTGATCTCACTTTGGAAGCTGTTTTTTGTCTTTGATACTTGGTTAACCCCAAATGCCCCAGTGAGACCCCCACTTGGAGAGTAAGAGGCCACAAATGTACCTGACCCCTGTAGCAGTCCAAGGAGAGGAAGAGATGGCCCTGGGGCTCCTCAGGCTTCAGGGTGAGGCTCACATCCTTCTGTGCCCCTCCACAAGTGGCTGGCTGGCCCTTAACCATGTCACATATCTACCAGGAGCTCAAGAGCACGGACATGAAGTACCGGAACCGCGTGCGCAGCCGGATCAGCAACCTCAAGGACCCCAGGAACCCTGGCCTGAGGCGGAACGTACTCAGCGGAGCCATCTCAGCAGGGCTCATTGCCAAGATGACAGCAGAGGTGAGGGAAGGGCCAGGCCCGTTTAGCTTTGCCCAGATCTGAGAGGCAGTGGTTTGTGACTCAGCAGAGATGAGCCAGGAGGCTTTTTCAACCGGACCCATCTCAGCCTCCCCACGGGCTTCTGGATCATCAGGACAGTTAAACACAGCTAATATGTACCAAGTGCTGTGCTAAACATTTGAAGCACACTGGCCAATTTTATCTTCACACCAAACGAGATAGAAATCCCCATTTTACAGACAAGGATACTGAGGCTCAGAGGAGTGAACTGATTTGCCTGTGCACACAGCTAGAAAGTGTTGAAGCCAGCAAGCATGCTCTCTGGCCCCAGAGGAGCTGCTCTTCGCTGCTTCATGTCTCCCTCTTCTCTTATTCAGTCCTGTATGCCAGTATCCAGCTTTGGGACTAGGCCAGAACAAGAGTCCAAGGGGGGGAAACAGACACATTTACAAATATATATAATACAGGGCTGGCCAGTTAGCTCGGCTGGTTAAAGCAGAGCCTTGTAACAATTATGAATAATACAGAGTGATAAGTGCCCTGATAAAGCCACCATACGGACTTATAGGAGGGAAGCATTGACCCAACTTAGAGGGTACAATAGGGGAAGGAAAAGGGAACACCCCTATATGAAGAATGGTACGGTAGGTGACGCTCAGGAGCTGTGCCACACTGCCTGAGTTTGAGTTTCGCCTCTGCCACTTAGCTGTGTGATCTTGGACAAGCCACTTAACCTCTCTGTGCCTCAGTTTCCTCATCTGTAAAACAGGGGTAATAATACTAGCTGTCTCGTGGAGGATTAAATGCGTTAACGTAGGTGAAGTGTAGTGAAGTGTGTAGAAGGTTGATACACATAAAGCCCTCTCCAGAATTAGTACATGACAGGCTCATTCACCGATCATTTTATGTAACCCTCATCACAATGCTATGAAAGAGGAAATACCCCCGTTTTCTAGATGAGAAGACTGAGGCCACACACAACAAGTAAGTGACAGATGAGGACTTGATCCCAGAACTGTTCATTTCAGAACCTACATCTTGGAAAGACCTTTTGCACACCCTCAGGTACGGGTGGCTCTTTACTGCCAGAACTAATTGAGGGGATTTCCTGCAAGCACCTAGAGATTGAAGAACTGAAGTGACCCAGAGAACTGGAGTGGAAATGGGTTGGGGTCCTGGAGTCCGGGTGAGCCTCGGGTGTTTGGGAACCCTCTGAAACTGTTGGCAAGGGTATGTGTGTTTGTGCTGTGTGTGTAGTGGGTGTGTGTGATGTGTGGAGTGTGTTTGGTGTTTAGTATATGTGTGTGGAGTATACGATGTGTGGAGTGTGTGTGTATGTAGTGTTGGTGATTGTGGGATGTGTTTGGTATATGGTTAGAGTATGTGTGGTGTATGTACGTATGTGTGTTATGTAGTGAGTGTATGGACATTTTTCTGAGGAGAGGGTTCACTTTTTCTCAAGTACCCAAAACAACAAAGAGACAGACTTTAGGATAAAATGGGGCACTTGGCACAGTTGGACCAATGTTATCTTTCTGTTTTTTTTTTTTTTTTTTTTTTGTCTTTTTCGTGATCGGCACTCAGCCAGTGAGTGCACCGGCCATTCCTATATAGGATCCGAACCCGCGGCAGCGGCGGGAGCGTCGCCGCGCTCCCAGCGCCGCACTCTCCCGAGTGCACCACGGGCTCGGCCCAATGTTATCTTTCTGGTTAATGTAAAAGATCTGAGCTTTTTAGGCCAATAGCAATGTATGCCCAAAGTTATATTTTCTTTTTTTTCTTTCTTTTTCTTTTGTGCCCAGAGTTATAAATTGCATCGTGGCTTTAGACTGTGTCTTAGTCAGTTCAGGCTACCATAACAAAAACACCACAGACTGGGTGGCTTATAAACAGCAGACATTTATTTCTTGGGACAGTCCAAGATCAAGGTGTCTGGCGAGGGTCTGCTTCCTCACAGACAGCCATCTTCTACTGTAACTTCACATGGTAGAAGGAGGGAGGGGTCTCTCTCAGGCCTTTTCTTATAAGGGCACTAAACCCATTCATGAGGGCAGAGTCCTCATGATCTAATTGCCTTCCAAAGACCCCACCCCCTAATACCATCACCTTGGAGGTTAGGATTTCAACATATGGATCCCAAGGAGACCTTAGTCCTGGGGTCTTTTGCCCCAGGCAGGAAGTTTCTTAAGACATATAGGACATTTTTTGCTTCAATAAGAAATGTAACAACTTGGGGATGGGCTGCCCGCTGTGCTGTGGCTCAGAAGACAGGCAGCGCCCATCAGGGAGAGCCTGGCCAGCAGATGCCCATATGGATGGACGGATGTCTCCCTAACTCCCTTTTTAAGTCTCTTTCCTTGTTCACCTGACTCCTCATTCTTCCTTTTCCTCTTTTTCCTCCCTACCCAGACATATCAAAGAATGCAATAGATTCTGAGATATCCATTAGACCTATCGAGTGGACATACTGTCCTGTCAGACCCATGAGGAGAGGGGTCTTGTCTGTTCACTGTTCACCCAGCATCGAGAACAATGTGTGGCATGTCACACGTGCTCAACAAATATCTATCGAATTCACATTTGGTGCCCTTCTATAACAGTATATACAATGTGAGGATCCACGGTCATCTCATCTCCTATACTTATCTCCCTCATTTTCAGCCTTATTTTTTATATTGTTGTATTACTCCATGTGTCTTTGATGCTGTCTCATTCTAAATGAGGCAGGGCAGAAATAGGTAAATGGGTTGGTGGGTAGATTTTTCTGTTCTCTATTTCTTAGCTGGCACCCAAGACTCCCCTTCCACAATCTGGCTTCGGCCATGTCTCACACACTCCTCAACTTGAACCCACCCCAAATACCCTTCCCCACACATGGCTATTCTTGGCCTGTGATCTTTTGTGTCTACTATCCTATTTGTCTGGAATGGGCCACCCCACCTTGGGAACTCCTGTATTTCAAGATTGGTTAAGGTATCAGCTTCTTCATGACCCAACCCTACCCCAAGCAGTTAGCTGCCAGACTCTGCTTCCCCCTGCACTTTTTGTACCTTTGCTTTAGTACTTACGTCTCATGTAAATGATTGGCTACCCTACCAGCTTAGCATTACCTGGGGGCAGGAACTAAATCCTCATATCTGAATCCTTAGAACTCAGAGATGGTGGTGTGCCAGTTTCTACCAGCTCAAGAGAGCTGATTATGTGTAGCTCTTCCCAACTCTGCATTCAGTTATATCACATTAGTAGTTGAAATTGGCCATGGTGGGAAATTTATACCATGTAAGTTGACAAATGCTATGAATCAGACACCGCCAAGGCCAAAGCCAGTTTACAAGCATGCAGATGCAGTTAAAGACATTTAATAAATTGGCATCCAATAAGTTTTGAATGAACGAATGCATTGTGCTCTGGAAAATCTCCCCCAAATTAAAGTCAGCTGCTTTTTACTTATACGGCCCTGTGTTGACTTATTTTTCTATATACTCTTGCCATTGGTTATGACCTAGCTCTTGAATTTAACACAGTAGGACTTAAACATTAGTGTGCACAAGAATAGCTTGGGGACAGTAGTAAAAATTCATATTCTTGGGCCTGCCCTTAGTGTTTCAGATTCATAGGAATCTGCATTTTATCAAGAAGCTCAAGTGGTTATCATGCAGGGTCGGCACAGTAAAATCATTTGACCTTTATGCCAACTCTGTTCTCCATGGTTTAAGGAGTCAGGATCAATAGCAATAATTAAAATGTTTAGCCACCACAAAAATCCTCATTTTTTTTTTTTTAAAGATGACCAGTAAGGGGATCTTAACCCTTGACTTGGTGTTGTCAGCACCACGCTCTCCCATGAGAGCTAACCGGCCATCCCTATAGGGGGATCCGAACCCACGGCCTTGGTGTTATCGGCACCATACTCTCCTGTGAGCCACGGGCTGGCCCACAAAATCCTCATTTTAACATTAGCTTCAAACATCTTCCTTCCCCCCAAACCAACCCTTCTTAACTAGAGCTCTCCAGTTTTAGTGTCCTCCTATCTACTCTCCTCTGGCAGAGGTTTAAGGGGGATCAAATGGCCAGGGAGATGGTTACAGAAGGGAAGAGCCTGGATAATGCAGACACTGAATGTCTTCAGTGTGCTGGTGGGAGACAGGAGACTGTTCTGCAGGAACTTAGAAAAAGGCGTTCTGCGATGCATGTTCACAGGTGAGCAGTTAGTTGTGCGAATCCAGGAGCTTTAGAGTCCTGCTGGGGTGCAGGTAGCAGCAGCAAGTCATGCATAGGTGAGCCAAGGTTCCCACTAGGCTTGGCAGTGACCACAGCTCAAACAGGCACTGGGTCAAGCCCAGATGGAAGAATAAGGGGAATATCATAGATCAAGTGTGCAGTGGTCAAGTCAGCTCACGCAGGAAGGTTGAGACCAAGGTCTTTGCAGGCAGGGTGAGCACCAGATCTGAGGAAATGTGCATAAGAGTGCTAATCCTGAGGCAGAGGCTATTTGCCTGCTGCTCTCCTGTACATGCCCGACTGACCTTGGTCCAGCCACAGTCCCCAGGTGTGACCTTCCAGCCAGGGTGGAATGGGGACTCTTTGGGTACAGTCTTTTCCCAGCTGGCGCAGGACCAGGAGTCCAGGCCTCACTCCAGCTCCTTATACTCAGTTCAGCATATTCCCTCTTGCTCTGTTCAGGCTCTCTAGAAACTGGGAGTGTGGCAGGGCCCCTTTGGACTCCCCAGCCCTGAAGGGCAGACTTGTTTCTCTCCAGGAAATGGCCAGTGATGAGCTGAGGGAGTTGAGGAATGCCATGACCCAGGAGGCCATCCGTGAGCACCAGATGGCCAAGACTGGTGGCACCACCACTGACCTCTTCCAGTGCAGCAAATGCAAGAAAAAGAACTGCACCTATAACCAGGTATGGACCGGGGTGGGGCGGATGGAGTGGAGGAGGCCACAGGGGCATAGAGGTGGAAAACCAGAGAGAAGCTTAGGGAAGAGTCAGAGGGGAGAAAAGGCTAAAAGCCTCCAGGCTTCAGAGAACGTGGTGCACCTGTGGCTTCTAGAAAATGTTCTCCTGCATATAGCATGTAGAATCACCTAGATATGTGTCTACGAAGTTTGGCCAGTGTGTTCCAGCTTGCCCTGAAGTGAGAATAAGAACCAAACTTACAGGGCACAGAACTATAGAGTCACAGATGGTTGGAAGTGAACTTAGCAATGTGAAACTCAGCTCGCTCATTATACGTATTGGAAAACTGAGGCCCAGACGGGACAAACAGGCTTTGCACCTTTGCACTGGCAAAGCGGGCCAGTGGCAGAGATAGTAACAAACCCAGATCCAGGCCTTTTTGGCTGCAGTACAGCCAACTTGGTCAATAAAGCCCTGAGTCAGATTTAGCCCTGAGTCCTAAGGGTGAAGACCACTGCCCTGGTATGGGGAGCCGTGGAAGGCCATGGAGGCCTTGTCTCTTAAAACCAGAGACTGGGTTGCACATGTGGTGCCTTGGGGCACCAATATTCTTGGATTCTTTTGTTTTGGTTTTTTCTTGCAGCTGGCTGGTATGGGGATCTGAACCCTTGACCTTGGTATTATCAGCAACATGCTCCAACCAAGTGAGCTGATCAGCCAGTGCCTGTTCTCGGATTCTGATTGGTGTCTAGTCATTCTAGAACTCTATTTATTCCTCCATCTGCTCAGCAAGCCAGATTTCTTTTTTTCTTTTTTTAAAGATGACCAGTAAGGGGATCTTAACCCTTGGCTTGGTGTTGTCGGCACCACGCTCAGCCAGTGAGCTAACCGGCCATCTCTATATAGGATCCGAACCCGTGGCCTTGGTGTTATCAGCACCACACTCTCCCGAGTGAGCCACGGGCCGGCCCCTAAGCCAGATTTTTCAAGAGCGCCTTGCCTGCGGTGCTCTGTGGCTACAGCAGAAATACAGTCAGCCTTGGCATTCGGAGGATCCCTCAGAGAATTCTGATTCAGGAATTTGGGGATGTTTGTGCAAGCTGCTGTCCCCCAAGCACATTTCCATGTGGCGTGGTGTGCTTCCTGTGCATTGCCACCCTCCAGAAGTAAACTGCCCGTTAGCACAGTTTTCTCTCCCACAGAGAAACCCTATTGTTACCCTTTCTCAGGGGTCACTACTTTCCAGTGACAAGGCTGTGTTAAGCTCTTTCCCCCGGCAGACTGCTGGGCTCACTCAGCCAGGGGATTCCTCCCACATCTAAAATTCCCAGCTGACATCATTCATAGCTAAAGGTCAGCAGAATAACAACTTGTCACGTGTCATGACCGACCAGGGTTGGCCTTAGAAAGTCAGAACAGCAACTATTAAATCTGGAAATGCCAGGGCTTTGCTGTGGAAAACCCAGTTCCCACACCTGAATGATGAGGTTAAGGGATGAGAAAGTAGAAAATATAGCATTAAGTAGTCCCAGTGATCTTCAAATCCCTTTTCTCTCTGGGCCTCAGTTTTTCCACCTATAAAATAAGGAAGATGAACTAGATGATCTTTAAAAGTACTTCCAGCTCACTCAAGTTCTGATCAGTGAGGCATGTCCAATAGGGTGTATTCAGGGATGAGTCAGGGAATACTTCCTGTAGGAGATGAGTCTTGAGGCAAGAGAAGAAAGATCAATTCAGAAGGATCAAGAGTGAAAGTGCAAAGGCCAGGTTGAGCCGGTGAGATACTGGGAGTGAGCTGATGGACTGCCAGAGGACAGCAAAGTACACATTATGGAGTTGTCAGTGATAAGGGAGTTGCCAAAGTGGGGTGGGAATATCAGTGCCAACCTCTGGGATTTGGGCCTACTCCTAAAGAAAGTGGGAGCCATGGCAGATCTTAGAGCAGGGGTGTGACTTCATGAGTGGGTCTTCTCTCTCTCTCAGGTGCAGACACGCAGCGCTGATGAACCCATGACCACCTTTGTTTTATGCAATGAATGTGGCAATCGCTGGAAGGTCTGTATGTCTGTATCTTTCTCCCTCCCCTGACATCCACAGACCCTGCCCCACATAAGGAGTAGTATACTGACAGCCCGAAGGGGCCTGGTGCATAAGGGGCTTGCCAGCCTACACAGAGTAGGCCTGCAGAGTCAGAGATAGTGGTGGGCTGTTGCTGGGGAGGTGGGGAGAGAGTGCATGTGCATGTTTTAGTTTCAGAAGGGCACCCAGCTGGGGTGGGGGCAGCAGCCCACATTTTGTCTCAGGGTGGGCAAGTCTGTCATTTCAGCACAGATGGAATTGGCTTCCTGAGATCCACAGAGGGGAGGAAAAACAATAGCACTATGCATTTGGACCACACGTCTTTGCAAAATGCTTTAACAGATGGTTTTCCTTCAAATCTGGCTGGTCACAGCTAGGGATGATAGACAGGCAGGCTGAGACCTGTCAGAGGGGAGTTGCCCCCAAATGCTCCCAAGTCATCCTCCCCTTCTAAGGCAGCTCTGAAAAAGCCTTACATTACCCAAGGCTGTAACCCAGGCTTCTCCAGCTCCTGCAAAGGCAAAGGTTTTGTATTCAGGCATGGGAGCCAAGCAAAGACTCCTCCCAGAGTGCTCCTTCCTGCCACATCTCCTGAAAGAACTGGCTGTCATGATGTGATGAATGTGTTTCCAGTGCCATCTGACTTGCACGTGTGCTGTGTGATGTCTGGGCCACCAGGCAGGCTACAGGTGCTCCAAAAGTTCTAAGGTACTTAGCAAGGAGTCTAAGACTGAACATGGAACTGGGAGTCTAGAGCCCCGGCTTCAGGTCCCATTCTGCTCTATTTACTTTGAGAATGTCACTCACCTCCCTGAGCAAAAGGGTGATGATAATGCCTTTCTCCCAGGGTTGATGTGAAGATGATGTGATGATGATGATGATGATTGGTGTCTGGCCTGTACAGGAATCCAAACCTTTGACCTTTGTGTTACAGGGCTGTGCTCTAACCAACTGAGCTAACTGGCCATCCCCTATGTGAAGATTATTTTGTTGTGAGGATTATTATTTTGTGAACAACTACAAGAAATATTCCTTTATAATATTATTCTTTTGGACTGGCTGGTTAGCTCAATTGGTTAGATCCTGGAGCTGATGACACCAAGGTCCAGGGTTCAATCCTTGTACCAGCTAGCTGCCAAAGAAAAAACAACAACAACAAAGGATAATATTCTCAGTTTCAGATGAGGAAATTGAGCTGCAGAAATAGAAGAAATAAAAACAGTGAGGGTAGGGCCGAGCCCGTGGCGCACTTGGTAGAGTGCTGCGCTGGGAGCGCGGCGACGCTCCCGCTGTGGGTTCGGATCCTATATAGGACTGACCGGTGCACTCACTGGCTGAGTGCCGGTCACGAAAAAACGACAAAAAAAAAAAAAAAAAAAAAACAGTGAGGGTAAAGTCACACAGTTCGGAGCACTGAAAGACAATGCTCCGAATTTCTGTTCAATTTATTTTTCTTACTAAAGAACTTGATAGCCCTTACTGGGGCATCATTAAAACTACCTTTGTTTTTTTTTTTTTTTTTAAAGATGACCGGTAGGGCCGGCCCCGTGGCTCACTCAGGAGAGTGCGGCGCTGGTAGCGCCAAGGCCATGGGTTCGGATCCTATATAGGGATGGCTGGTGCGCTCACTGGCTGAGCGTCGTGCAGACCACACCGTGCCGAGGGTTACGACCCCCTTACCGGTCAGAAAAAAAAATAAAAATAAAAAAAATAAAATAAAGATGACCAGTAAGGGAATCTTAACCCTTGACTTGGTGTTGTCAGCACCACGCTCTCCCAAGTGAGCCATGGGCCGGCCTAGAACTACCATATTTTTAAAGTAAAAGCCAGACAGCTATGTACTTTTCCTTTATTCACTTATGGAGCACTTAAGCATAGGGTCAGTAGAGTAGCCTAGTGGTCTAGAGCACGGGCCACTTTGCCATGAGGTTCAAATCCTAGCTTTCCCACTTACCAAGTGGCTTACCTAAGTGCTCTAGGCCTGGATTTCCTCATCTCTAAAATGCGTATATTAATATCTAGCCCATAGAACTGTTTTGAGGATTAGAGAAGGCAATACATGTTAAGTATTAACAGGGCCTCTGATAGCTCACGTGGCATCTTTGTCAAATTAGAAAAAGTTGTCCCTTCGTCTAGGCAGGCACAGCCTTGTGCCAGGGTACAGAGCAAACAGAGCATGGGTTGAGTTTCAGCTTCAACTCGTCCCTTTGACCAGGCTTTTTTGTGAAGTCAACAATTTGTACAACCATACAAAAAAAGCACATATATTCCTGGTACATAAACACCACTATTCTTACTCTTTTGAGTGTCATCTACTAGTTTTACGGGAGTTTGGGCAAATCATATAACCTTTCTGAGATGCTTCCTTACCTGTAAAAATGGGTGATACTAGTGCCTAGCTCATAAGATGATTCTAAAGGTGAAATGAGTTAATACATGTGAATACTAACTACCACAGAGTAAGTGCTCAATAAACAGTAGCTCTAGTGATTGTTACTATCCGGGAAAGGACCAGCTCCAAACCCAGCTCCTCCTCCCTGACTCCTATTACTTGGAGAGAGAGGATGCACTACAGGTGGCAGCTACATGCTTCTGACAACATTCTCAGATAGTGTCCATTGCCATGGGGGAAACCTAAAGTCTAACCAAGTGATTAGTAATAATCACAGTGATATTCTCAACCATAAATTGAGAGCCCACCCTGTGCCTCGCATTGAACTGCCATTCATTTGTTACCACACTCACCAGCATTATGATCCCATTTTACAGATGAGTGATTTGCTCTAGGGCACACAGCCAATAATGGCAGAGCTGGGGTTTGGACTCTAGTCTGTGTGGCTTCAGACCCCCCCTTCTTTTTCATGTTCCTCCATAGCCTCCTTGGATGATGCAGGGAAACCTCTCAAATTGTTGCCTTTTTGGTTTTGTAGTTCTGCTGAAGGAGCAGCTGGCCAGGATTGCAGTGAACAAGGTGAGGAAGAACAGAAAGGAAGCACTAAACTGTCTAAACTGGAGAAACAATAAAAATTAAAATGAAGAAAAATACTGAACTGTAAATGGGATGGTAGGAATTCTTTTGCAAATTAATAACAGTTGGCTAATAAGGGGGGGCCTAACTGGGGTATGATGCTAAGAATCTGTGTTGACAAACCTCTTGTACAAACTCAGAGACTTCAGAGCCTCAGACTTGAGGTGTCTTATCTTTGACAGTGGGCTAGCGGACCTTTGCTTTGAGTTCCTTCCCTCGCATTTGAACTCTCAGCCTTTCCTGAAGTGAAAAATGCCAGGTTGACACAAACTTTACCCCATCCCACCCCAGAATTCCTTGTGCACAATAGTTGATACTGTTTGGCTTCGGCAGATACAACTTGTACACCATGTAGAAAGACTTCTTTCCAACTCCCTGTTTCTTCCCAAACTCTCTGCTATTCCCTGTTCATTGATGGCTCTGGGGGCCTTTGAGGATTTGAGACCAGTTCCCTCCAGGCAGGGAACAGATCCTCTTGAGCTCAGGCTTTCTGAATGAAGATTATAAGCAGTGCCCCAACTTCCATGGCCCCTTGGAGGTCCTCAGCCTCAGAGCCCACCCAGAGCCCTAGCAATGTGTTCTTTACAGCTCCATCTGTGGTCCGAGCTTCTGAGGAAGTCTGCAGAGCACAGGGACCTTGTCATGCATCTCCCATGATGATATCAGCTTGCTTTTTATGATGATAGGAACTTTAGACAAAGATGAAAACTTCTAGAAAAGCCTTAGGGCAGCTGTAGGGGTAACTACAGCCCGAGTTCCTGATATACCCTGGGCAGCATCCACTCTGGAGTTGGTTACTGTCTTCTTCCATCCATCGAGTGCCTTCTGCTATAGGTGAAGTCTGTAAATAAACTATGTACAGGGCTGGCTGGTTAGCTCAGCTGGTTGGAGTATGGTGTTATAACACCAAGGTCAAGGGTTTGGATCCCCACACCAGCCAGCCACCAAAAATTTTTTAAAAAAATAAGCTATTTACAGAAATCTGCCACCATCTTCAGCTTTTAAACAATTAGATTTGGGATGGGTCCCTTGGAAAGACTGAAAATCCTTTCACAGAAAATACAACACACATGGCTCATAAATGGCAGAACCAGGACTGAAATCCACGTCTTCTGTTTCCTGTCATTGTGCTTAATGCTATAAGAGATCCAGAGCTATACACCATGCTCACCCCCTACCTTCTAGGAGTTCACAGCATGGCAGGGAAAGAAACCATAGGCACAGGCTTCCATACCAGATGGGATGTGATAAATGCCACAGTTGAGGTACGAATATTATCTGCAGAAGTGCAGAGGGAGGTTGCGTAGAAACCCAGGTGCTTCCTAAACTTTAATATGGGTGGGAATCCCCTGGAGATCATGCTAAAGTGCAGATTCTAATTCTATGGGTCTGGGGTGGAGCCTGAGATTTTTTATTTCTAACAAGCTCCCAGGTGATACCAATGCTGCTGGTCCACAGACCACACTCTGAGGAGTAAGGGTATAGCTATCCAGATTTTTCTCTGCACTACCTAACCCTACATCCAAATGTCTAAAAGCCCAAAGCAAAACAAAATAGCAACCAGTGTCAATTTAATAATGTCAATAAAGGTTACTTTTGGGTGAATTTTTAAAAGGTGACACCCTGGGGCAATTTTCACTAGTCACGGTCTAAATATCCATGTGTTCATGGTGTCATAGGGATTTAAAACATAGGAAAAAAAACAAAACTGAATCTCCACCCTCAATAACCTTACTGTTTTCCAAGGAGATGAGTCAGATTAAACAGCAAAAGAACAAGTCGGCTCAAGTCCACACATCTATACAGAACACGTCTGCTTCACAAAAGGACACAGAAAAGCATGAATAGTCTACAGACTGCATTAATCAGCAGGAGTCAATACCCTCCCAATGGGTCTTCCTTTGGCCACACTGACCCACCCAAATCCATGCTCTCCTCTGCAACTGACCAGAATAGGCTTTTCAGAATTGCAAATCTGGTCATATTAGTCCCCCCACTCTCCCACTCCCATCGAAAACCTTCCATTTTTTTCACTTGCCCTTGGCAGGGCCTACAAGGCCCCACGGAGCTGGCCTCTGCCTTGTCCCTGCACTTTGTGCTCCAGCCACGTTGGCCCTCCCTCAGGTCTTTGTGGCATGCTGTGTCCCTCCTTGTCACCGGATCTTTCCACATGCTGCTGGCTGGAACACATGGTTTAACCCTATCTGTTCCTTCATATTAAAGATGAAGAGGGTGTGAACTATAAGTGAGTTAGCATTAACTTTTGCCACCCAGGAAGGCTTCCTAGGGGAGGGAGATTGTTACCTTACAGGAGGAAAAAGACAAGCTTAGGTGAGGAGAAACAGAGAGGCAACGTGCTTGGCATGAAGGAGAGAAGGTCACACAGCAATGCTGTGACCAAGAGACCTTGAAAAGAAAAGTCCACTCAAGATCCTACGACCAATTTACAAGATACTTTCAAAAGGTTATAGGAGCCTAAAAGCCTATGTAGAATAAGTCTTGTTATTAGCCTCATCCAGACTGCTCTGTCTTTAGTCCTGATTTTTCTTTAGCTTAAGACTTGCATCACCACGTGCCTGTTTGGATATCTCCTCCCAAGTACTCTGCTGGCACTCAGTACAATTAATCTGAAACTGAACTCACATCTTCTCTTTCTTGAGTCTCCTCTCCTGTTTTCCCTATTTCTGTGAACTCGTTCATTCCTTAGACCCACCTGTGACTTTTTTCCTTGCCCTCTTCACTTTATCAGTTACTAATTCTACAGTCTCTCCTTTGTTCCCTTGTCCAATCTCTCTCTCCACTGCTACCAACATTAACATTGTTTTTTGGATTTTGTTTTGTTTTGTTTTTCACTTTTTTTGGCAGCGGGCATATACAGGATCGAACCCTGGACCTTCGTGTTATCATCACCAGGCTCTAACCAACTGAGCTAACTGGCTAGCCAAGGTTTTCTTTTTTCTAGGACTGGTGCAAAGGCCTTCTACTGGTCTCCCAACTCAAAACACTCCCTATCCTACCTGCATGGCTCGGAGCATCATTTCCCCCCATCATCTTCAGCAGATTTCTACCAGCTATCAAATTAAATTCAGCCTCCTTGGTTTGACTTTCAAAGCTGCCCTCCGCCTGTTTGTTTGTTTTGTTTTTTGAGGGGCTTGAAGGCTTTTATTTGTCTGACTGGTCTGGTGGACACTTGCGCCCTGCCTGTCTTTGGCGGTTCATCTTCCACCCCTGCTGTCCTTTGTGCTCAGCCTAAGGGAGGTATTTGCCCTGTTCTTGAATATGCAATGGGCCTTCCCACCTCTGACTGCTTATTTTGCTTCCTCTTCCATTCTTCAAGGCTCACCTCAGATGCACATCTTCTGTGAAGTCTCTGGTCCCCTGGCAACATGAGATGGTTCCAGAGAATTCCCACAGCACTGTAAAACCTCCCAGCACACGTTGCTTTCTACCATGGCAATGATGACTCCTTTAATATTTCTTTGACAATGTCGATTATATCTATTAATCATCGAGCATTTACTAGCTGGGTTTCTTGGGCACACTATATAACTTCTTCATGCTTCCTTTTTTCATCTGTAAAATAATGCTAATAATAGCTCCTAGCTCAAAGAGTTGTTTTGAAAATTCACTAAGTTAACACAAGGAGAGCACTTAGAATCATGCCTGACACACAGTGATGGATTACTAAATGTTAGCTATAGTTATTCAGATGAGTGTAGGAAGCACTTCACATCAATCATCTCAACTAACCCTCAGATCCCGTGAACCAGGTTACTATTATTATACTTTTTAAAAAAAGTTGTAGCAAAATATACATAACATAAACCATCTTGACTTTTTAAATTATTATTTTAATTTATCAATATACAGTATAGTTGATTTTTGTGTCCCTTTACCAATTCCTCCTTTTCCTCCCTCCCTCTCTCCCCTCCCCCCCATCAACATCATATCTGTTCACTTGTCTTAATTGTTGTGATTGTTGTGTCTTTTTCCCCGTCCCCCATCTTGACTATTTTTAAGTGTACAGTTCAGTAGGGTTAAGTGCATTCACATTATTGTGCAACCAGTCTCCAGAAATCTTCATCTTGCAAAGCTGAAACTTTACACCCATTACACAACTCCTCATTTCTCTCTCTCCCACAGCCCCTAGCATCCACTAGTCTACTTTCTGTCTATATGAATTTGTATTATTGTAGTTTTTACACACCCAGAAAACCAAGGTTCTGTGAGTACTCTGTTTCTAGAAGACAGAATCTGGATTTCAACCCAGGATCCTGGTCATGCTCCGAGCAACTTTGAAATATGGCTTCACCTCTCAGAGCATCTGTGATGTGTTTTATCTCCCCACATAAGAATGATGGCCACCGTGTGCCGAGGCCCTCCTCTGCACCATTCTCTCATTTAATCCTCACAGCAGCCCTGCAGTCCCTGTGAGGGGTGATGTCCTGTTTCCCAGCTCAGTGTCTGGCACAGAATAGGATTCAGTGAATATGGGCTTATTTGGTGTCTTGAAGTGGCTAAACAATACTAATTAAGGTTGTTGTACATTTTTAATGCAATTGTTTACACTTTTTGAAATATTGGTGCTGTTTGGAGAAAGTCAACTGAAAAGCACGAGGTCATAGAGAGCTACCCAATCCTCTCCACTCCACCCTCCTCCTGCAGTCTGCTCTTCTCACCCCAGGCCGCCCCCAGCCTGCATCTCATCTCCAGCTTTGCTGATCCACAGCCAAAGGCAGAGACAAACAGGCCAGAAGGCAAGGGGACATAAGAGACTGTCCCTGCTCTGCTTCCTCCTCCTGCTGCTCCACCCCCACACTCTGGCCATTCTTGAACATGCTCTGTCCTTTAACACCTCTGTGCCATTGCACATGCTGTTCTTGAAGACTGGAATGCTTTCCCTCCTATCTTCTCCACCTACAGAACTATTACAGTCTTTGCAAGCCAGCTCAGATGTCACCTCCTCCGTGAAGCCTCCTCCCCTCCTTCACAGCTGGGAGTCCACCCCCTCCTGGGTACTGACTAGCTCACCCCTTACCATAGCATTTGGACTACAATGACTGTTTGCAAGTCAATGTGTCCCTCATGTCCCAACTCCTTGTGCAGTAATGAGCAGACTTCAATTTTTTAAGGTTCCCAGTCTATTTGAAAAAGATGACAAATAGGATTATAAACATTGAGGTGTATTTTTATTTATTTATTTATTTTCACTGGCCAGTACAGGGATTGAACCCTGGACCCTGGTGTTATCAGCACCACATTCTAACCAAATAAACTAACCAGCCAGCTCTCAAGGAACATTTTAATTTTTTTTACAATTTATTTATTTTTAATTTTTTTAATTGATTATACATATTTTGGGGGTTCAACACTGACGTATGTTGATCAAATCAATATTATTTGCATATACATGATTACAAATCTTACTTATTCTTTATGCCCCTTTTCCAATCTCTCCCCATCCCTGTCTTCCTCCCCCCTTCCACCTCTGATAACCATAGATTTCTTCTCTCCGTCTGAAAGAGTAATGGTTACTCTACTGATTTGTTGCCTAGATGATCTGTCCAGTGCTGAAGAGGTGTGTTCAGGTCCCCCTCTATTACCATAGAGTAGATGCTTCTTCTGTCACTCTGGAATGGGCTTTGTGGAGAGAGACAAACTCTTCTTTTCTTTGGTCTCTGTTGTTTACTCTCTTTGCGTCAATGCACTTGAGTGGCTTGCAGGACATCTACACAGCGATTGTGGTGTCTAGCCACTTTTGTGGCAGCCGTGGCTATTGTGGTGGATGTGGTGGGCCCCCCCCCCCATGGAAGTGGTGTTTTTGGCATGCTCCTTGCCTGGATGCAGAAGGAGGGATCAGTCTCGGATCCATGCCTCAGCACCCCAGGTGGGCCCCGTGGCAGCAGTGAGTGGCATGTCAAGGCACATTTTTAAATATCTAACAAATTAATGCTTCTGATACAAAAAAATTACCACATAATTGTGCTGCTCACAAGATAATTATAGGATTTTAACTTGCAGTGCTCCACAGGCACGGTGGTCTGGTAATAGGACACAAGTTTTAGAATATACAGAGAGGGTCTTTGATCAAATTAACCAGTAGCTCCAATATAATGTATAATCTCATTTGGAGGTAATGTCAAAAGCCTAAATTGGAGACCCTGGCCAAATGGCTCTCCTGGGCCCTTTCCTTAGTGATAGGCTGTTCTGCTACCTCTGCATACAGAAGGTGCTCACTGTTTGCTGAATGATGGGAACAAACAATACCTTCCAAGTTCATTACTGAAAACCCACATACAATAAGTATTCCTGAGAAACACCGAAGTCCTGAACAATGGGGCAGGAAGCCACTTCCTCCTCCAGTGACCCCAGCCCTCAGAGTCCAGCTGAAGGCTGCAACAGGAAGCCCATCAGCCACTGTCTTTCCTCCCCCTTTTCCCCACTCCCCCCAGGGGCTATAAATGCAGTCATGCTTTCCATCTGCTCTCAGCCTCTCTTCTCCACCCTCTTGGAGGGTCTCAGGTGAAGAAAGAAAAGAGTACTTACAGAAGAAGGCAAGCAGCCAACCGGGCTTGGAGAGCTGTCCTGCCCCCAGGCAGGCCTGAGGAATAAAAGAAACAGTGAGAGCACAAAGAAGGGCTTACAGCACTACAGCAAGGGGAGAAAAGGGCCTAAGAAAATTTACAAAGCAGTCTGTCAGAGAAGGGATGAAAAGGGAGCTGTGCAGGGCTGAGGGCCTCAAGCCTCAAGCCCTCATCTCACCTCAGGCCCAGTTAGAAACCTGCAATTGCTCAGCCCAAAGTCTGAACCAGTCCCCCTTGTCCTTGTTCCAAGGAGTTTGGTTATTAACCCCTGACCCAGAGGTTTCAACTTGCTGGGTTTGAGGTGGGAGGCTTCATCTTGCTGGGTTTCTGGCAGCCCCAAGGACTTCTCCTCTACTAGGCTCAACACACCATTCACTTGAACCCACCACCAAACTGGCCCAACTTCCAGCTCTGTCTGAATTTCCCGCAGAAACACAATATGAGGATAAGGTCACCCACAGATCCTCACAGCTATTGAGTAACTTTGATTTCCCAGATTTTCTGAGCAATTGAATATGCCCATAGGCCTTTCTAGAAATCTCCCCTGCCACCAAAGGTAGGATTAATAACAGAGTGCTCACTCTGTGCAGAGTGCTTTATGTCACCTCACTTAGTCCTCACATCCTTAGGTATTATTATCCCCATTTTACAGAAAGGGAAATGGAGAGATTAAATGACTTTCCAAAGGATACCCAGCCTGGATTCCAACCCAGGTCCGCCTGACCTTGATGTCCACATTCTTTCTGCTACGGATACTGCCTCTTGGGAATCCTCCAGGATTCCATTTTATGTGGTGCCCAAATCAACTTTATGTGGGGTAGGATGGTACCATTTTGTGGCATCTAAAGAATTCCTAGCCCACAGCTGGGATTGGGAAGGGGAGTAGGAGTGAGAGAGTCTGCATTATGGCTGAATAGGGTCCTACTAGTTCTTCTTTTTAGACACTTGAGTAATTTAACCATAAATAACTGGGCACTGGGAACAGGATACTCACTAATAAAAGCATGGCCTGAAGTCATGCTTGAAAAAAAAAAATTCAAGTCCCTTAGTGGGTGGATGTATCTGCAAAACAAAAGAAAAGCCCCTTTCCCAGCCCAGGCAGAGAAGTCTCCTGTACAGTTAAAGACAACAGGCTTCCGGGCACGTAGCCAAGGTTCTGGGGATATTTATAACTTGAAGAGGGTGGGAGTCCCCAATAAGCTGCTATATTCTTTTTCCATCACTTCCCTCTCCAAGGCTACAGTGAGCTAGAAGCTCTTCCCCACGCAGAATGCCTGCTTTCCCTAGTGTTCGACTTCCATTGTCTAATTCCTTCACCCTGGCTGGGGAAAGGGAAGGCTGCAAGTCCTTCCGTTCAGAGGAACTCCAGCTGAATGCAGCTTAGCTGCTGGTGGTATTTCTTGGCCAGCTGCTGTGGTCTCAGGGATCTGCCTATGAGCCTGCGGTTTCTGAGCTGCCTGTGAGTCTGAGGTCTCCGGAATCTGAGAATCTTCGGGATCAGTCTACAATCTCATTTTGCCTTCAAGTCTACGGATTCGAGATCGACCTGCAGGTCTGAGATCTCCGGGACCTGCCAGTGATCTCTAGACTCTTTCCGAACGTCAGAGGTCTGAAAGGACTCTGTCTGCGGCTTTGGGATCAGTTTAAAGCCTCTCGGATCTTGGAGCCTGTGAGCTAGTGGATCATTTGCGGTCAGGAGGTATGTCTGTTCGTTCCCAACTCGGGTTTTCGGCCTCCTACCTTCAGCCGAACAGGGACAGCTAACATCCCGAGGTCCTGCCCGGCTCAGGCCCTGAGAGGTCCAGGGTCCCTTCGGCGCGGTAGGCCTGCAGGAACCCTATTAGCAGACAAGCCCTCTGGAATGAAAAGGACAGCCAGACCCCGCCCTGAGACTTGGCCATCTCCTCCTCAAGCACCCGATCCCCCATCCCGTTTCTGATTTCCCTCAGGGCTTTCGATTCCCGTCAGCTGAGCGCAGCTCAGTCCGCCTCTCAAGGGGCGCTTTCTTTAGAAGGACGCAGTCGGACACCCCTACGGGACACCGCCAGGCCCAGCCGCAGTCCACACTCGCGAGGCGGACGGGCGGCGCGGGGCCTCCTGGGAGTCGTAGTCTGCGTGGCAGGGTGCGAACGCCGCAGAGGCTACTGGGAGATGTAGTGCGTGGGCGGGGCTCAAAGTTCCGCTCGGCCTCCGAGTCTTCCCTGGGGAGTGGGCGGCTGCCGCTTTTCTCTCTGGCCTGGGCTGTCAGATGAGGGCTAATCCCAGCGGAGCTCAGCACAGGCCAGCACTTAAATTAGGACCGACATCGCGGATAATGAGGTCTGACTCAAAGGAAGCTTCTAGGGATGTGAGGAAAAGCAGGGCAATCTCCCTGACTTAAACAGGCTATGGTCTCCAAGAGCAGAAAGCGGGAGATACTCCGCCCTGGCTCGGAGGACGCGCTTCCTTCTCCGCCCTTTTGTTCTTTTCCCTCCTCGGATCTTGGCCTCTCACTGGCTTTTGTACGCCGGGGTGGAACACAAATTCCCGGCAGCCACGGGGGCAGCGCAGGCGCGATGGAGGAGCTCGGCCACGCTGCAGGAGGCGGGCCTAGGGCTCGGCATCTAATTGGCAGAGCGTTCTCCGAGCTTTGCTCGCTGATTGGCCGAGGCAGCTGCCGGAAAGGACCCAGCCTCGACATGGAAGAGCAGAGGCGTTATGTGGGCTGGGCTGAGAGCCTCCTCCCCGAGACAGCATCGGCCTGACCCCCCCGCCCCTGAGGGGCCCAGCCAGGGGGCTGTCCTAGTAGATTCCAGCATTGCCTCCACCCCGTGGTGGCGGAGACACAGAGGGCGGGTGGGGCTCGGGGGTCAGAGAGGGGAGTGACGCGTCCCGGGTTCAGGGACCTCCCCGCCCGCCTTGCGGCCAGAACTCCAGCCCTGGGGAGTGGGCAGGGCCTGTTGTACCGTGCCTCACGCCCAGCTTTTCGCCTCCTTCAGCGCTGTCTGCTGTCTGCTTTTCCTGCCCTTTCTCCCTGGAGGCGAACCCTTGTGCCCGCGATGGCAGCCACCCTGCTCATGGCTGGGTCCCAGGTAAGCTGGGGGTGGCTTCTTGGACCTTGCCTCTGCTTACCCACCTCGTCTGTCATTTGTCTGCTCTGCAAACTCCTGTGGGAAATTCTCTGGGATTAGTAATTCGTTCGCTTGAGTTTTCTGCCTCCAGGGGCCTAGTACCAGGCCATTATAGCCACATACAAGCATATACCAAACACTTGCTGTATGCATTTAAGTACTGGGGGGGGTAAAAAAAGGAGGAGACCGGCGCTACCCGCCTGCTTACAATGTGCAAGGAGAAAGACGCATCCGGTTAACCGTGACACAATGTGATAAATGCTCTATTTGCTATAGGAACAAAATGCTGTGGTGTAGGAACCAAGAAGTGGGAGTAATAAATTCCATCGGGGGCATAACAGCTAGGAGCGGAGCAGAGGGGTGGGGGGCACTGAAGAAACAGTCGGTACTGGAGCAGGACCACAAAGAATAGTAGAATTTCACTAGTCTGAGAAAGATATTTTAGGAAGAGAGTAACATTGTGAGTAAAGGTATGGAGTGATGTAAGTGCTAAAAGGGTTCTGAGAAAGGCATGCCTAGAGGATAAGGTTCCCCAAGTGGGGCAGGGATCTTTGGTTATGGGACCAGAGCAGTCAGCTCATAAATTGTTCCCTTCTTTTCCACATCTCTTTTTCATTTGTTTATTTCTTTGGATTCTGCAGATTAGACTTAATACATTTTGCCTCCTCAATATTTCTAACCATGTCTCTAATTTCAAGAAGAAAAACTGGTACTAACCTCCTAGATACCAAGTAATGAGGAAGCATTGTGTGATTTCAGGCACCTGTGACATTTGAAGATATGGCCATGTACCTCACCCGAGAAGAATGGAGACCTCTGGACCCTACGCAAAGGGACCTATACAGGGATGTTATGCAGGAGAATTATGGAAATGTTGTCTCATTAGGTAAGGATTCTACCTTTCTTCACCCCCACATTTTTGAGACTGTGTCAAAATAGCTTAGCTCTTTCGACACAGCTTAGTTGATTTTTTTAAAGCACTTAATTGGATATTGGCTTGAGTTGAGTCCTCAGGCAAATCTTTGTGGGGTTTTTTTTTTTTTTTTTTTTAAAAGATGACCGGTAAGGAGATCTTAACCCTTGACTTGGTGTTGTCAGCACCATGCTTTCCCAAGTGAGCTAACCAGCCATCCCTATATAGGGATCCGAACCCGTGGCCTTGGTGTTAACAGCATCACACTCTCCCAAGTGAGCCACGGGCTGGCCCTTCAGGCAAATCTTTGAATATGGGAATGTCCACATCATATTGTCTAAAAAGAAAAAATGTTTCTGCACGTTTCAGAAACGTTCAGATTTCTTGTTCCCTGAGTTATTTGCCATTCTCCAGCTTGTTTGTACAGATCACTGACCAAACAGGTCTGACATAATGGTGCTTGCCAGGATATAAATGCCCCTGTAAATGGTGCTTTCACTCTAGGGCACTAGAAGATGAGGGAGTTCTAACCCAGGTTCATGGGAAGGCAAAAGACAGCTTTTTGTGTTTATTTTGGCTTCAGAGCCCTAGCTTTATCTTGAGTTCTTTATCTGAGTAGGTTCTTGTCTAGATATTTTTCAGAGTTGATTATAGATTTTGAGTGTGTCAGATGTTGTCCCAGAAGAATCCTGAAATAGTGAGATCACAAATTCTATTAGAGAGGGCAACCTATTTTTTTTTTCATGGTTTGCAAAGTTGTCATGTCTCTTAGCTATACTTTGTTGTGGATGTAACTAAAACAAACAGTATATTCTCGAGCTGGAGTCTTTTGACTCACTTTGTCTCCTGTTAAGACTTGACAGAAGTTAGCAAGCTTGCATGGTTCATTAGGTCCTCTGCCACTCATTAGGACTAATACTTTTGTTGAAATCTTTATTCCATAGGTTTTCGCAGAACAAAAGATGACTCTGAGGGCTTTCCTTTTCAAATTGGACTTTCTCTGATGTCCCAAGTTTCTTGGATCCTTCCTTTAGAAAAGCAACCATAAATAAAGTTATCTACCCACATCTATTGCAGTCTATAGCCCAAGTATTCTACTCAATCCAACAAAAAACAAGAAATGAGAATTTTTTTAAATGTAAATTTATATTCCTATAGCCCAAGGAGCATTTGCAGAAGGATGGAAGCACCAGAAAACTGGTTTCTTGCCCAACCAATATTTATAAGCCTTCTTTACCTCAGGATTCCTCAAGAACCTTTACTTTTTTCTTATCAGGCATTGTGGGTTTCTAAGGAGAGGATATTGTATGCACCATTTACCAAACTAATTTATCCATGGACTCTTTTCTTCCAACATACCTACTAACATCTTTCTGAAGAGGGTACTAAGAAACCCAATTTGGACAATGCAGTGTCTGGTAGAAAGTTCCTTGTAGACAGTGGTTGTATATTTTGATTTTCATTTGAAGACTAGATATGAAATATATTTAGTCACTGTCAAGAATGTTCTGAGCCAGACATCTTCTGTACCTTCTTCAACCTTCCCACTCCTATTTTCATTAAAAGACCACTAGAAAGTAGAAAGTAGCATTCGGCAGTCTCTATTTCTGTCACCTAAAACATGACATAGATAGTTAAAAATCTGCTTTTCTCCGTACTACCGTAGTTAGGTTCTTAGTAAATCTTTTTGTTGTTGTTGTTGCTGGCCTGTAGGGGGATCCAAACCTATGACCCTCGGTGGTCGTTAGTAAATCTTTTTTTTTTTTTTTTTTTAAAGATGATTGGTAAGGAGATCTTAACACTTGATTTGGTGTTGTCAGCACCACGCTCTCCCAAGTGAGCTAACCGGCCATCCCTATATAAGGATCTGAACCCTTGGCCTTGGTGTTATCAACACCACACTCTCCCAAGTGAGCCACGGGCTGGCCCTTCATTAGTAAATCTTATATGATGATAATGATGAAAACTTGACAAGTTAAAAAAAAAAAATACACATACACATATAAAATTTCAAGGCTCTAGGCTGTTAGAGATTCTAATTTAGAGTCTCTTATGTTTTCCATTTCTGGTTGTTTTCTTCTTTCGAAATGCTAGGAATATGCAGTTTTCTTAAAGAACCATTAACTATAGTGACATAGAGCTTGACCTTTTTATCAGACACACCTGGGTTTGAAACCTGGCTCTATCATTTACTGCTTTAACCTTAGGCAAGTTATTTCACTTGTCTGGATTTTGGATTTCTCATTCATAAAATAGAGATATACTGCCTGACTCTCAGGATGGTTGTGATAATGAATAAAGTGATTCATATAAAGAATTTAGTATAGTGCCTAGCACACAGTAGATAATTGTTTTGTGCATTTACCAATCTTATTATTACTTACTGTTTCTTGCAGATTTTGAGATCAGGAGTGAGAACGAGGTGAATCCAAAGCAAGAGATTAGTGAAGATGTAGAATTTGGGACCACATCTGAAAGACCTGTTAGGAATGCTGAGGAAAATCCTGAAAGTGAAGAGGCCTTTGAAAGTGGGGATAGGTCAGAAAGACAGTGGGGAGATTTAACAGCAGAAGAGTGGGTAAGCTATCCTCTCCAGCAAGTCACTGATCTGCTTGCCCAGAAAGAAGTCCACACAGGCATCCGATATCATATATGCTCTCATTGTGGAAAGGCCTTCAGTCAGATCTCAGACCTTAATCGACATCAGAAAACCCACACTGGAGATAGACCCTATAAGTGTTATGAATGTGGAAAGGGCTTCAGTCGTAGCTCACACCTTATTCAGCATCAAAGAACACATACTGGAGAGAGACCCTATGACTGTAATGAGTGTGGGAAAAGTTTTGGAAGAAGCTCTCACCTCATTCAGCATCAGACAATCCACACTGGAGAGAAGCCTCACAAATGTAATGAGTGTGGGAAAAGTTTCTGCCGGCTCTCTCACCTCATCCAGCACCAAAGGACACATAGTGGAGAGAAACCCTATGAGTGCGAGGAGTGTGGGAAAAGTTTCAGCCGGAGCTCTCACCTAGCTCAACACCAAAGGACCCACACAGGTGAGAAGCCTTATGAGTGTAACGAATGTGGGCGAGGCTTCAGTGAGAGATCTGATCTCATCAAACACTATCGGGTCCACACAGGAGAGAGGCCCTACAAGTGTGATGAGTGTGGGAAGAATTTTAGTCAGAACTCTGACCTTGTGCGCCATCGCAGAGCCCATACGGGAGAAAAACCATACCACTGTAATGAATGTGGGGAGAATTTCAGCCGCATCTCACATTTGGTTCAGCATCAGAGAACCCACACTGGGGAGAAGCCATATGAATGCAATGCTTGTGGGAAAAGCTTCAGCCGGAGCTCTCATCTCATCACACACCAGAAAATTCACACTGGAGAAAAGCCCTATGAGTGTAATGAATGTTGGCGAAGCTTTGGTGAAAGGTCAGATCTAATTAAACACCAGAGAACCCACACAGGAGAGAAGCCCTACGAGTGTGTGCAGTGTGGAAAAGGTTTTACCCAGAGCTCCAACCTCATCACACATCAAAGAGTTCATACGGGAGAGAAGCCTTATGAATGTACTGAATGCGAAAAGAGTTTCAGCCGGAGCTCAGCTCTTATTAAACATAAGCGAGTTCATACTGACTAAGTCCTGTAATTATGATGACTGAGAAATGATTCATTTGAAGGTACAATTTTATTTGCTATCAGTGAGCTCCCTCATGACTGAGCTTCTTTTACTGTACTGACTTTCCTAGTTGTGGGCCACAATTTAAAACATCAAAGAAGACAAGCCATTTGAAATTCTCAGCACCACACTCTACCAAGTGAGCCACAGGCCGGCCTGCCATTTGAAATTCTGACCCACGGCATTGAGAACTTTATCCCTTCCTCCAAGATAGTGATTTTTCTTCACTAAATATTAAAGGATTATTTCCGCAAAATCAGCCCCACAAGTAACTGGAAATCTGAAGAACAGGGAACAAATGCTGGTAAATGCCCAGGGCTGGAAATGGAGTAAATCTTTAAAAGTTTTTTCTCCCATCCTGGCCCAAAGAACTGTGCTGGGGGACTCTAATAGGCTAGTCACAGCTGCTTTGCAAGAAGGCAACTAGAGACTCAGCCTGAGTTGCCACACCTATTTACACACCATGGTAGTTGGGCACACACCTTCCCCTCCAAAGGGCTCTTTCCTTGAGTTGCTCATACCTTTGTATCTGAGAGCAAGATTCTGCATGATGAAGGCAATGATCATAACTTTGCTTCTTCTTATTGTTTCTAATTAACTTGTTTAAAGTTTGCATCTTTGTGAAAGCTAACTGAAGATACAGTTTGAAAGGAAAAATGAGACACAGGTTTGGGGACCAAGGACCCATCAATGGTGTGACTTTAGCAAGAGATGCCCACTGTTGTTATTGCCATTAATCAGATGTATGAATTTTCTTTGGGGATTGCAATAGGGAACATTGTAGGGAAAATATCTTCAAGGAAAGATAGGACCATAAGTGATGGTGGTGAATAAGGAACAAGTGGAATTGACCCCTTCAGGGAAGGAAGCAAGGAGTCCCTTCCCAATGAATGTAGGTCATTTCTGTGTTGTTTCCCCTCTAATCTTTAAGATCAATTCTCCCTGTACTGCTAACTCTAGGATTTGATAAGAGCCACATCTTAGTGTTTATCTTAGCTTGCATAAGGGCATGTGTATGTACAGTGATATGTGTATTCCTGTGGTTTTTCTAATAGCAGAAACTGAATTCACACAGAATTAGCATGTTCTTGGGTGATATGGATCATGTGACAGAACTACAGACATAACTCCAATGTGAGAAATCTTTTTAAAAAATCATGAAAAAATTGAACACTAGTGCTATAGTATGCATCTCCCAATAAGGTCTGCCTTAGTACAGAACTAAGCACTTGTTTGTATGTGTACATCAGTTGTGGGAGATAATGACCAGACAGGTTGATTGTCCTGTTCTCAGACTGAATTATCTCCTATGGCAATGAAGAGCCCTTTGGCCTAGTCAGAAGGAATTAATAAACCCACATAGGAATGTATTTCCATCCTCCTAGCCTACAGATATAAGCAGTTAAAATGTGAGTTGACTCAATTTAAGCCCAATAGTGTCAGTTCTCCTTATCTCAGCCCAAACAGGAATGGAATTAAGAAATATCCCAGATGGGCCGAGCCCATGACGCACTCGGGAGAGTGCGGCGCTGGGAGCGCGGCGACGCTCCTGCTGCCGCGGGTTCGGATCCTATATAGGAATGGCCGGTGCACTCACTGGCTGAGTGCCGGTCACGAAAAAGACAAAAAAAAAAAAAAAAAAAAGAAATATCCCAGATGTGATGCTTATCCAAGTATGCGGGGTGGGAGGAATTGATACTGAGGAGATGGGACTGGAGTAAGGAATGTATTTTGAGAGTGCCCCTGTTTATTTCTACTGTGCTTTATAGTGAATGTTGTAACATTTAAAAAATGCTTTTGCCATAGTTCTTTGGGACTTGGTGTTAAAGGAGCCAGTGGTCTCTCTTGGGTAGTTTACTAGAATGTGTTATTGTGACCCACAGCTCTGTGGGACTGCATCACTTGCAAATGACACAACTTCAAAAGTAACACAACGAAAAACCACTTCACTGAGGGGGTTTCTTCATGTTGCCACTCCTATTTAAATACAAACTCTGGCAGAGAGCATGTTTTTTGTTCTATACAAAACCTAGCACACTGTGGATATTCATATTTTAATTTGTTAGGTGACTTATGTGTTCTTGGTAACTAAACTCAAATATGTCTTTTCCTGTATCAGTGTTGCTGATGGCTTTAATGAATATCAAAATTTTCCTGTTGCTTCTGTGAGCCACTACAGGTGTCATCTTGGGAGTGGCCATGACCTAATTGTATTTCACCCCCTTTTCCTTCTCTGCTCTTGCCCCAACCCAACCTGTTCTTGCTGCGGCTTTTGGCTTCTTAGAGGTGAAAGGCTTGAGAAAAGTCTTCTAAAGTGCCCAGCCATCTCTCCATACACGTACAATCCAGCTGGGAAGTTAAAAGGGCAAGGGCCACACCAGTTCTGTCTCCTCTTTTTCTGCCAATTGCTGCCCACTGCTGTGCTGAACTTTATGTAGAAGTTATGCATCAGCTCTATTTGCTGATGCTTTTTGCATGCCTTCTGCTCCCAAGTCCCTGGATGCTTCTGCACATACTCTGAACACTTTGTGCCTGTTTTCTATGGTTGTAGAGAGTGAATGAACCATTACGTATGTAGAGCAGTTTTCCTTATGGTATTGATCACAGTTATCCTAGTGTCTATCTACATTGTATTATTCTAACAGTCTTCTATAATTAAAAGTATAATTTTTAAAATCAAAAAAACTGAGAATTATTTTAGTAATCCAGCACCAATTCATATAACAACTTTTTATCAGATTCATGAAAATTGGGCACAATTGTCCTTACATTGATGCATTTTGTACAGATATACAGATATTTTGTACAGATGTTGTGGATATTAGGGAGAACGGTGTCTTGAGCCTTCTGTATATTGCCATAATCAGGAAAGATGCAAAAACCTGTTCAGTTTCCTATGAAGGTTATGCTGGTGGCAGAAGCAACATGGAAATATTTGGTATGAATGACTCATTAGCTTTGGAGTAGGGGAAAAAAATCTAAAAGGAAAAAAAGGCTTTGTTGTTTTAAGGAGATATTTTGGGGCATACATTAAGAATACTAAAACGATTTCTACTGCACTGGGATTGGGTTCCCAGAACAGAGATACCTCTTAGAAACAATGAAAGATTTTCTATTCGTGATATAGTTGCACAGTCTGCCCAAGGCAGGGATTTTGTATCACCAGGATGTGACCACAATTTTCAAATTACTTATAAGTAATTTTCTCTTATGAAATCTTTTCTTTAAATGGAGAGCTATCATAGGCAGAGGTAAGGGGGTAAAGTGTTTTATATTGAGGAAAATTATAAATGTGAAGGAAATTTTTGAATTAGCCCTATAGCCAAGACTCAGGGGAAAAAAATGTTTTATCAAAACACTTCTTAAGCCTCTATTTCTCCTTTCAACATGTTCAGCATTTTTGATTGCTGGGAAGGAAAGTTAAAGGAAAATTTCCCTCCCTCCCCAAAAGATGACCGGTAAGGGGATCTTAACCCTTGGCTTGGTGTTGTCAGCACCACACTCAGCCATTGAGCCAACCGGCCATCCTTATATAGGATCCGAACCCGTGGCCTTGGTGTTATCAGCACCGCACTCTCCCAAGTGAGCCATGGGCCGGCCCAAGGAAAATGTTAATTAACCTGGAGAAGTGTAGCTCAAGAGCCTCTTCTCTAAAGGTATTTGATATGTTAATCTTTTGCCATTATTACTATTATTGAGCAAATTTCTTTCTGCCTGAACTGTTTTCTGGGAGGTTAGAGGCAGGTTAAGCCTGTATCTCTATGCTGTTAGGACACCACTAAGTGCACTGAAATGATAATTTGCCAAATGGTTCCCCGGTGCTTCAGAAGTTAGTATTGCTCCCAAAGGAGTTCCTATGCCCTTGGAGAAATGAACTCTTTGGAAGCGTTTGTTAGATACCCAAGTCTGTGGGAGAGTAGCAGACTTAGGCTTATTTATAGGAAATTTCAATATAGAAAAGACTGGTAAGATCATTAGTGAAAATAACTGAGTAAAATTAATGGAAGAAAATTACCCTGTAATGACCTAAAATGGTTTTGTGGGAAATCCCATTGTATCATGTTTTCCTAAATGCTTTGTTTTCAAAGTTTGCATCATTTTCAGCTTCTTCAAAGGTGGTTTTGTTTTATTTTATTTTTCCTACTGGGAGAGATTGCGGCTGATGACACCAAAATCACACCAGCCCCCGCAACTGCTTTCTGGACAGCTCCACTTGAAAATTACCCAGGCACCTTGAAATCAAACCCCAAACCAACTCAACTTGCTACTTTTTTTCTTTAAAGCCTACAGCACCCAGTATTCCCAGGCAGTCTCACAGCTAAGTACTAACCAGGCCCAACCCTACTTAACTTCCGAGATCAGACAAGATCAGGCACATTCAGGGTGGTATGGGGATAGACTCCAATTGCCACTTTCTTCAACCACTCCCCACCTGTTTCTCCTAACTCAGTCATTGCCTAGTTATCCAAGCTAGAAACTTGCTTATCATTCTTAACTCTTGCTTCTTTAGTAACCGTCCCCAAATCAATAATGAATATTAATAGTATAAATAGCCATTCAGTCATATCTTTTCCACCTCCTAAATATTTCTTAAATCCATCTACTTCTCTCTACTGTCACCACTTACCATGTGACTTTGGGCAATTACTAAGCTTTGCTGTTCCTTGTATTCCCCAATGGGGTTAATTATATCTACTTCATAGAGTTGCAAAGAGTAAATGAGATAATGGAGCTCAAAATATTAGCAGCAATTATTCAGACCATCACTGAGCCACATCTTACTCACTGAAATGACCTCCTAATGAGTCTACTCTTTTCTACTTTGATACCCTTCAGTCTACTCTTTCTTTCTGCAGCTAGAACGATCTTTGTGAAAGGCAAATCCCTTCATGCCATTCTTCTGTGTAAAACCCTTGTATGCTTCCCATTGCTAGGAGCATGCATTGAAACTCTTTCCATGTAACTTATGAGGAGTTCATTCACGATCTGGCCTCTGCTGCCCTCCCCAGCTCTGGTTCTCTCCACTTTCACTGCACTTGCAACACTCCAAGCTACATCTCTTTCTCTCCACTCTTCTGGCCAGCTCCTACTCATCCTTCAGGTCCCAAGCTGGACTTGTTCTAGGAAACCTTTTCTGATCTCACAAGACTGGATCAGGTGTTTCTTTTCTGCTTTCCCTGGGCTTATCTCAATCAAAGCACTTTATCTCAATTTTGTAGTAGCCTGCTTACTTTCTTGTCTCCTCCATTAAACTTTGATATCCCTGAAGAAGTCACTGTGTCTTGCTCCCGATTGTATCTTCAACCCTAGCAAATGTTTGACCTAGAGTAGGCAAGCAACAAATATTTCCTGAATAAATAAGAGGAGAATATGTATAAACTTCATTCCATTCGGCAGGGCTGATAACTTTATTTCTGATTTGTCACCATACCAAGCTAGTCCTAAAAAAACTTTCTTTTCTTTTCCTTTTTTTTTTGGCAGCTGGTCAGTTTGGGGATCCGAAACCTTGACCTTGATGGTATAACACCACAATCTAGCCAACTGAGCTAACTGGCCAGCCCATTAAAAAAACAAAACCAAAAAAACCCTAAAATTCTGTCATTGGTATATCTGGTGGGGACTTATGCAAGAGGAAGAAGACTCCCAGAGGTGATGTCATCCATCTAAGACCCCTCCAGGTGAAATAAAGACAGACCTGCCCCTGGCTGCTCCTCTACTTAACCCTCCAAAGACAGCAATGATTCACTGTTACCTAGGAATAGACTTTTTCCATGGCAACTTTGAAATGTGTTGCAAGGCAGGCCCCCAATACAGAGAGCTTGGGCAGGATTATAAACTCCCTGTTCTCAGTTTGGCATTTGGTTAATCTCTGAATTCTCCAACCAAGTACATAAACCAATGGTTGTTAACATTTGGGGGAGGACCCAGATTCCTTTGAGAATCTAATGAAAGTTTTGGATCATTTGTTATTTTTATTGAGTTCTGAGAGCTCTTTGTATATTTTGGATATGAGTCCTTTATCAGATAAATAATTTACAACTATTTCTCCCACTCTTTGACCTATCTTTTCATTCTCTTAATAGTGTCTTCCAAGGAACCAAAGTCTCAAATTTTAAGTCCCATTTTCTGATAGGATTTTTACTCACAGTTTCCTTTTCTAAATCTCTGCCTCAATAGCTCTTGAGGCATAAAACTTAAATCTTTGGTTTTTAGGCAAGGGAGGCAAGAAGATGCTTTCTGAACTTCATTCTTGTTTGGTTATATCCACCCTTTATTGAAGTTGGGGTTTTGTCCCAGGTAGCACTGCCATTAGACCAGGGCAATGGAGTTGCCTCCTTGGGCTCTGATTTGGCCCTCCTCCACTTGCACCTTTCCCCATGGGACCAAGGAAACCTGCCTATGCAGAGCTTACCTTTCCCCCTCCTATATCACAAACTCCAGGTGTCCAGGACTTTAGAATTCTTTGCCCAAACAAACAGTTCACTTCCAAGCCTCTTTCCCATGTTCGTTCTCTTCAGGGCAGATCAAGATGCCTTTGTGTATCCCTAGTGTTGTCAACCAGTACCCAAGGGGAGACAATGGGGAGTTGAAGAAACACACTTATGGGATCAGGAGGGCTACACAGGCTGATGACCTGTAAAGCATCTTAGTTTATTTTATTTTATTATTATTATTATTTTTGCCATTTTTGTGACCAGCCGCACCGCGCTCAGCCAGTGAGCGCACTGGCCATCCCTACGTAGGATCCGAACCTGCGGCCGCTGCACTCCCAGCACTGGTGCCGCACTCTCCCGAGTGAGCCACAGGGTCGGCTTCTTAGTTTATTTTAGGTTCTTTATTATAAGCCAGTAAAAATAACAAATTGTACTGATTAAGTCAGTTATGTCTGGTACAAAGCTATTTATAGAACATTCACTGCTGCCACAGTGCTTGAAGGTTCATAGCTAACTGTTTATCAGCCAAATAAGAGCATAAGCTCCTCATTTACAAAGCTCTCAGGGTCCCGGGTTCAATCAAAGGTCAGACCTCAAGGAGAGGGGGAAGGGGGAAGCAGGCAAAACCGGAAGCCAGCCTTGCTGGCCTACTCCCTAGAACAGCAAGGACTCTGTCAGCTTGCTATTCAATATCCTACACCCTAGGGTATGGGGGGCATGGACAGAGCTTGGACCTGCAGGTTGGGTTGCCACATATGGGGCATGAGCATCCTCCTGGAATGGGACAGAAACAGAATAGGAAAAGAAGGGAGCTGGCTTCCATCTGTGCTCTTGCTTTAGTCCTGGTTTCTTTTTTTTTTTTTTTTTTTGGTCGTTTTTTCGTGACCGGCACTCAGCCAGTGAGTGCACTGGTCAGTCCTATATAGGATCCGAACCCGCGGCGGGAGCGTGGCTGCGCTGCCAGCGCAGCACTCTACCAAGTGCGCCACGGGCTCGGCCCTAGTCCTGGTTTCTAGGTATACTATCAAACACTTTCATGAGTGATTTATGATAAAGAGTCAGAATGTATGAAATCCAGATTTCTGAGGTAAGTAATTTGTTAGATAGACAAGTATCAGGACACACTAAAAGGGGGATTTCTGGGCTGAGGATAAAGATTACAAGTGAATTAAGTCATTTAACAAGGATTTGTTGAGCACCAACTTATGTGCCTGGCATAAGACTGAGCAAGACAGGGCCGACCCCGTGGCTCACTCGGGAGAGTGTGGCGCTGGGAGTGCAGCAGCGCTCCGGCTGCGGGTTCAGATCCTATATAGGGATGGCCAGTGCGCTCACTGGCTGAGCACAGGAGGGTTGCGATCCCCTTACTGGTCACAAAAAAAAAAAAAAAAGACTGAGCGAGACAAAGATTCAGCCCTTATTGAAGTTGTATTTTGGTGAGGGAGATGGACAGTAAACAAAGACATAAATAATGTTAGGTGATAAGAGCTCTGAAGAAAAAGAAGAGTGAATGGGGACTGCCTTTAGCTAGGGTGGTCATGGAAAACCTCTCTAAAGAGGTGACATTTCAGCAGTGTTCTGAATGAATTGTCAGGATAGCTGGGCGGGGGAAGTATTCTAGGTACTCAATTAACTGAAGAGCAAATTAAAGGTGCTGAGGCAGCAGATGGCACACTGGAGGAATGGCATGTGGGCGGTCGGTATGGGTGGGACTCAGTGAAGAAGGGATTGAGTGGTAGGAGATAAAAATCATCTTTAGATACTAGTCCTTGAATTTGAGCATACATTCATATGCCCAGCAGGCAGTTGGAAACAAGCCCAAAGCTCAGGTCCAAAAATGATACTGTAGATAAAGAAATGGGAATAGCTAATATGGAGATGGAAGTAGTAAAAATCATGTGAATGAACGAGATGACCCTGACAGAGCATGAGAACAGTGTCAAGGATGGAATCCTGGGAACACCAACGATGGGCAGAGGAGAGGACCCAGAAGGAAGTATTACAGAACCCAGAGAAGAACTAGGAGAGGAGAGTAGCAGCACCAAGGCCTTGGCGTAAGTCAAGATGTCCAAATGCAGCTAAGATGTCTAGGGAGATAATGGTATCTGAGTCTCTTTGTGAATGGAAAAGCTCTAAGTATAAGGTAGTATTGTTATTATTATCATTAGAGAGCGCTTGCCGCCTTCTTCCAATGGATATTTTAACTTAATGGTAATGATTATATATAGTCTATTAAAAACCAATTCTTACTATTTTATTGAATTTTCAAAACATACACAAGTTATACTGAGTGCTGTTATTACTCCATGGCACACTGGTGTTGGGAACAGGACTTACAATCCCTGTAGAATCTGATTTGTAGAACTGTATATTTAACTTGTGTATTTGAATATGGGTAACAATGCTTATTTTAGAATTCTATTGGATTTTAGTTAAAAGCTTACACTAACACCTCCATAAAAGATTTTTGACATATGGTTCTTCTGCCTGTCGACAGGGAAGATTTAAAATAATTAGAACTCAATAGAGTTACATACAATAGTCTCCTAGAATTTGATTTCTGGAACTTAGGTGACAGGCACTGCTGCTGCTGCCTGTGCCTGTCTCTTTTAAACAGCTGCAGAGTTCAGTGTCAGTGGATGGGTGCACCAAGGTCCTGGTGATGGATTGCCAGGGAATTCCACTGTTGTCAAGTGGAAGAATGTAGTGACCAAGTGTGTTCAGCACAATTTTTTTTTTTTTTTTTTTTTTTTTTTTTGGTGGCTGGCTGGTACAAGGATCAAACCATGGCCCTTGGTGTTATCAGCACCACACTCTAACCAACAGAGCTAACAGGCCAGCCCCTCAACACTCTTAAGCTGGATTTAACAATCCTAACTACTTAAAAGTTGATTCTTGCTTTCTTGAGTTTGATTGGAGGATTAGAAGGTTGGAAAGGAGAGCTCACTTTGCTATTTTTTTTTTTTTTTGCTTTTTCCATTATCCCTCAATAGAAACCAAGGAGCATGGAGATCTCACATGAAAAATTAAGGACTAAAAGAACTTCAAACTCAGAGCCTACATGGCTGATCTGGTGGTAGTGGGTTATTGGAACTTATTAACAATAGTTCCACTAAAGTTGGTATACAACTCCCCACTGCTAAATTTGACTGACTTAAAAAAAATCAGAGCCTACGAGCATAAGGTTTGGGAATATGAAGGCTTAAAAAGAGATGGGTTTAACTTTACTGGTTTTCGTTAATCTCTTCTGGCTGTGTAGTATAATGTGATTAAGAGAATAAAATTATAGTTACACCAGATTTTGAGTTCCAGCTCTGATTTGGGCCTTAGTCTCTTCATCTGCAAAAGGGAAATAATATTTTTGGTACTTTCCTCATGTATTATATCATTTAATGCTCAATACAATTGGCATTGTAGGTGTAACATGGTAAGTGGTTAACAAATATTAACTAGTATGAAGTTCAAAGGGTTAAACCTTTTTTATTTTCAGGGTTTTTTTTTTTTTTTATTCTTCTTAGGGTATCATCTTTATGAAACATTTTCTTTTTTCTTTCTTTTCTTTTCTGTTTTTTTTTTTTTTTTTTTTTTTTTTTTGCAGCTGGTCAGTACAGGGATTGAACCCTGGACCTTGGTGTTATCAGCACCATGCTTTAACCAACTAAGTTAACCGGCTGAGACATTTTTTTTTTCTAACAAACCTACCTAAAAGATTATTGCTCTCCAAAGTTGAGACCTTGTGAGGCCACAATTTTCTTCTTAGATACTGTCATTTATCAGAACAAGTTAAAATTGCTTTGTGAAGCCAATTTGCAAAGCATACAAAGAAAATGTTCTCATCTTATATCCCAGCAGGCTTCGGACCCTAGATAGTATTTTTTAACTCATTCATCAGATTGATCATAATATTTTTTGTTTGTTTTTGTTGTTTTTTGATCCTAAGCCTTGACTTGGTGGTGTCAGCACCACGCTCTCCCCAGTGAGCTAACCGGCCATCCCTATATAGGGATCTGAACCTGTGGCCTTGGTGTTATCAGCACCACACTCTCCAAAGTGAGCCACGGGCTGGCCCTCATAATGATTTTTTGACTGGTAAAAATATGTACCTTCTACATGTAAGGAATCTGCCAACACTGAGACTACAGGTGAAAAGTAGCTTGGTGAAGTAGCTTCCGAGTTACATAGACCTGTGTTTGAGTCTTAGTTGAGCTGTGAGGCATGGCTGTGAACAAATGTTTTAACCTCTCTGAGCCTTATTTCCTCAAAGAAATGGGATACTATTACTAAGGTTTCAGGTTTCTTATTCATCGTATCAGAAATCTTCTTTGCCAGATTCTTCTGAGCCTTCTACCACACGAGCCTTGCCTGTTCCATATAAGGATCAACAATAGCACATGTAGAACAGTTGGCAAACAAAAGAGAAAAAATAAAGAAATAAAAAAAGAACAAAGAAAAAAAAAACAAAAAAAAAAGAAAAGGATAAAAGATAAAATAGAACACGACACACAGTAGGAGCTGAAAAAAAAAAAAGGTAGTGATGATTGTTTACAATGATGTGCCACTAAGATGGAAATATACTTTCTTTCCATTTTATTTTATTTTATTTATTTTTTAAAAAGATGACCTGTAAGGGGATCTTAACCCTTCACTTGGTGTTGTCAGCACCACATTCTCCCAAGTGAGCTAACTGGCCATCCCTATATAGGGATCCAAACCCACGGCCTTGGTGTTATCAGCACCACACTCTCCCAAGTGAGCCACGGGCCGGCCCTTTTCTTTCTATTTTAAAATGGCTTTGATAGGACTGAGCCCGTGGCTCACTCGGGAGAGTGTGGCGCTGGGAGCGCCGAGGCCGCGGGTTCAGATCCCATATAGGGATGGCCGGTTTGCTCACTGGGTGAGCGTGGTGCTGACAACACCAAGTCAAGGGTTAAGATCCCCTTACCGGTCATCTTTTGAAAAAAAATAAAAATAAAAAAATAAAATGGCTTTGATAAATTTGAGAACTAGAAGGGAATTCAGTGAGCCAGCTCAAGGATAATCTTCAAAAGAAAAAAATGGTACAAAAATGATGATAAAGCAGGCATGCAACAACATCTTGGGGTAAGTCAACTACAAGCTATTGCAAATAATCCACGTGGCACTTTTTTCATTTTCATTTTTAATTTTTTTGGTGGCTGGCTGGTATAGGGATCCAAATCTGTGATTTTGGTGTTAAAAGGCTGAGCTCTAACCAACTGAGCTAGCTGGCCACTCCTGTTTTGTTTTGAAAAAGCATCATTTGGAGCCGGCCCGTGGCTCACTTGGGAGAGTGCGGTGCTGGTAACACCAAGGCCATGGGTTTGGATTCTATATAGGGATGGCCGATTAGCTCACTGAGCGTGGTGCTGACAACACCAAGCCAAGGGTTAAGATCCCCTTACCGGTCATCTTTTTTTTTTTTTAAAGGCATCATTTTAGGAGGTATAAATGAAAGACACACAGCCCTTAGCCCTTAGTCAGTCTTGGCTGGAGCACCATCATTTTGGCAAGTGACTTAAAATAATAAAACTTATTAAAGTTTAATGAAGAAAAAAAGCAGTTTTACTTGACAATGGGAGAATTCAAGGTAGAACTGACATTTTCAAGTACAGCTAGGTAGAGGATTTTTGGCACCGAAATGTCAGCAAGGGTTGGTTGTTGATGCCATTTCCACTAACACTCTACACAGTGGTCTTTATTCATTTTCCATTTCCTCATTTCTCTCTCCTCTTTCTTCTTTTCTACATTGTTTCTTTTTTCCCTTTCCCTTGCCTGTGTCTTTGAAGTGTGGCTATTTATCCCTATTAGTGGCAAATGAAAGCTTTTGAAGAGACTGAATTGATGTAATCTTGTTTGGAGTCTGAAAAATAGACTAAATGCTTCTTTTAGCATCATGAAAAGGACAAACAAGACAAAGATTAATCTGAGGATCCAGTAAGAAGGTTTGGTAACTTTAAACATTCTCTGTTACTTCAGGTCGTAAATAGTAAAAAGCAAAGCTTAACTTTGAATATTCTGGTGCCCAGTTGAATATTCAAATTGAATAAGCTTCAATTTGAATATTCAGTTGTTGTAAGAAGCAAAAGCATATTTATTGTCATATCAACTCAGATCACATATTTGGTCTGTGACAGAGAAGGGTTGTACAAGGGCCTGGCTGGACCGTTAAATAATTTCAAAAGACTAGGGATATAGCTGGATCTCCCTTAGCAAGCCATTGTTCTGTTTATACTTGTCCTACCTTGTCAGCTAGAATGTAAGCTCTTAGAGGACAAAGAGTATATTTTATTCATTTTATACTCTTTTTTTTTTTTGGTGGTTGGCTGGTATGGAGATCTGAACCCTTGATCTTGGTGTTATCAGCACCATGCTGTACCAACACAAGCTACCAATTGAGCTAACCAGCCAACCCCTATACTTTCTACTCTTAACACAATGATTTGTATATAGAGGTCATGCAATGAATATTTTTGGAATAGTGAATTCATGAATACCTATATAATTTTTTTTTTTTTTTTTTTTTTGGCGGCTGGCTGGCATATAATTTTTTTGATGACCATACTTTCTAAATAAAAAAGTCAAGATACATGGTCTGAGAAGGTGGCGTATACCTATGAGGACTGTGTGGTAGAGTGCTTGAAATAGCCCAGAAAATAGTGGGTTATAGAATCTTTTAAAATTACAGTATCTAGCCTAGGAGTTCTTATCCTGTGGCCAATGGACTTGAAGGGAGTCTCTAAATAGAATTCAGGGATCCTTCAACTTGGTTGTGAAAAAAATAACATCTTTGTTTTCATCAATGTCCAACTGAAATTTACCATTTATTTTTCTTTGTGAATGTAGGCAACAAACCACAGTAGAATTAGTGATACCTTTCACTCTCTCACCAATAGAAATCAAACATTTTCATATCACATTATAGTTGTCATGGATTTCTTGAAACATCTCATCACCTTAAAATTTCAGTAGTTATTAGAACTGCTGCAGGACCTTGATATTTAAGGTGTTAATAAAGAAAAAGATTACTATATCACCAATTTGTTTTTTAAACATATTTACTGGGCCGAGCCCGTGGCGCACCCGGTAGAGTGCTGCGCTGAGAGCGCAGCGACGCTCCCGCTGCGGGTTCGGATCCTATATAGGACTGGCCGGTGCACTCACTGGCTGAGTGCCAGTCACGAAAAAGACAAAAAAAAAAAAAAAAAAAAACATATTTACTAATTGTATTTCGATATAAAGTTTGTTTTATTTGTTTTTTTGGTAATGCTATGTATTTTTTGTATTTAAAAACCCAGATAGCTTTTACCAGACTTCCAAATGGCAGGAAAGGTTAATTTCACCTGTTTGCTTTCACTTTTTTTGTTGTTGTTGGCGACTGGCCACTTAGGGGATCTGAACCACAAAATAGGATAAGAACCCTGGGGCTAGAGGCAGATTTATGTAAAGGTGATAACGTTTAAGCTTCAGGGTCATTCCCTTTAAAAAATTTTTTTTTCTTTTTTGTGGTGGCAGGCCCGTACATGGATGGAATCCTGGACCTTGGTGTTACCAGCACCACGCTCTAACCACCAACTGAGCTAACCAGCCAGCCCAGGGTCCTTGATTTCTATAAAATCCTTCCAAAACTCTGTTCCTAAATTTGTATTTGTCATTTTTTTTCTTAAGGATCCCAGCATTTCTGTTAAGTTTCATACCCCATCCATAAAACTTAGAACCACCGGTTTAGCTCGGTACTGAGCACATAATAAGCTCTCAATAATTAAGTTTTGGTTTATAGATTCTGAGAAATTTAATGATCCTCCAGTGCATCAGGAAATCCTGCAGACCACTGCTGACCTTCTCCACTCCCTAAGGGTGAGGTTGGGGCTGGGAAAGAAGGGCTGGCTCTACAGAAAGTGAGTTTAGAGGGTTTCTGCGGGATGAGATAGGTTTGGATTAAGTTAAGGACAAGGAAGAAATCAGTAAGAGTGGAAGGTGAGAAACAGATTTAGGAATCACAAAAATTAGTCTCCTTTGGGAATTAACTGACTCTTTTGGCTTTATAGATGGATATCTCTGCCCTGCTACTTTGCGAAAATCAATTAGCTCCAAACCCTGTGGGGGGAAAAGGTCCCTATTCTGTTACTTGTGTTACACATTGCTGTTTAGTCATGTCCACTTCAGCAATTTCCCTCCCAGTCTGAGCTGAAACCAACGATGTATGGAAGAGAGGAGCCAGGGAGGGAAGGAGACAGTTTTCTGATCGTTCCAAGGGAAGATCTTCTTACAAAAGTCTCCAGCAAAACGACGAGGCGAAGCATCTTTAAACCGTGTTGTATCTACAGCCAAAAAAAATGACCTAGAGTGTCCCGGACGCGTGGCGATGGGCGTGTCTGGGGCGAACGCTGGCCGCGGACGCGCAAGGGAGGATTGGGGGGCACGGCGGCGCCGGCCACCCGACGGGAGCGCCACGGCAGAGCCGGGCAGGCGCGGACACAGGGGGCGGGGCTCCGGAGGCGGCCACGCGGCGGCAGGCCCATATAATCGGCCTCGCACGGGCAGCAAACGAGGAGGGAGGAGCTTCGGCCACCCAAGGCCTGGTGCCCCGTAGCCTCGCGGATACCTGGGGTTTCCACCGCAGACCCCTTTGTGTGCCTGCCCCCGCCCCGGAGGCGACCCAGCCACTGGCGCTGAGTACCCTCATTGGCTCAGCCGACGGCTTCATCGATTGGCTCTCGAGTCGTCCGGCGTGGTAGGCTTCGCCTCGCTACTATTGGTCGCCTGAGCTGCCTGTCAGGCTGCCTCGCGAAGTGATTGCCCGGCAGCTCGGAGTCCCTGGAAGCAGTTCCGGGAAACCCCGCGTGCTGCCGGGATCGCATCTCTGTCTGTGTGGGGGGGAGGGGGTGGCGCGCGCGCCATTTCTAGTCGTTTTCAAAGCGCCTCGCGCTGATTCTCACGGGCTCGGTCGTCAGCCTCTGCTCTGCCCTGGTGAGTCTCGCGCCGGCCCGTAGGGGGGAGAGGCCAGGAGCCCCGATCCGACCCGACTCGGCTCGGCGCCTTGCCCCTAGTTTCGTTTTCGCTCCAAAGTCCCGGGGTGGGGGTGGGGATGGGCTGGGGGCGGCTTCTGCCTCGTCCGGCCGCGCAGCTGCGGACCTCGACCCGCTGAGGCGCCTCTCCGCCCTTGCTCATCCTCTCCTGCTCCTCCAACCCCGTCCCATGGTCTGGCCCGCTGGGCACCTTCCACGCGGCCTTGCCAGGGCCGGCCGTGCTTTTCCCGCCTCCGCCCGCCGCTCCACGCGGCCCGGCCCGGCGGAGGGCCTGAGGCGCCCACGGCCCCATCGCTTCTCCCTGCCGGAGCCACTTCTCTCCCGTCTCGGCCGGCCTCGCCACGAGTAGGATGTGTTGATAATCGGCACGGGCCTGAGGGGGTGGGGTGGGCAGAAGGCGGAGTGCAAATCCCAGGGTTACCTGAGCTGGGAGAAAACTTTTGTGTGAGCAGAAGCCTAAAGGTCGATTTGTGTGGGACGCCTCCTTCCCCTCCTCCATTCTGCATGCTGCGAGCCGAGATTTGAAGGAAAAAATGACTACTAGAGGCCGTGAGACTTAGGCTTCAAGCAGCGCCTGAGACACATAATTCTGAAAATGTCATAGGCTCACTAAATTGGAAAAGGCTGGTTTTTTTCCTGTACGGTAGTAACCGTATTGCCAAAATTTAAAAATTAAAGCCGAGGGGTTCTTGAAAGGTTCAGTCCTTTCACACTACCTATTTGAGATTTTTGCTGTCCTCAAGAGGCTTGAATTTATCTCATGAGTCAGTCGTAGGATAAGGGATTGACACTCTTAAGCCATGAGATAAACGTTAGTTTTCATTTCGTTGGTTCTTTTAAAAGCCCGTCTCTTAATATGAAGAATTTGCACGAACATGTTCAGAAAAAGTCAGGGAGGAGCTAGTGTTGACTTCCCAAATCTCCCAGCAGCCCTTTTAAATCTTACTTAAATTTCTACATTTTGCAGAAAAGTTTGGATCAAATGACTCCAGTCATATTAGTATATTTGCTGCATCCAGAAATATGGTTTGGCTGTGTGGCATTGTGTTGAATTGACATGAGTTTTAAATGGTCCCGTATGACATAAAAGCCTTTTTTAAATGGGCATTTTGTATTAATCTTGAAGAGAGAGGTTTTTCCTTGATCTGAAGGTTTTATTTTTCTGGAATCCAATTATTTTGTTTTTTGTTAAAGTTTACAAACTTTTTTTGAAAATTTTAACCATTTTCAATATCAACTTGTAGAGCCTTTGCAATGAAATAGTAGTCAAATATTTCGTCTTGTGCTTAATACACAACTTGTCTTTTTACTTTACACATACTTAAAAATAAAACCCACCTTAACAGATGTTCATTGAACTTTTCTGTTAAAAATTTGCCTCTTTTCTGTGACTAATAGTATTCCCAGGAGCAATGCCGTAAGGGTCTTGTGGCACTGAGAACTTTTGAGTTCTGACGATCTTATCGTTAAGTATTTAGGGGTGGGGGAGCATGGGAACACAGAACCATATATGTTCACAAAGAGATTTTGGATTTTATGATGCATCTTGATAGAAATAGGTTGTATTAATCAGTAAACGTATTCATTTCACACGGTGTAGTTTCTTGATCAAACATTGCCAGTTTCGGATGTTTCCGTTTTTGCTGGTTCATCAAAATTTAAGGCTTGCCTTGAGAAAAATTTATCCACTCAGTTTAATTTAACCACAGTCTGCGTCTACATAGACATGAGAGGGCCATCAAGTCTTAATAATGTTTTGTAATCGTGAGAAGTCATGATATTGTTTATCTTATTTTCAGAGTAACCCTTTCTGCATTTTTCTTTCTTCCTACTCTTTATTACCACCTTCCCCTCTTGGTCTTCCTCTCTTAGATTAATTTCAACTAAATGTCAGTGGACTTTGAAATGAAAAGAAGTTGGTTTAAGCCAGAAAACTGCACCTGGTGCATTTGCACAGTGTTTGATAAGCAGTCTGGAAGTGTGGTTGTCTTAGTGCTTTTAGGAGACTTGTGTTTTCCTTATAGCTGACTAGGGATCTTGAGTTTCATCAAGAAAAGTAGGCTTTTTCTTGAGATCCACCTTCATGTCTTTTATTTCAGTATGTGTTGCAGTGTCTTTATTCTGCCTATTTATTATCTTTATCACATTATAATTTCACCACAGACGAATGCACTTTAACTTTAATTCCCTGGCTTTTGAGGCAGTATAGAGACTGGCCTGGTATGGTTTTATTATTTATTCTCTCTCTCTCTTCAGGGAATTGGTCCATTTCAGCATTACATACAGGCTGAACATACAAAATGATTTTTGGTAGGTTAATCTGAGAGATCTGACCGAAGTTTGTCCAAATTAGGTAATGTTTGTTGAAATTATTTGGAAGAAGTTAGTTGTCTATTCTTCAATGTTTTTGCATCTTTATTTTACTGACAAGAAAAATTCAACATGTACTCATGATTTTTTTTTTTTAAAGCGACTTCAACTATAGCTCACTTATGTGGATTTAAAACAATCATTTAGCTTTTAAACTTGGTCATTTTTTCTTTTAAATCTGTGAATGGGAACAGCAAATTAATTCTAGAACAAAAAATAATGTCAAGTTGCATTTTTATATTTTAAGTGAGATGGAGAAAAACCCAAACCACCAGCGTGTTGAACTAGGACAACAGGGCATTTATTTCACAGCTATATTATATTTGAAGCAGAGCTAGGAAAATGCGAAAGTACTTAAAACTTGGTTAAGTGGTCTGTGGGTGTTCATTCTGTTTTTATACCAAACTTTAAAACTGTAAAAGAATTGAGAGCTGAGAGGCTTTTAGGATTTTGTGGTGATTTGTTGATCTGCTCACCAGGACACAACAGCTGCTTTTGTTAATCAGCAATTCTGCCTTTAGTAAATTAAAGCCTTTATTTACCCTAGTGTACGTGAAGTTCCTTAAAGAGCTAATGCTTCATGTACATTTTATATGGTTTTACAGGATTATTATTGCAAATTTAGGTCAGATGCATCACAAAAGGCATAAAATACTATTTTGATAGAGGTTATTAGCAGCATGTATACAAATTAGTTTAGATAAATCATGCATTGTCCTACAAACTAGTTATTTCTGGCTTAATGTAATATAGCTCCTGAATTTTTTCCAGCAGCATAATAAAATGGCTAATCAGGTGAATGGTAATGCGGTACAGTTAAAAGAAGAGGAAGAACCAATGGATACTTCCAGTGTAACTCACACAGAACACTACAAGACACTGATAGAGGCAGGCCTCCCACAGAAGGTGGCAGAAAGACTTGATGAAATATTTCAGACAGGTATAATATGCATTTCTTGTTTCTGACTGGTTATGAAAGTGAGGGCAAACCACGTTGAATTTTATAGATTTTTAAGGTTTAATAATACTTACTGTTTCTGATCTGTGTAGAGCTGAATGTTTACTTTCCCTTCATTGAGAGCATATTGGGTTTGACTTTGATATTCTTATTTCATTATTTTGAAGACTTCTTAGTGTTGAATATGCAGTCTTAGTTGTTTCAGAACAGTACATCAATTTGTCTTAGATTTACCACTAATTAAAATGTTTCAGCACACCAAATTTTGCATTTTTCTTAATCTGAATCAGTCATCATTTTGCTTTTACTTTTCTACTGTTAGCTTCTTAAAGTGATTGTTAAATTAGCTTAGGTCTGACTAGGTGGCATAATAGGAAACGTTAGACTGTATCGTCTGAAACGATAATAAATGTCAGTCTCCTTGAGAGTTTGTGGCCTGTCTACTTTCTAATAGACAGAAATCCACACCTCTGGGTAATTTGGAAGTTTTTGGTTTGTAACAGCTGTTTTTTTTTTCCAATCCAGAAATCCCATGATCAAGTGCTTAAGCAAATTTGAACATTTTAATATGGTTGGTTGTAAGTGGTTTGAAGTTTTAAAGAGGGAGAGAAATACTTACCCTTAGGGAATGTTGTTCATAAATAAATATGTCCTCCTTTGGGGCCATAGATGGAAACTTTCTTCCTCAGTGTTTTGTGTGCTTATTCAGATTCTGAGAGAGAGAGGATTGAATTATCTCACTTACAAATGTGTCTTAAGTATGGTAGTAACAAATAGCTGTGTTTTTTTGTGTGTGTTTTTGTTTTGTTTTGTTTTTTGTCCTTAAAATTTTTTTAAATCTGGGAAGCTCAGAATAATTTTAGATACTAAAATGACTTATAAAAATAACTCCTGGGTGATGGTCCTATTTGAAAATCAGTCCTCAGGAACTTTCTGTGTCATTCTGCCATAGAAAATTGGCAGTGATCTGCTTAGAGATACTCTCTTGTAGAGTGTTTTGTTATTGATAAGAGGCTGATGGTTTGGGTGTAGGCTTGGATTGACATAATGCATTGATGGGTGGTGTCCTGAGTTGTGGCTTTGGGTGGTGGTATGGAATATTAAGTAAGGAAATCCAATTATTTAGGCATGCTCATTTTGAGCTTTTAAAACCAATCATGGCAACATCTTAAAAACTTTGCAAGTGGCATTACATTTATTTAAAATTTATTTACAGTATGGAATAAAGTTATTTTTGGCTTTACCAAACGAGTCACTTTTGATGTTAGTTCATGTGGCCTTGGGGGTTTTAATCTGCCAACTATTTCCATTTTACTTTGGATCAATTCTGAATTATATTCCTTATATATATAGAGAGAGAAATGTAACACAAACTTGACCGGTTTAAGACATTGTATTTTAAACTTAACAGATGTTCTGTGTGCAGTTAAATATAGTACATATATAGAATGCAGTGCATATATTTTCTGTGTAGTTTACTTGTGAGTCCATAAAGTCTTTATTGCTATTTGGGAAAGACTGTCATTATTGATAGTGTTGTGAATGCCATGACTTCTTTTAAGTCTCAGCTTGTCACCTCAGAAGAACAAAGAATGCTTTAAAATAATACTTTCAGAATTGATTAATCAAGCTGCACTTGCATTTGTAGAAATTAAAATTATGCCTTTCCACATTCTGACTGCAGCAAAGTAGATGCTCAGATAAACAAATGCATTTTAGTTTATCTGTGGTGCTAAGGAGGGAAAGCCTTTAACACTTTTTGGAGAGTGGAAAGAATTATTTGGTAAAGTTGGTTCTCATATTTTCCCCCACCTCTTATGTGGTTAGCAACAACTATAACAGTCCATAATTTGAAGGTTTAACCTTGGGAGATTTACAGTGTATTCCTACTGCTCTAACATAAACCAGAATTTGTTATATTGATGTTTAATTTGTAGTACAGTGTGTACATCAGATTTAACTTCCAAGACTTCCACCTTTTGGGGAGTGGGAAATGGATGTTAGGATGTTTGCTTTTTTTGGAAATGGAGATTAAAATTCATGTTTATAGATGTTGACATTTTTATTTTCAAATTTGTACTCGATCTTTCTATATAGTATTTGTATAGCTGTGTATTTATTTAACATATAGTTAAATAAAAATGTAGTTTGTTAACAATACCATTGAATGTAACAATTCTTGATTAAACATCAGTAGAACAGTTTACTCCTTTGTTGCAATAATGTTTCTCCTTTTCAATTTAATTTTTAGGATTGGTAGCTTATGTCGATCTTGATGAAAGAGCAATTGATGCTCTCAGGGAATTTAATGAAGAAGGAGCTCTGTCTGTACTTCAGCAGTTCAAGGAAAGTGACTTATCACATGTTCAGGTAAGGTCATTACTCAGAAGTATCTTCGAACGATTAAATAAATGATCTGACATTATTCTACTATTGCTTTTTTTTTTTTTCCCCTGCATAGAACTGTTTTTTGTTTGTGACTACCTCTGCTTTAAAAAATTAGTTTAAAGTAACAAAGGTTTGCTTGTGGCAAGGTTTCAGAAGGACAAGTATACAGCAGGTCTCCCCTCTACCCCTTTGTGCAGTAAGTTATTTTAAAAACTTAAAATTAAAGCCAAGTTTTGATGATGATTATTATTAGGTTTCTATATGTTTAAATTGCTCAGATTTTTAAAAACATTTTTGGGTTATCTGATCCTCTTCTGTTATCTTGGAGGGAAATGTAGGTGGTAGGAATAGTTTCAGACTTCTGGCAAAGATAGTCCAGGTGCAGGTAAATATCAACAAATGGAAGACTGTTTTCCCAGGGAAGAAGGTAAGCTCCCTGTCTTCCTGCAGTCTGTTCCAGTCTCTGGTACATTATAATCACTCAGCAAATATTCGTTGAATGAATGAATGAGTAAATATTTTGTTAAAATTCTGGTCTTCTGAAATTTAATTTTATTTATTTTTTCTTTTTTTTGCGGCTGGCTGGTATAGGGATCTGAACCCATGACCTTGGTGTTCATCAAGGCTGTGTGCTCTAACCGCCTGAGCTAACTGGCCAGCCCTAAGTTTAATTATGTATTTGATTTGACCCTTCAGAGATTCCTGGTGATTCTTTTTATTGAATTACTTGTTTGTTCTAGAACAAAAGTGCATTTTTATGTGGAGTTATGAAGACCTACAGGCAAAGAGAGAAACAGGGGAGCAAGGTGCAAGAGTCCACAAAGGGACCTGATGAAGCAAAAATCAAGGTAACACTTGACTTGGGTAGTTGTAATGAAATTAAATTTAATGGTGAGATGAAATGTTCTTTCCGTTCTATAACATTTTTTATAGTTCCTTTTTTTAAACTAGTGTTTAGAAATGAAATCATTTAGGGGAAATTGCATTACAAGAAGAATTTTGGGGGCCACCAACATTCAGTTGTATGTTTGATGTAAAGCCCTAATTCATACTCTTCCTTCAGTCCTTGTTCTTCTGGCCATGAATGACATATGTTTATCATTGCTTCTGATAATAGTTTCCTTGGATTGATCCAGTAGTGTTTCTTGGTTCAATTTCTTTCCAAGCACTTCGTTTCATTTCTTTTGGTAAAGAGGTGTTATAACTGCTTTCCTTCTTTTGAATTTTCATTTACTTACGTTTTTTTATTTGTAAAATGGGAATAGTGATACCCACACTATTGAATACCTCACAGAATTTTTGTGAGGATTAAATAAATTAACATGGGTAAAGCACTTAGAATAATGCCTGGAATATAGCAAGAACTATGTAACTATGAACCATTATTACTGTTATTGTTATTTAGGTAAATTGCTCTGAAAAGTAAATATAAGGCTTTTAAGGAAAGACCAGTGAACCTACCTTAGTCAAATGGATATTGATGTCTTGCTGCAGTGGTAGACTTTTTAATTGAAATAGTTGTTTCATGTTGAAGTTGTCAGTGTAGGTGGTTTATATTTTAGACAGGAAATACAATTTCTAGTTCCTGTCTTGTAACTAACTTATATTGAGTGCCTTTACACCATTTTTTCCTTATCTGTAAAATGGCATAATCTTATTCTTTTAAGATTTTTAAATAATTAAATATGTGAGAATTCTATTTGAGGTAAAAGTCTGTTTTTTAAAAAAATCTTTGAATCGGTCTGTATTATTTCCTTAAAGCTGGCTATTTGCTCTTGGTAATATATATATAGTATTGTATATTATGTATTATACAATCAATATGTAAATATGTAATATACATATTATGTATATATTTTATACATGTTTCTATGTTTAAAAGTAGAGAGCTTTGTTTAAGTCAAAGGTAGAAAAATGGAAGGCCCAAGGCATGAATCCCTGTGGAATCACAGGTTTTGTTGAACTTGATGTCTAAAATCTCTTATTGCTCTAACATTGTGTAATTTTAAAATCTAGAAGGGTAAAATTCTCCCCTTTCTAGATAGATTGCATTTCTTTGTTTGCCATTGTACCTTTGTTCTTTAGGCCATTCATATAAATGTTGCCTCAATTATAACACAAGCTCCATGAGGGCAAGGACATTATCTTCTTTTCTATGATTCTCCTTAATACCTAATAAAATGTTGTGAGGAAGGTTGGTAATCAGGAAACGTAAGGTTTTATTTATTTTTTTGAAACCTGAGTATACTCATTTGGTAATTGGCAAATATTTTTAGTTTATCTTATGTGAGAAATAGTCTGGTTCTTGATAGCAGGAGTACCAAACAAAAGGATCAAACAAAATAAATTTTAAATTGTGAAACTTTGAGTGCAATAGAATATCAGGGTAGGAAGAGATGGATGTGGATAATAATAAATGAGAGAAGCTGCATGAAGGAGCTTCAGAAGTTCCACTTCTGAGTTTTTAAGGATGGAGAACATTTTATTTGATAAGAATCACTGGTGGAAACAAATATGTATGTAAAGGGGACGGGTGAGGAAAGTGGACTAATTGAAGTACAGAGGGTGAAAGATGAGGACTACTATCGTACATAAGTATGAATAGGTAATACAGGGTCAGTTTATGTAGAATTTTTAATCTTTGCTCTTTTTTAAATGCTTCCATCTGTAACAGAAAAGTGAGTGGTATGTGTTTAGAGACAGTTTGCCTACAACTTTTTCCATTAGATGTGTAAAAAGGAGCAGTAAAATTAAGTGGGATCAACATGTGTAGGAGAGGAACCAGTGTGAATTTTGACTTTTTTGTTTCAACTTAACTATAAAATACCTATCCTAAGGTGTTGGGGTGCCTTTTGGAAAAAATTAATATACTGATTTGTGTGTGTGACTTAATATTCAAGTGTAAACAGATGTATAATTATCTCTAGGCCTTGCTTGAGAGGACTGGTTATACTCTGGATGTAACCACAGGACAGAGGAAATATGGTGGTCCTCCACCAGACAGTGTGTACTCTGGAGTGCAACCTGGAATTGGAACAGAAGTAAGTGTTCTTTAGCTGTTTGCCAAAATCTTTCCAGTTTATAAACTGTTCTATCTACTATATGATGGGGGAAAATATTTGATTCTTCTTAAAGTGTAGTAATTGTTGTTTTGGATATCTGTATTTTGCTGCCATTGTGAGCAAGGATAATCTTGTAACTGGTAGATATCCAAACACCTTGTAAAGGAATGTAGAGCTCTTGAAACTGGTTGCTAAACCATACTACTTGCAACACACCATTTTAGGTGCTTGGGGTGAGGTTATTAGAAAGAAGCAATTGCTTTATTTTGTTTTTTGTTTTTTGGTTTTTTGTTTGTTTGTTTGTTTAATTTTGAATAGTGTTTATTCTCCCTCCTTATCTCCCGCATCACATAGAAAGTACTTAGTATTTACTGAGAGACATTATTGATGGGAATGGGTTGTACAAGGGAAAAGATGTGGAATAAGATAAAAGGTTGAGCCCATTGGTTCATACTTAAAACAAAGAAGCAATTTCTCTACCATCTGTGCCTTCATAAAGGTTTCTCCATGTGGCTTTGGCTAACCTGTTCTAATCCTTGAAATGGAGAAAACTGTGTGCCAAAATGTAATCTCTGTTACAGCAGGGACCTTTTCTGATTTGGTGTCTCCATTTTCTATATTTAGTATCTAGCATAATGCCAGGAACATAGTAGGCACACAATATTTGATGAATGATTATGGTCTTTTTCTTTGAAAACTGAAATCGTGGCCTTGTAACTTAATATTTAAACTACATTAAATAATAATTTTATATGATTTTCTTTAAAACAAAGTGATGGGGGTAAGCTTCCTTAAATGATGATGTCAGTTCAGCATTTAGGTGGGATAAAATATACTGTGAATTTACTCTATAGATGAGCACTCATTAACAGACATTTTTGCAAAGCATTGTCATGAGATGAGAAGTATATTAGGATGATAAGTATTAATTCTGAAATGTATTTTTTTAGTGTGCCTAAACTCTCAGACCTAATCTGGTTACAGTATCTTTGTATTCTCCAGCTAGTATTATAAAATTGTTTTGGGAAGCAAGTTGTTTTAATTTGTTTCCATTAGCATAAATGTAATATCTGAGGAGTTTATGGCTATGTAATAAATTACTATTTGTTTGAAGAACATAGCGTTGATGTTCTGCAGAGTAATTAAAAGGAAATGGAAGAGTGTTCTCATTCTTTGGTTTATTAATGGAGGTGTGACAGAACCAGTGTATTTAAAAAGTATACGTATTACAACTATATGACTTTGTAGCACCTGAATTTACATGTGAAGAGAAGATGATGAGTTTGTAAAATAGCAAATTTAAATAGGAGGTGGATAATAGCAAAAACCTAGCAGATACCCAAAAGACTGTTGAGTGGCATGGTCACTTCTGTCGATTCCCTCCCCTCTCCTAGAGGACTTCCTTTGTTACTGGTGAAATAGTGGATGGATAGATTGTAGATAGCCAAAAACTTCTCCAAGCCTTGATGGCTGGTGAATAAAGAACTGTTATTTACTAGAATCTGTTGGTTCTGGAGGGGGAGGGTTACCTGAGTGCTTATTACTCTAAACAGCTCACTGGAGCCAGGATGGCTCAGAGACCAACAAGCTAATAAAAGGAAAATACTTCTGTTTCATTTTACTTAAGTAAAAATTGAGCTTAAAAACTTTAAAAGGAGCAGAGCTGAAGTAGTTTTTGAAAACTGTATTTTTTGCCTTTTGAATTCTTTTTAAGTTCTAAGTTAAATTGATCCTGAAATGAGGCCATTTCCTGTTTCTCAGATAAACCAGTATTTTCAGTGGTCTGTATCTTCATGGACCCTGGTGGTTATAATATTGGGAACTTTAACCACAGATTTGTTGATGTTTCTTTTAAAGTAAAATAATATTTGTAATAGAAAGTCTGTAAGTTGGACTTTCAACATCCAACTAATATTTAGGGTACAAGTAGCTTTTTCTTATGAATCCTTTCTGTAAACTGATTAGTCAATTCTTTAATTACTTTTCCTGAAAATATAGATATTTCACTTTAGTTTTGCTTAATGAAGCAAACCTGTCTGGTTCTAAAAATATAGGCACAAGTGTAATATAAATAGAATAATAATCTGACACATAGCTGTGTGTCAGATATATTTTCATAGTGGCACTGTGTGTGTTCTTTCTTTGCTTTACATATATTTGTAATGGCAAGGGAGAAAATATGAATGGTGAAAGATGTAATTATTAAACACAGTTGTATTACATTAATAGAAAGGATATAAAGCAGAACTTCCCAGAACAGTTTTTATTTTTTATGTTTTTTATTTTTTTATTTTTTAAAAAAGATGACCAGTAAGGGGATCTTAACCCTTGGCTTGGTGTTGTCAGCACCACGCTCAGCCAGTGAGCGAACTGGCCATCCCTATATAGGATCCGAACCCATGGCCTTGATGTTATTATCACCGCACGCTCCCGAGTGAGCCACAGGCCGGCCCCTACCAGAACAGTTTTTAAATCCTCAAATATGAATATACTCAAATATAAAAATACTTTAGGACTGGCTGGTTAAGCTCAGTTGGTTAGAGTGCAGCCTTATAACATGAGGGTCACAGGTTCAAATTCCCGTACTGGCCAGGTGCAAACAAACTAACTAGACAAGGCCAGAGAGCCAATGCACACCAAAAAATACATCTCAAAATTAATACCAATTATTCTTGTGTATTTCTTGCCTCTGGATACCTTTTATCAGAAGCTCTCTTTTAGTGCTATGACCTGTTAATGCATGCTCTTTCATAGGGTTGATATACAGGGCAGTATAGCTGAAGCTGGTAAATAATAGTCAGATTCTAGATACTGTAAAGGCAGATCTAACAGTATTTATTGGCAGGCTGGATATGGGGTTATGAGATAAAGGAGCCAAGGATGACTTCAAGGCTTTTGACCTGAGCAGTTGAAAGGGTGGAGTTGCAGTTTACTGAAATGAGGATGACTGTAGAGAAGAGCAAGTTAACAGGGTTGAAAGATAGTAGTCCAGTCCCGGACATGTTACAAGTTAGATGTCTCTTAGACATCCAGGTGGAGCCGTTGAGTGAACAGTTGCTTATATGAGCCCAGAGTTCATGGGCAAGTTCTAGCTGGAGATTATAAATGTGGGAGGTATAAGCATTTAAGTGGTATTTAAAACCTATCAGTTTGGGTGTGGTCACCAAGGAAGTGTCTGTAGGTAGAGGAAAGGTCTGAGGCTTGAGCTCCACAGCCCTCCATCACTTAGAGTTGGAGAAAATGAGGAGGAACTAGGAAAGGAAACTGAGAAGAAAGATCTAATGAGGTAAGAGAAAAACCAGAAGTGTAGGTCCCAGAAGTCAACCGAAGAAAGTTTTCACAGAAGGGGGACTGGTCAGTTATATCACAGTTTCCAGTTAAGATGAGGACTGAGAATTGACTCTTGGTTGTGGTAACAGAGGTCATTAGTCACTTTGACAAGAATGGTGGTGAAAGCCAGATTCAGAAAAGAATCGAGAGAGTGGGAGGTAAGGAATTTGAGACAGCAAGTATATATAGCTCTTTTGAGGAATTTTGCTACAAAGGGCAGCGGAGAAATGGAACAGTAGCAGAAGGGGTTATATAGTCAAGATCTATTTCTCTTTCAATTTTAATGGAGAAATTATAACATTTTTGTGTGCTGATAGGAGTGAAAGGAAAGAAAACTACTTTTCCCCAGTAGAAAAGGAAAATTGATGATAAAATTATTGCTGGAAAAAGTATCCTTGAGTAGGAAGGAGAGTAAGGATGGGATCTTGTGCAGAAGTTAAAAGTATGAGGTAAATATTTATTCATACATTCAAAGAAGAACAGGTACTATGTCCCAGTCACTGTGTTCAATGCTGGGAATAAAATAAGAAACAAGACATGGCCTCTGCTTGCACAGCAATTTAACCCTCTTGCTGATATTATTCCCAGATGAGGAAATTGAGACTCACTGATTGAGACTTGCCCAAGGTAACTAAAATGTAGATTTGAATCCAACCTAAAAACTTGCCATTTCTTACATTCTCACCACTTTTATCACTATCACCCTACTATGCCAAGCCACCGTCATCTCTTGCCTGGAGTGCCCTGTTAACCTGACTGGTCAGCCTTTTTCTCCATACAACTCATTTCCTACCCAGTTGCCAGAATGTTTATTGCAGAACATAAATTATGCCCAGTCATTTGTCTGTTTAAAACATTCTGACAGCTTTCCAACACATCCACCTGGGATAAAGTACAAACTCCTAACCATGGTTTCACTTAATCTGGTTTCTCTCTCTGCCCACCACTGTCACCGGAATGGACTTTCCATTCTAGTCATTAGGCTACTTGCTGTTCTTCAGATATGTCCAGTGTGCTCTCATCTCACAGCCTTTTGTACTTGTTCTCTCAGCTTGGAATGCTCTTTCCTCAGGTTTTTACTTAATTTTCTCAGATGTCAGCTCAAATTTACCTCCTTAGAGAGGCTCTTCTAGTTAAAACACAACTTTGTTACTTATCCCTTCCTCCTGGTGTTTTTGTTCTTATCATTGAATACATCCTGAAGTCATATTGTGTGTGTGTGTGTGTGTGTCTTTTAATTTTTCTGTCTCTATCGGTAGAATATATGCTTCATGAATGCCTAGACCTTGTCTGTGGGTGGTCTCTGTATTTCTAGAATCTAGAAAAATATATGGCAGTGAGTCCAAAGTATACATGATTACTTGTCTCATGAAAGATTTGAACAAGTTCTGTGAGTAGGGAGGGAGTCTGTATAGGCTAGGCATTATACATTGGGGCAACTTCAAACTGATAGTTAAAAGATTAATTGGATATGGATGGTAATGGGAGGGATTGAAAATATCTGATGGTTCTGTTTATGGAAGTATTTCCTCAGGTGCAAAGGGGGTGGGGAGAAGAGCAGCAGAAAATAATATTCTCCCAAAGATAAATGGGGAAAATCAGAGGAGCCAGTTAATGGGGGGTGGGTTTTAGTCATTTTGATTTTTGGAAAAAGGAAACACTTGTTACAAGCATATCTTCATCGTAGGCTGTTTAGAAAATATAATTAAGGAAGAAGTTTAAATAGAACAATTTTTTCATGCATTTATAGCCACTGTTAGCATTATTCCGATATATATTCATCCTTGTCTGTATGTACATTTATAACATCTATCTATCTATATATTTAAATATATATATAGATTCAAAAACCAAAAAATTGGCAACCATAGACTTATTGATGATTTGAGATAAAATTAGGATAACCAAGAGGAAATGTTTAAGAGGCAGTTGGAGATACAGAATTAGCTCTTAGGATGTAGATCTGGGAAATGGTTGTATAGTTGTAGATTTTGGTAATGGATGTGATCTTTAAAAGTGAAGAAAATACAGTGAAGAATAGGAGATAGAGCCATAACTCTGGGACACACACAGATTATTAGGTGGGTGGAGGAAGCACCATGGAAAGGATATAGGAGCGGTAATTACAGGTACAAAGACCAGGTTAGTGAAGTATTCTGAATACTTAAGGGAAGAGAAATTTGAGAAGGTAGCATCACCAGTATTACTGCTTGTAGAGAAGGCAAGGATGAGGGGAACTGAGGTGGGAAAAAGACTTTTGAATTTCATCATTAGAAGTCCATTAATGGGGCTTCCGGTCAAGATGGTGGAATAGACGGTCCCCAATGTCACTCTCTCCCACAAATCAAGCAATTTACAAGTATAAAAAAGCAACAGCAGCCAAGCTGGGGCCACTGGAGCTCAGGGGAAGAGGAGAGACCTACAGAGTTCATGAAGGTGGGAGAAGCAATGATGAGAGAAAGAAAAAAGCTCCAACCATTTTGTGCCACGGCCACTTTAAGGCTTGAGCTCTGAGTGCACAGAGCAGGAGCCAGCAAAAGCTGCAGCTGTGCCCCTCAGATGGAGTTGCTTGGAGGTGGCAGGGAAGAAGAGGGCCTTGGTGGCCCCCAGGCCAGCAAGACCACTAATAGGCTTCCCATGGACCCACATAGGAGTGAGGAGCCACAACAATTAAAAAGAAGAAGCCACTCAGAGGCCGATGAGTCATCGCAAGGGACCGGCACACGGCCCCTCCCATGGGAAATGTTTGTAGCACAGGTGGTGGGGGAGACAGGCCCATCAGGGAAACACTGGGGCACAGCAAGGATGGCTGATCTGTCCCCCAAGCAGCAAAGGACCAGTCAGAGGAGAATGGTCAGAAATATAGAATTGCATGGGGTGCAGTTTGATGAAAAAACTCAGTCCCACATCAGTTTTTTTTTTTTTTTGGTCCTTTTCGTGTCCGGCACCCAGCCAGTGAGTGCACCGGCCATCCCCATATATGATCCGAACCCGGGGCGGGAGCATCGCTGCGCTCCCAGCGCTGCACTCTCCCGAGTGCACCACGGGCTCGGCCCTCCCACATCAGAGTTTCTACACAACCCAGGTGCATCAGGTCTCTGGAGAGCCAGAAGTGCCTATGAAGCGAACCATTACAACCTGAGCTGCACAAAAAGCCTTCCTTAGGGAAGCAGCAATAAAGCAGCAGTGTACCTAAAACACATAGCTAAAGTACTGGTCCTCACAGGAAGTTCCTTCATTTTAAAAGTAAGCAAAGGACAAAAAATTAGTTCTGTCCCAGGCACACCGCTAGCACCTTGGGGCCCACCCGGGGACCTGAGGTATGGAGCCAGGGACCGGAGCACTTCCCCTCCCCCAACCAGGCATACCACCAGTGCCAAGGAACATGTCAAAAACATCACCTCCATGTGGGTGGCCCACCACAGCCACCACAGTAACCATGGTGGCTGCGAAAGCAGTTAGACGCCACAACTACCACGCACATGGTCCACCAGCCACTAGAGTGCATTGACACAAGGAGAGTCATCAGCAGAGAGCAAAGAAAAGAAAATTCTCTCCACAAAGCCCATTCCAGAGTGACAAAAGAAGCATCTGCTCTACATAATGTTGGGGGACCCGAACAAACCTCTCAGCATTGCGCAGATCATCTAGGCAACAGATCAACAGAGTAACCATTACTCTTTCAGTAGGAGAGAAGAAATCTAGGGTAATTAGAGGGGGGAGCGATGGGGAGAGACTAGACAAGGGGCATAAAGAATAAATATGATTTGTAACAATATATATGCTCGTAATATTGATTTGATTAACATATTAACATATCTCAACCCCCAAAATATGTATAATCAATTATGATTCAATAAAAATTTTAAAAAGTCCATTAATCATATATGGGCACACAGTTTGGAGTTAGAGGAAGAAGCCAGTTTTAGAGTGTTAAAGAGAGTATAGATGCCACATGCTTTTCAGTGAGTTTTGTTAGATAATTCTGCAAGGACATCACTGAAATCACATACACAGTATTTTGTATCTTTAATAAGATTTGTTGGGGGTTTTTTTTGGCAGCTGGCTGGTATGGGGATCCAAACCCTCTTGGATACCTAATAGGGATGATACCATAGATGTCTTATTTATACTTCTCTGTAGCTTCAAGTATTAAGCATATAGTAGATGTATTGAAAATAATAACTGCATGAGTGGGGAACAAAACAGATGTAGACCATGTGTTCAAAACAGTTAACAGTGAAAGGAAACATATATAATATAGGCTAAAGTGAGGTGGGTTTTATTGTATGTATTTTGTTTTGTTACGATAGGTTTGGATTGTTTGAAGACAGAGGAAGGAACCAGTGGGAAGAGAAGGATGTACTGAGCAAAATAGGAGAGTTGAAGGAATAAAGGTTTGCAATTATTTCCAGAAGAAGGTGGCAAGAAGAAATGGGCTTATTTGTTAGGGTTAAGGAGTTAACCTTGGAAGGAAGGTAAAATCTTCTCTCATATTTGATGGAAAGAAGTGAAAGTAGATATTGAGAGAGGTTTTTAAGGCTGAGAAGAAGGAATATGGGGAAACCAATGACTTTCATATGATCTCCTTGGAATGAGGCTTAGTGAATGAGGACTGGGGACCTTAAGAAGATAGAAGAATTGGAATAGCTGTTGAGTGAGAATAATGCTAGGGATCAAATAAACAAGTTTTACCAGATAGCATTGAGGGTGAGTCTGATCATTTTGGAAAGGATTGTCTCAAGAGAGCACAGCTGTTATAGACCTTAAATTCAGAAACTTAATATCCAGTAATAAAATTGCCTGTGGTTCAGGTCACTATTCAAAATGTGAAATATTAATGTAGGTGAGTTTCACCAGAAAATTTCTCTCATGCAAATACTAATTTACTCTTTCAGACTTTGTATGTGGATTGCAAATGTTTTAACATAAAAGATTGTTTTTAATGTTGCTGACATTGCACAGGCTTGAAGAAAATTTTAGTCTGACATTAAATACTGAGAGGGTTTTTGTTTTTATTTTATTGTTATTGTATTAATGATACAATTAAATTATATTTTAATCCTATGTACTGTATAAATTCATAATTAAAGATCACAAGTTCTTCAAATGGTGAAGAATTTTTTTTAATACCTTAAAATTTAATATCCTGATAGAGAAAGGGATAGATTTAAGGACTGGAGTTTCTGAAAAATATTGTGGTTGCTGTTCAAATAGTAAAGATTTGGGGCCGGCCCATGGCTCACTCGGGAGAGTGCGGTGCTGATAACAGCAAGGCCACGGGTTCAGATCCCATATAGGGATGGCCGGTTGGCTCACTGGGTGAGTGTGGTGCTGACAACACCAAGTCAAGGGTTAAGATCCCCTTACTGGTCATCTTTAAAAAAAAAAAAAAAAAAAAAAACAGTAAAGATTTTAGAGTTGAGGAGAAAACTTGGGGAAGGCCACATTAATCTTTCATTCAATTATTGTTTTTTTAAAAAATGCAGATATTGTATTAACATGAAGACACATGCATGCCCTTTACTTTGTTTTTATAAGAAAAAGTAATTATAAAAATTCAAAATTTATAATGATAGTATAAACTTTGCACAGTCTTATCAGTTTCCATTTTTCAATATAGAATATTGTTCTTTGTTGATAACCTAAAGTTATTATAATAAAAATCAGGGTTAGCTCTGCAAGTCAACAGCAAGATTCAAGTTGTCCTCATCCTTCCATAACCATCTTCTGCACCCACACCCTAAAAAAAGAACAGCTAGGCTTTATGGTTCTAAATTTAAATGCTTATGTTGGATTCTAATAAGGAAGTTTTATTTCAGGTCTTTGTAGGTAAAATACCAAGAGATTTGTATGAGGATGAATTGGTGCCCCTTTTTGAGAAGGCTGGTCCCATTTGGGATCTACGTCTTATGATGGATCCACTGTCTGGTCAGAACAGAGGGTATGCTTTTATCACTTTCTGTGGAAAGGAAGCTGCACAGGAGGCTGTTAAACTGGTATGTGATAAACAAATATCCACTGTCTAGCAAGTCACTATTTGAGGAAATAAACCTCAGTTAAAAAATGTTTGCAGTTAACATTGTCTTATTTTCTTTAGTCTTTGCTTTGAATGTTTTTACATTGACTGAGTTGGTATGTGACCTTTGCTTTATTTTTTCTCACTAAAGTAAAAAAGAAATGGAAATACTCAAGAAATAATGTGTTACAGAAAGTTTCCCATAATTCTAAGAAGTTATCCATCAGATTGATTAGTATCAAAAATTTCATTTGAATATTTGGCTTCTGTAGTTCTTTTTTTGGTTTTAGACAAAGAGGATGTCCATTCTTGATGTTAAACTTTAGGATAGGATTCTTAAAGTAATGAAGGCTGGGATGGGTTCTGGGGACCATAACAGTAGGTGACAGTGACTTTTAGGACTCAGTTCAGGAAATGGTTGTGAATCATTTTATTTTTGTTACTGCCTAATCATACAGTTATTTATTTTCTAAATGTATTCTTGTTCTTTTCTACATTTTTCTTTCCAGGCCTTTGAGTCCTCTCTGTCTTTAATCTCTCTCCTTTTCTACTATTTTATAGCCAATTTTCTAACAATTTCCTTTCTCTAGGTTTTTTTTTTTTTTAACCACTTTGTGCTTATTGCACAGTAACAAAGTTCTGCAAATTAAGTATATCTTCACTTCTACTGTATTAAGGCACACCTAACTCAGTATTTTAAACTAACCGTCATTTTTGGCATACATCTAAGGTCCTCACTTAGTCTAGTTCTAGCCCTTCTAGAACTAATAATCCATTTCACCAAGGCTTTTGGTTTCATTAGTGGGCTCTGAATTTGTTCCACTCCTCACTTGACCCAGCTTGTAGTTTTTATTATGGGTTTTTCCTTTAAACTTGCTTATTTAACATTAAATTTTCAAAACTTTATTTCCTTATTTTTGGTAACATATGGGTGATTTTATTTTATTTTTTTAATAATCATGTCTTATAGTAAATTAATGGGTAGGTAACGTCAAAACACAAGAAGCTAAAATATATTAAGGAAACCGTCACTATAGTGATTTACCTTTTTTTATTCCTATTTTTTCATAAAATTTTGAAAGAATTGTGTTCGATGGACAATTTAAAACTTTATGTTTACATTTAGAATTTTATGTTTTGTGTAGAATGTGAAATTCTTCTATTTCTTTTACATTGATTAAACATAGTTGTTAACTCTTTATGTACTGTTATTTTGACTATGGCTCATCTATATCTAATTTCATTCCCAAGGACCCTGAATGATTAGTCTCAGGTACTTTTTCTGAAAATCTCTGGCAAAAAACTTTCAGATAAAATTGAAATATGAAATAAGATATTTTAAAAAATAAAGTGAATAACTTTGAGTCCTTTTATATGGAAGGCAGTGAAGGTTTACAAAACCAAATTAAAACAGGAGACCATAACAATGAAGTTTAAAATATGCATTCATACTATGGCAAGCATGAGGGAACTCGGTGAGTTCATGAAGCAGGGAGCGTTCGGCCTTAAATTGTTGAATATTTTAGATTAAGATCAGTTGTTCTGAGTTTGGGGTGGTTTTGGGGTCTCTGGTTCTTTTCTTCCTTGCAGTGTGACAGCTATGAAATTCGCCCTGGTAAACACCTTGGAGTGTGCATTTCTGTGGCAAACAACAGACTTTTTGTTGGATCCATTCCGAAGAATAAGACTAAAGAAAACATTTTGGAAGAATTCAGTAAAGTCACAGGTAAAACAAAAATGTATTTCAAAATTAATTTTGGGAATTTGTTGTACTATTTATAAGTGCTAAAAAAAAATATATATATATATATATATATATGGAGGTGTATATCACACTAAGAATTAAAGTCTTCCATAACTAAATTGCTTCCTTTCTGTTTTATACTGGTTTGGACTAAGCAAGTTTTCTCATATCCTTAATTTCTTAAATGTTCCATTCATTTCTTTGTTTTAATTGAATCTTGGTTTTTGCCAGAGCCTTTGCTCTGTGGCCCTCAAGTGAAGACTTTTTTCTCCCTGACGTTCAGTGTACCTTAGGGCCAAGAGGATGAAAGTTCTACTTCCTCCTACCTGTTGCCTTGTCTAGGTTAGATTTTTTTCAATTTCCAACTCTAAATCCATGGAATTAATTTGGAAGAACGTTTTATATCACAGGTCATTTATGTATAACTGAAACAATTTAATAAAACCATACTTCCATTTATTGCACATGATTTATTATTTTGTATTCCATTTCATTTTTTTAAATGCCAAGATCCACTGATACTACCTATGATTTAAAAACACTGTTTTACATCACTGCCTCCCCTTGTGAAAACCACTATTCATTTACATTTTTGTCATCCAGTAATATTCTCTTTTCCCCTTCCTTAAAGCTGTTATCTATTGCTCTTCTGGTTTCATCCTTTTATTTATTAATCTGAAGATTGATTCTGGCTTATAGTCTTCTTCTTCTGCCCTAAATCGACTTGTTCTTTAGTACCTTTAATATCTGTGCAGATGAACCATCCAAGACTCTAGACTCCTAGTTCTGTGATCACCTCATCTCTAGTTCTTTACTTCAGCTCCACCATATCCAGATTACCTTCTGGATCTTGTCACCAGAAATTCTACCCACTCTGAAATCTTGATTTCTAGCATTCCACTTTGTAACCACTGCTACTACCCATTATAATTGTTTTGGTCAAATACCCTTACTGGCACAGTTCTTTGACCTCATCACTCTTTTATTATCTACCAGCTCTTTTCTGGCTTCATGTCCACTTATGCATTCCTTCAGCTGATGTTTATTAAAGTGCCTGTTAAGTCCTGGCATTGTGCTGTGTGCGAGATACAGTGGTAGATGAGACCTATTCTCTGCCCTCACAGAGCCTACATTCTGGGAAAGGAGATAAGACAAAAAAAAATTTAAAAATATTTACACACTGTGATAAAGCACTGTGAATGGGGAAATGCAAGATGTTTAGCTAGGGAATACCTACTATCCCTGTTTTGACAGTTATGGAAGATTTTTACGGTAAGGTGGCATTTCAATCAAGACCAAAAGAGTGGAGGAGGATGTAGCATACAAAGAGCAAAAGGAAGTGCATTCCAAGAGAGCAACTTATGCCAAGGCTTCAAGGCAAGAAAAAATTCAGTATATTAAAGTAACTGAGAGAAGGACAATGTTGTTCAAAGGTAGAGTTAGAATAGAATTGTATGAGAGGAAGTACGCAGGGCTTTTGTAGACTATGTAAGGAGTTTAGATTTTATTGTATATACAATGAGAAGGTATTTGAAAGTCTTAAGCAGAGAATAACATGTTTCATGTTTACAGAATATTATTCTTTCTGCTATGTGGATGAAGACTTGGAGAGGGGGTCAAGCGTAGAAGCTGGGAAATTAGTTGAGGCTGTCATAGTTCACATAAAAGATTGGACTAGGATAATAGCAATAGAGATAGAAGTAAATGGGTTTGGTATTGGATAGGGGAGATGAAGTAAAGGAAGAAATGAAGAATGTCTCATTGATTTCTGGCTTGACAGCTGGGTGGATGGCACTGTTTATTAGGGAATTATAGGGAATAGTTTTTGGCATTGTGCAATTTTGGACATGTTAAATTTGAAATGTCTAAGGCATCAAAAGGGATATGTCAGGCAAACAGGCACTTCTGGAGCTTGGAGAAGTCTGGCCTAGAAATAAAAATCTAAACATTTATGAGAGTATAGATAGTATTTAAAAGTAGGGCTAGCTGACATTACCTAGAAAGAATATATATAGAGAGGCAAGGGCAAAGGACTAAGACCAGAGGGACGCTAATATTTAGCAATCACTTTGATTCTTGCTAAAACACTAACATTTAAGTTAGATTCAAGGAAGATTTTTGGCCATGATTAGTTGATGAAAGTTCTCTTGGATTTATATTAATTTGGTTGTTAAGGTCCTTGATAGTCCTTTTATAAATTATGAGGTCACGTTATATCAAATACTCTAAAACACTGTACAATGTTAAATGTCAAAATACAGTAGTTGGACCTGTAGTGTATGGCTATACCTATAGGACCCCTAAAATCAAAAGGGAACATGAAATACTGTCTCAAACCCCATAACTAATTATGCTGATCTGATTGCTAGGTAATTAGTGGCTTATTTTGAGGCTTCTCCAATTATTTTTTGCTCATCAGCAAGTGGAATTAGGTCTGCCTAATCGTTAGATGTGTGGTGGATGCTTTTGGCTTATATATCTGGATGTTGGTTTAACAGAGGGTTTGGTGGACGTTATTCTCTATCATCAACCCGATGACAAAAAGAAGAATCGGGGGTTCTGCTTCCTTGAATATGAGGATCACAAGTCAGCAGCACAAGCCAGACGCCGGCTGATGAGTGGAAAAGTAAAAGTATGGGGAAATGTAGTTACAGTTGAATGGGCTGACCCTGTGGAAGAACCAGATCCAGAAGTCATGGCTAAGGTAAATGCAGTTGCTTGGGGTGGGGGTAGGGTTATCATTTAAATTTTGTACTCAGAATAAAGCTCAAATTTTTCTAGTTTTATGATAAATACAAATTGTAGCTCTTGACCTTAATTAACTGTTTAGGCAAGGAGCTACTTTAACACTGAAGTTAACAGCCTGTCTTGCTATTCAGGCGTTTTCATTAACCATCCCCTTTCCTGCCAATTAAATGTGCAAAAGGAACCAAAATGAAATCCCTTCAATTAAGTGTTTTCATATACACTGAATATCTGTTTAGTGTTAGGCACTAAGAGGGATATAGAGGTAATAAAATGACAAGATCTTGATGAGTAAAGAGAGAAATAATGTTTTGGAGATTATAAATTATAACCTTCATTGACCATAGTATGACTTTTATCACATGGCCATGAATTATATTTTATTTAGATTTATAGCTAATTTTTCTTTTTCTTTTTTTAAGCTTTTCTTTTTTTAATGGTCAAGTTCCCTTAGAGTATTGTCCCCATGAAGAAAGGTATAGGATTGTCATGTTTGCTGTTATTTGGTAGTGGCAAAATATGCATGGCAAGTCCTGTGGAGGGCCCTCAGTTTCCTCCTAAGCCCTGTCCTTGCATTGCTAGGATATTTGCCTGGTAAATGCTGGTGCCATGAGTCCTGGTTCTTAGGCTTTCCTTTGGGTGACTCCTAGGATTGAAGGGACACGTCAGAGTCCCTGCTGCAGAGTCTCTGCTGTTTGCAGTGAGTTCTTGAGTATTTTGTTTATGTCTGTTCCCTTCTTGGGGAAGCAGCAACTCTATGGATGACCATGAATTAGTGGCTGGATTCTTCTTGACTGAGAAGTCTTTCCCACAAGCTTTTTATTCCAGATTTTGGAGAGGCAAGTCCTCGCTCTGACTAATTTAGAGAAGTATTGCAGTTTATACTAGTATGGTAAAGTCTTTGTGGGCAAAGACCTCTTTGAGTTAAGCAGAAAAGATTCATTGAGAATGAACCAGAGAGGCTCTCAAAAGTGCTGCTCAGTATCTTTTGTCTCATATTCCTTTAGTATATGGGTGTCTAGGAAAGGGACTGGGGACCTAAATAGCCCTTATTTTTAATTTTTACTTTTTTCCTAGCTTGATTTTTATTTCCAGTTGTTTATTCTACAATACAATTATGACTTTGGACAAATTACTGAACTTGGATGTCATCTATTTTATTGAGGCTGGATAAATCTATAAGATCCACTACAACTTTGAGACTACCTGTAGATACTAAGCATAGCCTGTATTGCTTTTTCTATACAAACATTTAGGGGCCAGCCCGTGGCTCACTCGGTAGGGTACGGTGCTGATAACACCAAGGCCACCGGTTCGGATCCTGTATAGGGATGGCCGGTTGGCTCACTGGCTGAGCGTGGTGCTGACAAACATTTAAAAATAGCGTTATAGATATATTACACATTATAAGGGAGGAATAAAATCCCCTGAAAATCTAAAGTGTAGCTAGTAATTTGCTTATCCATCACTTTTCACGTACCCCTGGTAAACATTTCAGATGGAAATTCATCCTAAATCTCTTTTTAGGGTTAGAAACCTTGAGATTTTATTACTAGTAACTATTCTTCTTTCTGTATCAAAAACAGGTTTCAGAGTGAAGGAGGCCTCTATAAACTGGGGATCAAGTATAAACTGACTCCTTTATTGTTTTTTAATTGAAAGAAAAAGTTTATTCATTAGAGTAAAGCTTCTGCTGTTCACTCTGTCAGTGTTAAAGTTCACTGAAGATTCTTTGCAAAGTTGGGTCAGTTTTCTAATCAACCAGAACCTAAGAGCCTATAAGTATCTCTCTTAAAGGGACCCTTTTTTTCTGTTGAACATTTTTAAACATAATTTCAACAAGTAATTTTTGTGTACTATGTTATGGTTCCATCACAGAAAAGAATAAAAGATCTGCGTTGAGGTAACCAAAAAAAAAAAAAAAGTAAATAAACCAGTGGGGGCCTGTCTAATGTAGAGGCTAGACCTCAATATAACAACATTGAGAAAAATAAAGGGAAAGAAGTAGAGGTGAAAATGTTAGTTTTTTCCTGTTGAATCATTGTCTTCTCCCCAGATCCTTATTCCTATAGCCCTTTATCTGAGGTACAATTAGTTCAGTGGACTTGTTAATTTTTTGTTTGAATAGGTGATGTTTCTTTTGTTCAGAAATCAAAAGTTACACAGAAAGGTATAGACAGAGAGGTCATACTTATACACCTATCCCCGGGGCTACTATATGTCCCTTTCCCCTATAAAGCATCCCGTTTTAGTAATCTGTGCGTTATTCCTTTAGTGTTTCCTTAGGCACACATGAGTATATATTCTTATTTTCCTTAGTTCTTACATGAATGGTTGCTAGTAGCCTACTGTATTCACTGATCTATATTTGCTTTACTTACCATCCTGTTTCATCAGCTATAGGGAAATAACACTACTATTGTATGTACCACTGAGATATTATAAAATGCTGCCAGTTACACTATAGCACAGTGCTTACTTATCACATTGACTGTAAGTTGTATCCCTATTTTGGAGATGTAAAAATGGGGGGAATGTGTCTCACTGATAGTGTATCTTGGCAATTTTTCTATGTCAGCTCACAGAGCTCTTCCTTATTTTTTGTGGCTACGTAATATTCCATTTATGGAAACACCACAGTATATTCAGCTAGCTGGACATCGAGTTGTTTCTAATCTTTTGTTATTATAATATAAGGGTACTTCAAAAAGTTCATGGAAATTCATGTCTTTTAATTCCATTTTTCCATGAGTTTTTTGAAGTACCTTGTACTGTAAATGAATAAGGTTGTATCGTGTCAATTGATACAAGTGCAGATACATTTGTAGGATGGATTCTTAAGGGTAGAATTGTAGACAAAGGGTAAATGCATCTGTAATTATTAAACTATTGCCACAGTCCCCTCTGTAGGAGGTGTACCATTTTATACTCCCAGCAGCAAAACACAAGAGGTCTATTTTCCTCATCCTTGACGAAACAGTGTATGATCAAACTTTTGGATTTTGCCAGTCTGATAACAGATGGTATTTCAATGCTGTTAATGATTTGCTTCTCTTACTATTCGCATGAGTTTGAGCTTTAAATATATTTTGAGGACCATATGTGTTTCTTTGTCTGAACCACACATTCATAAATTTTGCCTGTTTTTCTTTTCAGTTGAGCTTTTTCTTATTTTCTGGTGCTCTGATATATATCTTTGTGATATAAGTTGCAAGTATTTGTTCCCTATTTATCATTTGTCTTTTGACGTTTTATGGTATTTTTTGCCTTGTAGAAATTGATTTTTAGTAATTGAATATATCACTCTTTCATGGCTTGTAAATTTTAAGTCACAAGGCCATCCCCACTCCAGTATTGGATAAAGGAGTCACCCTTATTTTCTTCTAATACTTTCATAGCTTCCTCCCACCCCCCTTCCTTTCATTATTTAAATTTTTTATCTATTTGGAGTTTATCCTGGTATATAGTGTGAGATATGGTCCAACTTTTATCTTTTTTTCTGATTAACACTATGCTGATTCAGTCATTTAAGCATTATAGTTTGTTTATATCCAACAGGGCTAGTCTGTAAATTTTGCTCTTATTTTTTTCCTGGCTGTTCTTTCTTGTTTATTTTTTCATATGAACTTTAGAAGGTTATCCAGTTCTAAGGGGAAAAAAACAAAACAGAAAAACTTGTTGTTTGGGGAGGGGGTACTTAGGGACCATGTTAATTTATGAATCAACCTAGTAATAATTACGTGTTGGTTTGAAGGTTCTGTTCACAGTGTTAGGTTCTTTAATGACAGGGTGGGAGAAGACAGGAACCAACAATTATATAAATTGGCAACTAATATCAGAATCATTTTCTCGGCAGATTCTCATACTTCCTATGACAGCACTTTTAGCACTGAATGTTTTAGAGAAGGAAACCTTATGCCATGAAAACAGGAAGAAATACTTAAATATAAGACTTCAGCCAAAATTAAGTAAGCCAATGCCAAATTTGTGTATTTGTTGCTCTTAGGTGAAAGTTTTATTTGTGAGAAACTTGGCTACTACAGTGACAGAAGAAATATTGGAAAAGTCATTTTCTGAATTTGGAAAACTTGAAAGAGTGAAGAAGTTGAAAGATTATGCATTTGTTCATTTTGAAGACAGAGGAGCAGCTGTTAAGGTAGAAATTTTGAGATTTTGCTTCTTGATATTTGAATTTTGTTGTTGAAACTTGTTAAACACAAAGTGACTTTAAAAATTGAAATAAATCCTTATTTATAAGTGGGACTAAAAAATAAATAACAATCACAATAATACATTGAACTTTCAAAAAAAGATAACAGAACTGAGGTTGCCAGAGGTGAGAAAGGGGCAGGAGTGGGGGGTAAGGGAGGAATTGGTAAGGGGTCACGAAAATCGATTACATTGTATAATGTTGAATATACTAATTATCGTGATTTGAACATCACATATTGCACACAAGTATTGATATTCAGTGCTGTACTTCACAGATATGTACAATCAACTATGTTTCAATTTTTAAAAAACTGAAATAACATTGGTTTTTGGCTTTTGCTAAGCTTTGGAATTTTCATCTCTGTAAAGTCGTAGAGGTATAACAGGTTAAGACTACATTTCAAAGCCAGATTATTATTGAGGTTTTGAACTTAGGCAAGTTATTTTTTTATCTCTATTTTGTAAGCCTAAGGTTTGATAGCATGATGCCTTGTAAATATTACAAGGTATACTAATTAGTCATCATAAATAATAAATAAATAGATAGTGAATGTATTATAGCTACTCTTTTTATCTCAGTTTTGTATTGTTATTATTTTTTTGATTGGGGTGGGGTGGGGAGACAGCTGGCCAGTACGCATTATCTTTTAATTCCATTTTTCCAAGAAATGTTGGGGGGGGGTGCAGCTGGTGGGTTAGGGGATCCGAACCCTTGGCCTTGATGTTGTAACACTGTGGTCTAACCAACTAACCTAACTGGCCAGCCCTTACCTCAGTTTTGTGAACCTATGAAAGAAACTGAGTAGTACATGACTTTACATATAAGTACAGCATATTTAATTCAATAGATGTGTTGTAATGGTGCGGTTAGTTCTTCATAGTTTTGCCTTTATTCATTTTAGAGTTAGAATTGCATTGACTGTTTTGCTAATTTCAGTAATTGTTAGAAATATTTCTTGTACATAATAGTTGATTTACTCCTTGATCATAGTTTGACTGGTATAGAATTAGTTGGTTTGTTTGTTGATAGAAGCTAATTAGTGAGGCTGTATTATTCATAAAATTCACACCTTAGTACAGAATTTAATGTTTGGCTTCTGAAATTTCCAGTGGTATAGAACACAGATAGGTAATAACGTCATACATTCTAAATATTCCTTTTGATTCAGTTGGTATTAAATAACTGGTTTTCCTTATTTAAAATATTTATAAGAATGGGTAGGATGGTTTACCAAAGAAGGCTATGAAATTATAGAATTTCTTTTTTTTTTTTTTTTTTAAAGATGACCGGTAAGGGGATCTTAACCCTTGACTTGGTGTTGTCAGCACCACGCTCAGCCAGTGAGCGAACCGGCCATCCCTGTATGGGATCCGAACCCGGGGCCTTGGTGTTATCAGCACCACACTCTCCCGAGTGAGCCACAGGCCGGCCCGAAATTATAGAATTTCAGGCTGGCCGGTTAGCCTACTTGGTTAGAGCATGTTGCTGATAACACCAAGGTCAAGGGTTCAGATCCCCTTACTGGCCAGCTGCCAAAAATAAAACAAGCAAAAAAAGAGAAATTACAGAATTTCTAGTCCAGGAACTGGAAGTCAACTCCAGGATCATCAGGGCAGAGTAGATATTCCATTCTTTTATTTATACTAGGAAACTTTTGTAGACTTGTTTAGTTGCTTTAGCTGAAGCAGTCCAAAGGTGAAGTAGTAAATGGGGAACATTGAAATCTAAAGAAAGACTATTTTTGTCTAGATACTTATAAATCACTGAAGGCTCTTCATGGAGAGAACATTTTATTTTGTATGCCCAGAGGGGATAAAAGTTGTATAGGGAAACAATATGGTGAGGAGGGGACATTTTGTTACTGAGTACCTGAACCTTGGAATATGTGGCACAGGTTGTTAGGTGGAACAGCATGAATAAAGGACTAGAACATGGAATGCTTGATTACTGCTTTCTAGGAGATTGCTTGAGTCTTCGTTAGTCCAGGTCTTTTCTGGGCTCTGTGCTTTTAATTATTCAGGCAAAGTATGAGGCCACTTCCAGAAGTTCATGGCAAGATTCGTATTATCTTTTAATTCTATTTTTCCATGAACTTCTTTGAAGTACCCACATATGTTCCAGGTTAAGGGTTGCAAGGGTTTTTTTGTCAGTATCTTGTTGAATTTCACTGATAACCTCATTTTGTGTTTCAAATCCTTGAAATTTTTGTGTAAGAACCGTGTAAGACCTGTATTTTTTAGGAGGTGGGGCAGTGGCTGGCCAGTACAGGATCGAACCCTGGACCTTGGTGTTGTCCGCACCATGTTCTAACCAACTGATTTAACCAGACAGCCCCCAAGAACTGTATGCTAAATGCTACATGTTTATTTAAAAATACGAATCCTCAGGTTGTATGAAAGGAGAGGTTAGCACTCCCCTTGACAGGAATGAAAGAGGCTGTTGGGTCTGACCAAAAAAAGAAAAAGAAAGATATGAATCCTGAAAAGTTAAGTAGTTTTTGTGTTGTTTGTATAAATACTGGCATTTTCCCTTGATATGGACTTGTATTTTTGGTATGGCTAAGCTTTAAGAACTTAGCTATTTGGAATTAAGGAGCCATGATAGGCAGCTCTTTTAAATTTTAAAATATAATAGCAGGACACCAATTTTGTTCTCAAAGTAGCTTACATATAAGATGATAAGGTTAAGAGAGAAGTTACTTTTTTGTGTGTTTTTTTGTTTTTACTTTCTGGCTAGATTCATCTTTGGCAAATTAAGATAATTGTGAAGTAAATTGTTTATTAGGTATATCAAATGATAATTTGTGTTCTGTTTTAAAATACTGTTACTTGTAAAATAAAGTTGTTTTTCTAATTTTGTATAGGCTATGGATGAAATGAATGGCAAAGAAATAGAAGGGGAAGAAATTGAAATAGTCTTAGCCAAGCCACCAGACAAGAAAAGGAAAGAGCGTCAAGCTGCTAGACAGGCCTCCAGAAGCACTGCGTGAGTCTGCATTTTAATAGATACAACTTTGAACAAAAGTAAATAACTTGAAGGCTGGCTGGTTAGCTAATAAATTAGTTAGAGCACAGCCTTGTAACATCAAGGTCATGGGTTCTGATGCCCGTACCAGCCAGCCATCAAAAAACAAAACAAAACAAAAAAAGTAAATAACTTGATAACGGAGATCAGGTTAATAAGACAAAATCCGGAAGAGTTTTGAAGTAAACTAATTTTTTTCTTTTCTCCCTTCCCTCCATTGCTAGGTATGAAGATTATTACTATCACCCTCCTCCTCGCATGCCACCTCCAATTAGAGGTCGGGGTCGTGGTGGGGGGAGAGGTGGATATGGCTACCCTCCAGATTACTATGGCTATGAAGATTACTATGATGATTACTATGGTTATGATTATCACGACTATCGTGGAGGCTATGAAGATCCCTACTACGGCTATGATGATGGCTATGCAGTAAGAGGAAGAGGAGGAGGAAGGGGAGGGCGAGGTGCTCCACCACCACCAAGGGGGCGGGGAGCACCACCTCCAAGAGGTAGAGCTGGCTATTCACAGAGGGGGGCACCTTTGGGACCACCAAGAGGCTCTAGGGGTGGCAGAGGGGGTCCTGCCCAACAGCAGAGAGGCCGTGGTTCCCGTGGAGCTCGGGGCAATCGTGGGGGCAATGTAGGAGGCAAGAGAAAGGCAGATGGGTACAACCAACCTGATTCCAAGCGTCGTCAGACCAACAACCAACAGAACTGGGGTTCCCAACCCATCGCTCAGCAGCCGCTTCAGCAAGGTGGTGACTATTCTGGTAACTATGGTTACAATAATGACAACCAGGAATTTTATCAGGATACTTATGGGCAACAGTGGAAATAGACAAGTGAGGGCTTGAAAATGATATTGGCAAGATACGATTGGCTCTAGATCTACATTCTTCAAAAAAAAAAAATTGGCTTAACTGTTTCATCTTTAAGTAGCAGTTTGCTGCCATTTGTATTGGGCTGAAGAAATCACTATTGTGTATATACTCAAGTCTTTTTATTTTTCCTCTTTTCGTAAATGCTCTTGGACATTACTGGGCTTGCAGAGTTCCCTTATTCTGGGGGTTACAATGCTTTTATCGTTTCAGGCTTCATTTTAGCTTCAAAACAAGCTGGGCACAATGTTAAATCATGATTTTGCAGAATCTTTGGTTTCGGACAGTTTCAATTTTTTGGATTTGGGATAGATTACATAGGAGTATGGAGTATGCTGTAAATAAAAATACAAGCTAGTGCTTTGTCTTAGTAGTTTTAAGAAATTAAAGCAAACAAATTTAAGTTTTCTTGTATTGAAAATAACCTATGATTGTATGTTTTGCATTCCTAGAAGTAGGTTAACTGTGTTTTTAAATTGTTATAACTTCACACCTTTTTGAAATCTGCCCTACAAAATTTGTTTGGCTTAAACGTCAAAGCCGTGACAATTTGTTCTTTGATGTGATTGTATTTCCAATTTCTTGTTCATGTAAGATTTCAATAAAACTCAAAAATCTATTCAAAACATTACCTATTTCAAATTCAATTGTGTCCTAAAACATTATTTTATTCGTAATCCTTGCAAGGAATATTATTTTCAAAGTATAACTGCCTATGTGAGTGATCAAATTCATGCAAAATTTCTTGTCTAGTCCTACATGTATTGTGGATATCAAAATGAAGATTAGTCTAAATTCAAGTATTTATTCCAAATAGCACTTCATTGATTGGTGTTTTTTCATAGTCTCTTCTAATTTCGAAATTTTATCCTTTATTTATTTATTTTTAAAAAGTTTCAAAGGCTTTTGAACATTCTTGCAGGCATTGGATAATTTGTATTAAAACAAGTAAAATGGGGCTGGGGAAGCAGACTGCAATTTATTTTGACCCACATTCTTTCTATAAAGGATAATTTGTGGCTGAAGACCTTATTTGTTGCATAAATGAATGTACGTACAGGGAAAACTGTTAGTACTGTGGCGTCAGTTGCATTGCGGACTTCAGTTTTAGTATACATGTGACTACACTTCAGTTATAGGTTTAGGAGTATAATTTTTTATTGCTACGTAAATTTGCTTTGAGAAACACACTCATGCCTTGTAAAAGAGGCTTAAAAGTATCTAGTAGTCATACCTCTGACTTTCTGTTAACACATCTTTTATTTTTATTTTTTCACTATCTCTAATGGCTAAGTTTTTTGTTGGCCAAGTTACAACATCTGTTTCCTTTAGAAATTCCAATTTATTTAAATGACTTTTTTGCTTGAGGATGAGAGGAACAAAAGAATCTAAACTTTACAGTGCAGAAAAGTCTGGATCACTTTCAAGTTACTATCAAATTTTCCCTTCCATTTCATTCTTAGGTGGTTCTAAAATGTTTATATAGTGATAAAAATATAAGCCATTGTCGAATAATTAAAATGGACACTCCATTATTTTGTGTTTTGTTCCTGTTTGGTGTCTTTTGTGACAGCAATATTAGATTTCAAAATCATGAGCCACTTAATTCCTTGTGAGCTTGGTTAGACCATATTTTGGATTTCATGGCTTCTCCATTTCAAATAAGAAAACTAATATTTGCTGATGAAAATCTATGTATTTCATTTCTTTTTGAAAGTATACTCATTACAGAGTATGGTAACTTAACAGGCCTTTCTTAATGTTCCTTTTATATTTTTGGAAACTGATGAAGGAATTATGGTCTGTTGTATAGAAGTTTTGAGTTATCATGAGTGTTTATTTGGTAAGGCTTTATTCAGTTGTTTTTCTTAACACCCTTGTATACAAGTAAAGACACCAAACATTCTTTAAATGCTGCTTTTAAACTTTGAAAATATAATTTGAAGCTGTAACTATACGTCTAAATTAGACTTAAATAAAAACTTGATTTTTTTTTTTTTAACAAGATCTACAAATAAAATTTGGGTTGCTTGTATTTCTTAAAAATTAGATATTATAAGCTACAAAGTTGTCATAAAGAAAATTGGGGATGGGAATAGAAGTGATTCTGAAAAAGTTATTTACTGTGTTTCCCTCATCCATCCTAGAATATAAACCCTAGCAAAAACAAAAGAATAAAACCTGTTTTCCATGTCAAAATCCTTTCCTTTAATCACAGATTATATTTTGACTTTAAAGTGGCCATCTCCTTTGTTCCTCTTACCAGCTGAAAATATATCTACAGAGGTGTCCCTCTGATGTTTGCTTTATAGGTTTTTGTGGCTATTTAGCCAAAAAGCATAACCCTATTAACATTAAATCCCACTTTAGAGCTGTTCCTCTTTGATGTCTTATAAATTATCACTGTAGCAGCATTCAGAAAATAGATTCAGAACTCATCTTTTCAGAGAAATAAATCTAAGCCTGAAAAATATCAATTGAGGGAGGTCTTTATTCTAGATTTGCATTAGTTTTTTTTTTTAATACACAAAAATTACAAACTCTGAGGAATTTGGTTTTCTGCCATTGTATTTTTTTGTTCCCCAGCTGAATTGATTTGGCTTTATTTAGGAGCCTGTTTCAGTAAAGTGTGTTGGGAAATATATTTATATTGTGGTAGATCTCTTTTTTGTAGGTATCTGCCTGAGATTGACAAATATACCCCCTTCAGATAATGGAATGCTAATTTTTATTTGATCACTCATTTATAGCAGTTGCTTAAATGTATGTATTCATATGAAGGTGTTTTAATCTTTTAAAAGCAAAAAAGTTCTAATAAGTTGCCAGATTTCTGATAAATCCAGGTTTATTTGATCAAAAGATATGTAAAATGAGTTATGTTCTGTAGTTAAAGGAATTCAGTATAATACTTGTTCAGTTTTCTTAAATACTGGGGTTATTCTGCATAAGAAAGCCCAATGCTTTCTGTTAGTAGATAATTTTTCTGTCACTTGACTGAAATCTGATTTAGGAGGTGAACCCTCTTTTTAAAAAGGTCAGCATGCATCAAAACAAATTACATATTTTAAATTCCAAAAGAAGGGACATAAAATTCCACTCCTAGCATAAAGTCATATAATATTCTTGAAACTCATTATATCATTTGCTTCCTGCCCATTTGAATATAATCATACCTACGTTTTATTAATTGTATATTATTTGTAAAACCAAACCCTTCCAGTAAATACTTGCTATAAGGCTATTATCATTTATACAGACTACTAAATTTGTTAAAATTTGCTGTTTTGATTTTCCAAGGAGAATTTTATTACATTAAGCTATCCAGTATTCTTAAAGAAAACCAGCTGAAGTTAATGTGAGTGTTGTCCTTTATTATTTGGAGTCTCAAGAGAGCAGCTAAGAAAAAGCCTTATAGAAAGAGTGCACTGGATTTATAAGTGTGTTTATGTTTCTCTAAGAATGGGAGCTTCTGTTAACTTAGGGGTGGTATTCTCAGTAAACCAGTGGATTGGATGACTGGAGAATCCAGAATAAATCCTTTGACCAGATATGTTTACGTTAGAAGATTGTTGATTAGGTCTTGCTTTTGAAATGGAAACACCAAGGTTTAAAAATATTGCGTATTTAATATATTGGCCAGTAATGTAAATATTTAATTTGAAGTAGTTACTGTTAATCTTACTAGAAAAGGTTTTTTTCTTTTTAAATACATATATATGTATATATTTTTTTATTTAGAGGTTACCAGAAGCTCTGGTTTGGTTTTGTTTTGTATTTGTTTTTTAGTCATTTTCAGATGTTATCCAGAAATCTGCAAGTATACTTTTCCTGTTTTAACTCCTTCCTTTTATCACCTGACTATCAGGGAAGCGAGGTTGAGGCTGCCCTGACCTGACATGTCATGATGTCGACTTGCTAGGTGGGGTTCGCTGGGGACGATAACCAGTGGAATTGTTGGTAAGAACTTTTTTTTTCCTATTTTTTTTTATTAGTGGGCATTAAGTGTGGGAGAATCCCATATCCTGTAAGTGGACAGTTATGTCAGCCTTGTAGAAAAGTAAGACTTTTAAAATTCTGTTCTTAATAGGAACATATAATAAGTACTTCACATATTCTCAAATTGGTAGCAGATCAGCAGAAAAGCCTGCAAGTATGAAGTAATGAAATACTCAGGGTATCTTTTTAGTGATCAAGGTAGACCCTTTATAATCTAAAAAGTCTCTTGGAGGGACAATAAATTTGCTTTATTTTACTGTGATTTCAGTCCCTCTAATACCATGTATATTACATTTTTATTGGGTAGGGTAGCATATAATGCATCTTGAGGTGTTTATTGCACACTAATTGTAGTGAAAACAGGAAGGTGTTGATAGAATGGAAGGTTTAAACACTAGAAGATTTTTATTTTTAAAAATCTTCCAAAATAAACCTTAATGTAAAAAGAAACTTAAAAGTTTTAGCAATTTCACAAACAATAGTGGGCTCAATTTAGAGATTACATTGATGTAATGACTTTGGGTCAAGAGGGAATTACATAGCTGAAATATTAAGACCTTGAACAAAGCAGAAACACAAACCTATTAACTTGTGTTTTGTCCGAAACCCAGGACAGTTGATAGGACTAATAGATATTAGTACAATTGAGTCAGTATTTAGATAATTGCTAAAGATTAAAATCTCTCATCTTACACTCTGTTGGTGATTCCATGGGTAAAGTATAAATTGAGGAAATTAAATTTAATAACTAGGCATATCTGACCATACCATATAAAAAATAACTGTAATATAAACACTGATTAAAAGTAACTATGGATTTTCATTCTGAAGAACCTCCTCAGTATTCTTATAGTACTGTACCTTCTTTATTTGTTGGAGGTATCAGTATAGAAAGAATCTCCTAGGTGTTAAACATGTGCTAGTCAGTGTCATGAATAGAAACCTTTATGTATCAGTTTGCTATAGACTAGCTGTATATCACTACAATGAAATTATGCTTTAAGAATTGCATTGGTTGCAGTGTTGTGTTGAGGTACTTGTTTCTTTTCTGACACATATTATGCATGTATCAGTGCTAGAAAAGGTCAGAGTATAGAAATTCAAAGATTGCACTAAGTAACATACTCCTTGGGGAATTTTATGGTAAGCACTCAAGTAATTCTGATGAGTTCACATAAGTTAAGGAAGCTGTACACACTTAACAACAAAATACATTTCATGGGACCAAAAAAAGGAGGTATTCTGGAGATGAACTTAAATTGCTCAGATATAAATAAATGTTCTCATTTTATGTAGTAACTGTCAGGATCCCATGAATGTTGCTTATCTTGATTTCTTACATGAGGGTCGGGCAAAAGGGACTTCTAGTCTGTTCAATAACAGGTAGAATTGTACTTTAATGAATCTTATTGTGATGTTTAGTACTATGTTCTAAGGCTGTTTCTATAATTGGACTGAAAGCTCCTGCAAACATTAAATTGCTGGTGTGTATACAGTAGCATGAGAAATATCAAAAATAGGGACTTTTGCAAGACCTTTTTCATTTACTCATCAGTTTAATAAAAATCATGCTTTTGGTACAGTGTTCATGTACCATAACTGTATTGGAATATTTGTACAATGTTAAATACTTTTAATAAAATTTATCATGTTCAAAATGTTGTGTTGGTGATTTTGGGTGGGGTATGATGGGGTCGATTGTGCAAAACAGATTGAATAGTTATGTAATTGAGGCTTTTGTAGTCAAATGGAGTTTCTATCCTCAAATTCAGTATTAGATATTTGGTACATGTTCAAAGGAAGGTAGTGAAGGACTGGGAGAATAAAAATAAAAGGGCTGAACTCCTGGGGTTTATTAAATTGTCAGAAAGTAGCTTTGCTGGGCTTAGAGCTGGGTCTGTAGGTGTCAGATAGAAATGTTGGCTTTGGCATAACAGGCTACTGATAAAGGTTTTCTGATGAAATTGTGTCATAACCACATTGGAAATGATCCTAGACAACCTACAGAGGTGGACAAATGGAAACACTTGTACAGTGCTTTCAGTAGGCTTTTTATTGTCCCAGTGTCCTTGAGCCTTTGACATAACATGTCACAAGTGAAGGAGAAGTGGTGAGGGAATATTTGAAGAAGGCTGTGTTGAAGGGTTTGGATGCACCATCAGGAGATATTGCCAGGGTACGGGAAGTACCATATAAAGAATTCTCTGTTTCTTAAAGTAAACTTGATAAGGTTTCTGTTTTCATGCTGATCCTATTCTGTGGCAGGTAGCCTTAATGCAGTATTTTTCTTGAGGGTATACTCAGTTCCTCACTGGTCAAAAAAGTATAAATTCTGCAACCCAAAATGGAGATTTACTTGAAATAATGTGTTTATTCCACTGTGGACAGTGCCATTAATAACAAAGGTTTAAGAGAAAGGTGATAGGGACCAAATGATCTATAAACAAATTTTAAAAATATTTATTTTCTTGTTTGGTGGCTGGCCAGTACAGGTATCCTAACCCATGACCTTGGGGTTACAAGGCTGCACTCTAACCAACTGAGCTAACCTGCCAACCCCCATCAAATTTATTAAGAAAGAATAGTAATATATATAATCTACCTTATCTCTTTTGAATGAAGACTGTTAAATAAATTTGAGTTATGAGGAAGAAACTGATTACCATATGGTTTTAACATAAGAAAAGGTAGACAGAATACATCTCCTTGGTTAGTATTTTCCAGAGTTTACTCTTTAAAAAAATTTTTTTTTCTTTTGTCCTGAAATCAAAAGATCAGTCCCTGGAACAGGAAGGAATGTACTAACAGTAAAAATACCTAAACTTGGGCACCTTTAGGTGTTGGTAGAGCTGGAGATTGGGTGGAAGGTGGGGCAGCTCACTGATTTCTGGTTTATTTTTTCTGAAAATAAAGAAAGGTTTCTTTTGACAAACATTTTAAGCTTAGGTTTTATTGGTATCTTTTGGCTCTACCTAAAGCCCTGATCTTATTTAGTTTATTTTTAGGAATAACAAGATTTTATTAGATATTTTTCTGTGGGGTATATTCACATATTCACACAGGTGAATATCTTCCACATATAACTATGAAAAAAAATCACATTTCTGTTTCTCTAGTCTTTAAATTTGTGACTGATAACAAGAACCATGTATAGACATTTTCTCAGAAAACTAATAAGCAGAGTAGTGTATTATTAAACTTATTTACTTTAAATATCAAAACAGTGGCTTTTAGAACTAGATGTCTGTTTATTAAGAGGGCAGGAGGTTAGTCATAAAATTACAAAACTTAGTCATACCTTTTAAAATAAAATGGTGTTTTCCACGGATGAGGATCAGTATTGTCAAGTATAATAGCACTGGTGAAAAAAGGTGCTCAGCTTCAAGTTTTCAGATACGTAAAGGGAAAAATATTTCCTTAAATTTGAAAATAATGCATTATTGCAGATCTCTTAATACTTTACAGAGCACTTTTTAATAGAATTTGGAAACATTTCTGTATAAGTGTTCTTGGGGAATTAATTTTATACCCCAGGAATCCTTTATAAAGTTTGGTTGCTTAGGTTTTTAAGTATATTAAGCAGAAATGAATATATTTTGAAAGGCCTTTACAGTTTTTATCAACTAGATAACTGTTTTGAAAATTTTTTCTTATATTGATCAAACTAGCATTAAAACAAGTTTTGTTTTCATTTGAACCTATTATAATGATGCTTGTATATTTGGCTACTGCTCAAGTATGTGAATTGGTTTTGTCAGAAGGACTTGGGTGTCCTTCTGGCAACTTATGGTATAATTAAGTATTTATACTTTAAGCATTTTTAAGTATAGGTACGTGTTTAGCATTGGCTTGTCCTACTGGAATTTTCCGTGTTTCCTGTTAACAAATAGAACCTTATCATATTAACCATATTTAAATATAATCTGCATAGAGTTGGTGTGGAAAACAATTTGATCTAAATACAACTAACAATAAGTATTGTTATTGAAACTTCTTTTTAAATCATGAGGAGTAATATAGATGTTCATTAGTTATTTCTATTTGACTGATTTAAACGTGAAAGAAAAAATAAATGAGACCATTTGTTGCACATATCAAAATGATTTTGAAGTAACTTCTAGTAGTTATTTTAATGTTCTAGTTAAGCTGTTTCGGTCACAATTGACTTTCAAAGGTGCTGCTCAAACTTGAAGTGGGTTAGAATACCTGGGGATTTTGTTAAGAATGTAGACTCTGGGCTGGCCAGTTAGTTGAGTTAGTTAGACTGTGGTGTTGTAACACCAAGGTCAAGGGTTCAGATCCCTGTACCAGCTAGCCACCAAAAAAAATGCAGATTCTAAGAACACAGGCTGAACTGTTTAAAAAAAAGAAAAGACGATGCTAATTCAATACATCTGAGGTAAAGCAAGAATCTGCATTTCTAACAAGCTCCTAGGTGATGCCAGTGTTCTTGACTATACTTTTGAATAGCAGGGTCATAGATTATCTCATATTTCAGGGGATTTCAAAAAATAGACCTTAGTAGAAAAGATATCAACAACAGGTGTTTGCAGTGATTTGCCTGGATTTAGTTGGTCTGAGATTAAAAACTATGGTAAGGGTCACAACAAGTGTTAATCGTGCTTAGGATCCCAAGGAAAGGTTAGGAGCAAGGACTGCAAGAAAATGAGATGAGTTTAGAAAAACAGTTTTTAATAGTTTCAGGGAATTGCTAGGAAATAACAATGGGAAGTAAAAAGCAAAAAAGACCAGGCGGCTGAGGAAATGTGTATGAGTTAGATGTTTATTTAGGAATTAGATCAGAAAACAAGTTATAGAAGATAAAAATAACTTAAAGCTCAGAAAGGTAACATTAACAGGTTACTAAAAAATACCTGTGTGGTTGGTTAGGAATCTAACTTTGCTCATCAAAAAAGATAAATACTCATTAATTAGATCAAAATAAAATGAGTGGTGAAAAGCTAAAGCAGATTAATAAAGAAAATCATTGAAGATGAATTTTTAAAAACAACTTTCAGGGCCGAGCCTGTGGCGCACTCGGGAGGGTGCTGCGCTGGGAGCGCGGCGATGCTCCCAGCGGCCGCGGGTTCGGATCCTATATAGGAATGGCCGGTACACTCACTGGCTGAGTGCCGGTCACGAAAAAGAAAAAAAAAAAAAAAAAACAACTTTCATGGATTAAGAGCAACAGGTGGGAAATGCTCATGAAAACTGTAAGTGGCAAGTGTCTTATATACATATAAAGGGGCAGAATGTGATCCTAGATAACTAATAAAACACCTGATTTTCAACTCTAAAACTTTATTTTGAAAAAAAAAAGAATAGATGAAGTGTGGGAAACAAATACTTTGCTGTTTACTTTTTTTACGATGAGTTTTTTTAAATGGTAGGTTAATAACACGTACTATGATATATATTCTATGTACCAGGCTCTGTGCTAAGGTGGCATTTTACATTCTGTGTATTATGTAATCCACAACCCTGCAAGGTAGGTGTTATTGTCCCTACTTTACATATAAGTTCAGAGAAATGAGGTTAAGTAATTGTATTTGTAGCTAGTGGTTGCCCATCTATAAAGTGGGAAAGCCAGTATTCAAACCTTGTTCTACCTAACTCCAAGTGTATATTCTTAACTACTAGGTTAGAAATAGGCCAATGTGAGGTTAGAATTAAATGGTAAATTTTATGTTTACTTTAAAGCTCTTTCATTTATGTCTGAAATAAAGCCAAAGCCAAACTAACTTGGAGCAAAATGGTTTGGTCTGAGATTAAGTATTACTAAGGTGTTTTTTCCCTTGTGTTTTGTGTTGATAGTTGTCATTTATTTTGCTTTTATTCCTTAATTTATTTATAAAAATTTAGGCCAAAATATCATTGGAGTTTGGTCTCTAAGAAAGCCAGTTTTTTTTGTTGTCTTTTTTTGCTTTGTGACTGGAACCCTTGGCTTGGTGTCACCTGCACCGCGCTCAGCCAGTGAGCACACCGGCCATCCCTATACAGGATCCGAACCTGCGGCTGCTGCATTCCCAGAGCCTCTGCGCTCCCAGAGCCTCTGCGCTCCCAGCGCCGCACTCTCCCGAGTGAGCCACGGGTTCGGCCCAGAAAGCCAGTTTTACCTGGGCTTTCTTAGGCTTTACACCTTATTTGAAAAAGAATGCCACTTTCCAAATGACTTAAAATTTTTAAGTTCCCTCTAAAATATCTTATTCACCACATTTAAATTTGTCTTTATTCCTGAGTTAGATCTATATATAGTAAATTTTAAGCGTTTTGTTTTATTTATTTATTTTTTAAAGATGACCAGTAAGGGGATCTTAACCCTTGACTTGGTATTGTCAGCACCATGCTCACCCAGTGAGCTAACTGGCCATCCCTATATGGGATCTGAACCTGTGGCCTTGGTGTTATCAACACCACACTCTCCTGAGTGAGCCACGGGCCAGCCCAAAGTTTTAAGCATTTTAAAGTGCTAGTATATTACGCTGTCCCATCATCTAATTTTTAATTTCAGTCCTACATTTTTCAGGGCCATGGTGAAAGAGTTTGTTAAAGTGATTAGAGCACAGCCTTATGACACCAAGGTCACAAGTTTGGATACTCATACCGGTTAGACACCAAAAAAAAAAAAAAGAATTTGTTAAAGACCTTCTCTTATCATACCTCAGAGGGTGCTTGCATGTGTGTATGCAAGATTCAGAATTACACATAACAGAAGCCAGTATACTTAGACCTAAAATTGGTGATGTGGAGAACCTACTTTCCTTATGCATTCTTTTTGTTTGTTTTGTTTTTGTTTTTGTTTTTGTTTTTGACTGGTAAAGGGATCGCAACCGCACTCTCCTGAGTGAGCCATGGGGCCAGCCCTCCTTATGCGTTCTTATAGAAAGTGTTATATTCTCTGATACAGAAAGATCATTTTAAAACTTTTTAAGTAAGGTAATAATGGCTTTATATTAATTAGGGTATTTTCTTCTCTGCTATTTTATGTCATAAAACTTGTGTCATGTAGAAAACAGTATAGTTAATAGATACCAGTATTTTTCTTACAAGCCTGTTAATTCATAAGGACTATAATATTTCGCTTCTAGAATTCTGTGTAATTTGGTTCATTGCTAAAGTAATTGTGTATTTCAGAACAGAATTAGAAAATCCTCAGTACTCACTAGTCCTGAATTTAAGGTCATCATCACAGTAATATTGAGATACTATTAGGGAGGAGCTGAAGCCTCATTATTTACCTGCCTAAGCTGTCAGATCAGTTCTTTGAATTTATAACTATCATCAGTAAATCTGGCTCTAGGAAAATTAGCTCTCCTTAACAGAATTTTCACAAGGCTGGTTTTGTTTGGAGTAAAGTAAATATCTGCCAGAGGGAGATTATAAGTGATGTGAAATAGTACATTAATAAGAAATCTGGCTGATATTTTCTGAAAAGTCACCATTGTTGCTCTTTTAAAAATAACATTTGTATGACAGTTTTAGTGTTCTTTACGTTTTAATCTGGGAAATAGGTCAAAGCAATGATGAATACTTCATAAAACTACCTGAAGATTCTGCCTGGGGCAGAATATTTAAACGTATGTAGATGTATGACATAATAGCCTTGAAGAAAGAAGTTTTAAGTAACTGTACTCCAGCAGCTGAACACTTAGCATAAATTATTCTCAGTATATAATTTATGTGATCTTGCTTACCAATAAACATTTAAGAAAAATGTTTCAGTAATTCTAATAAGATAATAAACCCTAATTGAAGCTTCATCTTGTCTTGCAATGTTGAGAATTCTTAATTCTAATCCTGTTTTTATTAATGTAATATGTTTTTCACCTTAAGATGAGATTGCAAAAACTATATGACAATTGCTAGTTTATTTCTCCACAGTGTGAGCTTTCAATATGATACTAGGAACTACCAAAAATTCCCAACCTGAATTTTGTTCTTGAGAAGTAAAAAAGTAATTAACTTTTTTTTTCTTTTCAGTAAGTACAGTAACATCTGGACCAACCCGTTAATGCTTAGAAAGGGATATCATTAAATGGATTGATTTGTACATCATCAACCAAATGTAGATAATCCACCAAAAGTTAGCTATTTATTGAAAATGCTAAGTCTAGTTTATAACTAACATTGATAATTATTAGTGTAGCTTATTCATATCATAGCCATTGAGTGTTTGTTTCAGGAGTTAGGAATACAAAATTAGTAAGTCATGGTCATTGTCTTCAAAAAATTTAGAGATGATAACGGGGCAATAATAGATTTATAAATAGTAGTGAAAATCATCAAGCCAAATCGTCCTAAGCAGTTTTTAAGAGCTTGAGCCTATATAGTTCAAATTTTATTTAAAGGAAAATTTAAATATAGAGTGACTGAGACTATATGAAACTGATGGAACAAATGTAAGTGTAGGTTTCTTATATTTCTATCTGTTTTTCCGTTACTGAAAATTTTAGCCTTTAAGTGAGAAATCTCTGGTCAAGGATAAATTAATGAGCAGTTCTCTGAATCATTTCTTCCCTCCCTGAAGACAAATGGACATACAGATAGATGTTGCTTGGTTAAAATGGAATAGAATTACTTAAAATAACTTTTTTCTTCATTCCTTGTAACTCAGAAGGTTTCCTGTGAGATCAGCCTGTTTCATCCTCCATTATGTCTTATGAAACTACGTTATGTAATGTCTGATATATATTTTTTGTCAGTAGTATTATAGGACATTAATACGTTTGACAGGAGTAACTGCTGTGTTGATTTCTTTAGAAAGAAAAGATATGATAACAGCTTCTTTTTATAAAAGCAAACAAGCAAACAAAACAGTCAGGACTACGTGTCTCATAGAATACGTGGTTTAACCCAGTGGCTTTCCAGCCTTTTATTCTCCATTTATTTATTGTTTTTCACCCATAAACATTTTCTTTTTTAAAGCATTCTAAGACCTATAACTGCCATCTGGAACTTTCAGTCAGCATGAGAGAACTGAAGTTAACACATTGAACTTGTTATAATTTCTCTCAAAAACAAACTTGACAAAAGAGCTAATACTGAAAATTTCCAGTGTACTGTCATTGCCAGAAATGCCTTATGTTAACTTATTTAAACTTTAGACCAACCCTGTAAAAACAAGTATAAATGTGTATACTGAGACATATTTTGGTCCAAGGTCTTCCAACTAGAAGTGATCCATCTGGTACTGAACCTAGGTGGGTCTGATACCAGAACTCACATTTTAAACACTGCTTTGTATTGCCTTCTTGATTTTTACTTGTTCTATGAGGTCTTATTAGGTAAATATCATTAGGCTTTGAAATACTGAAAAACTTGGATATTACTATCAGTTAGGCTAATGGCTTCTCCAGCTCAGAACTATAGGTGAGGCCAGTGACTCGTTTTATAGAAATAAAAACAGGAATTATTTCGTGTTGTGATATTAAGATTAATGTTAGCCTCTGAATAGCTCAGAAACTTCCCTTTTGTAAATAATTACTATCAGTAGCCTTCATTAATTGAACAGTGCCTTTAATATTCACATTTTCTTAAACTGTACTTTTTTTGTACTTGTGGCTTTTGTCACAAGTTTACTAAACATCTTGTGATTTTGTGATTTAAGATTTCCTTTTACCATTATTTGGATTTTTTTTTTTTTTTTTTTTTGGTGGCTGGCCAGAACAGGGATCTAGAACCCTTGACCTTGGTGTTTCAAGGCTGTGTTCTAGCCAGCTGAGCTAACCAGTCAGCTGCTTTTGTCAGTTTTAAATTATCTCCTAGTTAGAATGTTTCAAGATTTGTTTTAAGTTATTTCTAATAAAATGGAGACAGGCTGTGGTATTTTATCTGAAGCTATTATGATTTTCTATGGAATTCAATTTTATTGACAACTTTTTCTTTCCAGGAATGTAAATGCCACTTTATTTCTGCGAATTCTTCTTAGTTGCCCTGTTTTGTGGCTTTCCTAGCTTTCTTTTATGTCTTTGAAGTGGCTACTGGAAGTATGTCTTGTACATATATAACCATGGCTTTGTGTAGTGTTGATTATCCTTTTTTAAAAAAACACTTTCCAGATTACCCCCCTCCCCCATTGTTATGGTTCTGTTTGTGTGTATTTTAGAAGGGGGATATTATTGTTCCCATATCACTTCATAACTAATGTGATTTGCCTAGGCTAGGGTTATAGTAAAGATAAAGAGGGTTAGAACCTATTTCCTGATAGTTTTTCACTCACCTTGACTCCTGGAGAAAGCCTGTAGTGGAGTGCATGAGCAAAGTAAAGTGGCACTTTGATTTCCTGTTACCTTTGGAAAAATCTGTTCTCTGATAGCAACAGAGAGAGAGGGAGTGAGTGAGTGAGTGTGTGTGTGTGTATGATAAATAGCCAGCAATATCAGATATTAATCAAATTGAGACTGGCTGTAGTTATACTTAACACCAAGAACAACTTGAGAATTCCAAATAGATATCTGACTAACCCCTCAGTTGCTCCGGGGTTTCATATAGTCATGTCCTGCCTAGGAAATTCATAATCACAGATCAGTTTAGTTACTGTTCAGTCAAAGCCAGTGTGCTAATACTAGCAATAATCTTTAGGCCATTTCAGTTGCCTTTTTTTTCCCCAATCATTGTCCTTGATCTTTTGTTATTTTTCACACAATTGAGTAAACTTTTCAAAACTCTTTTCTAGCTTTTGCTGACTCTGTTCAATCCATAATTCTGTGTATTTTCTTGTCCTCTGTGATACCTCCTTCCCATGTCTTTTGTCCCTCTTGAGGGACTTTGTTCACTGTGACGACTATACTGGATTTTATATCCTCCCAAATCATACCTCTATCGTAATCTTTCACTCTCTGATCCCATATGTGCTTCCAGATTACATGAAACATGATAATGTTGAAAACATTTGTTCATTTAACAAATGTTTATAGTATGAATACCTATGTTCCTGGCACTCTGCAAGCATGGGGTTCCTGGTACTCTGCAGACAGGGGGAACATCTGGCAAAGGGAACCAAAATTTATAGACATAGCCTTGAAAGAATTATGTGTTTTGGGAGCACCTCTTGATCCCACAGTTTACAATTTTAATAGCTCTTCTGTTGGATTTTCTGTTAATCAGGTCATGCTGATTCTTCTTTACCGTGTCTTTTCCTTAATTTCTCCAGTCATTAACCCAGTATTCTAAGATGGCATTTCTTAACCTTTTCCTGAAGTAGAATAACTTAGAAGCAATGTAGAAAAAAATATCAAACCAGCCGTAAGAAATAACAGCTGTATTTTAGTACTTGATTAGAGTTCTAATCAGTCGATTGGAAAAGTTGCATTCAAAGATTCTAGGAGTTCAGCAATACTTTTTAAGTGAATTATTTTATTAATTACAGCATTTATATCAGATTCAGACTTTAATTTTAGAAGGCCACTTTATGCTAGATATTCTAGGTAGTGAGAATATAGTAGTAAGATAGTCTCTCCCCTTGTGGAGCTAATGTTCTGTTAAAGCAGACAGAAAATTAATTCACATCTAGCCTGCATGATGTACCTCAAAATCCAAGACCTAAGTTAGGAAGCATTGCTATCGGCCTTAAATGTCATTTCCTAGATTATTACAACCTCTAATTATCCTGCCTAATCTCTCTTACTACTCTATTTGTCCTACACAATCATCATAAATAATTACCACACAAACATCAACATTGTCATTATGTCATGATGTCAAATCTAAATTCTTGAAATTTGAGACTGTTTTCCCCTGGCAGCTTATCTTTCCTTTCAAACCTCTTATTCCTTTCCTAATCTATGATTCCGCTTAAGCCTTTACTGTTAGTCTTAGGAAAGTTATACCATATGCAAAATGATTTCTAGGCTCCTACTGGTGGTCCTATTCAAGGAGCATTTGGAATCATATTTGGACTGAACCTTACTATCTAGATGCTTTGGATAACAAAATCTGCATTAGTAGAAAATGCAGAAGGGTCGCAATTAGTCATGAGAGTTTGCATTTAGAGGTTTTGAAGCCAAAGTTAGTAACTTAAAGGGAATTCCAGAAGATTCTCTGCTCTTAACTATTGTAGAGCAGTCTCTTACTTCACAGTTGTCAAAATCCCAGTTCACGAAAGTTCACAGACCAAATGGCAGAACAGCTCAGTTGGCCAGTCCTGGCCTACTCCTAAAAATTGCATAGGTACATGGATATCACATGCTGTTGTATTTAGATAACATATGCTGTTGTATTTTCTGAAAGCAAAGTATTGTAATGTGTTATTGTGGTCTGTGTCCATATTGCTGCAGTCATCCATGCTGTGGGTGAAACTGTTTAAGAGAGTTCTTTACATTAATCATGATAATAAACTTCTTTAGACAAAGTTTGTTAGATGTGCCTATTTTGATCTTTGACTTGATATCTAGTCCAACCCCGCTCCCCCCACACATATACCATACATATGCATAACTTCCATTCATTGAGTTCCTACTGTGTGCCAGACACATGAAGCTAGGTGCTTTATATTATCTTTAATATTCACAATAATCCTGAGCTACATGGTAGTATCCCTGTTTTACCAGTGGGAAAACAAGCCCAGAGAGGTTAAATGATGGTTGTACATATACAGCTAGTTTGTGACAAAGCAGGTACTAGAACTGAGAACTTAATCTTTCTACTTCCTTTTTTTTTCATTTTTATTTTTCTCTAGAAATATGTATATAGCTCTTTAGAGCTAGAGACAAAGCATTTTCTTAGTTTAGACTTATTGTGGGGAGTTTTGAATTACATACTAAAAAGAACAAAAGGCTTATTGTAGAATACAGTATAAGGTTTAAATTTATTTAATTAATTTGCGATTGTATGCTTTTATTGCCCCTGACCTTAGCATTGAAGAATACTTTCTTTTACACTTTTGTCATTATATATGTGTAGTTCTTTGTATGTGCAAAAGCTTGAGGTTTTTTTTTAAGAGGAAAAGAATAAAAGAAGTTAAGTTGGTTAAAGTAAGTATAGCCAGATGGATTTGACAATCCCCACAGCAAACTTGAACTTTGAATTCATTTATCATTTAGGATGCAGACACTCTACAAGGGCATACCACCTTCCACCTCTTTGTAATATCAATAGTTATTAATTGATGCCAAGCAAGAAGAGGAGTGCTACCTTATATTTGGGTGAACTGCTATGTAAACAGAACATTTTGAAGAATTTACTTGAGTCTGTTCTGAAGTTAAGTATCATTAGGTACATTGTCAGAACCTGAGCTTTGATCATCATGACTCCACTTTATAGATGAGAACACTGAGGTGCAGGGAGGTTTAATTAACTTTTTTTTTTAAATAAGTTTACACAGGTGGTGATTGAGCCATGATTCAAATATTAAAGAACTGATCTGCTAAAAAATAGTGCCCAAGAGTACTGCAGATGAAGGGTTTTTATTTTGTTTTATGTTTTAATTTAGGTGTTTTCTCTTTCTCTCCTCCCCTCAACTTTCTTCTATTTTATGATCTACTTTGGATATTTTCCCCCATGTTTAAGCTTTAACTTTTATTTTCTTTTCTCTCTTTTTTTCTTTTATTCCTTTTCAAAGGATTTCAGCATGCTTGGGAGCAGGAAACTGGAAGTTTATTCATAAGTTTAGAAATTTTATAAGACTTCGAAATAATTATACTTCATTGACCTAAGTCTTTTTTTTTTTTTTGCCTTTTTCGTGACCGGCACTCAGCCAGTGAGTGCACCAGCCATTCCTATATAGGATCCGAACCTGCGGCAGGAGCGTTGCTGCGCTCCCAGCGCTGCACTCTCCCGAGTACGCCACGGGCTCGGCCCATTGACCTAAGTCTTGTTTTAGAAAATTTTATTTTGGATTATGTTATTCAGGGGAGGGCTATTAAAGTGTTCTCTCTAGTCATTTATGATACATTTTTTCCTGGATGTCTGTCAGGAGGTGGTGTAGAGGTTTGGTAAGTAATACAGTTTGATTTTGTATGTCTCAAGGGTTTCTCATTCAGTCACATGTTTGAGTTTATCTTATTCTGGCCTTTTTCACTTGTGATTCTTTGTTCAGTATTAACTGAAAATCTTTGTGCTAATACTAATTTTGATGTTTTTTTTCCACTAGCATGTATTGGACCACTCAGACTTGAAGAAGGACATGGGTAAAAAGTAAAATGTGAAACATTTTCTAACATTAGGGTTATGAAAATTTTTTTATTGTTTAGTTGCATACTTGCCATATTCAATCTGAAAATTATTTACAAAACAATTTAAGGGGTATAGTTTATGCCAAAACAATTATAGGTATTTCTTTTGTTTGTTTGTTTTGGTGGCTGGCCAGTAAGGGGATCCAAACCCTTGACCTTGGTGTTATCATCACCACACTAACCAAGTGAGCTAACAGGCTAGCCCTGTATATTTGAATTCTCTTTTATTTTTACAGATGTAACACCAATTCTCTTAATCCTTAAGGTCATAAAGGTTGTCTCATGTTGCATCAGTCCATACTTAGGACTTTAATGTATTTTCCCTTTGTGTGAAATTTTCTGCAGAAGACTTGAATTACTTATTTGTAAAGTGAATAGCAAATGTTAATCTAAAATATATTTTGGAAGATTTTTTAGAACCAGGCCTGATTTGTCCCTGAATGCTTTTTTATTTCCCCAGAACCTTCATTGAATTTAAATACCATATATCTCTCACATACTGAGACAGGGCCACAGTGAACCCTGTATGTCCTTTTAAGTTCTTTTCAATGAATAGAAGTTGTAGAAGACCAATAAACCTTAGAAGTGACTTATTCTTTTATCTGCCTTATAAATTTGTTTTAAGACAGCCTTTATTTTAATATATTAACAAAATGTGCCACACATTTTTAAATTTTAAGGTTAATTTAGTGACACCAACAATATCAACACATTAATTATTCTGTCAAACAAGTGTTTTTTGAAAACTAGATATCATCAGTGTTTTCTACTTGAAGTTAACTTGAAGTTTGCTTAAACTCCATTTATTTGGAATAGAACTTCCTGGCTAATGATTGAAAAGGATTAGATTCTTCTGCAAAGTTTGTGAGAACACAGGCTTCTGCATATGCATAATGTATGTTCTCTCTTTTCCTACTTTGTCTTGATAATCAAATTTTTAAGAACAAGGCTCTGATGGCAATCTAGGAAAAGTTGAGAGAATATATCAAAAACATTCCATTTAGTACTTCCTGTTTATAGTAGCCTAAGTTAGCAAGATATAATTGAGAGTTTCACCAAACCTTTATCAGGCAGAAACATTAGTTCACTGAAGAATTTACTTTTTTTAAAAAAGTTTTAGAGAAGGTGCTGGTTGAGAGCAATCAGAAATAAAGATGGTAAGCATTATGTTGTACATGATAAATATATATGATTTGTATTTGTCAATTAAAAATTAACTTAAAAAAGAAAGATGGTAAAGCATCTTTGAAGTTAGTTTGTTGTCAGTAGGAATTTTCATCCGGTATATAAAAATTTTATGTCTATTCAATGGATGTTTATGAATTGACTTTTTTTTTTGGTGGCTGGCTGGTACTGGGATTCAAACCCTTGACCTTGGTTTTTAATACCAGGCTCTACCCAGCTGAGCTAACTGGCCAGCCCTTCAATTGACCTATTTCATAAAACAAAGAAAAATAGTATAAATAACACAAATTTGGCTATTGACATTTGAAAATGTTATGTCCATTTACTTTTTTTTTTTTTTTTTTTTTGTCTTTTTCGTGACCGGCACTTAGCCAGTGAGTGCACCGGCCAGTCCTATATAGGATCCGAACCCGCGGCAGGAGCGTCGTTGCACTCCCAGCGCGGCACTCTCCCGAGTGTGCCACGGGCTCGGCCCATGTCCATTTACTTTTAAGTGACATCCCAAATCACATAGCAGTAACTGTCAAAGTTCATTGAAATCCAGATTTTCTAACTTTGCTTCAGCATTTTTTAAGGAGTTATCTGCAAGTTCAGTTTAAATTGAAAATAATGGAACTGTGTTTGATAGAGTACGTGTTAGTATTTTTATGAAAGAGGAAGTGAGCAATAACTGATTTGCCAGTGATTAAAAGATAGTGGTGACATTCTTCTTTGAAAGGTTGGGTTAGAAATTTATTAGCCTTTGGCTCATGAAACTGCAGCAGCTCCAGTTACTGATCCCACACCTCTTCGTAAGAGGGAAGGTGGAATCACCCTTTCTGAAAATAACTTCCATTCACTTTGTCCCTTATAGGCTGCTGGTGACCATGGTTTCTAAGGTTCACTCTTGGGATCAAAGGCAAGAAAGAAGAAATGGAGGAGGGTGGTAACGTTGCAGCCCCGTTAATTTGATAATTTATATGAAAAGTAGTGTTTACTTTTACTACAGATCTGCCTCTAGTTTCAACACTAATTTTTTCCCTTAATTTCCAGGAACCTGGTGCAATGCCTTTTTCAAAGAAAGTGGGAAGAATGCCCACAAGTATTAGAAGAGGATTATGCAGGAAAAAAATATTTTCTCAAATTAAAAAAAAATGAGAACAGAGAAAAGTTTGCAGAGAATTGAGTGAGGGTCTGCATTAGGGAGGTAGGAAATGATATAAATAAGTATTAAGTAATTTGTATTCTGATTTGCTTTCTATGTGGATTACTTATGACTAACATGAAATGAGTGTTTCATTCCTTAAGCATGCTGTTGGGGAAGAATGGGAAGCCAGCCTAGAGGTGCAGCAAATGCTCTATATCCAGGTAGCAGAAATGGCTGTAACAGCACTGATATCCTTCAGTCTTACAGCAACACCATCTCCAAAGGAGGAATCTCTATAAATCATGAGTCCAATCACCTTCGCCATCATTAAAAGAGCATTTTGGTAGCTTTAGATTGTTGGGAAAGTATAGGGAAAAAAATTGAAATTATGGTCAAGGTTTTTTTTTCTGGTTTCTTATTCTCCTGATGTAATTTCACAAGTAAAGTAATCTTAACAGACACTTGATTATAATCTTTTAAAATGCAGTTTCATAAGCTGAGGCTGCAGAAATTACCATTTTTTAGGGCACAGTTTACATTTGGCCCTTTGTTTACTATCTCTAGAGCATGCCCAAATTGGCAGAGTGCCTCTGTCAAGTCAGTGGCCATTTTGCTTCAGTGTTAGCAAGTACTAGCCTACAGGTTCAGTTCTGCTCTTGACTTTGGCCCTTAATGGAGAACTGAGTCAAGGAAACTGAGTTGGAAGTATGGGTCCAAAGCCAGCAACTCAAAATATATATGAGTCTAGTATTTTTTTTTTTTCAAAAAACACGTTATTGAGCCCACATCAGTCAAGGAGTACTGAATATGAATATTGGGTTTAAACAATGTTACTCATGTTTGAAATTAATATTTTAAAAAGCCATGCAAATACTTAAGATTGTAGTTGGATTTGTTGTAGGCCAGAGAAATATGGATGTTATCTGAGGGTATAACTTGTATCTTAATTATTTACACCATTAGAGAAGAACACAAATATGAGTATGAATAGCTCAAACTTCCTTTGGAGTAGGAGTTTATATCACCTTTATATGCAGAATAGCTGACATACTTGGAATTTGCTTCAAATGGATAATGAAAATACCTGGGAAAACTTAGTGCTAGGACCTCTACCTTTTCTCATGTCCAGTGGTCAACCAGGCATGAAGAGAAACAAAAAATAATTCTCAAATTCGTGAGGTAGCTTCTCTTCAACCCAGGCACAAGTATAATGGTTAATTTCTCAGAGGTCTCCCCTCCATTTTTAACCTGTAGGGGTAATTAAGATGTCAGTGAAGCTGTGATTAAGTGTATTAGGTATTAGAGGATTTGAAATAACAACAGTAAAAGTGTTCAGTAGTATAGGTGTTAACCATTGATCTTGAAAGGTAAGGTTTGTCATGAAAACTCATAATGCAAGACTGAAGAATGATGGGTTTCAAAATACCAACCTTGCAGCTCAGGAATTAGTGTTGGCTGTTAAACAACAATTCAGGGTATCAAAGAGCAGAAGCCTGTGGTTACCAACGCTCAAGTTTCTTTGTTTAACACATAATACAGGATGCTTCTCAACCCTGCAACAAACTGTATTTTATTTTTGCCTTATTTCCAGATACCAGTTTTAATACAGGTGCTCTGACCTACTGATTAGTTTTGAACAGTGTCTTTTGGCTTTGAAAGGATACCAACTGTAAACTGAGGAACATGGAGCCCAGCATTCACACAGCTTGTACTCAAACTCTATTTTACTTAATTTCTCAGGTCTTTCTAAATGCCATTCCTTTTTGTTTTTAAATTTAATTTTGCTTTGCTTTTCTTTTTAAAGTGAAGAGTGCCATGAGTGTCTCTTGCCCTTTGCTATTACAATCTGGCATCAGGAGAAATTATTGCTATGTGTGATTTTTATCCATGGATTTTTCTGGGATGGAAGATCTATCGAGTCCAATATTGATTATTTGATTGGACAGTATAAATACATTCACTGGCTCCCTTTCCTGTTCAGTGAATACATAACCATTACATTTTATATTTCTTACACTTCTGGAATGCCAGCCTGAAAGTAGAAGTTGTAGAGAGGAAAGAGGGTACTTTTACCATACTTTGAATAACACATTGAGGGTTTTTGTTTCTTGGTTTTTTTCTTAAAACAACTCAGGATCACGTGTTTATTATACTTTTTTTCTCCTTTGCTTCTTGTCATGTTTATCATTAATAAATTAGTATTCTGCCCTAGTTCCTAAAGGTAGTTTTATACTCTAACTTTTGTTTTGCCTTTCTAGCTGCTAAGATAGATAATGATTATTGCAAAGAGCATATTTTTAAATGGTCTCCAGTGCGGACTTCTTCTGAGCCACTGATGGAATGAGTACACTGAGAAGGAATGTGTCATTTGGAATCCAGGATCATTCAATTCAACAAGAATAACTGCCTGATTATGTGGTCAGAATGCTCAAACTCATATGGCATACCGAAGGCTTTCTTTTCCATCCCCCTGAAAAGCAAGTTTTGGTCAGTCTCAGAGTTCCCCTCATCTAGCTACTCTCATTTCCACTCCCAAAGTAATGACCTAATTCTGTCACTTTTGGGTGTCAAAGGGAACTGAAGTGTTGGTGAGTGAGTATAGCAAATCTGTTTAATGATGTATAGGAAGGAAATAAAAAGAATTTGGTTTGCCAATACTTAAAGTATAGAAAATTTTGACTTTCAGTTTATGATTTTGCATAGCATAAAGACATTCATGGCTTAATTCCAGATGAATTGTTCAGTATTTTTCTCCTTTCTTACTAAGTTAATTTTAATGCAAATTTCCTGTAACTAAGAAAGCAGTTGAATGGAATAAGCCTTATCTTTTAAATTTAAAGTTTGTACTAAAAGCTTGTACAAATGATAACCAGGTAACATTCACTTCCTTTTTTTCTGGTTTAAGTGGTATATAAATAAAATACTAATTTGAAATTTAATTGGCAAATTAGAAAATCACTTAGAACAATTTGCTAGTATTTTTGGTTCCCTTCGTTAGAATTATTTTTCCTTTACACTTTTACACTGCAAAATAAATCAAAGATGAAGACTCATACTAAGTTGATCAACTTGTGTTTGGTCCTCATGGGAATTACGTCTTTTTTCACTTAACATTTATTAAAGGAACATACAGAATTTCAGGCTATATAGCAAACTAACACCTGTAGCTTGACTAAGAGCCTGATATTCATTAGGGAACAGAACTTGTAATTCATCTCTACATTAAGATATGACTCATCCCTATTAAAGTTGTGAGACTCAAAACTATGCCCAAATCACTTAATTTTATGTCCTTCCCTGTTTACTGTGTCTGACCTTCAAGATTTCGTCACTGATGCTGAAATGGAAGCCAACCAATGCAGAAATTTGAGGGAAAATGAGATCTGAAGAATACAAGGGGAAGTAGGAGTTCATTTCTAGCATTCCCAAACCTGCTTTGTCGTGTCTGCTCCAGAGGAAAAGAACTGAGTTCATGGAAATTAACAGCTAAGCCTTACATCTGTTTTTAATGTATTTAGGAAATATACTGAAAAGGTAAGTGAGATATCTGTTTTAAAGAAAGACACTATTAGGTATTTTAAAAGTCAGTTGTTTCATATTAGTAAAGATGGACAACTTCTTTATTCTGAGCTTCAAAAAGTCTTGCCCCTATTTGGTGTATTTCTCACTGTTGTGGAGAAAATAGCGTTGTCCCAACCAACATAGAGCTTTTCCTCTACTTCTCAGCAGTTAAGCTAGAAATTGCATTAAAGTGTACAAAGTGCAGATTTTTATCCTGTTGTGCTCAAATCCTTTTTTAAAAAAGTTCCTTTATTTTAGTTTTAACGATTTATCCCTCACTACATAGGAAAAATTTTTAATGCTTCAAATGTCCTACCAGCACTATGTTTGCAATAGATGTAATCAGATAAGAGTAAAATTACATTTTTTTTTTTAAAGATGACCGGTAAGGGGATCTCAACCCTTGACTTGGTGTTGTCAGCACCGCGCTCAGCCAGTGAGCGAACCGGCCATCCCTATATGGGATCCGAACCCGTGGCCTGGGTGTTATCAGCACCACACTCTCCCGAGTGAGCCACGGGCCGGCCCTAAAATTACAGTTTTTTAATGGCCTCTGTTACCATCCACCTATATTGGTTTTGTAGATAAGTCCGAAATTACTAGGAATACGTTTTTCCACGTTTATTACACACCTGTATAATAAGTGTCATGCCAGGCTCTGGAATACAAAGATGGACTAGCACACAAGTTGATGTTCTCAAGGAATTCATTTTTATTGATACAATATAGGTAGAATTCTAGTTTAGGGAATCCAAATCTGATCAGATGAGGCTAATTTCATTTCCCCATCAACAATTCTAATAACTAGTATGTTAATCTGAACATGACAAATTCTGTGTGAAAGATTGTGTGTGTGTGTGTGTGTGTGTTTGTAAATAACATTTACTAAATCGTACGTGCCAGGTACTAGGCTCTTTGTGTGTATTTTTTTAATCCTCATAACAACTATCCTGTGAGGTACGTACTGTTATAAAAGCCTATTTTCTAAAGAAAGTGGAGAAGTTAACTTGGCCTAAATTTGCAAAACTATAATTTAGGACCAGTATTTGAATTCAGGCTTCTTACAGAGCCTGTTCTCTTAATTTGGGTGTGATATTTATATGCAGTACCTGGCTAAGAGTACCCATAAAGCATTCCAAATTCTGAATAAAATTAGTCTTTTTAGAAAGCCCAAAATTCCCTTTCTTCACCTCCAGGCTCCAAGACAGTCATTTTACATGGTGACCCTCCCCCCTTTTCCCTCCACAGAATGTAAAGAACTAGGACAGAAGAAGCAGAACTTATCACAGTTATATTTAGTGCCTTTTCCCTCGGGTCCATCCCTTTTTCTTTTTGGAATGTGGACATTTTCTGTAGCTGCTAAATCATGAGAAAATGTGACTGCTGAAGCTTTTCCTAGGATTCTTTAAAATATTTATTAGGCTTTGTGCAGAGGTAAAGAAAAACTGCTGTGAGAACCTCAGGTAGGTGATTTACTCCCTGTCGTATGCATAGTTTATTTGAAGCCTCTATACCTCTACCCCCTATTGTTTAATACTTCTGTAAATCTGATTTTATCTTTAATAAACTGTTTTCTGAAGTGAATGGGGTGTTTTTTTTGTCTCATTTTCCATTAGATTCAGTATCTAATTTGTTCACCTTATGTATGTTATTGCCACCCTCTTCAAAGCTGGTGGTTTAAAGTGAGAGCACCTACTATATACCTAGTACTGTTGAGTTTAAAAAATACATATGCCAAGGCTTTGCAGATTTTTGAGGGGAAAATCAGAAGTTGTAAAATTAATGTGATCAGTGTTTGATTATATATCTCCAGCAATTATGGCAGAAAAAATCTGCCCTAGTGAAATCAAGTGAACTATTCTGTGAATAATGAAATTAACCAGAGGAATAATTTTTACCATATTTATTTTAGATCATTGCTTCTCAAACTTCAATGTATGTGAATCACCTGGGGATCTTGTTAAAATGCAGATTTTGATTCAGTAGGTCTGGGGTCAGCCTGAGAATTTGAATTTCTTTTTTTTTTTAAATAACAGTTTGATAATTCACATACCATGAAATTCACTCTTTAAAAGTATACAATTAAGTGGTTTTTAGCATGCAGACTTGTGCAGCTGTTATAACTGTCTAATTTTAGGACATTTTCATCATGCCAAAAAAAAAACCGTTGTACATATCACTCCCTTTCACCCTCCTTCCCTCTCTCTGACCTCTAGCAACTATGAATCTACTTTGATTTACCTATTCTGGACATTTCTTAATGGAATTATACATTATGTGGACTTCTGTAACTGGCTTTTTTCACTTAATATGTTTTCAGGGTTTATCCATGTTGTATCATGTATCAGTACTTCATTCCTTTTTATGGTTGAATAACATTCCATTCATATACAAGATTTTGTGTGAACGTATGTTTTCATTTCTTTGGGAATATACCTAGGATTGGAATTGTTGGGTCCTGTGGTAACTTTAATATTTTGAGGAGCTGTGAAACTTTTCTAAAGTGGCTGTACCATTCAAGAGTCTGCATTTCTAACAGGCACCCAGGTGATGCTGAATAGTAGGCTCTAGATTACATTTTCCTATAAAGAAAACAAGAATATGGACTTTAGCTGAGTTCAGCTGGCAAAGTCTGACCAGCAGCAAAGAAGATGGGGTTCTTTTGGCTTTCACAGCGCCTTGGTGCCTAAAATGTTCTAACATTAGTCTTACTGCACCTGGGCTTATTATTCTAGCCTTTGAATTCTTCATGTAAATTGATGTGTTTGATATCTAAAGAGAAAGAAAATATTTATTTTTAGAAGAAAAGAAGCGGCTCCAAGTTGAGAATGCCCATATTGGCAGAGTATTAGCAAAGATCTTTGATAGTGTTCTATAAAGAAACATTTCGACCATTTGTAGGTGCCTTCAGAGAATGAAGGGTATACTGGAAGAAGCATATACGTAAATGATTAAATGTATTGTAGTGAACTTTAGGATAGACCAAAGGAGAGAGCAGATTCAAGGAAGACTTCCAGGAGAATGGGACTCCTGAACTTAATCCCTTTATTCTTTGAACTAAGATTTCACTTATTGTGGAATTGTAGAAGATCCAGATTCTTTGGTTCACAGTTTCTTTTTCTTTTCTTTCTTTCTTTTTTTTGGCAGCTGGCTGGTATGGGGATCGAACCCTTGACCTTGGTGTCATAACACCATACTCTGACCAGCTGAGCTAACCGACCAGCCCCACAGTTTGATAGCAAAGACTAGGTGGGCAAAAGCAAGTATAATGTCAGAAAGAGAGAGAAGTGTAGCTTAAAGATCTGTATGGGCTCAGATTAGTTAGAGATTACTTTCATTTTGTATGAGGTAATGTGATGGGGGTTGGAGGCTGTAGAAATTGGAAAAGATTTCTTGGAGGTGCTACTTGAAATAAGGTAGGATTTTAGAAATAAGAAGGGTGTATTTTTAAATGATGAAGCAGAAGGAACTAAAATACTGATGTTGTAAATAACAGGATATATACTAGTTATCCTACACTGAACAGCTATCATGTGCCTTGGGTATAAAAAAAGGAACAAAACAAGACCCCTGCCCTCATAATTACCAATTAAGTGAGAGATTTTTAAGTCAAAAACAATGTGATCTGTATGAAAAATAGGACTATGTTAAGAGGTACAGAAGCAGTTTTTAGGAAGGTATGATTCTCTTGACTGGCAGTTGGTTTTGTCTGGCTTGACTCAGTGGTGCCTGGAGTGAAAGGAGTAGGAAATATGGATATAAAGGCAAATTGGTATGTTATTTACTCCCATCTCCTTTGCCAAAAATGGTCTAAAAACCTAAGCATGTGGCAAGTAATGAGGAGAAGGGGACAGCAGGAGTCTGAGTGTGGGTATCTTTTCTTCCCTTAGTTCCTGTGTGACTCTAACTTGTGATCATTAGTTGAAATTTTTAGTGGAAGTGCAAGGTAGTTGGTTTGGTCCTCAGTTTTTAAAAAGTGAATTACTTGGTATATTCTAGGGCCCAACTTCTGTACATCATCATTGGAGTTGTCAATTGTCCTACAAAGATTGATTTATGAGTGCTTTTCACAGTAGCTTCTTATGACAGGTATTTTCAACCTCTTTTTGGCTATTCAGAGCCAAGAGCCCTTAATTGCTTTCCCCATCTCAATAAATAAAATTGCAGGACAAAATTTTCATGAACAGGTTTTTATGTGGCTTGGGAGTTCTTTATGTATTATCTATTGCTGCATAACAAATTACCCCCAAAACTCACCAGCCTAAACATTTATTATCCCATTCAGTTACTCTGGGTCAGGAATTCAAGAGTGGCTTAGCTGAGTGATTCTTGCTGAGACTCTTAGGAGGTTGTAGTCATCTGCAGACTTGACCTGGGGGTTGGAGGATTTGCCTGACGATTAGTGCTAGTTGTTAGCAGGAAACCTCAGTTTCTAGCCAAGCAGATCATCTCTTCAGGGACTGATGATTGAGTATTGCCATAACATGCAGCTAGCTTCCCCTCAAAGTGAATAATCTAGCAAGCCTCCATCATTTCCACAATATCCCATTGATCACATAGGTCCACCCTACCAGGAGGTGAGCAATCTTGGAGGCTGACTGCTGAAACTTTGGACGAATTTGAGGCTATTTACTATTCTACTAGATCAAGTTTATAAAGCTGACCCTTTACCTGCAAACTTAGTAATGCCTATTTATTTATTTATTTATTTATTTATTTATTTATTTTGTCTTTTTCGTGACCGGCACTCAGCCAGTGAGTGCACCAGTCATTCTTATATAGGATCCGAACCCGCGGCGGGAGCGTCGCCGCGCTCCCAGCGCAACACGCTACGGAGTGCGCCACGGGCTCGGCCCAGTAATGCCTATTTATGATTCCTGATACATTTTAATACTCTATAGTGATTTCTCCAAAAGCATTTTGACCTAAATGTAAATAAATCGTTCAGTTTGCAGACAGTATTTTTAAACAGTGGGGGAGGGGGTAGCATCTATCCCAAGGTGAATTCTAGTACGTTTTAAGTGTGTATAGGATGCTCAATAAATATTTGCTGAACTGAAGAGGGTATTCTCTTCCTCCTCTTTTGGGCTTATTTGATAAGGTAAAGGCAGGAATTGGGGATTTATTTGGAGGCAGGGGAAGGAGTCTGGCATTACCACCAGGTTTCTAGTTAGATTATCTGGTAAGTAATAACTGTTTACTGAGATGAGGAATGCAGGAGCAGGCCTGGACTCAAGAGGAGCAACTAAGGAATTTGAACACTATTAGTATGGTGTGTTTCTGGAGATATTGGAAAATTGGACTTGGAAATCTGTCTATCTGCATGTAGTCTGAATCTCAAGGTTGAGATAAAACTCCAGGAGAATTAGGAAATAACAACACTAAACCCATATTTCAAGAGGGGAGTAGTAAACAGTACCAAATACAGCGGGAGAGTATGAGAAAGATGATTGTGATGTGCCTATGGTAATTGGCAATAGATGGACCTTTGCCAAGCAATTTTGGAGGAACAGTGGGAGGGAAAGAAAACTGTTGGCAAATTGAGGAATAAGTGGGAGGTGGGAAAGTGGAGCAGTGAGAACTACTCTTAAGCTTGCTGAGAAAGGGTAGAGAGGGGAAACAAGGTTAACTACAAGGTAGTGGAGGGAGGGGGCTTTTTTTTTTCTTCAAAGGTTGGGAGGGCCAATTGAAAATGAGAAGGTTGAAAATAGGAGAGGGGATGATCGCTGAATCCAGGCTCTGGAGAAGATGGGAGTGAATGGGATGGAAGGCCCTGAGAAGCAGTTGACCTTGGACAAGAAAACATCACATCCTATAAGACTGGAGGTAAGAATATGTAAGTTTGCAAAGTGAGAAAGGAAGATTTGGAAGTTTTTGTAATTTGTTTGCTTTAAATATTGAATTCTTCAGCAATTAACAATTTCTTAGAAGTCCACGAGAAGAATGCAAGATGAGATCTGATTGTTGATATTGCACATGTCAGGAAGTCCTGTGTAAGTTCAGCAGACTAAAATTAACATTTTCAAGTTTTTCATTAGACTGGCTGGCTGTGAGACCTTGGGCACATCCTTTAACCTCTCTAAACTTCAGTGTTCTAATCTCCAAAAATAGTTCACTACATGCTCTTTGAGTTTCTTTCTAGCTCTGCTTTACTGTGACTAATCCATCTCAATCACGTTTCCCAGCAAATGTGCTGCAAGCATTCAGTTAGACTCACTGATTTACTGCTTTTATTTATTTGTGTATTTATTTTGGCAGCTATCTGGTCTGGGGATCCAAACCCGTGACCTTGGTATTATAAGGCTGTGTTCTAACCAACTGAGCTAACTGGCCAGCCCCACTACTTTTAAGTATGTATTGATGATACTTTTTAATTATTATTAGTATCAGGTGTTCTCAAATATGCTATGTATGCATTTTGCAGAATATATTAATTTCAATGAACTTGAATCTCAGGTCTGCTCTATGACTAGGCAAGTTACTTAGCCTGTCCAAGCCCCTGATGTCTCTATAAAATGGAAAGGGCTAGTAATACCTACTTTATTTAATCTTTACAACAGTTCTATTATGTATGTAAAGCATTTATTTTTTTTTTTTTTTTTTTTTTTTTTTTTTTTCCGTGACCGGCGCTCAGCCAGTGAGTGCACCGGTCATCCTTATATAGGATCCGAACCCGCGGTGGCGGGAGCGACGCCGCGCTGCTAGCGCAGCACGCTACCGAGTGCGCCACGGGCTCAGCCCCTAAAGCATTTATTCATGGTGCTGGAAACACTACAAGAATTCACTAAATAGTAGGTCCAGAGTCCTGCATTCAGTATCTTTGTGGCCAGACATGTTCAGGAATTCAGAAATTTTCAGATTTTAGAAAACTACTCTGGGGTATGGGTACTTATACTGTATGTCATGTTGTTATTCCTCAGCAGGGTCTGGAGCAGCATCCATAATAAAACACATTAATATTTCTACAGGAAATACTGATAAATAACTACTAGTAGCTTCATCTTTAGGTTTTGCCTCCAAATGAATTTTATACCAAACATTAAAAAACTCTTGGTTTTCAGAACTTTGGGTTTTGGAATTACGGGTAAGGCTTATAGACCTGTACTAATCAATCAGCATGCACTTATTAAGCCCTACCCTGTGGACAGCTCTGTTTAGTTAGCATCTTGGGTATTTCAAAGAGAAATCACCTTGGTATCTGTCCTCCCTCTCTGCACTGTGCTGTTTGGACCTTTATTGATCAAGAACTCCTCATGAGGCATAGATGGAAGTAGAAAACTGGGGAAAAGACTTGAATCGTGAATTAGCACATCATAAAAGAGGACATTTCAAGATTACTAAACATATGAAAAAGTGCTCAGCTTCATTAGTAATCAGGGAAATATATGTCAATACCACAATGAAATGCCACACTGGTGAGTGGTGAAATAAAAATGTCTGGGAAGTGCTGGTGAGGGAGGACATGGGGACACTCACATACTGTTGGTGACAGTAAATTAGAACAACCACTTTTAAAACAGTTTACCTAGTAAATTTGAAGATATGTACATATATAGTCCATGACAGTATTGACACTCCTTAAATTTATACCCTAGGGAAACTTTTGGACACATGCACCAGGATACATAGACAAGAATGCTGACAGCATCATTTGTACATATCAAAAACCAGAAATAACCCAAACTCTGAAAGTAGAATGAATGAATTGTGGTATTTTCATACAAAGTCAACCTGTGCTACATAAAACATAGATAAGTCTTATAAACATAATGTTGACCAAAGAGGTCATACAAAAGTAACAGTATAATTCCACATAGGACACAAAACTATAAAGAAAAGCTAGGAAGTGATTATCATCAAACTCAGGCTAGTGGTTACCTCAAGGAGAAGAGAGTGAGGTGTGATATGGAAGGGACACGGAAGACTGTTGCAGGGTTCTATTTTTGGTCATTATGGGTGGTTTGTTTTATAAATTATGTATGTTTCATGAACTTTTCTGTATTGGTGTTATGGTACATAATAAAAGTGGTGTTTTGTTTTTTAAACTTATGGGCTTTGGAGTTAAATCTATATCAGAACTTACTTTGATAACACTAAGGTCCAGGGTTCAATACCTGTACTAGCCAGCCACCACAAAAACAAAACAAAACTTACTAACTTTGTGATCTTGAGCAAAATTATTAACATCCTTGCAGTATTGTCAGGGTTAATGAGGCAACCTGTCTTGGTGCTTTATGGTGCTATTAATAATAATAGTAGTTGCAGCATCTTTTCATGTATCAGGCCTTGTGCTAAGATTTAATTTAATTCTTAAAACATCCTATGAGATTGACACTATTATTTTTCTATTTTATAAATAAATCAAGGCCCAGGGAGGCTGTGTCAGGAAACAGACCTATTTGTTTAATGGCCAAGTCACCAAATTTACTCTTTAACTATAAAATTTTTGGATCCCCGAACTGGCCAGCCGCCAAAACCAAAAAAGGGTGGGGGGTAGGAGGGTTGGTCATTTAGCTCAGCTGGTTAAACTGTAGTGTTATGGGCTGGCCCGTGGCTCACTCGGGAGAGTGCAGTGCTGATAACAGCAAGGCCATGGTTTCGGATCCTATATAGGGATGGCTGGTTAGCTCACTGGTTGAGTGTGGCGCTGACAACACCATGCCAAGGGTTAAGGTCCCCTTACTGGTCATCTTTAAAAAAAACAAAACTGTAGTGTTATAACACCAAGGTCCAGGGTTTGGATGCCCATACTGGCCAGCCACCAAAAGAAGAAAAACTAAGATTTATACATCATATTGACTTCAACAATTTTAATACCTTTGACCAGTTTTACTTGAGGCTTTCATTTGGTCAGCTTTTTTAAAGCGTGTTCTCTTTGTTTCTGCCTTAACTCCCAGCTGTTATAGCTGCTATTATACCACTAGAGGGAGAAGAAGGCAAAGAGAGTCCTCTGCAGAAGTCATGAAGGGAAGAGAGTCAAACAAGGCCCTGGGTTGCTGATCCCAAAGATGGGTGTTACGGGAAGACATAAGATGTAAGAACCCAACAACAACCCTATGAAGGAGGGGGGCAGTGACATTTAAGAAAAGCGGACTCAAACAGTGATTCCCCAAAATCACACAATTGGTAAACTGTCACCTCTGCCTCAGGGTGACGGAGACGGAGACACAAAGGATTACTCAAAGCCCATTTTTCCTGAGCAGTGAGAGGCCCAAAGGGGTTAAATCCCAGGAGATGACTTCTTCAAGAGAGAAGGAATTCCTGGGAAATGACCCCAACTCAGGGCTTTTCTCAGTTTTTTATTGTCCAGGCAAAAAGTTACAGAAAACACAGGTGGTTAATCAGTTATAGTGAAAACATAAACAAACTGGCTACATAACAATTTTTATTAAAGCAGGTGCAACTTAAAAATAGTTCAAGCAATTTACCATCAAAGGAGTCATAAAACTAAGCTATGTGACATACAAAAGAACCAATGAGATGATTGTTATGGCAACCCTTAGTTTCCTAGGAAACTTAAGCTAAGCAGTTGAAGGTGAAATGTGGAACCAGCCGCTAATTGGCAGAGTAGCCTTGAAGCTTTCAGTACACATATTTTCCCATAATTAGGTTTAGCTGCACCAAGGGCATCTGCCCTTAGAGCAGGCACTTATGCTGTGTTATAATTCTCATATCCACACCAGAGACTTTTTAGTCCTGTGAAAGTTTTCTGTTTTTTCCCCAATCTTAGCTCTTCTATGTGCATTACAAAAAAGTTTAGGTTCTTCCTCAAACTACAAGGCTTTGGCCTTGCTAAAACTACGGGGCTGTGGCCCCACTGTGTTACAGCCTAAACTAAAGGGCTTTGGCCCTTCTAACAGCTGAGGACTGTGGTCCTACTAAGATAAAGATCCTGCTAAGTTACAGCCTGATCTAAGGACTGTGGTCCTTCTAATCTAAGGGCAATAGCGCTACTAGACTAAAGGTTAAGGCCCTGTGAAATACATGCACTTTATTAATGTTAGTACCCTCTACAGTAAACTGAACAGCAGCTATCAGAACCCAAGCTTTTTCATTTTAAGGTATCACTCCTCCCATGGGCATTTCCTATTTCAGTTAGAAGCTGTGACAACAGAATTTGGGCCAGCCCATGGCTCACTCAGGAGAGTGCGGTGCTGATGACACCAAGGCCACGGATTCGGATCCTATATAGGGATGGCTGGTAAGCTCACTGGCTGAGCATGGTGCTGACAACACCAAGCCAAGGGTTGAGATCCCCTTACCGGTCATCTTTAAAAAAAAAAAAAAAAAAAAAAAACAATTTTTCCAGACCTTAAAAAAAATTTTTTTTCCGTGGAACTTCCAATGAAATGGCTAAAATAACTACAATCGTCTTAAATACATGAAGGCACTGAACAGAAGGCAGTTTGGTTTCTGGGCCTTTTGGATAACTAATGAGCAAGTCTTCGTGAGAATGTATCTTCAAAACTAATATTAGGGACTTGGGGGATATAAAGAAGTAGAAGTATGGTGACCAGTGTTTCCAGCTCCAAGTCCTACGTTCTTTCTACTATATCAGAGGTAATGAACCTGATATAGTAAAATGGTGGTAAAAATGTAAAGGACCAGAAGACAATCTTCCGAAAGCAAAGGGAAAAAAGTTGGTAGAAAGGATGTTGTTAGGCTATTTCCTACTCTGACCACCAAGTGGCCCTATTTTCACAAGTAATTGGTGTTGGGTGCTTTCTAGAGTAGAGTTACAACCACTGGTGTGTACGGTATATTTATGAAACTGTCAGTTCACAGAAAATCTTTATCTTCAAATTTTTAAGTTTTGGGGCCGACCCCGTGGCTCACTCGGGAAACTGCGGCGCTGGAAGCGCAGCAGCGCTCCCACCGCGGGTTCGGATCCTATATAGGGATAGCTGGTTCGCTCACTGGAGCGTGGTCACAAAAAAGGACAAAAAAAAAAATTTTTTTTTTAAGTTTTGTTTTTACCTTGACACTGTTTTGAACACTGTTCAAAAGGAATGAGCATCAAGCTTGAAAATATTCAGCTATTTGTATATATATCACTAGCCCTAGGACTTGAGTGATAGGCCCTAATCAAAAAACTGCCAGCTTTAGCTTTCATTTGGGGGATATCAAACTTCCTGGCTAAAAAACACTTTTTGTTTAATTCTACCCTGCCCCCTTTAGATGCTTATTTTGCATAAACATATGACAAAATAACAAATAGCCAATTCCAAAACAATAAGTGACATTAATAATTTAGTATTTTTCAAAAATTTCTTTGGGCTCCTTCTGACACCATCTCATATTTCAGTAACTCAACCCAATTCAATCAAAATCTGCTTCCTGAGGACTGAGGTGAGAAAGTAAGGGAAACAACTTAGGATACTGAAGACATATTCTCTTCTGTCTCTCTTCTTTCTTTCCCTTTTTCTCTCTTTTCCTCCTTTCCCTACCACCTTTTTTCTCACACTTATTTTCTTTTTTTCTCTTCCCTGTTCTCTCATAATGTTATATGCCTTTAAATTTACTCCATTTTATTATGAAATTAAAATAATAATTATAAAAATTTCAAACTTAAGCGTGTTAAAAGAATTTACAGTGACTACTCTTATACCAACCACTTAGACTCTATAATTAATATTTTACTATACTTGATTTACTATCTGTCTGTCCATCCATCCCTCCATTAATCAACTCATCATACTCCTGGGATTCATTTCAAAGTAAGCATGTTATGATAAATATATTTGATTTTTGCCTGGGTTCCCGGCACAGAACCCCTAAAACCCTTGGATTTTCCTGAGTGATAAGAGTGTCTTTTGTTATTCACATGGAGCTCCTTTTTTATCATACCTGAGTTTATGCTAATACAGTGACTTTATGTAGGGCCCCTAGATAGCCTAAGGCCAGGGCTGGTCACCAGAAAGACCGACTGATTAGTAGGTTTGAAATTTTAGCCCCAGGAAGGGGAGGGAGGCCTGGAGATTAAGTTCTATAAAAACTCTTTGACAATGAGATTTGATTAGCTTCCAGGTTGGTGAACACACTGAGGTGCTGGAAGGGTGGCATGCCTCAAGAGAGCATGGAAGCTCCACTCCTGACACCCCACCTTGTCCTGTGCATCTTTCCATCTGGCCATTCCTGAGCTGTATCCTCTATAAACGAGAAAGAGTAAAATATTTCCCGGAGTTTTGTGAGCACTTCTAGCAAATTATTGAACCTGACAGGGGATCGTGGGAACCCTCAATTTATAGCTGGCCCATCAGAAATATAGAAGACCCGGACTTGTAACTGGCATCTGAAGTAGGAGTAATCTTGGTCTGAGCACTTAACCTGTGGGGTCTGTGTTAACTCCAGGTAGTTAGTGTCAGAATTGAACTGAGTCACTGGACACACAGTTGGTGTCTGGAGAGTTGGAAAATTGGTTACTGGTGTGGGAAAAAAACACATTTGGTGTCAAAAGTGTTGCGAGTAGAGGAACAGTTTTCTTTCAGAGTAAGTTACAGACATCAGTACACAACCCCCCAATAATTAAGCACGTGATAGGACTTTAAATTTGTCTACAAACATAAATCTTTTGGATTTTCAACATCTTTTCTATGAAAACACCATTGCCAACCTAAAGGAAGAGACTGAAACAAAAATATAAAACAGTTTATTTGGGCCAATCTTTTTAAATTTATTTTTTATTAGCATATTAGTTGTTGCAAATCATACTTATTCTTCATGCCCCTTGTCCAGTCTCTCCCCTTGTCCCTCTACTTCATTTTCCCCTCCCTCTCCGTCCATTCTCACTCCTGTTCTCCCTCCCCCCTCTAATAACCATAGATTTGTTCTTTCCATCTGATAGATTAACTGTTCCTCCATTGGTTGGTTGCCTAGATGATCTGTGATCAAGTCCTCCCCTATTATCATAAATAAGATGCTTCTTCTATTACTCTGGAGTGTGCTTTGTGAACTCTTTTTTTTTTTTTTTTTTTTTTTTTTTGGTCTTTGCTGGTGCCTCTCCTTGTGTCAATGCAGTTGAGAGTTTGGCATGCCATCTGCACTGTGGCTGTGACTGCTACTATAGAGGCTAACCGCTTTTGCAGCAGCCATGGCAATTGCAGTTGCTATGGTGGGCTACCTGCATGGAAATGGTGTTTTTGGTGTGCTCTGAACCTAGTTGCAGCTGGGTTTGGCTTCTCCTGGCTCCATGCCTCATTCTGAGATGTTGCAGATCAGTTGGTGGGAAGAAAGAAGGGAAGCGGGAGGGAAATAGGGTGAGAAGAGGGAAGGGGAGGGGATTGGGGGGAATGTGATCAAGGCCTGTGGCACCCACCGCCCTCATTCCAGCAGGGGAGACCACGGGGCTTCCAGTGGCGGCTGGGTCATTGCTGGGCTGGATGCAGATGTCAGGAGGGTGTGGCTAAAGGTCAAATTTTTAAGATCACAGCCCAGAAGATATAGATTCAGTTTGCCCCAAATATGTATTTTATTCAGTACCAGTTACAAGCTGATTTTTATTTGTTTTTTTGCAACTGGTCAGTACGGGATCCAACCCTGTGACCTTGGGGTTATAAGGCTGCACTCTAAACAACTGAGCTAACTGGCCAGCTCCCAAACTGATTTTAAAGGAAGAAAGAGAGAAGTTGAGGGACAGTTCCAAAGTTGTTTGCCAAGAATTTACATATTTTCTCTAAAGTAACATGACCTACTAAGTGGCTATACATTGTTTGCATCATAAATTCCAGGGACTTTGTAACAAAGAAAGAATGAGTGTCACATTGTACAACTTATGATAACATTTGTGTAATCTATAACTGATGATAGTGGAAGCCTGTTTTCAAAAAATTAAAAAATCAAAAAATGCCTTTTAGCAATTATCCCAGACATGGGTGAGAAGGTTGTGACCGAAGTCCCATGCTCATCTCTCTCTGGGCCTGATAAATTTAGCAGACCTTAGATTGCTGCTCTAAGCCATTTTTCTTTCTCACCATGTACTTTAGTGAAACTTAGCTGACATTTCCTAAACTTAATGGAGCATAGGGTCTCAATTTCTTGCCTTGGTCTACCAAGCATCATAGAATTTCAAGCAATATGAAGACTCTTGGCAGACCTCCCTCTGGGTCCATCCAGGATGATCAAAGATTGGTTAGTCACTCAGCAGTGACCAAGGAAGGTTCACTGTCTTTGGCTGGACAGAGTCCTCAGTAACCATCCCCAACCTCCACTCTCCATGACATGGCCTCTTCCACCTGCTGTGAGTGTTCTAGAATAAGCTCTTGTTCCTCCTTCCCACATGGATTAGGGAACAATGTCAGTTTGCAGAGCAGTGTGTGTTGCTATGGGAACCTAAAGTTATTTGGAGTTGCAAAATGATAGGGAGTAATCAGTGACACAACCTGAAACACTCCATAATTGTCCCTGGAGAATAATAGGGTAAAATGTTTTATTCTTAGATGAGGGAACTTCTGTGCTTTTGTCCTTTAGGGAGCTTCTGGGAGACAGTGATGAGGGGCTGAGTAAGTTGGGGGTTGGGAAAAGGTGACTTCTGGTGGCTAAGATAGACTCCGAGTTTTCCTGTTTCCTACTTCTGCTATATCCGTTAGACAATTCATTTATTCTTTCTGGGCTGCTTTTCTTTTCTATAAAATGGGGTGTCAGGGCCAAACCGTGGCTCACTCGGGAGAGTGTGGTGCTGATAACACCAAGGCCACGGGTTCGGATCCCATACAGGGTTGGCCGGTTAGCTCACTGGGTGAACATGGTGCTGACAACACCAAGTCAAGTGTTAAGATCCCCTTACCGGTCATCTTTAAAAAAAAAAAAAAAAAAGTGGGGTGTCAGTCTAGAGCTGAAAGGAAGTTTGGAAATAATCTGAAGTTATGTGACTGAAACAAATGATGCCTACATATTTTGTTGGGGAAAATCCTGTAAATGAGAAACTAGCCGTGAGCAGTGGGAGTCTGTCTAGGACACAGTCCTAGACTCTCCTGTTTCTTTCTTTTATGTAATCCACCCATTACACTTTTTTTTTTTTTTTTTACCTTTCCTGAAAGTTAAACTTGCAGAGTCTCACATTTATTATACCAAAATCACATGTATTGAGGGGATCAAAATATCTTCTCATGGGGGAAAAACAGAAAATACAACTTGGAGAAAAATAACTTTGTTTTATATATCAACTACGGAAAGCAGCTCAAAAAATGTAGGAAAAATATGCTATAGTTCATTCATCATGTTGGTATACATTGTATTCCCTGGGAGAAATGAAGCCATCACCATCATGGTCATTCTTCTTAAAAATATCTTCTAAAACTGCATTCTGATATGACTTGTCACGTGGCTTCTCATCTTTTTCATATTCTTTTTTCAAGTAATGACTTATCTCAGTTTTAGAGAGTAGCCTGTCATTATCCATGTCTATCTGTTTAAATGTTTCAATGCTCCGTGGTCCTTTGGTCACTGCATAAAGTTCAATCTCAAAAATCAGTGTTGCATTAGGTGGAATCTTTCCTTCACATATATAGTTAATTAAAGCACTAAAAAGTCACATGCATTTCAAGACATGCAGGGGTGCTCTGTGACATGAGGCAAGAATATTTCGCAGAGAAAAGACTTCTTCAAGTACTACCATAGCCTTCCTTTCCATATGCAAATGAAGGGGGTATAATCACTTTTCGCTTTTCTCCAGGGCACATATCCATCATAGCAACCTCTAGGCCTTTTATGACTTGGCCAACACCAAGAACAAACCATTTGGGGTGGCCTTCATTTTGTGTCCGGCTGCAGTAGAATTTCGAGCCGTCTTGAGCCAAGTAGCCATCGTAATGGGCATTTAGCAGGTCTCCCTTCTTGCTTGTCTTAGAGCAGTTTTCCGGACGATGCAAAACTTCTATTTTCACTTCCTCTGTGCTCTCCTCTTCCTTTTGTGTCTGAGCAGCAAAAAGGCCCCACAGATAAAAGAAAACGACTAATCTCCACCCATTACACTTTGATAGTCCTTAACATTTTAATATTTATGCAGTCCTCAGGGTAGCCTATGACTAGGGCCATTACAGTACAGTATAATTTTCTTGTTTGTTTTTCACTTTGGGAAAACAATTTTTTGTGTGTGTGGTTTAGAAATTTTTTATTTTATTTTATTTTAACTTCTCAATATACATTGTAGTTGGTTTTTGTGTCCCTTTACCCGTTCCTCTTTCTCCCTTCCCTCTTTCCCCTCCCCCACCACTACATCATGTCTGTTCACTTGTCTTAACAAGTATAGTATAGTATAATTATTAAGTATACAAGTATAGTATAATTATTAAGCTGTGGTCAAAAAAGTGTGATTCTGGTTTTTGAGAAGATAATATATTTTTTAAAAAAGATATTTTTGTTCCAGTATAATTAAAACAAAAGTTTATGGACTTTAAAGAAGAGTAGGAGATGAAATCAGAAGGGTAACAAGGATCAAATCTGGAGGACCTTAAAATCTGCTACAAGGATTTTTGGGAGAAATGAGAAATCAGTGGAGGATTTCGAGCAAAATATTAACTTTCTCTCTCCATTGCAGCCACAGTGGCTTCCTTACTGATCCTTGAAATTCTGGGTAACTTCTACTTCAGGGCCTTTGTACTGGCTGTTCCCTCTACCTAGATAACTCTTTATAATCATATCTGCAAAACTCACTCCCTCATCTTCTTCAAGTCTGTACTCAAATGCCTTCTCCACAACAAGGGCCTTTCCTGACTACCCTATTTAAAATTGCAGCCTGGGGCCGAGCCTGTGGCGCACTCAAGAGAGTGCAGCGACGCTCCCGCCGCGGGTTTGGATCCTATATAGGTAATGGCCGGTGCACTCACTGGCTGAGTACTGGTCACGAAAAAGACCAAAAAAAAAAAAAAAAAATTGCAGCCTGGCCTGGTTTCCCTTGCCCTGGCACTTCTGATCCCCCTTACCCTGTTTTATTTATTCTTTCTACAGTACTTTTCACCTTTTAACCTGCAACATACAATTCACTTATTAATTATATCTATTGCTTGTTTTCTATCTCCCTCAACTGGAATATAAGTTCCACATATGCAGGGATCTTTTTTCTTTGATTCAATGTATAGTTAGAAGGAATACCTAGGATGTGTCTGGCACATAAAAGGCCCCGACATGCTTGCTAAAAGAATGACTTAAAAATAAGTTTTGATTATGTGGAAAATTAGCTAAATTTATTAAATTATTTTTTTCTCATTGATAATGAGTAAATGGTCATTGAAGATTTAGGATCCTGAAGAACCTTTGAATTATTTGAGAGAACTTCAGTTATGTTCCTCAGAATGTGTTTACCAAACCAAGAAAGTGGAATCATATTTTAGGAATACTTTTAGCACTATGGAATGAAATGAAAGGTTTCTGGTCAACTATTTTGTTTATAATTTCTTTTCATGTAATTTCAAACACAGAAAAGTTGCAGTATAGTACAAGGAACTCTCTATACCCTCTACCCAGATTCACCAATTGTTTACATTTTGCCCCATTTGCTTTATGATTTCCTGTGTGTGTGTGTGTTTCTGGAACTTTTGAAAGTAAATTGGAGATATTGTGTCCCTATACCCATAAATATTTCAAGTGTATCTTTAGAAGCAAGGACATTCTCTTGTGTAACCACAGTACAGCTATCAAAATCAGGAAATTGAACATCAATACAATAGTATAATCTAATCCATAGCCCATTTTCAAAATTTGTCAACCATCCCAATAATGTCATTTACAGCTTATTTTCCCAATCTTGGATCCAAGCCAAGATCACAGATTGTATTTAGTTGTTTGTCTCCTTTAATATCAAATCATCTGTCAGCCTTTCTTTGTGTTGTTTTTGAAGAGTACAGGCTAGTTATTTTGTTGATTGTTCCTCAATTTGGGATGGTCTTGATGTTACCTTATTAATAGATTCAGATTATACTTGCATATAGCAGGAATACCACAAAAATGATCTTATGTCTTCAGTACATCATATCAGGAGGCACATTTGTTGGTTTGTTCCAATACTGCTGATGTTAGCTTTAATCACTTGGTTAAGATGGTGTTTGCCAGATTTCTACACTGTAAAGTTACCATTTTTCCCTTTGACATTAACAAGTAATTTGTGAGGATATGCTTTTAGACTATGTTCCTCATCAAATTTTCACCTACTAGATTTAGCATCATTCCTTCTACATGTATTTATTTGTCAATCTACTATAAGGAAGAGCTTTCCCTTTTCCCCATTCATTTATATCAGTCTAAACTCGTAGACTTGTATTTAATTCTGTGGTTTATAATCCATTGCTATCATTAATTATTTTGATGCTCACATTGTCCCAGATTTCTGGCCAGCCATTTGTCTTGAAAACAAGTTTACATGAGCCATGTTGTGTCCAACTTGGGTTTCCAAAGAGGTAATGGGTCCAAATTGAAAAGGTAGAATTTAAGTTACTGGAAGGTAGGCAATTTTCAGTAACAAAAACACCCTATAGACTGAAGTATGTGAAAATAGCAAAAACAAAAACAAAGAAATAGCACAGCCACTCAGTAGTGATCAGAGGAGTTTCAGTCTAGGAGATGAGGATAGGTGTATCCTCATTAGAAAGGAGAAAGAAAAATGCTGCTTGAGCTACTGAGTTGTTTCAGACCTAGAGCTGAGAGTGGGGCCAGTACGTGAAGATAGTGGGAGGAGTGAGGGGTAATCATAAAATCAAAATGTCAGTGCTTGAAAGAATCTTAAAACCCATGTGGTTCAGCTGTTCTTAATCTGAGGACATAGTCTACTTTGAGGATCTGATGAAAGCTATGAGCCATTTCTCCTCAAAATGCAAATGCAATATTAGGTTATAAATTTGGGAGGTTCAGAAATTTATCCATGGATCCTAGGTCTACTCAATTAACTTCATTTTTTCTATAACATTGCAATTAAAGAAGAATGTGATTTTTACACTCTTAGAACAAGTAGAAATATTATCTGTTTCACTGTGAGGTCATCTACAGATAGGTTTTGTTTTACTCTGATGTTTCTCTGAAAGCTCAACAATCAGCTACTGGCCAATCAGCTTCTTTGTCTTCAACAAAGAAGAACCATCTCAGAGCCACCCTTTCTCCATGCCATGGAAGAAAACTGCACTAGGGACTTCAAACTGTTGACATTTTTTAGACAACCGTCAGAGTGTACCAGTAGGTCAAGTTAGGATTTCCAGAACTCTTTGAACAAGAAGCAGATGGCTTCATGTGATTGCTAACCCAAGGTCCAAGGGAACCAGAATTAATTAAATAGGACTGAATGAACTGTTGAGATGATTGTAGTTTGAAATATTGTTGATGTTCTTTTTTCTGGATGTATAAGGACGCCTTTTCTCTTTTTTCATAAAGCTATATGTAACCAATAACAATTTAGTAGATTCTGCTTTTGCAAGCTGAAATGAAACATTTCTAAATGATATCTTATCCTCATTGGCCCATCTCCTTCCACTCCCCCAGAACTCTTGAGTGTCTTTACTTTTCATAGCAGTATAATTATTTGCATAGATTTGTCACGAATGTCCTTTTTACCAGACTATAATTGGAAAAACTGGATTTGCCATCAAGGCCTTGCCTTGTCATATTTGAGAATGATGCTCATTTAATTGGTATGACCAACCCTTCTAAGGAAATAAGTTTGACTCTCATAGAGCCAGTGCTTTCAAAGCCCCCCCAGGAAAACTGACCTGATACCCAGCTCACAGAGTTCCCAGCCTTACCGGTGAGTAAGGAAGGTCACTTCCTGGCAGGCCCAAGACTCTTAGATATTTGGGGGACTCAAGAAGAGAGGAATTTACCCAAATTTAAAGTCTAATCTGAGATTCCTTATGAAAATTTCCAACAAATTTATAAGGTCAGAGTGGTAAATTAACATTCTTGCTGCACCTACGTGTATACAATTAGGTCAAACCTAATGAGACCAGCTTTATTTTGTGATTAAGAATAATCTTTCTTTAAGATTATTTTTTGATCAGAGGGTATTTATTAGTTTCCTATTGTTGCTGTAACAAATTATCACAAACTTGGTGACTTAAAACAACACAAATATATTATCCTACAGTCCTGGAGGTCAGAAGTCCAAAATGGGTCTCACTCGACTAAAATCAAGGTGAAGGCAGGGCTGTATTCCTTCTGGAGGCTCTAGGAGATATGCCATTTCCTTGCCTTTTCCATCTTCTGGAGGCTGTCTGCATTCCTTGGCTCATGGCCCCCTTCTGCCTTCAAAGCCAGCCATGGATAGTCAAGTCTTTCTCATGGTGCCATCTCTCTGTTTTGACTCTTTTGCTTTCATCTTTCTCATTTAAGAACCCTTGGGATTACATTAGGCCCACCCACTTACAGAGTAATCTCCCCATCTGAAGGTCCTCTGAATAGTAATTTTAATGCCCCCCCCACCGTGTAGCATAACATATTCACAGATTCCAGGGATTAAGATATGTACATCTTTAGGGGGCCATTATTCTGCCTACCACAGGGGGACAGTAGGGAAAAAAGTTGTGCTTCAATGGAAAACTCCATTGTCTAGAGCAGAAGTTGGTAAATTACTGTCTGTGGGGCAATTCCAGCAGCCACTTGTTTTTGCATTCATCCTTTGAATGGATTTTACATTTTTAAAGGGTTGAGAAAAATTTTTTAAATTTTGTGACACAAAAATTATATAAAATTCAAATTTCAGGTCCATAGATAAAGTTTTGTTAAAACACAGCCATGCTCATTTGTATATATTATCTATGGCTGCTTTCATACTACAAGGACAGAATTGAGTAGTTGAAAGAAAGACTGTATGGTTCACAAAACCTAAAATATCTACTATCTGTCTCTTTACAGTAAGAGTTAGCTGGTCTAGCACACACCCTTCCAGTCTCAGCCCCTTCCAAGTTATCTGATTCTAGCCTTTCATTGCTTTTTAGCTATTTTACAATTCTGTAAATTGTAAAGAAATGATAGCAAAGTAAAATAGTTCTTGTCTACAGATGTGCAGATTCTGTCCTGCAGAGGTTCCATTGACTTTCCTCCCTGACTGCAGAACAAGCCAATTTTGCTTCCATTTGCACATTATTTTGCACATTACATTATGTCCACATTTATTTATTTATTTATTTTTTTAATTAAAAAAAATTTTTTTTAAAGATGACCGGTAAGGGGATCTTAATCCTTGGCTTGGTGTTGTCAGCACTACGCTCAGCCAGTGAGCTAACCAGCCATCCCTATATAGGATCTGAACCCGTGGCCTTAGTGTTATAAGCACCGTACTCTCCTGAGTGAGCCACAGGCCGGCCCTTTATGTCCACATTTCTGATCTATAAATGTGTCTGTTCTTTAGATTCTCCTTTGAACTGGTTGCAACATCTTACCAGTTCCATAATTAATGAATTAAATAAAATCCTTAACGTGTGTGTGTGTTTTTTTTTTTTTTTTTGTCATTTTTTCATGACCGGCACTCAGCCAGTGAGTGTACCGGTCAGTCCTATATAGGATCCGAACCTGCGGCGGGAGTGTCACCGCGCTCCCAGCGCAGCACTCTACCAAGTGCACCACGGGCGCGGCCCAATGTGTGTGTTTTTTTGTATCTGAATGAGAATCATGATTTTACCCTTTTTTGAAAATGATCTTTAACATGGGCTATATAGTGAGGAATGCTAAGATGAATGAGACCCAGTTTCAGCCCCTTCCAGGCCAATGCTTTGGCCCTGAAGTTACCAAAGCTTCCAGAGATAACACAGAAGTCACTCTGCAATGGGCCTTTTTTGGTAGTGGTATAGTCAACACCAGGACCGAAGGGCCTGCACGGGGAGTCAGAAGAACATTTACTGACTGGAACCTGTCCAGAGATGAGGAGCAATTGTCTGGGAACCCAAGTGCACAAAAGATAAGGCAAAGCAGATGGGCTTTGAAGTCAGACAGCCTAGTTCCTACCCTAGTTCTGCCATAATGTCATCTTGGACGAGTGACATATCTTCTCAGTGGGCATAATACAAATTACTTGTAGAGTTGTTATGAGGACTTCATAAAGGAAACTGAATGTTGCACAAGGCTTCTCACATGGTAAGCCTTCAATAAATGTTAGCTATTATTACTACCAGTGAGGGTAGCAAGTAGCTAAGTTCGATGAAGCACACAAATGCTATTTTCAAATTATAATAATCATTACTAACATTTACTGAGTCCCTACTATGAGGCAGGTGCTCATTTAGTTCTCATAGTATACCTGGGAAGCAGGCACTACTACTGTAGAACATAGTTTATTGATGAAGTACCACCATGGGGAAAGGAAGCTGACACTCTGCTCCCAGAAGTCCAAACTAACCCCAGTTGGTGGAAGTTGCATAGAGATAGGTTTTGATTAAAGGAAAGACTTTAATGAAGCTGCCACACAATGGAAAGAATTGATATGAGATAGTGAATTCCCTATTCTACAGTGTTCAAGCAGAGACTGTACAAGTTTTAGATAATACTGAAGATGGGATTTATGGGTTATATAAGATTTGGGGCTAGATTCCTTTCCATTCAGATTCTGGACCACTCATGCTTCCCACTTTGTCACTTATTCCCTAATCCTCTACACTGTCCTATAATCTGAATCATTCTTTGCCACTCAGAAGCCTTCTAGTCTACGTGGTCTCTAAAAACATCCCAGTTTTATGTTCCTCTCTTTGTTGTCTCTTATAGTAGGTACAAATTGGAGGAGGAGCATTCCTCAGGCGCATGCCAAAACAAAACAGATCTCATCCTTTTCTCTGTCGTAAGGGTGAATAGCCCTGATCTCCACAGGCTACTCAAGGCCCTTTACCTAATTCTGTATTTGTAATTTTGCATTCTTAAACAGAGCTCTCCAAATTGTATATGCTTCAAGACTCATAAATCTCAATCCATCTGGGCCCCTCTCTGGGCTTTTGTTTCCAGAGATGTGAAAGAAGAAGATTGTTTTAGGCAGTCTTGACCATCCCTTCTGGATCTCACAGTCTGAGACACTCTGTCTCTGCCACCATAGCCCAACTAGAGTGCTCCCTAGACCACTGATATTTGGGGGAGAAATCTTTGGTATTGGACATAATACAGAAAAAACATATATCCTGCTTAGGACACATCAATGGTTTCCCATTGCTGCTTAGGTCAAAAGTAAAAATTCTTTCTTTGGCTTATGAAGCCCTGCCAGTCCTGGCCCCTACCTCCCTCTCCACTTTACTTCATAATATCCTTGCTTTCTGTATTTCAGCCACTCTGGCCTCTCAATACTGTGTTTCTCCAGACCATGGAGTATTTGCATATGCCTCCTCATATTCTTTCTGCCTGAAATGCTTTTCCTCACTCCCATAAAAATCTCCTGGTTCTTTACCTAATTAATTCCTACTTCTCCTTCAAGTCTTGGCTCTTCCTGGACCCCTCTGAGCTTTAGGAGATCAGTTCCTTTATGATACGCTCCCTGTGTTGCATGCCTCTTCTACATAGTACTTATTACTATTATAATTTTACACTGATCTCTGTGATTGTTTAATATGTGCCCCCCACCCAGCCCTCCCAACTAGGCTGCAAACTCCATGAAGGCAGAGATGTGTCTGCTTCTGTTCATCTTCACAGTGTTAATGCCTAGCTCAACAGTTCTTTTTTTTTTTTTTTTAAAGATGAGCGGTAAGGGGATCTTAACCCTTGGCTTGGTGTTGTCAGCACCACGCTCAGCCAGTGAGCTAACCGGCCATCCCTATATAGGATCTGAACCCGGGGCCTTGGTGTTATCAGTACCACAGTCTCCCGAGTGAGCCACAGGCCGGCCCTAAAATGGAAATTGTTTTAAAGAATGGGTTAAGATTCAATTTTCTGGGTAATTCCCCATATAGGCAACTCCAAACATGCAGATCAAGGAGGTATCATTGCTACCACTTAATCACCTGGGCCATGTGTATCATTTCCACCTTAATTGTGGCTTTGATAGTGACTTGGGAATTGGGTTATTTGTACCTCTTGGTAGAAGTCTGAGAGGTCTACCAAATCTTTCACATGTTCTCCTTCCCTAATTCATCTGTAAGCTCCCTCAAAGGAGAGGGGGGCATGGCTTTCAATGTTTTTCACATTCCTCAGCCACCATCTACAGAGTGACATCTGTTAGGGACAGGGTACATCCTTGAACTCTGACCCAGTATAGATTTTCCGAAAATCATTCTTTTGGGGTTCCATGCTTCATTCATTCTAAGTGCAGCAAAGACTAAATAAAAAGCTTCCTCATAGTGACATGCTTGGGAGATGGTGCCAGGGAGGGAACAAAGCAGCCTAAACAACAGCCCTTTATGTGGAAAGATGAACCGAAACATCTCCCCTTTCTCCCTCGCAGATGAGGGAAGAAGCTTGGGGTAGGGCACCTTTTAATGTTTCCTAATTTGAGGAAGCTTTGTAATACATTTCAGGGCAAAGAGGGGAAAAGGCACCTTTGGCATAATAAGATCAGAGCTATTATTTCACAGCAAATAAGATGAAAACCAGAGTGATGGAAGAATACCAGTTTTTTACTCAGGCGTGATCTCAAGGAGGAAATCAATTCTCATGATGGAACAGTGTTTGCTTTCAGATGTGTATTAGAGTTTCAGCCTAGAGTGGAAGCATCCACCGCTCCTTTCCTCATGCATGGAATCAGGGTTTACACTGCGCACTGGACAGGGATAGACTGAAGAGAGATGACAATGAGAGAAGAGAAGAAAGAGGGAGCATGGGAGCATCTGCAGGACACCCTCTCTTTGCCACCCAGGATGTATTTGTGATGCTAAAAGCTGAGCAATCCATCTTGACTTCCTATACTGTCTTCCCAGGAGCAAGAGAGATAATGGATGTGAAAATTGGTCCTAAAATGCTCTTTGCGTGCAATCAATGACCACCCAAGAAGAGTTTGCCGACCTCTTTCTACAGGTTCCACATTCTAGCACAAGGTTTCTCAACCGAGGCACTATTGACCTTTTGGGCCAGATGATTCTTTGTTGAAAACCACTGCTCCAGTAGAAGTGCAGGTGGATTTATTGAGTTGCTAATGAAGCTGTGGCCTCAGAGCCCCTAACCAACTCCTTCCAAAGACTTGGGAGAGATCCTAACAATGTGTTCACAGAGTAAACATTTTAGTAAAATCTGCAAAAACAAGATATTTAAACTGCAGTTAAAGACCAATCATTTTCATATTAAAATTTATATTTTTAATTTTTTATTCTTTTCTCGAAGATGGACCCCCCAAATAGCCTAATTTTCAGGCCCCACAAAACTGAGATCTGACCCTCGAATGAGACAACCATGGGTTCAAATCTTGGCTCGACCCCATCTGTTACTCAAGATTTTTTAACCTCTTTAGGCCTCAATTTTCTCATTTGAAAAATAAGTTTATTAATGGTGACTCCTAAGATTCCTGTGAAAACTAAGTGAGAAAATACATGTAAACTGCTTAGATCCTGCCCAGAACAACTGAACACTCAATAAATGGTAGTTGTTATAAAGATTGTGATGTTTTCTATTCCTATTGGAAGTCTCCCATCCAAGTACTAACCAGGACCGACCCTGCTTAGCTTCCGCGATCAGACGAGATCGGGCGCGTTCAGGGTGGTATGGTCGTAGACCTATTGGAAGTCAAAGTGACCACTTGAGTTGAGAGAAGGACTACCAGCTTCTTCCTGAAGGTGAAAGACCAAGATAACATTAAAGGGCTAAAATAATTGGCAAGAACCATCACCAAGGAAAAAATTTGGTTTTGAAAATGATGGTGGGTATTCAAGCTTATAGTGTAAGCTCTAACATAGAGAAAAATGAAGAACAGAGAACCCAGAACTGCCTTCTAGGAGCAGTCCCTCTTTTAATGGATCCTTTCAGCGTTCTATGGACAGTTGACTCTTCTGCAGACCCCTTGTTTAAACATCAGGGGCCTCACAGGTATTGGTATTAATTCTATTTCTTACCCTGGATGGTGGGTTCAGGGGGTTCATTATCATCCTCTCAACAGTAAGATACATTACATATACTTCCTTTGTGTATATGGTATGTCTTGCAATTTTTTTAATCTTAAACATATGCAGCATGGGTCTCTCTTGTCTGCCCCTGGTTCACTGTAATCTCTTGGGCCTTAGTTTCCACTTATGTAAAATGGACTTCTCTAGGGTCCCTTCTGGCTTTAACAGTGTTTAAGTCTATGGAAGACTTTGCCAAACCAAAAAGAGCATTAAGAACTTGAGTCTGACACCTCCCCACTCAACAGCAACATGTATTTCTGCCTTGATATCTAAAATGGAAGCTTAATTACTGATAAGTGGCTGACAACTGGTAAATGCTGTTTTGGGTATATTAGAAGAACTAAATCTACAATGGGCATCAAAGCTGCTCTAGAAAGTTGGATTCTCAAAGAGTGAAGGAAGGGGCCTACAGGTGGTGGGGGGAATGTCATCCTGGCCAGGGAACATTGGGGCCCAGTAATGGCAGCCCTGTCTGCCAAAGCAGTCAGAAGTGACAGCAGAGACAACATGTGCCATTTATAGGACACTTAATGGTCCCCAGTGACTGTGCTAATTGCTTGTGTGGTCATGTAGCACTCCTGACAACCCTGTGGTAATATCTAATGAGGAATATTGTTTATTGAGAACTTAATATGGGCCAGGTTCTATCCTAAGCATAGCATGTAAAATATCTCGTTTAGTCCTCACAACTCTGTGAGTTAGGTACCATTATGATCCCCAATTTATAGATGCGGGAACTAAGGCACAGTTGCCCAAGTCAAATAGTTAATGTATGGTGGAGCTGGAGACTGAACCAAGCAGTCTGACTCCAGAGCCCATGTTCTTAAATTCTGTACTCTACTGGACAGTTCTGAAGGAGGTGCTATTATTTCCGTTTTATGGATGATGAAACTGAGGCTCAGCTAAGGCTATATGTGCATGAGTGGCAGAGCCAGAATTCAATCCCAGGTTTATGTGTTTTCAAAGCCCATGCTGTCCACCATCATCCCATATTGTCTCTCTAGGTAAGTTACCAAAGGGCTACTATGTACCCAGCTCTATGCTAGGAGCAGCTGGGGAGACACAGAGTAGAAGGTGTACAAGTACTGGTAGGAAGGACACATTTGTCTTTGCCCTGGAGCTGTCACTAATTCACTGTGTGACTTTAGGCAAGTCATGGCCCCCTCTGTGCCCCTGAGTCCCATTTGGAAATGAGAAGTTGAGTGATCTTCCAGATTGTGGCCAGGATGACATGGGATAAGGATATAAGTGGTTGGCAAAGAGTGGAAGAGGAAGCTTTATTTTTTATTTTTATTTTTTTAAAAGATGACCGGTAAGGGGATCTTAACCCTTGACTTGGTGTTGTCAGCACCACACTCACCCGGTGAGCTAACCGGCCATCCCTATATCCGAACCCGTGTCCTTGGTGTTATCAGCACCACACTCTCCCAAGTGAGCCATGGGCTGGCCCAGAAGAGGAAGCTTTAGATGATCCAGCTTCTTCCAATTCCCAAAAAGGACAGAAGACCTCCAAGTGGAGATGTCCCATAGCTTAAATCAGAAAAAAAAAAAAAAAGAAATAGCCTCTTATCCCTGTCTCCTCACTTCTTCCCAGAGGAGAAAGACTAGGAAAAGGGATAATGGGAAAGGGAAGGGGGTTGTCGTATGTTAGTTTCCTGTGACTGCTGTAACAAATTATCACAAACTTGATACCTTAAGCAACATAAATTTATTTTCTCACAATTCTAGAAGCCAGAAGTCCTAAATCAAGATGTCAGCAGGGCAGTACTCCCTCAGGAGGCTTTAGAGGTGAATCTGTTCCTTGCCTCTTCCAGCTTCTGGTAGTTGTTGGCATTCCTTGGCTTGTGGTCGCTTCTCTCTCTGCTATCACCTTCTCCTCTATGTGTCTCTCTACTGTCCCTCTGCCTTTCTCGTTTTTTTTTTTTTTTCTTTTGGCAGCTGGCCTATATGGGGATCTGAACCCTTGACATTGGTGTTATAACACTGTGTTCTAACCAACTGAGCTAACTAGGCAGGCTTGCCTTTCTCTTATAAAGTCATTTGTCATTACACGAAGAGCCCACTAGAATAATCCAGGATAATCTACTCAATTTCAAAATCCTAAAATTAATTAAATCTGCAAAGACCCTTGATAGAGTTTGGATGTGTTTTCTCCACCCGAATTCATGTGGAAATCTGATCCCCAGTGTGGCAGTGTTGGAAACTGATTGAGTCATGGGGTTGGATCCCTCATGAATGGATTAATGCTCTCCCTGGGGGAGGGGAGATTAATGAGTGAGTTCTCACTGTATTAGTTCCCGCAAGAGCTGATTGTTTGGAGGACGCTGGCACCTCCTCTGTCTCTCTTGGTTCCTATCACCATGTGATCTGCTTGTACCCACCAGCTGCCTGTCATTTTCCGCCATGAGTAGAAGCAACCTGAGGCCCATGCCAGATGCAGCTGTCCCAGAATTGTAAGCCAAATAAACCTCTTTCCTTCATAAATTACCCAGTCTTAGGTTTCTGTTATAGCAACACAAAACGGACTAATACAACCCTTTTACAAAATAAGGTAACATTCACAGGTTCTGGGAATTGGAATATGGGCATATTAGGGGAGACAATTTTTTAACCTGCCACAGAGGGAGAAGAGAGTGAAAGAGAAACAAACGAAGATGAGAGATTAGATGGGATACCTTGAGCACTGATTCAAGAGCCCCTCATCTGTGCCAAAATGCCTAACAGTTTTCCTCTACTGCCTTGCCTTGTGTCTTAGTGAATCTATACAAATCCATATGATACTCTCAGCTGGAATGTTCACAGTCTGTTCTTCTGAGGCATCACAGTGCTTAGTAGCAGTTTATAATACTTGCTGGCTTGTCTTGCTGCTGCTGGTATAGGTCTAATGGTCTTGAGACCAGAGTCTGGTCTGCAGCCTTTTCCTAACTCCCAAGGTGTGGCTAGCAGCTGATACCCTGATAACCAAGCATTTTGGGTGGATCAGAAGAAATAAATCTATAATACCTCTGAAATGGCCTGTTTCCTCTTCTGTCATCCACACAAACTCAGCAGACCATGAGCACCTCAAGTGGCCAAGAGCCTGTAGCTTGCTGCCTAGGTTCAAAACCCAGACTCTGCCACTTGCTATCTATGTGACCATGGGCAAGTTACTTGCCCATTCTGTGCCTCAGTTTACTCATCTGTAAAATGGTAATAATAATAACAGCATCTACAAGTGTCATCTAGCATTATGGTCATAATTAAATGAACTAGTGTCCATAAAGTGCTTAGAACAGTGCCTGGCATAAGGTAAGTGCACATTTAATACTAATTATTATCATTATCAGTATTTGTATCCTCAGGGTCTGGCATACAATGGGCACTCATGGAAATGCTGACTGGAACCAGGTGATTTCCAGTCGTTCCCAGTTCTCCATATTTTCCGATCTTGTGCCAATGATAAATTGGAGCAAAAGAAGCCAGGCAGGAGCTACAGTGAAGTAGACAGTAATGTGGGCACCTCCAGTCTCCGAGTCCAGTGTGGAGCTTGGCTGAGCATTTTATCTGCTATATTGGTTCTTCCCAGAAACAATTCTGCCTCTTTTCTGCTTCTCTTTTCAGTCTCAGCCATCTCCTTTGGGTGTTCACTGAGGAGTCACTATCTGAAAGCTGTCATGAGCCTGAGCGGGTCAGCAACTGACCAGCCCGGAAGAGGCCCTTTCCCCAATTTCCTTGGGTGGCTATAGTGGCAAGTAACATAGGGGAGGGAGGCTGGGCCAAAAAGGCCTGCAGCCTTGCAAGGAGGCCTTGAGTTGCTGTGATTGAGCAGTTCCCCACCTCACACAGTCCCACCCCCACCCCCACCACACACACACACACACACACACACACAGTCCCACCCACCTTACCCCCACCCCCCACACACGTACGTACGTATTTGCCACACAAGCTGCAATCTTTTTTTTTCCTTGATGGACCAGTCCTGGAAATTATGACATCAATGGATGAAGAATCAAAAACATACACTATAAGATGGTTTCTATTATTTATTTTTATATGTTCTGCTTATGTCTAAAAATTGATTTGAAGTACCCTTAGGTTGTTCAGAATCACCTAGCCTAGGCTTACAGTGGGCAAAGTTGTGTTTCCATCTTCCTGCCCCCAGGACATATACTTTCCTATCCCAGGCCCCTAGCCTGTGGGCCTTCTCTGCTGCACAAAGCCAAGCCCAGCTGAGGGTTGGCTGGTCTACTAACCTTTCTCAGGGCTATTTGCATTTGAAAAGCATGGAAAGCCCCAGCACCCCACTCCTTCCAGGCCACAGTTTCCAGGAGCCCAGTGCTTTGGGAGATGGTCCCAGATGATCTTTCATACGTTCAATCAACAAATGTTTGCTAGTGCCGGGGCTAGGGATACAGAAGAGAAAATGAGGATCCTGTCCTCAAGGCCTCATCAACTACTGGGGAGACATGCAAATTACAAATAAGATAATTGCAGTAAGAAAATAGGAACAAAATGCCACAGGAGGCCAATACGAGGAGCTGACATTTACTGAGCACTTACTATGGCCAGGATCTCTTCTATCTGCTTTATTATATATTATCACCTTGAAACTCACAATGACCCTGTGAGGCCCCAATTTTACAGATGAGCAAATTGAGACCCAGAGAAGTAAAACAATCTGCCACAGATCCCACAGGTCATAAGTGGCTGAGCCAGGTCTGTCAGACTGAAATCAGTGTGAGAAGTCAGGGAGGCTTCACAGAAGAGGCAGCTTTTAAATTGAGACTTGGAGAATAAGTAGGAGGTGGCCAGGTAAACAAGTTGAGGAGGAGGAGGAGGAAGGGAGAAGATGAGCATTTCAGGTGGTGAGAACCAACTAAAGCTCAGCAACTTTAAGGAATGGGTAAGAGCAACAACTCCCTCTTCTCTCCCCATCTCCCATGTCCCAGAGTTATCCACCTCTGGTACAAAGCCTGCCCAGAACATTCACACTCAGACCTGGAAGCCCATGTCTTCTAAGGAGTGATGTTCTCTTCCTTGCCTCCCTGGCTGGTAACATTTCTGGGAGGCAGAGTGACAAGAACACATTTGGAACTGCTATGTTCTGAATGTTTATGTGTCCCCACCCCCCACCCGCCTGCAGCCTTCCCCAAGCTGAATTCACACATTGAAATCCTCAACCCCCCAAGGTGATGGTATCCGGAGGTGTGGCTTTGGGGGGCTGATTAGGTTATAGGCATGAAGAGCCTTCCTGAATGGTGTTAGTGCCCTTCAGAAAAGAGGCCTGAGTGTGCCGAGAACACCAAGGCCATGGGTTTGGATCCCTATATAGGGATGGCCGGTTAGCTCACTTGGGAGAGCGTGGTACCGACAACACCAAGTTAAGGGTTAAGATCCCCTTACTGGTCATGTTTTTGAAAAGAAGAAAAGTGGCCTGAGAGAGACCCCTTTCCCCTTCCACCATGTGAGGACACAGTGAGAAGGTGCCATCTGTGAACAAGTAAACAGGCCCTCACCAAACACTGAATCTGCCAGTGCCTTGATCTTGGACTTCCCAGACTCCAGAACTGTGAGAAATAAACTTCTGTTTTTTATAAGCTACCTAGTTTATGGTATTTTGTTATAGCAGCTCAAACAGATTAAGATAGGGACTAAACTCACCTGGGTTCAAATCTCAACTTTGCAACTTCCTAGCTGCGTGGGCCAGTTGTTTTCTTTCTCTGAGCCTTAGTTGCCCCATCTATAACAGGAGGATAATACCACCACCGCCTAAACTTGTTCTAATGATTAACTGAGATGACATAGCCAAATCTCCTGGCAGTGGTCATGGCACAGTAAATGGCAGCTGTTATTGTTATTAGGAGGTATGTGTATGAATAGTTCAATTCTGAGTTGTTAATTTGGGGACTGAACCATTTTCCATAGGAGTAGATGCCCTGGCTCTAATGGCAATCTGTGGGCAAAAATCTCTGCCTGATTTAACCAGGATTAAATTAAATGAGGTAATTCATGAATGCAAAGTGCTTAGGCCAGTGTCTAACATGTAGCATGGTGGTGCTGCAGAATGAGAGCTCTCCTTGATATTTATAATTCAACGACCTTTCTTATACAGACTTAAAATGGCTTTGGCACAATGTAAATAACCCTGATTTATAGAGGATTTTGTTTTTCAGGAAGTCATATCATGCCCTCTATCAAAGGACCCCTATATTGTGTAACCATTCTATGTCTCTTTACAAACCTTTCAGGTTCTGTCTGTATACTTTTTTTTTTAGAAAAAGTTACTTTTTGGCAAGCTTGAATTTGTAACTGGAAAAGGGATATGATTGCTTTAAAACCAGAGATCCGGTGTGTGCGGTTGCCATGGAAGCAATTTAATATAAACTTTATTTTATAGTACGCCCAGCTAAGTAGTTAGTCAGGAGGAAAGGGGGGAAGCTAGAAGCAATTTTTTCCAAAAAAGAAAAGAATAACTAGGGAAAGGCTGACAGATGAAGAGAAATCTTTTTCTGCTCAGGGAGAAGATAGTTAAACGGTTCATGCTTCTGCTGAGGGCAGAAACTGCATGACTTGGAGCTTGCTTTCTTTTCTCATTTTTTCTTCTGTCTATGCATTGAAATGGGGGTGGGGAAAACAGGAGTAGAGAAAGAAGGGGAAACAGCAAAGCTAATTAGCACTCTCAACTAAAAGTATGTACTCCTCATGGCTATAAGGGCACCATTGGCTAGTAAGAAAAGCCACAGGTAAGGACTTTGTTGCTAAGGCACTTTCAAGCCCGACAGAGATATTTAGATATACATCCCAGGAAGTTATAAACTTGTTAAGAGATGAAGAATGAGTCAAAAGATAGTTTCTAGTCTAGCCAGACCCCTAAATCAAGGTTAAGTCTAGCAGTATAGAGCTAGGGCTATGTCTGGAGCTCACAGACTCCTCCTCAAGCCTGTTGTCCAGACCAAGTCACAAACCCTTCACATGCAGGTCTACGAGCTAGGTAACTGGAAAAAAGGTCCTTGGAGCCTTGGTTGAAGAAAGAGTATCTTTATTTCTGCGCACACACGTCTAGGAGCTAGGCAGTCCAAAGAGAAACTCAAAAACTCAACTGCTACTGGCAAAGTCCAATGAAAAACTGAGCAGCTACCAGCATGTTAAACATGCTCTAAGGCCGGCCCATGGCTCACTCGGTAGAGTGCGGTGCTGATAAACATGCTCTATTTTTAGAAACGAGCTCTGTTGGCCAGCACTGCTTCACACAACTGAACAACACACCAGAATAGCAACAAAACTAAAAAGATACATTGGCATGCATGTGCACTAACTCTACCCACACACACAATTTGTTTACAAAGAATGTGCTGCACCACACCCAACCGGACCTGAGGCAAGGGGGCCTGATTAAACTATTCTATTTTCCCAAGAAGCAATAATAAATAATAGTTAAGAATTAATGATACGTGGCTATTTTTATTAAACTGATTCTTGCTCTAATTGCATATATTTTAATATATTATTACATAGAGCATTATCATTTTGCTAGTGTTTTGTTGGTCTTTTTATTTAAAAAGAAGTGTTTCTCTATTCATTAACTAATCTTCTGCTAAGCTTTTGAGCCATCAGCCACTTGACAAATTTTTATTGAGTGTCTAATGACTGCCAGGCCCAGAGCTAGGCCTACTGGTACAGAAGGAGATAATTGAAGTAGGCAGGGGCGTTTCCCTAATGGATTTTATAGTCTAGGAAAGGAAGCAAATATTCAATGGAAAATTAAGTAATTTTATTATAGTTGTGGTAAATCCTAAAAAGGACAAATCCAGCAATATACAATTCTGTACAAGCAGAATATGAGAAGTATGAGCCTAAAAGCAACTACTAAAATATCAGTCATTGAGAACATGAGTCTCAGAGCCCCAAAGCATAAATACCAAGAACTAGAATCCTACTCATATGCTTTCTGAATTCAGCATATTCAAGTTTTATGTATTTATTTGTTTGTTTTAGTGTCTGTTATTTCAGGGGTCTGGCACTAGGCTAAGCACTTACTTGTATTATCTCAAGTAGCTACTATCCTTATCCCCATTTGTTTTTCTATGGGAAATGGAGTGACAGGTTAGTGAAGCAATTTGCTCAAGGTCACATAGCTAGTAAGTGGTGGAGCAGGGATTTGAACCCAGACAGTAAACTTGCAGGGCCTAGCTACCAGGCTACTATGTGCTGCCAATCAGGCTGTTTGAGCCTCTGTTTGAAATTCCTTTGAACAGAGGAGAGGCTATCGGGCCGAGCCCGTGGCGCACTTGGTAGAGTGCTGCGCTGTGAGTGCGGTGACGCTCCCGCCGCGGGTTCGGATCCTATATAGGACTGACCGGTGCACTCACTGGCTGAGTGCCGGTCACGAAAAAAAAAAAAAAAAAACGACAGAGAAGAGGCTATTGGTCAAAAAGTTAGAAACATTATACTATGAAAGCAGGGGGAAGAGCCAGAATTCAGAACAGAAATCTCCAGGGTTCAGAGGGGCTCCTGGGTGAAAAGAAAATCCATCCTGTAATAGTCTGTTTTCTGTTGCTTACAACAGAATACCTGAAACTGGGTAGTTTATAAAGAAAATAAATTTATTTCTTATAGTTTCAGAGGCTGGGAAATTCATGGTCCAGGGGTGCAGCTGGTGAGGGCCTTCTTGATGGTGACTCTACAGCAAAGCAGGGTGTCACATGGCGAGATGGGCTGAGCAAGAGAAAACTAACTTTCTCACTTGCTCTCCTTATAAATGCATCAGAACCATGCCCCTCACTCCATGAATGGATCAATCTATTCACAAGGGCACAGTCCTCATGATCTAATCACCTCTTAAAGGCCCCACCTTTCAAATACCGTAATTGGATTTCCCACCCTGTTAACACTCTAACAGTGGGGGTCAAATTTCCAGTACGTGAACTTTTGGGGGGCACATTTAACCCATAGTACCTTCTGTCCCCCAGTGCTGAAGTTCCTCATGTACCATACCGTCATTTTTCAGGCCATTATTCGGGCCTGCTCTGAGAACTCAGAGGAAGCAGAAAGTATTTAACAAACCCCAAGTGCTGGAGGGAAAGGAGGCTTATGGGATGCCTGGGTTGCCTGGGCATGTACCAGGCCTGATTCCAGGATCACAGGAAGAGAGAAGCCACCAAGCACATGTGGTCCCTGCAGAATGGGCCTAGAAAAAGGAGAGAATTGTAGGAGGCCCTAGGAAAGAGGGCACCCTGGGTTGGAACTCTTGGGAGTCCCACTTGCCAGTGACCTGCTTGTGGCCTCATGCAGTCACTATACCTCCCTGAGACTTAGTTTCTCCTGTCTATTCCCACGGCTTCCACAGTACAAAGTTTCCAAATTCCTGACCAGTAGCCTACGATGAGGAAACAGAGGCAAGGCTCATGCTCAAGGTCATATAGCTAAGAATATGAGGAGCCTGGACTCAAACCGAGGTTCTCTTCCCCACCTATCACAGTCCTTCCCACACGCACAGGTCCAGCTCTCACATTCAATCAGTGTCCCAGAGCAGGGGACCAGCTTGCTCTCAGGTAGTTCTCCCCACCCTTTCCATACCACCTCCAGTGCTCCCTGAAGGCCACAACTAGCTACTATCCCCTCACCCAACCCAACCTACCACTGGGCATTCAACGGGATGGGCTTGTGATTGATGAAAAACAATTAAAACTAACTGGGCATTTGCAGCCTCGGCTGTTGGGGTGGCAAGTGCTGCTTCGGTTGTTTCTGAAATAATTAATGACTGTGCTTGTCTAATCTCACTTGAGGTGTAAGGAGCAGAAGAAAGGAGAGCTGTTGCCTCTGGAGAGTTATTTTTATAAATTAGGCCTTAGAGCCTTGCTGAGACAGCTCCTTTCCTGCTTTGTGGGCTTCAAGATGGCAGTCTGCCTGTGGTTCTGGCTAAACTGGCCAATTGTTATCCCCTGAAGAAACAACACTAGACATGTTTTCCCTCATACTCAGGCCCACACATTCCCACACAAAAGCACTTGTGCACTGTCCCTGTCAGCTCACACTCAGAAAGTCACTCCCAGCATTACAGTACAGTTAGAGGCAGAAGCATTGCTGTGACCTCAAACTGCCACCTCCCACTTGCTGTAACCCCACTGTGCCTAAAGCCAGGGGCCATGGATGTCACATCTACCATGTGCCAAGCTCACTAAGTCTCCTTTCCTCTCACAACATTTTCATGGAGAGGAGCTTTATCACCCTCATCCCCATTTTCCAGACGGAGTGACTGAGGCTTAGAGAGGTTAAGTCACCTGCCCAGAATCCCATAGGTAGTATGTGTCAGAAATAAGCTTAAAGACCAGGTCTCTGGGACCCTGTTGCTCTTTTTTATTTTATTTTACTTTATTTATTGAATCAAAATCGATTATACATATTTTGGAGGTTGAACATTGAGATATGTTGATTAAATCAATATTACTAGCATATATATTGTGACAAATCATAATTATTCTTTATACCCCTTGTCCAATCTCTCCCGATCCCCCTCTCCCTCTCCCCTCCCCCCTCTAATTACCCTAGATTTCTTCTCTTCTTCTGAAAGAGTAATGGTTACTCTGTTAATTTGTTGCCTAGATGATCTGTCCAATGCTGAGAGATGTGATCAGGTCCCCCAATATTATCATAGAGCAGTTGCTTCTTCTGTCACTCTGAAATGGGCTTTGTGGAAAGGGACATCCTCTTCTTTTCTTTGTCTCTGCTGGTGACTCTTCTTGTGTGAATGCACTCCAGTGGTTGGCGGACCATCTGCATGGTGGTTTTGCAGCAGCCATAGTTATTGTGGTGGCTGTGGTGGGCCACCCACATGGAGGTGATGTCTTTGGTATGCTCCTTGGCACTGGCGGTATGCCTGGTTGTGGGGTGTGTTTGGTCCCCTTCTCCATGTCTCTGGCCCCTGGGCAGGCCCTAAGGCACTGGCGCCATGTGCCCGGTTGTGGGAGGGGTGGCCGGTCCCCGCCTCTAGACCTCAGGTCACCAGACAAGACCCAAGGAGCTGGCTTGGTGTGCCTGGTTGAAGGAGAGGGGCCTGGTCCCCTTCTCCATGCCCCAGGTCTCTGGGTAGGCCCCAAGGCGCTGGAGCCATGTGCCTGGTTGTGGGACTAGGGTCTGGTCCCCCTCTCCAAGCCTTGGGTACCCAGGTGGGCCCCAAGGTGCTGGTATTTTGTGCCTGGTGTGGGAGGAGGGTCCGGTCCCCAGCCCCATACCTCAGGTCTCCAGGCGGGACCTGAGGCACTGGCTTGGTGTGCCTGGTTGTGGGAGAGAGGTCCGGTTCCCTTCTCCATGCCTTGGGTCCCCAGGTGGGCCCAAAGGTGCTGACATGGTGTGCCTGGTTGTGGGAGAGAGGTCCAGTCCCCTTCTCCATACCCTGGGTCCCCAGGTGGGACCTGAAGTGCTGGCTTGTTGTGCCTGGTTGTGGGAGAGGGGTCTAGTCCCCTTCTCCATGCCTCGGGTCCCTGGGCAGGCCCTGAGGGACTGGTGCAGTTTGCCTGGAAGTGGGAGTGGGGTCCAGTCCCTGGATCCAAGCCTCCAGTTCCCAGGCAGGCCCCAAGGTGCTGGTGGTGTGCCTGGGCTGGAACTAATTTTTTGTCCTTTGCTTACTTCTAACACGGGGAACTTCCTGTGGGAACCAGTACTTGAGCTGTGTGGTTGAGTTAAATTGCTACTTTGCTGCTGTTTCCCTAGGGAAGGCTTTTTGTGCAGCTCAGGGTTTAATGGTTGATCTTATAGGTACTTTCGGCTTTCCAGAGACCCAGTGGATCTGTGTTCTGTGGAAACTGATCTGGGCCTGAGTTTTTTCATCAAACTGCACCCCATGCAATTCTGCATTCCAGACCAGTCTCCTCTGACTGGTCCTGTACTGATTGGGGGGCAGGTCGGCTGTCTTTGCTGTGTCCCAGTGTTCTCCCGGTGTTCCCATCTCGCCTACCGCCCATGCTCCAAACACTCCCCATGGGATGGGCCCTGCACTGTTCTGCTGTGATGACTCACCGGCCTCTGAATGGCTCCCTTTTTTCAGTTGTTCTGGCTCCTTGCTCCTTTGTGGGTCCACGTGAACCCTATTAGTGGTCTTGCTGTCCTGGGGGCCACCAAGGCCCTCTTCTCCCCTGTTGCCTCCAAGTAACTCCATCTGAAGGGCACAGCTGCAGCTTCTGCCGGCTCCTGCTCCATGTGCTAATCAGCTCAAGCCTTAAGGCAGCCACGGCCTGAAACGCTCAGAGCAGTTTTTTCTTTCCCTCATCATAGTTTCTCCCACCTTCAGGAACTCCGTAGGTCTCTCCTCCTCTTCCCCTGAGCTCCAGCGGCCCCAGCTTGGCTGATGTTACATTTTTATAGTTGTAAATTTGGTTGATTTGTGGGAGAGAGTGACACTGGAAACTGTCTATTCCGCCATCTTAACCGGAACTGACGACCCTGTTGCTCTTAACCAGTAAGTTAATCCAGGGAGCCAACAGGTCAGTGGAAACCAAGTTGGCTGGAAATCCCACTAGGACTAACCATTTGAGACTCAGCCCAGCCATTCATACTATGTGAGAATGAAGTGTCACAAGAATGTCACTGGGGGACAAAGCCTACCATCTCCACCCCCCAAAATAACAAAAATAAAGCTCTCAGGGGCCCAAGCATCTCTCTAGGGACCCAATGCCTAGGCAGCAGTTGGGAGCTGGAAGAGCCTCTGCCCGGCCTGCCTCCTTGAGGGCAGAGGCTGGCACTGGGGTTTGGAAACCTCCACTGCTCACCCTGCTTATGATGTCTCTCCTGTTTTTTTTCCTGAAATATGCCCCAAAATCCCTTTAACATACTGGGGAGTCCACATGTTTCTCGCCTCTGCAAGGAGGCGCTTGGAGGGCCAAGCTTGTTGGGTTAAAAACAGAACCTGAAACTTCTGAGGTCCATCCTGCCAGGTCTCACTCAGGAAGACAAGAGAAGCTCTTCCTGTCATGTCTGAAATACTGAGATTGAGTGAGAATCTTCCAGACCAGCGTCCTCAGCTCAAAATAAGCACTGTGATTTTTTTTTTTAAGGCAATTTATTTTTTAATACTATTTTTTAATGACAAAAGTTATGCATGGTCATGTGTAAAGAAAAATATTCTTTTTTTCTTTTACTGCCTAAATAAGCATATTTGCTTGTTTGTGTGTATACTGTTAGGGTTTTTTCTTTTCTTTCCTTTTCTACAAAAAGAATCATTTTATATTGTAGAACATACTTTTTTCATTTAACAACATATTGTGGACATCTTCCAATATATTAGATCTATTAATTCATCTACAATTTTTCTTAAGTAATACAATTGCACAATTCAAATTACAAAGGTACACAAGAATGTTCAAAGACAAGCTTCCCTCCCACTGCTCTTTGCCAGGTACCTGGTTATCTCTCCGGAAGCTACCAATGTTACCTTTTTGTGTATCTTTCCAGAGGTCTGGTAAGCATGGATAAGCAAATGTGTATGTACATTGCCCCTCACATTTTACATAACAAGACATACATATGTATTGTACATATAATAAATGCTGTTCTGCACCTTGCTTTTTTCACTTAATACCATGTCGTAGAGGCCCTTCATATCCGTATGCAATACTTCGTTCTTTTTAGTAGCTAATAACATCCTATGTGACGTATGTAAACTAATTTATTCAGCCTTTTCATCCAGTTTTTTTTTTTTTTTTGCTGTTATAAAGAGTGCTTCATCAATTATTCCTGTACACATATCTTTATGTACTCATGCTTTTATTTCCCAGAGGTGGAATTGCTGGGTCAAAAAGTATGCATGATTTATGGGCCGAGCCCGTGGCGCGCGCACTCGGGAGAGTGCAGCACTGGGAGCGCAGCGATGCGGGTTCGAATCCTATATAGGAATGACCGGTGCACTCACTGGCTGAGTGCCGGTCACGAAAAAGACAAAAAAAAAAAAAAAAAAGTATGCATGATTTAAATTTCAGTAAATAGTGACAGATTATTTTCCCAAAGGTTGTAGTAATTTGTGGGCTCATTAACATTACTGCATATGTTAATTGTTTAAATTTTTGCCAATGTGATGATAGAAAAATGCATCTCCTGGTTCCAAGTGTGCATTTCCCTGACCTCCCTGTGAGGGTGAGCATCCTTTCATAAGCATTTTGGGCATGTGCAGTCAACATCTATGAATTGTCTGCATCATTTGGCCATTTTTCTAGTGGGTTCTTTGTCTTCTTCGGACAATTTTTTGTATGAAACCTTTGTTTTATGTGGAAATATTTTTTCCCTAATCTGTTATTTTCACTTTGTTTATATTATCATTTGCCATAGAGAAAAGTTTATGTTTAGTGTAGTTAAATCTGTCAAGCATGATAATATTTTAAGGAAAAAATTTATTTTTATCTTAAAAGATACACATTTTAAATTTAGATAGTATAATTTCAATGTGAATGTTGATTTTGCTTGGTTGCCATATGCTTTACTATTCTAGGTAGTGTGAAAAATGGAAAATAACAGGTCAGTTGATACATCAAGCTTTTTTACACTGCTTTGTTTCAAGTGACTCCCGGGCTTCCAGATGATGGTGATGATGATAAAAGCACCTACGCTGTGCCAGGTGCTGTGCTACAAGTGTTCTTCACATACATCATCTCATTTGATCCTTACAACAGCCTTTGGAGGTAGGAACTTTTTTTTTTAATTGAAATACGATTCACAGATTATAAAATTCACCCCCCCCTTTTTTTTTTTTTTGAAGATGACCGGTAAGGGGATTTCAACCCTTGACTTGGTGTTGTCAGCACCACGCTCCCCCAAGTGAGCCACGGGCCGGCCCTAAAATTTACCCTTTTCAAGTGTATAAAGTGGTTATTTTTTAGTATATTCACAAAGTTGTACAACCATCACCACAATTTAAATACAGAGCTTCCTCATCATCCCCAAAAGAAACCCTGTGGTAGCTACTGTTCTCATCTCCAATTTGCAGATGAGGAAACCGAGGCTCAGGGAGGCAAAGTAACCTGGCCAATACCTCACAGCCAGGTACATATTTGAACCTAACCCTCATTGCCTGGGGTAGGATCTTTCTCAGTGAGATTCACTATTCTGGACCAAGGACCAGAAAACTTTTTCTGTAAAGGGCCAGATAGTAAACACTTTACGTCCTGTGGGTCATTCAATGTATGACTGTTTTTTAAAATTGAATTTAGGGCAAAACAAAGACAACTCCATATAAGGAAGTAATTTCTAAATTTCTAAATGTCCAAAAGTGGGTCAGGATTCCATGGGAGGTAATCAAGCAGAGGACAGACAAGTAGCAACAGTCTTAAAGGGTTGGATCCAGAGTAGACCTAATGGAGCCAGAGACTCCAGTTCATAGTCAGAAGCACCAGACATGTGAGGCAGCTCTCATCTCAGCAATCCTCATGTCTAAGAGTGTACCTGGCACATGGTAGGCCTTTAAGAGGGCATATTGTGGGCCGGCCTGTGGCTCACTCGGGAGAGTGCGGTGCTGATAACACCAAGGCCCCGGGTTTGGATCCCATATATGGATGGCCGGTTCGCTCACTGGCTGAGCGTGGTGCTGACAACACCAAGTCAAGGGTTAAGATCCCCTTACCGGTCATCTTTAAAAAAAAAAAAAAAAAAAAAAGAGGGCATATTGTAAGGTCTAAACTTTCATGTGCTGTCCTGGCATCTTTGATCCTCACAGGGCCACCCAAGGCAAGTTCCCGTGCTCCAGATATGCCCCCACCTAGCGGGAAAGGATCCTCACCCTGCTAGATGCTAGTTCCCCTATCACCTGGACTGGCTGCACCCACCTGGTCCTCAGCCTAACTGGTTTCACCTCCCTGCCAGCCCACAAAATTATTCAAACAAGCCAGTCACATTCTCCTTGGAAAACCAGGAGTCACCAAACCCTCTAGTTTACCACAAAACCCACCTCCCACAGCCCCTGCTTGTTCACTCTGTCCCTGACTGCAACCCCCATGTAACCCTGCGTGGTGGGCTGTGTTCTACTCTGGGACTGAGGGCATATTTGATAATAAACTTCTGTTTGATTTCTTCTGTCCATTGTGGGGTGTTGTGTGTTCTGTCATCCTGTACTGTTTAGGGTGGGGTCCCTCCCTCACCAACAGATTAAATAAGAGGCGATCAGATCAGAGAGCATCTGCTGTCCTTCCTCAACATCCATTCTCCTTTCTTCTGCTCTCAGCAGACCTGGTTTTCCCTTAAGGAGCCTCTCTCCCTCTCCCCCACTTAGGTTTTGTGGCTCAGGTAGAGAAAATAGTCTGAAAACAGACCTGAAGTGGTATTGTTTTTTGTTATGTGAGCTAATAAGTGCCCCTCCCACCCCTGCTTTTTGTTGTTGTTGTTGTCTTTTTCGTGAGCGGTAAGGGAATCGCAACCCTTGGCTTGGTGTCGCCCGCACCGTGCTCAGCCAGTGATTGCACCGGCCATTCCTACATAGGATCCGAACCCAAACCCAGAGCGGGAGCGTCGCTGTGCTCCCAGCGCCGCACTCTCCCGAGTGAGCCACGGGCTCGGGCCTGTTTTGTTTTGTTTTTGCTTAGCCCAAAAGAGTCCTGACTACAGTACACACAATAAATACAAATTGAATGAATAAAATGCATTCCCAGTGTTTGCTATACTCCTTGGCACACAGTAGGTCTTAATAAATCTATATTGAATAAAGGCCCCCGTTTAAGAGAGAAGAAACGTTATCTGTTGGAAACACAGCCAGGGCTAAGATAAGAAGTCCAAGTGTGAAAAACTTGGGTGGGTCCATGGACCCCCAAGAGCTCCATGGACGGAATTCAGGTGGAGCACGGACTTAGATAGGGAAAAATTACATCAATGTTTTCACTATCGTCTATCTGAAAATTAGCGTCACTTCAGTTATGAATGAAGGACGTAAACCACATATTACTAGCAATTCCTCTGGCTTTGGTACCCATGAAAATCACAGATATTTTTGTATTACTTTATAGTTATTGCAGATATCTTGAAATATTTTTCACACTCATCACCACTTTGAAATTAAAGTTGTTATTAGACTAGCTGCTACATCTTGTTATTTAATGCGTTAATAAAGAAGCACTTTTATTATTTTATATTTGTTATATTTGTTATTATTATATCATGGATTCGTTAGGTTTTTAAATATATATATATATATATATTTTTCTTTTTTTTTAAAAGATGACCGGTAAGGGGATCTTAACCCTTGACTTGGTGTTGTCAGCACCACGCTCTCCCAAGTGCACTAACCGGCCATCCCTATATAGGGATCCGAACCCTTGGCCTTGGTGTTATCAGCACCACACTCTCCTAAGTAAGCCAAGGGCCAGCCCTAGGTTTTTAAATATTTTGACAAATGTATTTCAGTATAGTTTGTTTCCTTGACAATCCTATGTATTTTATTTATGCATTTAAAAACATGTTCTGAAAAGTCCATAGGTTTTGCCAGATTGCCAAAGGGGTCCATAGCACAAAAACAGGTTAGGAGTCCCTAATCTATACCTATTGTGTTGTTTTACCCTGAATCAAATTCTTAGTCTTAGTAAACCTCAGTCTGCTCATCTATAAAACAGAAACATTAATACCTACCTCACAAGATTGTTGAAATATTTAAATGAAGTAAACACAATGTTGTCTGCTGCTTAACATATAGGAGGAAATCTGTACATATTTATTTCTTTTCCTTCACCTCAAGGAGTTCCCAGCTTTATGGTGCTGCATAAAGCACAGAGATTTGATACCCTGGGCTCAAATCCCATTTCTGTCATTTTGTTAGCTGTGTAGTTTTAGCTAAAGGACTTAATCTCTCTAGATATGTTTCCTCATCTTTAAAATGGAGTCATTTCTTCCTAGCAGTGTTACAAGGATGAAAGATTTTATATATATAAAATGCCCCAGACAGTGACCCCAGCCCACAGTGGATTTCAAAAAATAGAAGCTACTATTATCATCAATAGTCCCACCGTTCATGTACAAAAAAAAAAAAGCGGAACACTGCCTAGCACACACCCATGTCTTTCTTACTTTGCCAGAGAATCATCCTATCCCATCAGCCCATCCCTTAATGGCCCCGGTCACCCTCTTCGAAGGATAAGCAAGTGTCTGGGAATTTCTCCTTCCTCATCTACTTTCTCCCTGTTACCCCCTCATATTGAGCTCTGGAGGCAGCACAGCAGGACAAAACTGGTGACATCATCATGCATAAAATACCAGGTGGTCAGAGCTGAAATGTTCTCTAGACCTTGTGTTATAAATAGGGAAACTGAGTCCCAAGATGGTGAAGGGACTTACTCAAGATTGTGCATATTTCCTTCAGGGACACGGATTCATTTGCCGTCCTCTCTACAAATTGTGTCATCTCTTCCCTCATCCTACCTGCTTGAGAAGCAAGAAAGAAGACAGAAAGACCATGAAGGGCCAACCCTAGACTTTTCTGCAATGGGCGGGTAAATAATAACAAGAAATAATAACAAGAGCCAAGTACTAAAAGCACGTAATCACACCTGGCCTTATGTTAAGAGCTGTACACATGTTGCCTCTCTACTGCTCACTTCAACCTATGAAGTAGGTATGACTACCCCCATCCTATGGAAGAGGAAGCCCCAGGGAGTGTTACATATCTTGCCCAAGGTCACATAGCTAGTTAATGGCATAGCCAGGGTCTGAACCCAGAGTTGTATGATCCAGCATGTGTGCTCTTTCCACTATGACATCCCAAAGCCTCTTCTGCTTCTCACCTTTATTGAGTTCCAGCGACACTGGGACTTTACAGTCTTGCTACTGCATGGGGTGAGCACTGGCCCAGCTGGGGCCCCTACTCTTACAGCCTCTCCCTAGTACAGCATGTGCTCTTCACTGCCTATCTCCACTATCAGAAGTCGCAGTGCCATTTGTGGGCCCAGCATGCTCCAACTGGAACCCAGGTTCAGGAGAAGCCCTGGAGCTGAGCTGACCTGCTGCCCATCCCATGGGCACCACTCACCCTCTTTTTCAAGATTACAGGACAGGCCTGAACCTGCTAATTGTGTTTGTATTTGGGTTGATTTATATTTGTGCTCAGCATGCATCCACACCCCCTACCCAGAAAGCACGTGGGAACATTGTGCCTTTGAAAGAAATGTAATTAAGTCAATTTAATATCTTCCTCAAAGGATGCTCTTCCTCCACATGGGAGGAAATGTGGTGGGGGCTGCTTTAGGGTATTCGATGTTTAATTCTGTGGTGTTCACAGCTGGTCCAATACCGGAGAGGCTGAGGGGGGGAAAGGGGGATGCATTTTTTTTTTTTTTTTTTTTGCCTAGGACTTGGAGTGGGAATGGAGGAGCCACCAACTCAGGGATTGGGGGCAAATTGCTTTGTGATTTTTGAGAGGTCTCTTTCCCTTTCTGAGCCTCAGTTACCACATTTGTTTTTTAAAAAAACCCACATAAAAATAAATCAACTAAGCAATAGTTTTGAGAGTATCCCTATGGATTCAGAATCCCTGGAGATGTTGGACATGTTTCACAGGTGATTCTGACTCAGGCTAGGCTGGGAAACCTTTGGTTTAGAAGCACTCTTTGCTTTACTGAAAATGCTTTATTTATTTATCCGGTGGCTGGCCAGTACAGGGATCTGAGCCCTTGACCTTGGTGTTACCATGCTCTTACCAACTGAGCTAACCAACCAGCCTTGCTATTTTTAAAAGAAAGTATTTGTAGAATTTTAGAGCCAGAAGGAACTTTAGTAATTTTTCTTATATAATGTGGAGCATGAAGTTTGCTGATACAAAGTACCTTGCTCAGAGCTTCATAATTACTTTTTTCTATTTATTTTATGTTTATTTAGATCACACAAATTACATGCCTGTAAAAAATGCCAACAATATACTGTACATAAAAGAGTAAAAGGTGAAAATTCCTTGCCCGTCTCCTTCCCTCCCCAGCTGACAACTGTTAGCAATTTAGTGTGATTCCCTCCAGGTTACTTTTCTAGCATTTATGTGCATTGTTACAGCTACACACGTACACAAATGTAGTTTGGGGTACCATACATACTTTTCTGTAACTTGTTTTTTTCACTCAGAGAGCTTATCATATCAATACACAGAGATCTATCAAATTATTTTTAATTGCTTTATGGTCACTCGTTAAATAGTATTTATTTAACCAAAAGCAATTCAAAGGCATTTGGGTCATCATCACTTTTTTTTCCCACTATGAAAGACATACCTCTGTGTGCATGTGTGTGAGTATTTTTATAAGATGATACTTAGCAATAGAATTGTCAGAAAGCATGCTTACTCAACATTTTGATAGATGCTGCCAAATTATTCTCCAAAAAAGACTGCGGCAATATTAACTTCTCCTAGTAGTGCATACTGGGGCATTTCCCCGTACCCTAGCCAATGCCAGATATTATCAATCTTTAAAATTTCTCCAGTCTGATGGGTGAAAATCAACTCTAATTTTGCAAAATTGTTTTTCAAAAGAATGTTTATTTCTACATGAAATTTGGCAGTTGTTTATGTTTTGAAAGAAATACCTGAGATTTTTAAAAGATGTTTAGGAATCTCAAATATGTCTGTCAATTAGTTATCCATTCCAGAAAGTTCCTTTGAATTTCAGAGACTGTCAAACTGTCTTGTGTTTGGAGAGATGAGAGCTGCTCTTTCCACAATATCTGAAGGTAAATTTGGAAGCAACGTTCATGTATTATTTTATTTTTTTCAACACTGCTTTTTAGAATTAAACCTGCCTTTCAGCTTAGTTGGGTCCCTGGGGGAGTGGGATGATGGGACTATAAAGTAATGAGGCTGGTAGATGTGTGGGTTTACAGCATCAGCCTTATTTTTCTCTGCTCAGTTCAACACAGAGAAAGAACCTGCTCCTTATCAGATTCCCCTATGTAGTGAGAATTAAACACGCACACATAGCTGAAAACCCTTCAGAAACAAGGGGCTCGTGAACTTTAGGGGTACAACGGAGAGAAACACAGGAAAACTTTTTTTTTCTTTTTAAAGATGACCAGTAAGGAGGTCTTAACCCTTGACTTGGTGTTGTCAGCACCACGCTCTCCCAAGTAAGCCACTGGCCGGCCCTAGGAAAACAACTTTTCAGAGCTGTCAGCAGAGGCCAGGCAGACTGCTGGTTACTCTTCCTAATCTCCTTTAATTTTGGCTCTAGAATAGCAATCCCTCACCTCATACATTATACTTTTATAATGCTTCCCTGTGAATTATGATCTCATGTTTTCCCCTCAGTCCTGTGAGGGTAGATTTTACTATTCCTATTTCATAATTGGAGAAATAGACGCAGGCCAAGTGGCATGGGCGTCAGAGCCTGCTACCTATGTTGGAATACTGGCTCTGTCATTTATTAACTGTGAGACCTTGGGCAATTTAATGCCCTCTCTGTGCTGTCTCTCACCTGTAAAATGGGAGTAATAAAGTACACAGACTTCATGGATGGGATGGGAGGTATCATTTGGAAAGTTCTCCTTAAGGCAGTGCCTGGCATCCAATAAATACTTTTTAGTAGATGTTTTTGGTTTTTGCAGCTCTCTCCAGGGTAACCTGGGGAGAGTTTTTTCAGCCCTGAGCCTCAGATAGTTCATCCATAAAATGGAGAGGGTAATCCCCTCCTCAAAGGCTGTTGTGAAGATTAATTAAGGAATTATTTAAATGCTGTGCCCAAAGGTGCTTAAGAACATTCCAGAGAGGGTAGCGGACCATGTCACCTTTCTAGCCTCATCTGTTTCACTGAGTGATCTCAGCCCTTTCTCTTAATGATTGAAATGTTCAGGGCCGGCCCATGGCTCACTCGGGAGAGTGCGGTGCTGTTAACACCAAGGCCGCGGGTTCGGATCCCATATAGGGATGGCCGGTTAGCTCACTGGCTGAGCGTGGTGCTGACAACACCAAGTCAAGGGTTAAGATCCCCTTACCGGTCATCTTTAAAAAAAAAAAAAATGATTGAAATGTTCAGAGGAGTGTTGTCCTGGAGTGCTCCCCCTAGAAGGGGAGTTGAATTACAAGATTGTGGAGGGCAGCGGGATAAACTGTGGGCGCTCTCTCTGTCTCTCCCTAGTCTGGAATCAGTCCTGTGAGAACCTAGTGGGCTTCTCAGAAATAATCCTAATTTTTGTCAACTTTTCCCCCACACCACTGCCTAGAGTCAGGTACCACACTTCCTGCAACAGCCTCCTGCCTGCTGCAGACCCTTGTCTTCCACCCATCCCATACCCTGGTTCTGGGGTATTTTCCACATCACACACAAGTGTGAAGTAAACTTTTCACTTCAACTACTACCATCAATTCAATTACCTGGTTTTTATTGAGCACTTACTATACACCTGGCACTATGCTAAACATTTTATAGGCATCATTTCATGTGCTCCTCACAACACAGGTCGACATTTTTTTATACCGATTTTATAGATGAGCAGAGACATCACATAGCAGGGAAGTGGAGGAGTGAGATATGAACCCACTGGCATCCTCACAGGGTCCTACAAGGAAAGTAATAGCCCCGTTCTACATTATGTTAGTCATTTGAGAAATCCTCACTGTGTATCTACTGTGTGCTGCCCTCCACCTAGGTCCTGCAGGTAGAGTAGCAAACAAATAGACAATAGTGGAGGAGTTTGAGGGTAACCGAAATAAAAATATATGTCAGGTAAGGGCCAAAAAAACATACTGAAATGGGTAAGAGGGTAGAGACATCTGAGCGGAGAACCAAATGAAGCAAGGGAGAGAAGAAACAGAGGCGCAGAGAAATGATGGGTCTTGGCCCAGGTCACCTAGCAGGAACTCACAGTCAGGTCACGACTGCCCAAACCCAGGTTCATGTGGTTCTTTGATCCATTTCTTGCTGCGTCAGTTCTTCCTAAGAGAACTGGTAATGGCTCCCCTGCTCCAGAGGAAGTGGCTCCTGTGGGGGCCTTCAACACTGGGAAGAATGTGACTGGGAGAACACATGCTGGCCCCTGTCAGTGACCCTTACAGGTCAGAGGCTTGCAGGGCAGGGAAGGTGGAGCCCCAGGCCAGGGATTCTTGCCCTTGTGCCCCAAATCATACCACTCTAAGGGTCTGAGCAAGACCTCAGCTGATAGTATCGTATACTGGAAGGAACTACCACCCCAGGTCTCTGCTTGGGGTCTGCACAGAGCTGGGATGTCTAGACAGAGGCCTCCTTCTTGCCCTCTGGGGACAGAAACACCAAAGTTCTTCCCTGATGTTTTCATCATGAGTTAAACCAATGCACCAGAAAATCAGCTTCTCTTTGGGGATACACCTCCACTCACAAATCACTTCAGTCCTTTGGGCTAAAATGAGTAGTTAGACTAAGCTCAATGTTGCTTTTTTTGTTTGTTTTTTTTACAATGGACTTTGTAAAAATGACTAATCTGGCCCCAGCCCGTCAATGTTGGCCCTTTGGAAAGTCAAGGAAAATGTGTCCTCTTTGTAAATCACTAACTGTCCAGCCCAGCCCCAAGAAATCAGAGAGCCCAGAAATAGAAAGCTATGCCAAACCACAAACAAGCCCCTCTCAGAAACTCCTTCTCCCCATGAAAAATTCTGGAAATCTGGTGATGATGGAGGGGGTGCGGGGTGTTCAAATTTTACATTAAATGAGTGCTACTGCTACCGGCCCAGTGGTAGGTATTTCCATATCATTCATTTAATTCTCACAATAACCCAGTGAGGTAGGCACTAACATCCCCGTTTTACAAACGAGAAAACTGGCTCAGAGAGGTGCCATACCTGTCCAACTTCATACAGCAGGTGAACAGCAGAGCTGGGGTTTCCTCCCAGCCCCATCTAACTCCCAAGCCCATGTTCTTGTCTCCCTTCTATGTGCCAGGTGCTATCTCATTTACTCCTCCCCACAGCTCTGCAAGAAAGCTATTACTATCCTTATTTTATAGGTGGACCATGTGAACAGGGTTGGTGAAATTGTCCCTGTGTTAGATGAGAATACCGAGGATCAGGGAAGTGAAATACTGGAATTTGAGCTCAGGCCCACTGACTTCCCACTATACCTTAGCAGCCCCAGGGAAGAAAGAGTGGTGTTGTTACAGAAAAAATTACTCAATGTTACTTAATAAAGTGACAAAGATTCTGTTGGACAAATTTAGTCAGGTTTCTGAACCTTCTCCTAGGCCCATCTCTGTACTTCCTTGTAAAATCCAGTCTTAACAAAAAACCCTGCTAAGTCATTTTAGCAACAACCCTTCCCCCCACACCCCTTGATATCTGATCAGGTTCTTCATCCTCCACCATCTCTCAGGTGATGTCTGATCACCCTGGCCTGTCTTCAGCAAGAATCCTATTAGGTTGGTTTAGCCAGAATCCCCCCTTACCTCTGATGTTTCCTCTCAGTAATTTTCCATCCACTGACCCCCATCCTGCTCCTTGCCTATAAATCCCCACTTGCCCATGCTGTATTCAGAATTGAGCCCAATCTCTTTCCCTCACTGCAACATTCCATGGCTGTCATCCCTATCTCTATGGTCCTGAATAAAGTCTGCCTTACCATGCTTCAACAAATGTCTTATCTTGGGGTCAGACCAAATGTCCCCTGTGAGCTGAACCTCTCTAATGTAGCTTAAACCCATCACAGTTCAATGTGAGTCAAGACAGGCCCTTCCCTCCCTTCCTCTAGGCCACCAGCCTCAGTCCTGCTGTCCCCTTGGGTTTCTATTCCCCAGTCAAGCTCTTAATTAAATTCTCTCGGTAGAAGTCAAGCTTGAGGAAAACAAACAGAAAAACATCTCCTGCGGGACCTGTCTCTTCCTGGCTGGGAGACTTATGCTGCAGATAGTATCACCAACTGCCCTCGGATATTCATCCCCCACTGCTCCCAGGGAATTTCCTGTTGGCTCCTTCCCCAGCTCGGGCCCCACCCCGTCTGGCCCAGAGGAAATTGCCATGGGATGTTATCAGGAGTTTCAGTGCATGTTTCAGTTAGAAGTGAGTCTCTGGACTGCAGTCATTGGGGAGAGAGAGCAGAAGACTTCAAAGAAAGGGGAGGAGAGGTGATGGGAAGTGCTTAGCTATGGACTCAGGGACCAACGGGGTACTTGACAGCAGATAGCTGATCACATGTGTCCCTTACTCTCCCATTCTCTTCTGATCACACTCTAATGGACACGGGAACCACGGAAAGAACATTGGACTGGGGAGTCAGGAAACCCCAAGTCTAGTCCAGACCTGTTACTAGCCCACTGGTTAGTAAGTAATCAGAGCAAAATATATTGTGGGATTCTGTACCAAGTGCTATGCTGAGCCCCACACATGGATAATCCCACTTAATTTTCACAATTTTATCCCTCTTTTTCAGACAAGGAAACTGAGGCTCAGAGAGGTTAACTGACCAATCTAGTCACATAGCTGGTAAGTGGTAACAGATTCGAACCAAGTAGTCTGGCTCCAGAGCCCAAGCTCCTAACCATACTCTCCAATTAGCTCCTCTTTCTAGGTCTGTTTCCCCATGTGTAAATTAACAGGATTGGTATACTTGAACTCCAAAGACCTGTCTAGCTCCAACAACCTGTGCTTTACTCAACATTCACTGCACTGCCAGGACCTGGACTGGTAATACAAGGACAAGTACAACTCCTTGAGAGTAGAAATCACGTTGTAATTATCCTGGCTGGCCCTATACCACTTACCACAGCAATCTGTAAAGAGAAGGCGCTCAAGATATTTGTTTACTAGACACATGATTCATGGGGAGTCTGATATAACTGAGGTCCCATCCTGTCACTATCCTTGCAAGAGAAAGTCACTTGACTTCTATGTCTGTTTCCTCATCTATAAAGTAGAAATGCACAGTGCCATGCCAATCAACTAATGTCAGAACCCTGTCGACATTGCCAATTGTAGCGCTCTTAATCTTGGTTCGTGACGCCAATTGTCTAGCTACACAACCACGCTAGTTGTCGGGCTCTTTTACCTGCCAGTAATCCTGTACAGACTGGGCCAATTGCTGAGCTAGGGCTGGGTCTGGAGCTCACAGACCCCTCAAGCCCATTCACAGACTGGGTCACAAACCCTTCACACACCAGGCTGGGTCCCCAGACCCCTCACACACAGGTCTGTGAGCTAGGTAACTGGCCAAAAGGTTCTTGGAAGCCATAGGTTGGAAAGCATGGCTGCGCTGGGTGGATGCCCGAGGCGGACATCCATCCGCCTGCTACACTCAAACTACTCTCTTCTCTCTCTCTGTCTCTCTGAAGAACACAAGAATAGCAACAAAACTAAAAAGATACGTTGGCGTGCATGCACACTAGCTCCACACACACACACACACACACACACACACACACACACAATTTGCTTTCAAAGGATGTGTTAAAACCACACCCGACTGGACCTGAGGCAAGGGCCCTGACCAAACTGCTCAATTTTCCCAACAAACAGGGAAATACACAGGGTTTCTACACAGGGTTATGAAGAGGATAATATCTGTTAAGCACTTTGTATAGTGCTTGGCACACACACACAAAAACTACTCAATAAATACTGGTTCCTTTCCTTGATGGATTTGCCACCCTTCACTTTACTTTGCCACTAACTGGTGAAGGGCTATGCTGTACCCTTCTTTGTTGTCCCCATATGAAAGCTGTTAACTAATTTCCACTGCTGGGGGCAGGTAGCAAACTTTCTCAGCCAGGTCCTAAGCAATGACGAAGGAAGACAAGCATCAGAAGGCTGGGCCTCTGGTTCCCTGAGAAGCTCTCCCCTGGTTTCTGATTCCCATGCAGTCCCTGCTCATTCCAGGTGCAGATGTCCTCTCTGTCTAGACAGCTCTCTCCTGAAGAAACTGCAGACCACAGACTGTCTAACAACAAAGCTTGCCCCAGCACTAATCCCCTGACACATGATTCATTCAATCCTCTTCAGAAAAGGACAAGTCCAGCTTTCACCTCTGAAGCGAAGGAGACCCCATGGGAATAGGAGTGACCGGGTGACTTTCATTAATTTATCCATCCATCCATCTATCCATTCATCCACCCATCCATTCATTCATCAGTCTTTGATTAAATGCTTACTGCATTATCCGTTTAAGTTGCTTATAGCAAAATACTTGGAACTAGGTAATTTATAAAGAAAAACATTTATTGCTTACAGTTTCTGAGGCTAAGTCCAAAGTCCATCTGGTGGTAGTGACAGTGACCCAGGGGTCTCCCATTGCAAGATGGTGGAAGCAGAGAGAGAGATTCTCTTCTTTTAAAGCCCTCAGAACCACGCCCATGGCCACCATTTTTAATCCATTCACTATGGCATGGTCCTACAATCCAATCACCTCTTCAAGGCTCCACCTTACAGTTACCATAATAGGATTTCCAACCCTCTTAACAATCACAGTGGGGGCAAAGTTTCTAATTCATAAAACTTGGGGAACACAGGGCTGGCCCATGATTCACTCAGGAGAGTGCGGTGCTGATAACACCAAGGCCACAGGTTCAGATCCTATATAGGGAAGACTGGTTAGTTCACTGGTTGAGCGTGGTGCTGACAACACCAAGCCAAGGGTTGAGATCCCCTTATTGGTCATCTTTTAAAAAAATAACTTGGGGAACACGGTTCAAGCTCCAGTGAGTTCTGGGGGGACATAATTCAATCCACTAAACTTACAAATTGCCAGGTCTAGTGCTAGGCATGGGGCATATCTAGGTAAATAAGACACAACCCCTACCCTCCAGAAACTCATAGTATTGGGGGAGATGGATTTAAAATAATTGTGAAAGGTGGAGCATCCCAACTACTATGATAGAGAAACTCATTGAAGGCTTACTGTGTTCCAGGTACTGCACTACATACTTCAGATGTATGATTTCAATTCCACCCTTATCATAACCCCTTGAGGTAGGTATTATTCTTTTACCTTTACCCCATGTCTGTCTGTGTGTGGGTTTTTTTGTTTTTTGTTTTTTTGAGGCTGGCCGGTACTACAGGGATCCAAACCCATGGTCTTGATGTTACCAGTACTGCACTCTCCCAAGTGAGCTAACCAGCCAGCCTGGTAGGTATTATTAATTGTGATCATTTTACAGATGAACAAGTTGAAGCTCACAGAATTTAGATAACTTCCAGGGTTGCACAGCTACTGAGCAATGAAATCTAGGGTCAAACCCAGGGCTGGCTAGTTAGCTCACTTGGTTAGAGTATGGTGCTGATAACACCAAGGTCAAGGGTTCAGATCCCCATACTGTCCAGCTGCCAAAAAAAAAAAAAAGTCAAACCTGATTTGATCACTGTTGGACCTCCAAAGAGGGAACCATACTTGTGTTCAGGAGATGGGAGGGATGTCTCAGAGAAGGGGATTTCCAAGCTGGGTCTTAAGGGATGAGTCACGGTAGGCCAAGAAGTATGAAAGATTCTGGAAATGAGGGGGATTCTGGCCAATGGAAACAGGGTCAGAGCTTTCCAGCTGTAAGAAAAACATGAGCCAGCTCTAGGGGTGGAGAACTCAGGAAATGCAAGGTGGGAACAGATTGAGAAGAGTCTGGAATGCCAAGAGAAGGGAGAGTTGGGACCTCTTCAGGAAGCAGTGGGGAGAAGCTAAAGATGTCTGGTCAGGGGGTCAGAGCCCCAAGTTTAGGAAGCCTGCTTTAATGAAGCATGGAGGATGGTTTGGAGGGGGCACTAAACAGAGGAATTGCCCCGAGGTTTTGTTTTGTTTTGTTTTTTTAATCATGGTGACAGTGATGGGGACTCTGATGGATCTTTTCGTGATACCCACAAGGGTATCAAAGTTTGGGTCACCAGAGACTACCAATCTGCCCTGTCCAGTCATGCTATTCCCTTGTCCAAAGCCTTTCCCTGGCTCCCATGGCTGTAAGGGTAAAGCCCAGGCTCCTCTGCCTGGCATTCAAGGCTCTTTATAAGATGCCCCTCCAGCCTCAACTGAGCTACTCCCTGCAACTCTAGCAATATCTAAAGACTTGCAGTGTCCCTAACTGAATTCTCTCTTTAGCCTCTGTGCCTTTGCACAAGCTATGCCTTCTACCAAGGAACTTTTCTGCTTCCCTTGCCCCTTTGCTTGAATGCCTCCCACTCATCCTTCAAGGCTCAGCGCAGGGGTTGCCTTTCCCAGGTGCCTTCCCTGACTGCTTGCCCACTTTCCAGGTGAGGTGTGCTCTCCTCTGAGCCTCTTGGGCCCCTGCTACTTCTCTTCTGGTCTTCCCCACACTGTGTTGTGCTTAACTGTGTGTGGGTTTTCTCTCATGGATTGTGAGCTCCTTGAGGACGGGGACAGTGCTTAACACATCCATTGGCACAGGGTAAGGGCTGAGAAGCTGAAGCAAGTCCTCTCCAGCAGACCCAGCCTTTTTCTTCAATCAACTTTCCAATGTAACTTACCATCTTTAGTTGTTTTTATTGTAAAAAACGTGGTAAGCAGATGTTTTGTTAGAAGGTGCTGAGATGCTGTACAAGGTTTGCCCCTCTCCTGCGCCTCTGTTCCTCATCCCTGGCCAGGTCAGCTTCTGGGGCTGTCAGGGTCTTTTACTTGAGAATGCACGTGGATGTATCTATATTTACTCTGCTGTGTGGATTTCCCAACTGCAGGATCTCAGGCTAGGACCCTGACAGCAGCTGCCAATGCTTCAGCTGTGTAGATAAGACCCTTTTCTTCTCCATGACTGTTCAACTTGGGACATTAGCAGCAGTGCCTGTTTTAGGAAATGCCTACATTTGACATTGCTCAATCTTCCTGTTTCCTATTTGGGAAGAGAGCCCAGGCCCTGAGTAGAGTGGAGAAGGCTGAGGTGTGGCTGCTGATAACTCCTGTCTGTCTATTTGCCAGCGACTTATTGGCCTGGTATTTGCTCTAAGACAAAAAAAACTTTTGCATTATTAATGATCATCGATCACAGCCTTCCAAAAAAAAGACTGAGAGAGATGGAGGCTCCAGGCCAATCAACAAATGGTAAACCAGGAGAGTGAGGTGTGGAGAAAGGAGGGGAAGGCGAGGTGGGTACAGAAATTCGTGGAGACAGAAGGACACAGAAGGACACAAAAAAGAAAGTCTGGACAAGATGCAGTTTTTGATGTGCCAGATGTCAAACAGCTGTGTGGACTGTAAATAAACTAGTGCCAGTGGTTGCTGCTGGCCTCTCCCTACACCCAGCTAAAGAGACTTCAAGACAGAATGTTACCAGGGACAGAGGCTCACTTTATAAGGATAAATGGGTCAATTCATCAAGAAGACATAACAGTTCTCATGGTGGATGCACCTAATAACAAGGCGTCAAAATACATGTAGAACAAGTAGAAAAACAGTAAGGATCCAGAAAGCCAGTTCCACTTGGGCTGCATGAAACTTGGACACAAGACGTGCCCAGTGTTTGTGCCTCTTTATTGGAAGTTTCTTGCTGTTCTTTTCTTTGAGCTCAAGTCTTCTCTCTTCCTTTGTTCTCTGGAACCAGGCAGGTTCTTCTCAGCCCCGCCCCACCGCTCTCCCCTCCACCAGCACCTGGAAACTGGCACTGGGGGATGGCTCTCAGGATGTGCTGTTTGAAGGGGCGGCCCGTGGCTCACTTGGGAGAGCATGGTGCTGACAACACCAAGGCCACAGGTTCGCATCCTATATAGGGATGGCCGGTTAGCTCACTTGGGAGAGCGTGGTGCTGACAACACCAAGTCAAGGGTTAAGATCCCCTTACGGGCCATCTTAAAAAAAAAAAAAAAAAAATGCGGTTTGAGTGAGGGAGGGAGCTGCGCATTCCCCTACCTCTGTGACCTCCACTCCCGCTATTGGCTCAGCCTGGACGCTGCCCACCTCCGGATCTTTGCTGGGCCCAGTACCTCACCTCCTGTCCTTATGCAAACGCTGCTTTCCCAGTGGCCTCCCCTGACCACCCTAGCCAGAGCCCCCGCCTCCACTCTACTTCTTTCCCTGCTTCCCCCCCCCACCATTTACCTCTAAAAACATTTTACACGGTTTACTGATTACATTCATCGTGTCTCACCCCAGCAGAATGTGAACTCCGTTGTGTCCACATATTTTGTTCACTGCTATGTCCCCAGTGCCTAGAACATGCCTGACACATAGTAGATCAATAAATATCTGTTAAAGGTAGGAAAAATCCAACCAGGGATGAACGCAGGAGACAGGGACAGACGGAGGAGGCACATCCCTAGCCCAGCCCCAGCCCACCGCTCTCCTACTTGCAGGTGGGGACCGCAGAGCACTGACCGGGCCTTCCTCCGCGCCCAGCCACCCCTGCGATTTGGGCAGGGGGCGACGGCGACACGGATGGGGCCGAGCCTCCCTCCTGGCGGGCGGGGAGCTGAGTGGGGAGGGAGCCCGGCGGAGGAGGAGCCGCGGGGCGCGGGGAGGGGCGGAAGGAGGCGCCGGAGCGCGAGGGCGCGGGCAGGGGCAGCGCCCCGGGGCGGTGGGTGGCGACGGAGGCCGGGCGGCCGCGGGCGGGGCGCGAGGAAGCGGGACCGGTGCGGCCGGGCAGCGGGTAAGCGCTCGAAGCCGCGTGCCGCCCCGGGGAGGGGGCGCGTCCGCAGCCTCGCGCCGCTCGCAGCGCGGTCCCGGGGCTGTCCGGAGGGAGCTCGTGCAGGGAGGGACGCCCCTTCTCGGGGCCTCGGCGACCCGGGGCGTCCCGCCTCCGCGCGCCTTCAGACGGGAGGGGCGCAGTCGGGGAAGAGCGCGGGTCCCGGAGCACCAGCTCGGCGCGAGGGGGTCGCCCTGGGACGGGGGGTCGGGCCGAGGCGGCGCCCGGAGGCGGCCGCGGGATCCCGGGCGCACGTACGGGCTGCCCCGCGCCCTGGCGAGCTCTGGCGGGGTGGGAGGCGCGCCCCCCGGGCCGGGGGCTGTGGCGCCCGCGCTTGGCCCCGGGCGGCCGAGGGAAGCCGGGCGCTGTCCCCTGTCGGCCAGGTCCGGGACCGCTCCTTTCTGGGAGGAAGTTGAAGGAGCGACCAGTGTGGAGCCTGGCTTCGGCCGGCCCTGACTTTGCCTAGTGACCTTGGGCAGGTCACTGCGTCTCTCCGAGCCTCAGTCTGTACGTCTATCAAATGGAGGGGATACTTCTCCCGCCCTGCGGGATCCGTGGGAATAAATGAGATGCGGGATCCATGCCTGTTTATAATAAAAACTGTAAAGTTATGTGCAAATCCTAGCTAATCACGTAATGTCAGAACTGGAAGGGCACTAAGAAATCTGCTTTATTGCAGGTGAGGAGAGTGGTGGATAAGTCTTGCCCAAGGTCACACTACTCTTAAGAGAATATAAGATTGAAGTCCCCTGCCTCACTAGGTCTGGGGAAGTTCAAGGATTAAGATCAGGGGCTCTCAGCCAGGCTGGCTCCATTAGCCAACTGGCCATGGCCACTCACTAGCTGTGTGACCTCGGGAAAGTCCTTAGCTTCTCTGAGCCTTGGTTTCCTCCTATATGAAATGGGGATAACAATGCCCACCCCACAGGCTTGCTGTACAAATCAAATGGGGTCATTGCTCAGCACCTGGCCCCAAACAAGAGTTAAGTCATTAGTGACCATCACTGCTCTGATTAGTAGGAGCAACCTCAATCTCTCCAGTGTTTTCTGGTCGAGCACACTTGAGGGTCTGTGCTTTCCTTTGGACCACACAGCCACACTGGCCAGGGTCTGAGCCCTCCTCGTTAGGACCTTGAGAGACCCTTTACTGACAACAGCAAGTAAAGCCACTTGGACATCTGGGCCTTCTTCGTCAGCCTTTGATCCTGCCCAGCTGGTGGGGAGAAATGGGTGGGCTTTGTCAGGGAAGCAACCAGGAAGCCAGGACTTAGAGGGTGGTATAGGAGGGAGGGGGCCAGGCTAGCTGGACAGGACTGGTAGGGCCCAGCGCCTCCTCTCCTCCCCCACAGCACCTATTTTAGGGCCAGAGATACAGAGTTTGTCAGTTACCCGATGGATAAATAATGAGGCTGGGTCTACTGGGTCATCCCTTCTCTCCTAGACCACTGGTGGATGACTGTTCTTTTTGGTGAGAGTGATACAATATGAGCAGAAATGTAGATTCTCAGAGCTTGGAGTTCCTAGACCTGAGAGGCCATTGCACAGATGGCCCTCAGTGGGGCATGGGTCCAAGGTGGGCAGTGTGTCTTCCAGGCAGCTGAATTCAGCAGTCACCGTTCAGTCCTTGACTTTCTCACTCAGCAGTAGTTGACACTGTTGACCACTCCTTCCCGCGGGAAACACTCTTCTCCTGGATCCTGTGACTTAACACTATTATATTTTTATATTTTTTCTTCCTCTTCTCTGCTGCTTTTGCAGGTTCATCCTCCTTTCTACAGCCATTAGATGCTCTGCTCTCCCAGACCCTCCTCTCTTCTCATAGTAGACACTTCCGGGGGTGATCTCTTCTACCCCATCAGCTTTCCTTACTCCTCTATGCACATGACTCATAAATTTGTCTCCAGCCCAGATCTCTCCTTGGGCTGTCAGTTCATCTGTTTATTGCCAGTCAGGCACTGTTCTAGGCCCTGGGGGTATAGCGATGACCTGGACAGAAAGTGTATGTTATCGGAGCCTGGGATGGGGGTGGGTGGTGTGGAGAGACAAGCAATAAACAAACAGAAAATATCAGGTAGGGTTAAGTGCTAACATGAGTATAAACAAGGGTGATATGGTGGAGGACGAGAGCTACTTTATGTTGGCTGGTCGAGGCTTTGCCCAAGAGGTGATATTTAAGGGAGACGTCTGGTAGGAGATGAGGTCAGAGAGGTGGCAGGGGTTGGGGCAGACCACGTAGGGCCTTGTAGGCCATGGTAGGGGTTTTGGATTTTATTCTGAATGAGGTGGGAGCCATTGGAGGGTTTTAAATAGTGGAGGAAGGGCGTGCTGTTATTTCTCCAGGGCCCATTTTGAGCCTTACAAGAAGATTGTATTGCTGTGAGCCTACTGTGCTCCAGGCACTGGAGTTGGGGAGGGAATAGGTAAATCAAGGAGCTTCTAACCAAGGGCACTAAGAAGCACAAACAAATGTGGAATCAGGCGTGGATTTAAAAGAGAGAGATTTTGCATCCAGTTGACCAGAGAAGGCTTCCTGGAGGAAGCACCTTTCGAAAAGGCCCTCTGTAAGCAGAGAGAGGATTACAATAGATATTATGAAGGGAAATGGGAAAGATTGCTCTTCCAGACAGAGGGAACAGCCCGAACTTAGACACAAATTCCCCAAATATGAGTAGGGGGAGAGGAGACAGAACTTATAGGGGAGTGGGAGGTCTGGGCTGTTAAGGGCAAGGCCTTAGACTAGGCCATTTACTTGTGGGCCTCGACTTCCTCATCCTTTGTATGAAATAACTGATTAAGTGCTGGGGAAAAGAGGTGGAAGATTAGGACTGGGTGAGGAATAGCAGGATAATGCCTGCCAAGGAAGAGACAGGCTGGTGTGGGTGAGGAAGGTGGGAGCTCCATTAAGTTTGGGGCCCCTGTACCTCTGTACAAATGAACAAAGGACATTTGGGACCAGAGGTACAGAGATGGGGGTTAAAGAAAGGTAAAACTGTCAGTATTTTTCTTTCTTTGAGTAAATCTTTATTGAGCAACTGTAAGTATTAAGCCCCAAAACATGCAGCTATAAGCAAAACTGGGTCCCTGCTCCAGGAATGTACCAGTGTGTGTGGGGGCAGGATGGGGGGGGTGTCCCACAAGCATTAGACTACAGTGTGCAATGTGAGAGTTGTAGTATGAATCATAAACATGCCAAAAGCACAGAAGAGAGAGACTGGCCCCGCTTGGGTAGAAAGAGCAGGACAATCTTCAGTAAAGAGGAGAGTTAAACTTGGTCTTGAGAGTGAAGCTGGAAATGGACTGGTGAATGAGGGGGAGGGCACCTCACACAGAGGGCACTGGACTTCATGACACGTGTGTTGCCCTCCCTTCCAAACTCAAGTCCAGCAGGGAGACAGGTGGTCAGGAAGTGAGTCTGGTCCCAGGGGAGTCCAGTGTGATGTGGACTTGAGAAAGCCAGTGGGGCAGAGAGGAGGGAGTGATCAGTTCCATCCCTAGGGGCCAGGGAAACCTCCACAGAGGGCAGAGGAGAGGAGCAGGAAGGCATTCCAGGTAGAGGGAATAGCCTGTGCAAAGACTCAGAGAAGTGAGACACTCACTAAGCTTTTGCAGGTGGAGGTCTCAGCCAAGAGCGGGTGGAGGTAGGGTCTTTTGCTGAGTCCACGTGAATGTAAGGATAAGGGGAGAGGGCTGGGTTGTATGATCTCTGGATAGGTAAACAATAGGAAATGAAGAAAAAGGATTTGGGGTGGATTGCAGGGAAGGGTTCTCTGGTCTCCAGACCCATGGGATAGGTGTCATTGACCCCAGCACCTCTTCACTTGCTGATTCTGTTTGTCCTCCAGTGCTCAGCTTCAAAGCCACTTTCATAGTGGGACCTCAGGGTTGCAGTAGGTTACCTGTCCCTCCTGCTTTCCCATGGCTCCTTGCATGGTCCACTGTCTTAATTAAGTCTGTGGTCCTGGGTTCCAGGAGTGTTTTCCCAGGGCCACCATAAGTCTTCCTAAGGGCAGAGTCCATATCTGCATTGCTCATGCCAACACATGGTAGGCTTTAAGTAAATAGTTATTGAATGGATGAGGAAACAGTCTCAGACAGGTTGAGTAACTTGCCCAAGGTCACAGAGCTAGTAAATGGCAGAGCTGGGAAGCAAATTCAGTCTAACTCTGCAGCTGTACCTAACTCCAAAGCTTGTGCTCTTAATCAGGCCATATTGTGCCTCCCAGCAGGGAAAGCAGTGGTGAATAGCAGATTTGGATCCTGTGAACACAAATAAATTCAGGGTTTGATTTCTAGGAAACGAGTTCCTTTTGTTAGTACCTTGTTTATCCAGTCTGGAGAAGACAGCCTCTCCTCTGTCCTGAAAATGGTTCATACCATCAGCTACAGTGCTCTCCGGGGACCCAGATGTGTGGCATCTGGGGAGGGAAGAGTAGGCAGTTTGGGCCCCAGGGTGAGGGTGGGGTGCGGGTGCAGCTCTAAAAGCTTCTTGCAGTATGGTCAGCCCTGTCAGTCTGCTCCCAGGATTATTCCCCTAGTGTGGAAACTCCGACAGGAGTGGGGAGACTTGAAAATGCCAAAAGCATATGGTATGAAACAGGCATGAGAGCCTCTGGATACTTCTGTCTTTAATCTCGAATTCCTGCTGCAAGCAGAGGCAGTGGAAGGATCACTCACTGGTGGGAGTCTGAAGACGTGGTCTCTGCCTGTAACTCACTGTGTGAGCTTTTGCAAGTGTCTTAACCTCTCTGAGCCCATCTCCTTCTCAGCACCCTGAGGGAGTTGGACTGGATGAATTCTAAGCATCCTTCCTACTCTGATACTTTGAGATCTTTCCTAAGTCCCAATGCTGACATTACTATTACCCCTTGCACTACTCAGTGTGGTCCTTGGAGCAATAGTAGCAGCATCACTGGGGAGCTTGTCAGAAATGCAGAATCTCAGGTCCTGCTCCAGACCCACAGAATGAGAATCTACATTTTTAAGAAGATCCCTAGATAATGCATGTGCACAGCCAAGTGTGAGGAGGGCTGCAGTCACCACTTTTGCCCTTTCCTTTGAGCGGTGCTGAGTGCTCGGTGCAGGTGTGGATGCATCCTCCCATCACCAGGCCTGGGAGAGAGTGGCCCCATTCAGGGGAGAGTGATAGAGCCAGGTGCATAACAGGTACCTAGTAAAGACTTCCTGAGTGTGTGCAGGCATGAGTGGGATAAATATTTGTGAGAAGCAGGGAGTAGAACTGACTATATCCAGCACATTTAATGAGTGGTAGAGCGTGGAGTCAGGCAAGCCCAGATTCCAATCCTAGATCCACAGTCTTACCTCTGGGTCCTTAGGCAAGCCATTTCTCTGAGCCTGTTTCCTCCCCTGGGAAATGGGAATAATAATAGGACCACTTCAGAGGGTTGTGGTCAGACTTAAATGAGTTAATACAGAAGAAGCTTAGAACAGTGTCTGGCATATAGTAAGCTCTCAATAAATGTTGGCCATTGCTTTACTACTACTGTTATTCCAGCACCTGCCCACCCCCATGCCCACATAGCTTCCTGTACTGTCCCCACTCCCCTCCCCAGAAATGCATTGAGTTTCCTGAGGACAGAGTCCCAACAGGACCTCTAGAGGGTGATATCCCTGTTGAGAACCACTGGTTCTAGAGCAGTGCTGTTCAATAGAAATACTCATATAATACAAATGACAAATGTGATTTTTAGATTGAGAAAATTTAGAAGTAGCATTAAATAAAAGTGAAATTAATTTTAATTATGTATTTTATTAACCCAGTATATCCAAAATATTATAATTTAAACATGTAACCGATATAAAAAATTATTGAGATATTTTACATTCTTCTTTTGAACTAAATCTTTGAAATCCAGTATATATTTCACACTTACGTTGCTTCTCAGTGGCTACATTTCAAGTGTTCAATGGGCCTACATGGTCAGTATTGGTGATTCTAGAGTGTGTCAGCTTTGGCTGTCAATCCTAACTGCGTGATATATTACCTGTGTGGCCTTGAGCTAGTCATCTTACCTCTTTGGACCTCAGTTTCTTCATCTGTAAAATGGGTATGCTATTTTTGCCCCACAGGGTAGTATTAGGGGCATGTGGTGAAAATTTAAAACTTCTTTGCCCACTTTCCCACAAGCATGGGAGAATCAGTGAGTTGTTAACTATGAAGGTTCTTGCCTTTTAACATCATGTTTAGTTGTTCATGGTGGTCCCTTGCCTGTCGAAGGCTTGTAATGACCCAGTAGAAAGCCAAAAGTAGGGAGGGGTTGGGTTCTCATACTTCCCTAACAGTTGCAAAGGGCCTGAAAACAGGTTTCACCTGTCTTTGATTTTTAAAAGATAATCAGATTATCAGTGATGACGATAACAGGAGATCATCCAGGCCTATCGTTTTTCCATCCTGGCTGTACCTTAGAAACACTTGAGGAGGTTTTGAAAATTACAGTGTCTGGGCTCTACCCCCTGGGGTGGGGTAAGGCCTGATCATCTGCATTTTTTAACAGATTTGCATTTTTTAAGGCTCTTCCAGGTGATTCTGATGCTCACCAAGAAAATCTCTGCTCTGGTCCAACCTTCTCATTTTCAAGCTTGGGAAACCAAGGCCTGGAGGAAGAATCAACTTATCCAAGGTGACACAGAGAGTTAGCGCCAGAGCCAAGCTAAATCCCAGGGCTCCTGCCTCTCAGACCAGCACTCTGTTCTCAGGAACCACTCCTCACCAGTTCATGGAGTCTTTTATAAACATTTATTGATCTCTTGCTCTGGGCCAGGTGTCAAGGCTATGGAGGTGAATAAGACATGGTCTCTGCACTCAAGGAGGTCATGGTGTGGTGATAGAAACAGTCCAGTGTGGCAAGAGTTATGGTGGTGGGCACTGAAGAGAGTGGTACCTGAGCCAAGCTGGGCTGGGGGAAGGTTAGGGAAGGCTACCTGGGGAGATGCCAGAGTCTAGTCCTGAAGGGTAACATGGAGGTAGGCAGTCAGAGGACCAAGGAGAGGACACTTTCCAGGCAGAGGATACAGCAGAGATAAAGAATCAGAGCAGGAAACAGCACTGGAGCCTGAGTATGGTGGGAGAGTGCTGGCAGAAAAACAGGCAGAACTGTGCTGCTTGAGTGTGAAGGTCACAGGCAGCTATGACAAGTGATGGTTTTGGAGGTGGAAGGAGAGACCAGTTCAAGAAGGGTCTCTGTGGAGCTTGGACTTAATCTCAGGTCCAGTGGGAGCCACTGGAAGATTTTTAAGGGAGTAACATGCTCAGACTTTTAGTTGAAAAGAAGATGTTGGATGTGATGTGGTAAGAGAAGGGAGAGGGAGCAGGAGTGGAGGCTGGGAGACCATTTAGGCCAAGGAAGATGGTTTCACTATCCTGAAACAGGACAGTGGAAGCAGGGGTCGAAGGGGAGAAAAGAGCCAAGGCAAAGTTAGATTCAGGCAATGGAATGGACAGAATTTAGTAATTCAGTGAATGAGGAGCCTGTATTAGTCAGCTATTGCTGTGTAACAACTGACTCTCAAACACAGTGGTCAAAACAACATTTATTACTACAGCTCATGCATTTGGAGGTTGGCTTTTTTTTTTTTTTTTTTTTTTTCATTCTGTTGTTTGAAGGTTGGCTAATTTAATCTGAACTTGGCTGGACATTTCTGCTGATCTTGACTGTGCTCACACATGCATCCTGTCAGCTGAGGGGCTGTGTTCTAGGCTGGAAGCAGCTCTGTTCCATGTGTCTTTGTCTCCTTCTGGGACCTGAGGGCTAGCCTTAGCATATTCTCATGGCTATGGCAGAGTGCAAGTGGAAACATACACACTCTCTTGGGGACTAAATTTGGAACTGGCTCACTGTCACTTCCACTTCATTCTGTTGTCTATAGCTAGTCCATACTGAACCCAGAATCAAGAGACAAGCAATTACACCCCTCCTTTTGATAGGGGAAGGTGGAGGCCAGCATGGGGTGGTAAAAGCACTGAGCTCAGCTGGGAGGGATGCCGAACTTTGCCATGGGATCTCGGGCAAGTCACCAACCAACCTCTCTGGGCATCAGCAATTTCAGCTGATTGGTTTGGATTAGGTATTTTTAAAAGTCCCTTCTAAATTATGTTTGCCAGGGAGGGACTGTTAATTATAACTTGCTACAATTTATGAATCATTTAGTATATACCTGGCACTTTCCACCCAGCTCATTCAAACATAACAGCCCTATGAGGTTGGTACTGTCATTTTCCACAGGAAGAAACTGAGGTCAGAGAGGTTCAGTGATGAGGCCAAATTCTCCCTGTGACCAGCAGAACTGGTGCCTAAGGCTCTTAAGCACTTTACTACATTTTGGTTTTTTTTTTTAAAGATGACCGGTAAGGGGATCTTAACTCTTGACTTGGTGTTGTCAGCACCACGCTCTCCCAAGTGAGCGAACCAGCCATCTCTAAATGGGATCCGAACCCATGGACTTGGTGTTATCAGCACCACACTCTCCTGAGTGACCCATGGGCCAGCCCCTACGTTTTTGTCTTTTGGGGTAAAGTTTTTACAAAAGCAAAAGTGCCTGAGACACAAATGTGCAGCCTGATGCATTTTCACAAAGTGAACTCACCCAGCTCAAGAAACAGAACATGGCATGCACCCAGAAGCCCCCAGTGAGCGTCTTCTGGTTTCTGCACCCCCTTTCCTCAAGAGTAACACACAAGCCTGACTTCTATCAGTGCAGGTCAGTTTTGCCTGTTCTTGAACTTTATGAAATTTGAATCACACGTGGTGTCTGGCTTCTTCTGCTCAACATTATGTTTGTGAGATTCATCCATCTGGTTGTATGTGGCTGGGGCTTATTTTCATTGATGTACAGTGTTTTACTGTATGGTTATTTATCCATTCTACTGTTTGTTTGTTCAGGTAGTTTCCAGTTTGGGGTTGTTATAAATAGTGCTGCTATGAACAATTCTTGCATACACCTTTTGGTAGATGTACATGTGTTGATTGGGTGTGCAGCTAGGAGTGGAAGTGCTGGGTCAGAGTTTGGCTACTTTTTATTTTCTGCGTTTTCCAGGTTTTATAATTAGAGAAAGTAAGATGCAAAACTGAATTACTTATATCTCAAGATACTGATTAGATTTAAAAACTAGCACTCAGAGAGAGAAAGAAAGATGTATACACATACATAGACACATGCCCATACCCATGTTGAAACTTTTCATCTTTCTCACATATTATATTTAACCCTCATGACAACTCCGGGAGGTAGACTCGATACCCTGGCTTTATAGAAGAGAAAACTGAGGCTGTAGGAGGTCTCATGCAGTAAAGAGAATGAGATGAAATAACAGGTGTGGATGCATTTTGTAAAATGTAAAGCACTCTCCAGATTTGTAGAGTGTTTCCTTGTTCAGGGCTCACCCATCCGTACCACACAGCTTCTAGAGAAAGAACAGACACAAATTCCTCTGTGGGGCATTTATTCTACTGCAACAAATCTTTTATCACAGAGCCTTGTTTTTTCTCTCCAAAAGGATGAGACTGGCTTCTGAGGATACATTAAACCCATACATCCTCTTTGTTTCTGACAAGGTTTTATGGCTCAGTTAAAGAGCCTTCAGAAAGGGCAGGCGACTAGTCTTCCTGCAAGCTGAATGAGCCCTGGGTAGGAAGCCTCCGTTAAGGCGGATATAAGGAACACCCACCGTGTGTCAGCCACTGTGCCAGTGTTATCCCTACTTCACTGAAGCCACATAACAATGCTGGGGGAAAGGTATTGTTACTCCAATTTACAGATGAGGAGGAAGGGCCCAGGAGGGGCTGAAAAGACTTGGCGGGAAAGAACCGAAAATCCTGTCTTATTACTATTTCTCAGGGCCTACTGTGTCCATTTGAACTGGCTCAGCTGGGAAAAGTATGAGCTGGTACAAATGAGGTCTCCTGAATAGAAGGGTCACTCATGGACATCCAAGGACAGGAACAAGTCTCACCAGGCCCAGAAGGCTCCTTCCGAGGGCAGGTGGTTCTTCTCTCTTGGCTTCTTTCTCTGTCTGCTCCACTCTCCTGCCTTTTTCTGCAGACCTGTTTTTTTTGTTTGTTTGTTTGCTTACCTGTGGCTTTTCTGTTCCCCCAAAACTTGTCCTGGCTTTGGACATGGCTACAGGCTGACTCCAGCCTCCAGTAGCCACAGCAAGAAAGTGGAGCCATGGGGTCTGGGACTGAGAATGCATGCTTTTAGCCACTGGCCTCTGTCTTTGTTATCTTCATTACATTTGTTCAGGACTCTGCAGCTTACAATCATCACATGCTCCTATTGAAGTTTTTCAATACCCCTTTGGGGAAGCCTAGCCATGCCAGTGCTCTCATTTTACCAAGGAAGAAACTGAGTCAAAGAGAGGTCCTGACTGGCCCATGGTTACCCAGCTGGTTAGTGGCAGAGGTAGGACCAGAGTCCAGATCTTCTGGACTAAAATACATCAGTAATTATGAATGTATCAAAATGTATCGATATATTATTGCTGGTAGTATGGATCTTTTATAATGTATATAGTGGATTATTTAAGAAAAATTAAAGATATATCATTGCCTACAAAAGAATCTATATACTGTATAATATATATATAGATTAAAGAATAACAATAAACACCCATGAAGCACCACCACCTTAAAAAAACAGCATATCACTGATGTCTTTAAAACCCTTTATGATGAAAGTGTAAAGGAAAAAAAATAAAATAAAACCCTTCATCATTACATTCATGCTTCCTTTCCCCTGCAGGGGTAAACACTATCTTGAATATTATATATATCATTTCCTTGCTTTTTCTTATGGTTTTGCCACATATATTTATCTTCCTAAACAGTTTGTTTTTTGTCACTTTTTTTTTTTTTTTTTTTTTTTTTGTGGCTGGCCGGTAGGGAGATCCAAACCCATGACCTTGGGGTTGTAAGGCTGTGCTCCAACCAGCTGAGCTATCGCATGTTTTTTACTTTGGCACTCGGTTTTGTTTGTGAGAATCTCCTTTTTGAAATGTGTAGCTTTGGTTTACTCAGTGTTGCTTCTCTGAAGCATTCCAGCATGGGAATGTGTCACATTCTACTATTCTGCTGTTGATGGATATTTGGGTTATTTGTAGTCATTTGCTATTACAGTCAGTGCTACTAGGACCTTTCTTGTTTCTGTCTGCTGGCAAACACATAGAAGAGTTTCTGTGTCTTGCATACCTAGCAGTAGAATTATTGGGTCATTAGGTAGTCATCATATCTTTAGTTTTATGAGATAACACCAAATTATTTGCCAAAGGGATTCCTCCCATTTATACTCTACTAGTGTAGGTGACAATTCCTGTTGCTCCACACCCTTACTGACATGACATGATCAGATTTAAAATATTTTACCTGTCTTCCAGGTGAACATGATATCTCATTGTCATTTTAATCTGCATTTTTATTTTATTATTTGAAGTGTGATGAGAGAGAGGTAGTTTCTTATAGAGCTATAGTCCGTCTCCAGAGGCAGTTGGATTATGGGAAATTCCCCCAACTTTGATTAGGATGGGGAAGGACAGCAGGCAGGAGAGGAGGGAGATGGCCTCAGAATCATGTAGCTTCCTGCAGAGCCACAGCCCAGCACTCCTGACCAAGGCCATCCACCCTGTCCCTTTCTTTCTAACAAGATATCACCAAGGGGCCGAGCCCTTGTTCACCTGCCAGCCCCTCAGGCCTTTCTGAGCCCACGCCTTTCACTGAAATGAGGTCACTGGAATGCCTGGAACTCAAGGAGTGACCGCATGAGTTGCTGGGGCAAGCACACCAGCCTTCCGTGGGAAATGACGGGACCTCAGACCAGTCTGGGACTCACCCAGACTATTTGGAGGGAAGAAAATTCCAAATGGTCCAACCTGACTTTACATTTTTCATGTGAACCAAATTGGGAGGAAAACTTCAGCCAGAGGCTTTTGGGGTGGAGCTTCGGGTGGGTGGGGGCAGGATGGGTCATAATTTTCATGTGTCAGTGTGGATCCCAAACTGGCTTCATCCCTAGAAGCCCATGTGGCTTAAGGCTTTTCATTCTGGGTTGAGTCAATGTGGAGAAGTGTAGAAGTTTTGGAGCTATGGACCTGGTTCTTCCACTTCCAGCCAGATGACCTCGGGCAGGTGACATCACCTCTGTGAGCACTGGTTGACTTATTTGTAAGTTGGGGACCATATTGCTCACTCCAAAGGTTGGGCGACTCTTAGCCCCAGGGCTAGCTCAGTGCGTGACATAGCAAGAGCTCCACAAAAGATATAATAATATCCTTTAAACTTTGGGATATGCCTGGAGTTGGTGGTTTAGCATTGGTTTTCTTTCTTTCTTTTTTTTTTTTTTATAAAGATGACCAGTAAAGGGATCTTAACCCTTGACTTGGTGTTGTCAGCACCATGCTCAGCCAGTGAGCCAACCAGCCATCCCTATATAGGATCCAAACCCATGGCCTCAGTGTTATCAGCACCGCACTCTCTCGAGTGAGCCACAGGCCAACCTTAGCATTGATTTTCTTAAATTGAGGCTTTTCCCTCTCCTCCAGGCAGACTTTTTTTTAGATGAAGTGCCCACAAGTTTGGGGAGTGGGAGAGAAAGTACTGCATACAGGTTTAGCTTCTTGTTGTTTTAAAAATCAGTCAACAGACACAGACTGAACCTTCCTGGCAAAGCCCTGGGCCCAGCTGTGGAGAAAGGAGTAGGATGCTAATGATTCTTGGCACTTCAGCTTTTTACTGGGTACCAAAGGTTGGCCTTGCTAGGAGCAGTGGGAGCTCCGCAGCAGCCCTAGGGGGCAGGCAGGGTGGCCACTGTTTGGGGGAAGGAATCTGAGATTCAGAAAAGGGAAGGGACTTGCCTAAGGTCATATAGTAAGGCTGGGATAGAGCAGAGATTAGAGCCCAGGTTGTCCCAGTCCAAGCCAAGCTCTCTCTTGTGCCCTGCTACCTTCCACCCCTGGCACTGGCCACCTCCTGAGCCTTATCTCCTACAGCCTCTCTGCTCTCTACACTCTAGCTAGCTGGTCTTTTTGCCATCATCTGACCATACTTTTTGACCTCTAGGCCTTTGCTCTTGCCTCTCTTGCACTGGGAAGTCCATCCCTCCAAATTCTATGCAAACCTTCACCTTAATGCAGCCACCCAGTGGAACAAGATGTGGCCCTTAAGAATGATGTTGTGGGAGTGATTGATGAAACATTGTTCAAAATATATTAAGTTGAAAAACATACACACTATGAAACAAATTCATGTATAATCATGTGCTTCACATTTTGAGGGGAGGGGGCGCAGCTAGCCAGTATGGGGGATCTGAGCCCTTGACCTTGGTGTTACAACACCACACTCTAACCAGTTGAGCTAACTGGCCAGCCCTGATCACATTTTTTAAAAGTGTGTGAATATGTTTTTTTTTTTTTGTCTTTTTCGTGACCGGCACTCAGCCAGTGAATGCACCGGCCATTCCTATATAGGATCCGAACCCGTGGCGGGAGCGTCGCTGCGCTCCCAGCGCCGCACTCTCCCAAGTGCGCCACGGGCTTGGCCCAAAGTGTGTGAATATTAATTCTGCCTTGCCGTCTCCTTCCCTCGGGTCCTTGAAGCTACACGTCTGCCTCCCCTGCCAGGCTGTGAACGCTCCCAGGGCAAAACTTATTGATGACCTGGAAAGAATAAAGTGAATCATAGGGATTCCTGCTGGAATTATAGCATTCCACACCAGGCAGGGAAGATATAGTGGGGGTGGAGGTGGGGCTAAGGGGTCTTAGCATTCTTCTTACCAACCCCAAAACCCCCAGGGGATGTGCCTGCTGGGCCCCAGGCATGGACTTCCATTGAGGTCACTGGGGTCATGCCAGAAGGACCTGAGCTGACGCTGCCCTCTGGCTCACCTCAGCCTCATCACTGACACCCAGAACCAAGAACCCCCAGGCTTGCCCATGTCCCTAATACTTAAACCCAGAGGCCAGAGGCACACAGAGGAGACAAGAAAATGAGTCTTCAAGATTTTTTTGTGGCCAAATTTCCATTTGGAAAGTTGAATGTATTTTCTGGATTTGAACTTCCACCATGAAAAATGCTCAGAGTTTTTATTTCTGTAGTTAATCTCTTTGCTTAACAAAAAGGTATTTTTGTTTTTGGTCTTTTTTTTTTTTTCCTTTGGTTTTAAGAGTCATTCATGCTCACTCTAGGAAATCTGGAAAATTCAAAGGAATAGAAGAAAGGTCACCCCCACACACTTCCTAGAGAAATACATTGTGACAATTTAGTTTCTTTCCTGGTGGCCTCCACCCCTCCCCTACAGTTTTGTGTTGTTTAGTTTCTATTGTTGCTGTATAAATACAGCCATGCTTTCTGATTCACAATTTACAGAGCTGGTTTCATGTAACAAACCTGTAATGCTTCCAACAGCTAAGATACTTTGTCCCTTCTGGGAATTGTAGGGGTGGGGTGCATTACTCTACCTGTATTCTCCTGACACTTTTGAGAATGCCAGTTTCATGGCACCCCTGCTGGCCTTAAGCAATATCCTTTTTTTTTTTTTTTTTGTCTTTTTTGTGACCGGTACTCAGCCAGTGAGTGCACCGGCCATTCCTACATGGGATCCGAACCCGCAGCGGGAGCGTCGCTGTGCTCCCAGCGCCGCACTCTCCCGAGTACGCCACGGGGTCGGCCCAAGCAGTATCCTTTTAATCTCACAGTTAATTTCAGGTTTCTGAATTGTCTTTCTAGAACATAACTCTACTTTTTTTTCTTTTTTAAACCCCAGAGCTTCTCAACATGTGCCCCTCTTGGTGAACCCACAGTGATCCATTTGTTTTGCCTTCTCCTAGCTCATGCTAGACTTGGTAACCAGAATGTTTTGTCTGTTCAGGCCCAAAACGATCAGTGGCACAAGAACCAAAGTTAAGTACCTCATGAGGTGTCAAGATGAACCTGGGAAAACTGAGCTGTTGACGGGACGGCTTCTCTGAGTAAGCTGGTACTTCTTTTTCTCTCTAGTTTTAAAAGGTCCCCAGAGGCAACCTGAAATCCACAATTTCTCAGATTAGGATGGGGGAAATTCTGAAGTTCTCATGAAATAAACTAATGTCTCAAGCTTTGAAAAGAGCCAAGATGCCAAAGACAAGAATCCAGAAGAGCATTGCCCATACTGGTCTGATACCCTGATAATTGTCTAACAAATTCAGCATGTGTCTCCTGGGCTTGACCATCTGCTGGGCAAAGCTCCAGAACAGTGAGACATGGGATTCGTCTAATGTAGGAAAGACCTTTAACTACCAGCTGATAGTTGCCTCCATGTTCTTCAAATAGTCAAGTCTTGAGGTCTTTTCACTGTGGTCTGTTCTGATGTATGGCTCCCACCAGCGTGAGCCAGCAGGATGATCTTGCTCTGTGGGCAGGACAGCTGTGAAAGGAGCCAAGTGTGTGCAAGTCTGTGGGAAGAGAGAGCCACCTAGCATGTCCCAACCAAACCAGTCACTAGAAGGCCTTCCCCAGGGGACCTTCAACAGATCTCTGAATGCTACAGAAACCCCAGGGGACTGGGACCGCAGATCTCTCCAGGCGCTCAAGATCTCCCTTGCTGTGTTCCTTTCCATCATCACGCTGGCCACAGTTCTCTGCAATGCTTTTGTACTTACCACCATCTTACTCACCAGGAAGCTCCACACTCCTGCCAACTATCTGATTGGGTCCCTGGCTGTGACCGACCTCTTGGTCTCCATCTTGGTCATGCCCATCAGCATTGCATACACCATCACCCGCACCTGGAACTTTGGCCAAATCCTCTGTGACATCTGGCTGTCTTCTGACATCACATGCTGCACAGCATCCATCCTGCATCTCTGTGTCATTGCCCTGGACAGGTACTGGGCCATTACTGATGCCCTGGAGTACAGTAAACGCCGGACGGCAGGCCATGCAGCCACCATGATCGCCATCGTCTGGGCCATCTCCATCTGCATCTCTGTCCCACCGCTCTTCTGGCGGCAGGCCGAAGCTCAGGAGGAGATGTCAGACTGCCTGGTGAACACATCTCAGATCTCCTACACCATCTACTCCACCTGTGGGGCCTTCTACATCCCATCTGTGCTGCTCATCATCCTGTATGGCAGGATCTACAGGGCTGCTCGGAACCACATCCTGAATCCACCCTCGCTCTACGGGAAGCGCTTCACCGCAGCCCAACTCATCACAGGCTCTGCGGGGTCCTCGGTCTGCTCACTCAACGCCAGCCTCCACGAAGGGCACTCACACTCAGCCGGCTCCCCTCTCTTTTTCAACCATGTGAGAATCAAGCTTGCTGATAGTGTCCTGGAACGCAAGAGGATTTCTGCTGCTCGGGAAAGGAAAGCCACTAAAACCCTGGGGATCATTCTGGGGGCCTTTATCATCTGCTGGCTGCCCTTCTTTGTTGCATCTCTGGTCCTCCCCATCTGCCAGGACTCCTGCTGGATCCACCCAGCCCTCTTTGACTTCTTCACCTGGCTTGGCTACTTAAACTCCCTCATCAACCCAGTAATCTACACAGTGTTTAATGAAGAGTTTCGCCAAGCGTTTCAGAAAGTTGTCCATTTCCGGAAAGCCTCTTAGTCTTATTTGATGATGATCTTGGTATCTTTTCTGTCCTGTAACCTAACTGGGATTGCCATTTTCATTTTTCCTGAGATTTGGGTTAATTCATAATATCTTGGGTCTTGGTTCAATCAAAAGAATTGTTCTGTGTTCTTTTTCCTGTTGCCTTCTTAACTTCTCAGCCACCAAAAGCAAGGTAGCTGTGTGAAAGGGGACAGGATTGAAGATTTCACTTAGCATATTTTCACAGTTCTGTGTCGGAAGAAACATGACCCACAGGATTCCAAGTTGATACAATTCAGGTTAGAGGCTGTCTGATTCTAGAAAAGACTCCAGGCTCAAAGGGAAGGCTTTCTGGTTTACCTGAGATTTGTATGGAGCTCAGAGGAGGGTGGATAAGATTAATGACCTGAATTAAAAGAGAATTTGGAGCCAAAATGGAGGGGCTCCATTCCATGTGGCACCTTGATTTGAAAATAATATCCATGGATTTCTTCCACTGAGTTCTCCTTAGATTGAATCTCTCCCAGTTTTCCACGTGAAGAGAGTCAGTATTTGAGGTACCAATGGTGTAGAGTGACTTGGAGAGAGATTCAGAAGCCAGGGGCAGGGAGGAGGACAGTTGGGACCAGACTGACTACCCTGTACCCTTCCCTCTTCCCCAATATACCTGCACCATCTTAATGTGTTGAAGTTAAAACCCATGATCAACACCACTGAAGTAGATTGACAGGTTTTTGACCCACAAAGCTTTGAGCGGGACAATATTCTGAATTATTTTTCTTAAATTATTTTTTTTTACATCCCATTCTTGTTAAAGATCTTATGTTGAGTTTTATCAAATAAAAAGTATGAGACGTCATGACCAGTAAAGTCTTTGGGTGATTTTTCCCCCCTCTCCGTGGAGTTAGAAACCAATCAACTCAATTCAGTCTTTAGCATTTATTGAGCACCTGCTACATGCCAGGCCCTGTACCTGAGACTTGGAATTTGTTATCTCCTAACAATGAAAGTCAATATAGCATGACGATTAAGGGCTCAGGACAAGAGGCCTCAGTTCAAATCTGAGTGCTGCCAATTTTTAGCTGGGTGAACTTGGACAAGTTTCTTTATCCCTCTTTGCCTCATTTTCCTCAACTATAAAATGAGGATAATAATAAGTATGTTATTGCATAAATTAATACAGTGCTCAGCACAAGAGCTCTTATCATTTTAGAGGTCAGGAACTGACCTACTCAAGATCAAGCAGCAGTATAAATCTAACAGCCACTATTTATTAAGTGCCTATAATGCTCCTTACACACATTTTCTCCTTCACTCTTTGTCCTCCTTTCATAGATGCAGTAAAGAAACTTGCCTCTGGTTAGGGAACCTTTCATAAGGAGACAACATTGCAGCAGACTCCTGAGCCCGCGTGGGATGGGGGGCTAAGGCTAAGGGAGGGGGGCATTATGAGGCCTCTTAGGGGAGATGGAGCAGAGCAAAGGAGGGTAGGGAAGCTATGCCAGGTGCAGAAAAGAGCAGGAACAGATCCTGGGAGGCCTGTCATGTTCAGTGGCACCTCTAGGCACAGGAAGAATGACAGCCAGGAATGTGGGATGTTAGGAAGGCAAAAGGAAAGGAGAGAGGTCAAGATGGGGAGGAGGGAAGGCTTACCCAGAGGAGTCTTGTGCTGATCTTGAAGTTTATGCTGACATCTTACAATGTAGTCCCTGGACCAGCTGCCTTAGAATTACCCAGGGAGCTTACTAACATTGGCTTCCTGGTCCCCACCTCAGACCCACTGAATCCAAATCTGTGGCAATGAGACCCAGGAGTCTGCTTTTTAAATAAGCCTCTCTCCTACTTCCTGCCTCTAAAGTTTGGGAACTGCTGAGTTAATGCTTGCTCACCTGAGAGTCCTCTGCCTGAGCCCAGAGACGCCTCCCAGCATGCTCAGTGCTCTCCTCTGTACCTGGTGTGTCCTTTTCTACCTTCCATGAAGGCTGTGCTTATCCCCATCTCCTCCATCTTGCTTTTTGGGCCGTCTTCCTGATCTGGGAAAGATCAGGAATTCAGAGACTGGAAAGGGAACAATGTGTGGTGTGATTCAGTGGTTAAGGGCACAGGCTTTGATGTCAGACAGACCTGGAATTGAATCCCAGTTCTGCCATTTATCAGCTGTGTGACCTGTGAAAAATCACCTAACCTCTCTGTGCTTAGTTTCTTCATCTATTAAGTGGGGTTGTCAGTATCTAAACCATAGGGTGTTTTTGTGAGGATTTAATGAAGTAGTGATCTTGAAGTGCTTCACACAGTAAAATGTCATCTGTTACTATCTGAGAGCCTTGAGCTGATTACAGAAGGACAGGCTAAAATGTCACCTTCTCAGAGATCTTTCCAGACTAGAACAAATGTTGACAAACTTTTAAACAGTTTTATTGAGATATAATTTACATGCCATAAAATTCACCCAATTAACGTGCACAATTTAATGGCTTTTAGTATATTCACAGAGTTGTGTAGCCATCACCACAATCAATATTAGAACACTTTCATCACTCCAGAAAGAAACACTGCACCCTTTAGCCATCATCCCCTAGCCCTAGGCAACCAATAATCTACTTTCTGTCTCTATAGAGTTGCCTATTCTGGATATTTCATATAAATGAAATCATGCAATAGGCGGGCCTTTGCGGCTGGCTTCTTTCTCAGCGTAATGTTTTCATGGTTCATCTGTATTGTAGCATGGATCAGTATGACATTTCTTTCTATTGCCAGATGATATTCCATTGTATGGCTATACCAGATTTTATTTGTCCCTTCATCAGTTGATGGACATTTTTGGGTTATTTCCACTTTTTGGCTATTGTGAATAATACTATGAACATTTCTGTGCAAGTTTTTGAGTAAATGTAAGTTTTCATTTCTCTTGGGTATATACCTAGGAGTGGAATAGCTGGGTCATGTGCTAACTCTGCCAGATTGTTTTCCAAAGTGGCTGTAGCATTTTGCAATCTAATTAGCAGTGCGTGAGAGTTCCAATTGTCCACATCCTTACAGGCACTTCTTATTGTCTGTCTTTTTTTTTTTTTTTTAAAGATGACCGGTAAGGGGATCTTAACCCTTGACTTGGTGTTGTCAGCACCACGCTCTCCCAAGTGAGCTAAACGGCCATCCCTATATGGGATCCGAACCCGTGGCCTTGGTGTTATCAGCACCGCACTCTCCTGAGTGAGCCACGGGCTGGCCCGTCTGTCTTTTTTATTATAGCCACCCTAGTGGGTGTGAAGTAGTATTTTGTTGTGATGACAAACTTCTTTTTAAAGGGTCAAATAGCAACTATTTTCAGCTTTGTGGGTCATACCATCTCTGTTGTGATAACTCTGTGACTGAGGCGTGAAAGCAGCCATAGAAAATATATAAATAAGTGAGCCTGGCTGTATTCCAATAAAATATTATTTACTAAAATAGAGATAGTTGGAGGGTTGTAGTTTGAAGACCCCTAGTCTAGAAGAGCAGCCCCCCAGCCCCTGCCATCTACCCCATAATTCTCCATCCCCTTCTCCAGCTTTATTTTTTATTATGCTTATTACCGATGGCAATACTTATATACTAGTCCTTGCTTATTGTCTGTCTGCCTCCTCTAAGGTGTCAGCTTTTTGAAGGTGGGGATCTTATTTGTCATGCTCACTCTTTGATCCCCAGCACACCACAGTGCTTGGTACATAGTACATGCTCAATAAATATTTGTTTGAATGAATGACTGACTGACTTGATGAATGAATGAATGGAACACTATTTTCAGGCTTACAAATGACTTTTTCTCAATGTCTTTCTCTTTAAAAATTAGGAGAAGGTGACTGACCCTGGGGCTGGAACCTCATATATTATGAGATTTGGTGTCAGCTAGACCTAGGTCGGACAGGTGAGTGTAGCTGAGGCAAGAGATTAGTGAGGAGGTTGGGCGGCCCCAGGGTCCCCAAGGAGCCAGGCTGGGGCTGGCCCTTAACCTGTGTTCAGCCCAGCCTCTCTGTCCTCCAGATGCCTCCCTCCTCCGGCAGTCACTATACTGGGAGAGTCAAAAGGTAGGCTAGCTTAGGAGAAAGCTGTTTTCTGGACTTTGTTATTACCTGAAAGCTGCCAATTTGGCTATCACTGCACATGCTCATTTAGCCACATGAAGGTCAATTAAAAACAAACTTGTTTCCCATGACCATAGAAGAAGCCTGTATTTGGAGCCTTTCTCTTCTTCCCCTCACCCTTCCCTGTCACGCCCCTAATTCTTTCACACTTAGTCACAGACACACACACAGCATGATGGTGACGATGCTGGGGGAGGGCAGGGCCTTGTCTAGCCCAGGACTCTGTTAATTTCTGGTATATGTAAGTGTGGCAGACACTGCAGGGAGCCCACCCCACCACAACCCTGCTCCTTGCTCACAGAGCCCAGGCCTCCAGGAGGTGAATCCTGAAGTTTGACCAAATATCTGGGCACTGTAGCCCAGACAAGTTGACTCATAAAAGTAACCATCACCCCCCTCTTGCTGTCACTCTGCCCTATGATCTCTCATCAGACTATGAGCCCCACAGGGACGCTCACTGATCTTTGTACTCTTAGTACCTGGCACACAGCCAGAGTTCAATTAATGACAATAACTAGCATTTGTTGAGCTCTTACTGTGTACCCAGGTACTGCCCTAAGCATCTTATGAGTATTAACTAATTTAACCCACGTGAAGTTGGTCTTATTATTATCCTCCAGATGAGGAACTGGAAGCCCCAATAAATTAAATAATTTGCCCAGTGTCACACTGCTAGTAAGTGGTAGAGCCAGAATTGGAGCCAGACAGTTGCACCCCAGAATCCACGCTCTTAACCCCCAATGGATGTGGCCAGGGCCAAACTGGCATGTGGCTGTGAGGGGCAGCGGAAAGAAGTGGGAAAAACACAGATTTGGGAACCAGTCAGACGACAGGATTACCTGTCACAGTTTTCCCACTTGCTTAATGTCTCTTTGCCTCAGTTTGTTCTTCTGTACAACGTGGATAACAATATTGGCATCCTTATAGGGTGGCTGGGGCCCAGTACTACACCCGACATTGTGGCATTCAAAACGGGGGGAGATTATTGAATGAGCTAAGCCACTCACGTGGAATTAATTAAAAAACAAAACATAACACAACACTGAAACTATGCAGAGCACAAAACAAGCCTGTGAGCCAGGTTTGGCCCCTGGGCCACCAGTTGGCAACCTCTGATCCTCCCTATGCTATTGGCTAATTTCTGTTCTCCATATGGCAGCTGGATCCCTCACGGAGATCACAGTTTATCTGGGGACAAAAGTGCATGAAACGGATTAGAAAGCCAGACAGCCTGTCCTCCACCATGCTTGTCCTGTGCCCCATTCTGTGTCCTGCCCCCTTGGCTCCCTCAGGTACTGTTCAACCACCTTCCTGTCACAGGAAAGGGTGGGTTGGGGGAAGGGAGGAGGCAGTGGCCTGCTTACACTGTCACTAGCAAGGACCAGAAGCAAGCCCTCTGCATCCTGGAGTCCTAGGATAGTGCATTTATGTGCTTCAATATGGCTCCCTGCAGGGATTCCAAATCGGGAGGATATCAGGTGGGAGGGGAAATTTGAGGTCATCCAGGACAACCCCAATCAGATCACTAATATCACAGCAGCAGCTCATGCATTGTGATTGCTTTACCTCCTTGATCTCCCAACAACTTGGTGAAGTGGGAACTAGTATTATCCACATTTTGCAGATGAGTTGACTGGGGCTCAGAATGGTTAAGTAATTTGCTCAAGGTATTCCCGCAACTAAATAGTAAAGCCAGGATTCGTATCTGGGCAACGTGAGCTAAGAGCCAGCACTGCTAGCTTACCAGCCTCCCTTAGCCACACTCATACCTGTTGCTTGACTCCTTGTCATTCCCACCAAATATCCTTGAGCCTCTGTTCACACATTCAGTGACAAGGTGCTCACCACCTTTCTGTTTTTCCTAACCATAGCTACACTATCACAGCACCAGCCAGACACTAGGATTCATACTAGGCTTTTTACAATTGCTTTATATCGTTCCATCCTCACAACAGTCCTTCATGCTCCGTGTTATAACCATTTTATACATGAGGAAACTGAGGCTTAACGTGGCAAAGGAACTTGCCAAGTTTACAAAGCTAAATAGGAACAGACTGAGATCAAACTCAGGTCTGTTCTTTATCTAGCTCAGATTGAAAGCTTCCCTTGACTTGGGGGGATGAAAAATGAAGTGGCAGCTCCTGGTTCCTAGTACTCCAGGCCGTCTTCCCCAGATGCCCTCTTCATATGTTTGAAGGTGGATACATGTATCCTTTGAGGGTTTTTTGTTGTTTTTTTTTTTATACCAGAGTTAATATTCTGGCTCCTTCCACTATTCCCCATAAATGTGATTTTGAGGTTCCCCTTCAGCCATCATCTTGTTTTTCCTCCTATGGATAAGTCACACTTTCTCCGTGTCCCATTCAAAGTTCTACTCTCAAAATGGAACATAGTACTCCAGACATGGGCAGAAGGACTAACACCTCCCTCTTTGCTCATACAGTGCTTTTATTAATACAGCCCCAAATCCAGTAAAGCATCTTCTGTTCACAAAGCACTGCCCCATGCACTTGAGGTAGAGAGTGAATAAGCCGGCAATTTCCCTGCTTTTCTGGGGCTTACATTCTGCTCACCGAGCTAAAGGTGGAAGCAGAGTCACTGTAGCATAGATCCTAGAATGTCAGCGTTGGTAGGGCCCAATCCCCTCCTGCCCTTTTCACAGACAGGGAACCTGAACCCAGAAAGGGGCAGTGACAGACTCAAGATTCCACAGTGGGACAGAATCCACTTCTGCCTTTCTCAGAAACTTAAGCACTGTTGAGCCCCAAGGCCTCCTCAGAAGTGTTGGGAGAAATCTGTTCTATTCCAGAGGTGGCCACCAGGTGGCGGAGGGGCACTAGAGAAAGGTGCAGAAATCAAACGTGAGTGGGCACCTTCCTCCTCCAGGGCAATTTTCCTCAGCAAGTGAGAATGGTGAGACGGGAAACCTGTGCCCAATGTGGGGCAGCACTTGAGCAACGTCATACATTATACACATATACAGAGGTGAATTCTGCCTCAACCAAGAAAGTGGCATGGGCAGTGATTAAAAGCTTTGACACAGGCATCACACAGACCTGGCAGGAAATCTAGCTGCTGGGAACCTCCCTGACCTAGCTCATAAGGTAGCCTCTGACACATAGAGTTGGGTGCAATATAAGGTCCTCGTTTCCCAGGTCTCTACACAGAGCTGGAGTTGCTGGTGTTCTCTTCCTGACTGGTCCCATTTCCAGATGGATGGTGGGCAACTCCAGCCCAGCAGAGAAGTTTCTGCTGGATGGCAGGAAGTCTTTGTTGCTACCAGGAGAAGGTGAGGCTAATAGAATCTGACAGACTCACAACCCAGGATAGGACTGGCAGGTCATTCACACTTTCCTTCATCTTACACTACACAGCATGTGCAAAGGCTCTGAGGCTGTAAAGTTTGAACGGTTTGGGGCACTGGGGGCCAAGGGTGCCTGAGAGGAAAAGAGAGGGTTGGAGAAGTAGGCTGGGCGTTGGGGATTAAACCAAGTTATCACCTTTGAACTTTATTCAGGGAGCACCTGGGAGCTATTGAAGATGATTCAGCAGAGGAATGACATGGTTAGGTCAGTGTTGAGAGTGATCACTCAGGCTGTGTGTGAAGGGAGGAATGCAGGTGGGAGAGTCTGGAGGCAGAGAGGCCAACCAGCAGGCTGAGCAAATCAGAGGTGCAGGCTGAACTGGGCTGATGGCAATGGTGCCTGATTTTCCTTCCACCCAGAGCTTCTCATCAGCTGGGGGCATCCCAGAGAAACTTCTCTGTCTTGCCCATGAGAAAATTCTCATGGGGTAAGGGGCTTTCCTGGGGCCAGGGAGGAAAAGAGGGTGGTCCCAGCAGCAGGTGTGTCCTAGAAGAGCCTTGATGTAAACAGACAGCCTAGGAAGAAAGAGGTGGGCTAATGAGAGAAAGAAGATCCTGGGTCAGGTTGTAGGGCAGAGGCAGTGTGGTCCAATGGTTAGGAACACATACATAATGGTGCCAGACACATCTCTTTCAGGTCCCAGTTCTGCCACTTCTTGGCTCCAAGGTCACTTTGCCTTTCTGAGCCTCAGTTTCCTCATCTGTAAAATGTGATTATGAATAGGGCTCACCTCCTGAGGCTGTTGTGGGGGCTAGACAGGCGAATGTTTGTAAAGCTTGGGGCAGAGCTGGGTGCCTAGGAAGCACCCAAGAAAGGTGAACTCCAGGTTCTCAACCCTCCTCAAAGACAGTCTGCTGCTATGGCAGGTGGTCATTCTGGCCCTGCAGCACCTCTCCAAGCCAGAGTGGCTCCACAAACAGGCCAGCCTGTGCTGACACCAGAATGAAATAGGCTGAAGGAATTCCAGCCAGAAGCAAAGAAATGATGCTTTGATCAGCCCAGAGCCATGTTTTGGGGAAATGTAGTGCCTCTTAGGTAGGCACTGTTTGTCATTGTCCCCACTATATTGATGAAGAAACTGAGGCTCGAAGAGGTTAACTTGAGTACCTGGGTCTGTCTGACACCAACCCCTTTGTTTCTCACCAGTACACTTACCTGGCCTGTGGACAGGTCAGCAGAAAGACACCTAGGGACCTAGGTTGCCGCAGCACCCTGCCCAGAATTACCCAGTGAGTAGGATGACAAGGTTTGTCTGGGCCAAAAGGCAGTAAGCGAAACAACCATGTGATACAGTGCCTAACAGTTGTTATAAAACTCAGATTGAGGCACCATCCATTGTATTAGTTTGGTCCTTTGTATAATACATTCCATGAGAGTTTAGTGCAGGGAAAATTCTGTCCCTCCAAATCACTGGCCATATGCCTTAACTCATTTAATCCTCCCAATGACCCTAAGAAAGAGGTTTTATTGTTATATCATCACTGTTTTTCAGATGACAGAGCAGAAGCCCAGGGAAATTAAATAACTGTTTAAGGTCATGTGACTAGAATTAAGGTCATGTGGTAGAATTGGGTTTCAAAGCAATGCAGTCTGGCTCCAGGGTCTGTGCACATAATCACATGTTTACTACTTCCCATACAATTTGTAATTCATCCTGTTTCCCTCTTTGCTTTGACTGCCAGGAAACTCAGCACCGTGGATTTCGCTCTATCGTAGTTACTGTCCTTAGAAAACTTAGCCTTGCATTTCTACTATAACTAGTCAGTTTTTCATCTTTCTTTCCTCCTCTCCACTGGGCTTCGGTCCAGGCTTTCATCACTCCTTGATTCTTGCTCTTTAATATCAATCAAATGGTCTTGAGGCTGTAATAGAAACCACCTTGAAACCATTTTTGGATAAGGCAGGACATAATACATTATTGAGATGAATAGAGACTGTTTCTAATCAGCTGGGCCAGATGGACACAGTTAGTGCTAGATAGATATCTTTTGACCATCTTTCATGTGACCAACACTACGCTCCATCATCTGGAGGATATAACAATGAACCCAAGTTAGTCCTGTATTGGTTATGTTAACTGCTATAATAGAATACTCCTGAAGTCTTAATGACTAAACACACTTGAAGTTAGCTCACTGTGTGCCCCACTCAATCAAGTGACTGAGTGGGATCCAAGTTGACTAAGGCTCTGCCACGTTCCGCATAGGGCTGGTGTTCAGATCCAATTGGCAGATGGGAGAGAAAAAAGAGCTTGGAGAAAGTATATATACTTCTTAACCACCACTTTGGCATGAATGCAGCACACATCATCTCTTCCCATAGGCACCCCCCCTTTTTTTTGGCAGCTGGCTGGCACGGGAATCTGAATCCATGACCTTGGTGTTACTAGTTCCCATATCCCATTGGTGAAAGCTAGTCATATACCTAATTGCAAGGAGTGCTGGAAAATGTAGTCTGGGCTGCTTTTCTCTAAAACAACCCTATACATGGAAAGGGAACATCTTTGGTGAACAGCTGACATTGTTCCAGTTCACAAGGAGCTTAAAATTATTGCACCATCTACCCTTATACAATGGCTGAGAATACCATGCAATATGTATTGTGGCCACCAGGAGGGAAATGGTTTTGTCTCATTTACAAGGAACCATTGTCAAAAATGAGCATTTACATTTTAAACCAAAGATATTTGTTCAACAAGGGAATGGGATCTTATGGGACAGAGAGAGTTCATCACGATAGGGAATATTCAAGCAGAGGCTGAATTTTCACTTAAGTGGAGGTTCTAGAGGGAGTCAAGCTAGATGGCTCCTACCAGTCCTAAGTTTGAGCTTCCGTGCTAGGTTCCATAGTCATCCCTGAGCACCTACCTTGTGCCAAGTTCTGGGTAGGGCTTTGGGGACCCAGAAACAAATTCTGGTTACTCAACTGTAATGAGAAAGCAGGATAGTGGAATGGTCTGAGCTCTGGAAACAGGAGACTGGAGTTTAATTCCTCAGCTCCCTTGCTTCATAGCTGTGTGACATGGAGAAGCTACTTGGCATCTCTGGTTCTCAGTTTCCTCATTTATAAAATAGGGCCCTTAGTTACTTGCACAGATTATGAGGATTCGATAACAAAATATACTTAGAGCGTTTGTAGCACAGTGCCTGGTGTGTAGTAAGCACATTATTGTATTACTAGTAAATTACTACATGTAAATTAGTGAATTAGTATGATGACCTTGGATAAGTCCCTTCATTTTTGAAAGCCTCAGTTTACTCATCCATAGGATGGGAGGTCATGCACTTCCATCACAGGGTTGGAATCTTGCTGTGTTGCAGGGTCTGGAGCCTGCCATTTCGTCTCTCAGCTTCCTCACGGGTTAAGTGGGTCGCATCTTACCCAGTTGTAAGGATGGCCAGATTATGGCCCAGAGGAGGAACCTGAGTTAACGAGGACGCGATTTCCTGGCTGCGCTCCGGGGAAAGGAGGTTGGCGCTGGGTCCCATCCCCCGGCCGGTCCTGCTCAGGAAACGCCGAGAGAAAGCCAGGAACCAGGCCTGCCAGGCCCAGCGGCCCCTCAGCGCCTTCCCCCCGCCCCGGCCCTCGACTGCAGGAAGCCAGCTGGCGGGAACGCCCTGCCCGGTGGCTGGGAAAGGCCGGGAGCGCGCCCTGCACCGCCGGCTTCCCAGGCCCGCGGCGGCGGCGGCGGCGGCGGGCGGCGCGGAGCTGTCACTGCGGCAAACTGCGAGCGCGCGGGTCCCCTCCCCCGCCGCCGCGCTGCTGGTGCCGTCTGCCCGTGAGCATCTCATCAAGTGCTGCAGCCGCAGTCATGGTTCACGGGCGGCGGGAGGACAGAGGCTGAGTCCTCCAGGCGCCAGCGCTCCACCCGGCACGAGCCCACGCCGCCGGGGCTGCGCTGGGGAGCGGGGGTGTCCAGCCCTCTCCTTAGGGAGGGGGAGACCGCGAGGCCCAGGACTCCTAGGTGAGTGGTCCAAGGTCATGGCTAGTAAACTGCAGGGCCGGGATATGACTCGTGGTCTGTTCGATTCCAAAGTTTGTGCCTTGAGTCTGTGGTTCTGTTGCAGGTTCTTGAGGGGTTCAGGGTGGGGGTGGGGGGTTCAGGTCTGTGGAACCTCAGGATCAGGAGTTCTGAATCTGATGACCTTCCCGAGGTCTGTGAACCCCTTGGCATTGTCTGTAGCATGATGTGTGTGTTGCATTTTTCTTCAGAGCTTCGAAGGTGTCAGTGACTCAAAAAGGGTTAAAAAGCATAGCTGTTCAAATCCTCTATGAGAACTACTGCTTTATGAGGGCATGAAGTTCCTCTACAGTCTATAGGCATCTGGAGAATATCTCTGCAGGGCCCTGCTGTTACTCTGTAGGGACTTGGGGCCTCCAAAGGATCCCAGAATCTTTCTACCGGATCTTGAGAATTTTTCTATAGGGTCCTGGGATTTCTCTGGGGATTTGAGGGCTTTATGGGTCCCTGGTGTCTCTTTCTGGGGTTCTGAGAATCTCATTATAAAGTCCTATGGTCCTCCGTGGTATGCGTTTTAAACCTGTGCCTCAGGAAGCCTACCAAGTACCTGAAATTGTAGGCAAGATTTTGTGGGTCTGTATATGTGTACTTCTGGGGAGAGGTTTCATGGATTTCACCAGATTATCAAAGTGATCCATGATCCCCCCAAAACTGGGAAAAATATTGCTTTAGAGCATCCAGTGTTGGACAGACCTTACTCCCTTCTCACCAATAAGAGCCAAGGAAGAAAAAGATGAAGGAGATAAAAGGCAGTATTTTCTAGTAGAGCACGAGCTTTGGAGTCAGGCTTTTCTGGGTTAAAATGTCAGCTTTTTGTGGCTGGCCGGTTAGCTCAGTTAGCTAAAAGTGCAGCCTTATAACACCAAGGTCACAGGCTCAGATTCCCATATCAGCCAGCCACAAAAAAAAAAAAAAAAAAAAAAGGGTCAGCTTTCCCACTTACCAGCTGTGTGACCTTGAGCAGATTCCTTAACCTCTCTGAGCCTCCAGGCCAATTCCTCTAGGAAGCCTTCCCTGTCTCCTGGATTCAGTTAGGTCCCCATTCTGCATCCCCCAGTCCCTCATAGCACCTGGCCTGATCCTTTGTGGTATCTAATGCAATTGCTATAAAGTAATTGTGTTTAATGTTGACTTGTCTCTCAACCCCACCAGTCCCAAGGTCCAGGAAGGCAGGGACTTTTGCTGTATTATATTCCGTGTAATGCCTGGCACATGTTAGGTGCTCAGCCATTTGTTATGAAATAAATAAAAGAGTGGAAGAATGGAGGGGATGTATGCCAGACACTGCACTAGAGGCAGGAAGGATCAAAAATGAATAAGAATCATTCCTGTCCTCGAGGAGGACCCGGGCTAGTGGGGGAAGTAGGATGAGTCTGTGCAAGGAAGTCTGTCTTAAGTGTGCTAACGGGGTATAAACACTAATGGGGAAAGCACCAAGAGATCCAAAGATGTGTGAGACTCAGTCCCTGAAGAGCTGATATTGTGGCTTTCCTTTATATTATGTGTAACAACTTACAAAGCACTTAACTTGCATAAAATATCTGGTATCCTGCAGAGGTGGGGAAACTGCTGCTGAGAAGAGTTCAGTGACTTGCCCAAGGCCACCCAGCCAATAATGGTTGCTTGAGTACACAGCTCACTTGCTTTGGAATACAGCCTGCCTCCTCCAGGACTTGGGTTTTGATGTTGTGTGGTTCTTCATTTAGATTCCACTAGATGTGTGACTTTGGGCAAGTTACTTTACCTCTCTGAGCCTTGTTTTCCTAATCTGCAAGACAGCAATAATAACCCCCTATAACCTATATGAGTGAGTGTATGTAAAGTACGCAGCATGATTCTTGGTTGATAGTAAAGGATCCATAAATATTTGTGAAATGAATGAATGAATGAAATGTATGGAGTGATGGGTGCCCTGAAATGTAAGGGGACTTCAAATCATGCCATTTTGGGGGATGGTAGAAAAATTGAGGGTGATTTTATCCCTTCTCATTCTTACTTTCTGTGATTCTTGTGAGACTTTGCACTGGCCTGAACCATGAGTTATAATTTATTGCCTGCAAACCAACACTAGTGAACCAACCTCAGCTTGATTAGCTTTCTTTTTATACATGTCTTTATTGCCTTTTTTTTCTGATGACAAAGTAATACCTGCTCCTTGTAAAAAATTTAAATTGCAGAGAGATATAATGAGGAAAAATGAAAGTACAAACTTAAACACAGTAGACACAAGGTGCTGACATATGTTATTCTTTAGAAAATGTGGGAAGGGCATAGGACAGTGTGATGGGTAATTTTATGCATCAATTTGACTAGGCTAGGGGATGCCCAGATAGTTGGTAAAACATTATTTCTGGGTGTGTCTGTGAGGGTGTTTCTAGAAGAGATTAGTATTGAATTGGTAGATTGAGTAGAGAAGATGGCCTTCCACTAATGTGGGTGGGCATAATCCAATTCATTGAGGGTCCGATAGAACAAAAAAGTGAAGGAAGGGCAAATTTGCTTCCTCTCCTTGTACTGGGACATCCATATTCTCTTGCTCTTGGACTTCAAAGTTCCTGGTTCTCAGGCCTTTAAACTCCAGAACTTTTACCAGCATAACTTCCCCCCACCCCCCTGCCCCAAGGCTTAGAACCACTGGCTTTCCTGGTTCTCCAGCTTGCAGAAGCCTATCATGGGACTTCTCTGCCTCCATAATTGTGTGAGAAAATCCCACAATAAATAAAGAAATCCCAAGATAAATAAAGACGTGTGTGTGTGTGTGTGTGTGTGTGTGTGTGTGTGTGTGTGTGTGTGTATTTTATTGGTTCTGTTACTCTGGAAAACCCTAATAAAGACAGGGAGAAAAAAAAAAAAAAACAACCTTCCTGCTGATAAGTCTTTTGTACTGGCCTTGCCATAGTTCTGGGAGTTCTGTTAGCCGTCTCGCCTTTGGCTTGTAGCATTGAAAGTTCAAGTGCAGCCAAGGGCTGGGATGGGTGGAGAAGGTGAGAATTCTGCAATTTACTCTTACTCTTTTCATTTAATACCCACTAGACGCCTTTTCTTGCCTATTCATTCTAATCTATCCCATTCCTTTTACTAACAGAAATTTTTGAGGGCAGGACTATTATTTAGCCATACTTCTAGTCCAGATGCCAGTATATGGGAGGCCTTACTGGAAGGACATGTTGAAATAGTAACAGCAACCACCATATCCTGGCATAAACTAGGTGCCAAGCTCTGAACTAAGCTCTTTCACAAGTTATTTCTCACATGTTATAGTTATTACTATCATATCTCATAGCCACTGTGTGAGATAGGTACGATTATTATTCCCATTTTGCAGATGAGAAACTGAGGTGTAGAAACTTGAAAGCCCAAGGTTACACAACTGGCAAGTGGTAGAGCTAGGATTTGAATTCTGATCTGTTCTGTGCCAAGGCTTTTGCTGTGAATAAGTGAATAATGGTTGCTGGGGTCCTGGGTCCCAGGGAGAAAGTTCCGTATTTAGAACCTTCACTGTATGTCCTGGGTTCTCTCTTCCAAGGGTTTACAGTGTTTGGAATCAGCGTCAGCACATAGGAGCAAATCAGTAAAGGCCTTTTCTTTGCCTGCAGCAATCCTGTGGCCATGCTTACTTTTCATGGGAAGTGGTGTTTTTGAATCTCCTATTCCAAAAATAAGCCACAATTTGTCAGGGGCTCTTGAGGACCAGCTCAGGCATTTCAGGACAGCTATTTGCCTGTCCACAGAGCAGGAAATTAATCAGAACCCCAAAGCCCTTCCCCTCTTCCCACAGGCCAGTGCTCTGGAAACGCCCAGTGTCTTGCTGCAGCTCTCCTAGAGGACTGAGGAGATGCCAAGGGCAGTTTAACACAGATCCATCTCTCTGTAAGGAACGTGAGAAGAGAAAATGTAAGGCAGAAATGGGGTCAGCTCTGCTGCAAAGAACTTGCAGAGAGAACTCATAGCTGTCCCCAACTTGGAGGGGTGCTGAGTGACAGAGATGCCCTGGGGCATCAGATGAGAGTCTGCAGAATCCACCTAGGGTCTGGAGACTGGAGTGCTGCCTCCTGTTTCAATGGCATTGCTTTCCAGGGCTACTTTCAGCAAGCCTCTTCCTTTCTCAGCATTTTAAAATCTTCCACTGTGAAACGAATGGGTGTATTATGACAGAGGTGCTGTGTGATATTAGGAGGTAGAAATAATATTGATGATAGTAACAATATTGAAAATAAGAATGACAACTATATCATTTGTGGAACATTGTGCTTGGTGCTTTCCACACAGTATCTAATGTACTTTTATTTATTTATTTATTTTTTGTCGTTTTTTTCGTGACCGGCACTCAGCCAGTGAGTGCACCGGTCATTCCTATATGGGATCCGAACCCGCGGCGGGAGCGTCGCCGCGCTCCCAGCGCTGCACTCTACCGAGTGCGCCACGGGCTCAGCCCCTCTAATGTACTTTTAAAACAAACACTGCCAAGAACCATACTATTATCCTTATTTTACAGATGAGGAGACTGAGGCTGAAAGAGAACTAGTATGAGCCACAATATAGGTATATGTTCCCAGGGTTTTCTGGCATCAGAACTTGAGTTCCACAAACATGTGGGTTCTGACCTCCAGGAAGTGCTAAGAAACAAAGAGGAGGTCCATTTGATACAAGTTGTAATATGTCTATGCCCACATGAGAGTTAACACAGTGTCACTGGGTATTCAGGGCAGGGAGGGTTGGCTTCTGGCTGGGGGAAACCAGGAGGGCTTGTCCTGTTAAGATGAAACAGCAAGGGAAGAGCATGAGCAAGGGGCGGATGTGGGAAAGCAGTGGGTGTGCTAAAAGAAGTTTGGATAAACTTTACTGTGTGCATGTGTGTGTGTGTGTGTTTGTGTGTGTGTGGTGTGTAAAGGTAGGAAGTGATCATACCAGGCCAGGACTTTGGCCTTTATTCCATAGGCAATAAAAAGCTTACACAAGAGATATCTCAAGAGACCAGCCATACTGCTGCAGTCAGAGAGGAAGCAGCCCTCAGCGCATCTGTGTCCTGGCTTGTGAATGCCTCTGTGTGCCAGTGCGTGGGAGGGTATCCGCAGGGAGAGTGCGGCTCAGGCTGTGTCCTGTACTATTCTGGGTGTAGGTCTTGGGTTCCCTTCGAAGCCCTCCTCCTCTCTTCTCTGGGTCTTGGGTACCTTGCACTTAGTAGGCCCACATGAAGTGTGTCATAGAATAATTGTAGGGGTTTGAGATCATCTGGCCATCCCTCCTTCCCATTATAAAAATATGAAAGTGAGGAATATAGATTGGAAAGGACTCGTTTAAGAACACACAATGAATTAATAGTAGAGAATAGGGGACTGGGACCCGTGCCTTCTGAGTCCAAGCTGAGTTCCTTTTCCACATTTGCTGAGTAATAAAAACAGTGTTTGCTGAGTGATTATTCCATACCAGGCCCTGGGCTAAGCACCTTTCCATGGATTATCTCATTTAATCCTCACAACCCCCTGGAAGTGCCACTCTAGAAAGCAGGGAGTCTTGTCTTCCATTTCGATTTCCCACGGCGCCTACCACAGGCCGTGGGCACCTAGGGAGAGAGGCAATAAAAACTTGGCAGAGTCAAAGTATTCCTGGGAAGGGGGGAAAGTACGGAGGGGGCGGGGGCTGGCAGAGCAGCTCCGCCCCTAGCCACAAGCCCCGCCCCCAGAACGCTAACGTCACCACCTGACCACGCCCCTCATTGTCAGTCCCTGGGAGCCCGAGCAGGCGCCGGCCGCTGGGACCTGAGCGCCGGAGCCCTCGGCCGGCGGGAGCGCGGGCCGGAGCCGCTGAGGTGAGGGGTCCGTGGGGAGGCGGCGGGAGCGCGGCGCGGAGGCCGGGGCGGGCGCGGGGAGAGGGGGGCGGCAGGAGGGGGCAGCCGGCTGCGGGAGGGGTCGGGGCACCTGGGGCGACGGTCGGGGCAGACCCGGCTGGCGCTCCCGGGGGAGGGATGGGGGCTGTGGAGTGTGTACGTGTGTGGGGAGCTCGGGTGGGTGAGGGAGGAAGAGCTCTGGAGGGGGGATCTTGTGGGGCGAGACCTTGAGAATGTTTTTGGAGTTGGAAGAGAATTTGAGGAGATTTCTGTCGTGGAGGGGGAGGGAGGGTTCGGAGAAGACTTCTTGGTGGGAGCGAGAATCTGAGGAGAAACGTTCGGGCAGAGGCGCGGAGGAGAGTGTTTAGGGTCGAGGTGGGGGGAGGGCGCGCGGGGCGCCGGCCGGGTGGGGGCAGGGCGCGGGCCGGTGGGGGGGCCCGGGCCGCCGGGGAGGGGGCTGCGCGGGGCCCGGCGGGCACCGGGGAGGAAGGAAGTGATCATACAGGAAGAGCCCGGGAGCTCGGGGCCGGAGGAGGAGGTGGGAGGTCTGGGAGCGCGTCTGGCGGGCGTGCGGGACGGACTGCGGAGCGCGGGGGCGCGGGGGCGCGGGCGGCGCGGGGAGGGGTCCCCTCCTCAGCTGTCGGCCGCGCCGCCCGCGTCCCGGGAGCTGCTGGTCTCGCAGCCAGACCGCCGGGCCGGGAAGGAATTCGAGGCATTCGCTTTGTTTAAGTTGCCAGTAGACAGTCCTGAGGACTAATTAATGGTGGAATCTGCAGGGGGACGCGGGCGAGCCGGGCCGCCCCCCGCCCGCCAGCCCGCCCGCCGCGGTGAACTTTCCGCAGCGCGCGGCCCGCCTCTGCGCACCCCCCGCCCCGCGGCCCGGGCGGGGAAGGAGCCATGGCTTCCCGAAGCGCAGGAATGAAGTGCGGTTTCTGGGGCCGGTGGCCTCTGGCTGCCGAGGCTGCCTGCAGGGAAGCGGCGTCCCGGAGCGGCCGGGCTGGGGCTTCGGAGGCCGGTGTAGAGCTCTCTGAGGTGCCTGCCGTTTTTGTTAATAGCCTTGGAGAAGGCTCTGCTAGCCGAGAAAGACCATCTTGCTTTGGAGCATCTGTTTCTTCATCGCGTCAGCCCCTTTCCTAACGCTGCAGAGCTTGTTGTGGCTTGTTTCGGAAATGCCGAGGCCAGTGCTCACACTTAAGGGTGGGAGAGGGGAGAGAGGAGGCACCCCTAAACCCTGCAGTGTGGTCTCCAGGAGGCCAGAGACTGCTTGCAGATTCTCCGCCGCAGTTTCATTGACTTCAGTGACCTTGGGGGAAGGATTGTGCTTCTGAGCTCGGGCTGCCTTATCTGTGGACTACGGGGAAAACACTTTCTGGACCTCCCTGCCTTTTGGGGATATTTGGAAGGGTGGAGTTTGTTCAGTCTATTTCTTTTACAAACTGCTGCAGTTCTGGCCTAAGGAGCTAGACTAGTAGTGTCAGAGCCGGGAGAATTCAGAGCACCTCGTAAAATTCTACTACCTCAGATTAGGGAGGGAGGGGTTTGGATTTTCGGAGAATCTGTACAGTGTATTCTAGATTGCCTTCTGTCACTTTGTGTGCAGCTTTGGTGACATTGGTGTGGTTGAATTGAATAACCCCTATAGAATATTCCTCCCTTGTCAGAAATAATTGTTTTGCTCAGAATTCCCCTTGGGGCAGATTAAGGTTTTGCTCAATTTACTCAGAAGAATTTTCCAGGTTTCTAAATTTAAGTCACTTTTCTAAACATAGTAACAAAGTTTGAAAAACTGGAAATAGTGGGATGGGAATGGAAGGGGTTGGAGTATGAACAAAGCAACAAATATGTGGGTACTTCAAAAAGTTCGTGGAAAAACAGATTTGAAAGGTAATATGAATCTTTTCAGAAACTTTTTGAAGTACACGTGCGTTGGCAACCAGCGATTAACAATACGGACTGTTAATTAGTCTTTCTTGATTATTAGGTGTTTTCTTTATTATTTATTTTTCCTTTTGGTGGCTGGCTGGTATGGAGATCCGATATTAGGTGTTTTCTTAATCTTAAATAATTTAAGACGAAGAAAGAGAAAGAACTAGTATTGTTGGGTTGCTTACTCTGTGCCCATTAATTGTGCGAGGTGGTACATATATATTCTTCCCAACAATTCTGTAGTTGGCATCTCTGTTTTACAGATGAGCATACTGAAGGTCAGAATGTAATGTGACTATCCCAAGTTCACACATACAACTAGTAAGAAGTGGAGCTGGAATTTATTTTATTATTTTTTATTTATTTATTTATTTATTTGTCTTTTTGTGACCGGCCGCACCGTGCTCAGCCAGCGAGCGAACTGGCCATCCCTATATAGGATCCGAACCCGCGGCGGGAGTACTGCCGCGCTCCCAGCGCCGCACTCTCCCCAGTGCGCCACGGGGTCGGCCCATGGAGCTGGAATTTAAACTCAAGTCTGTTTCTAAGGTCCGTGGTTATTTCTACTATGCATGCTGCCTTGGGAACCAGGAGACCTAGTTTCTAGGCCTTTGACTCAGCCACTGAGTCACTGTGAGCCCTAGAACAAGTCAATTAAGTCTATTCTCCAGTAAAGTTGCCTTCTTTTTTTCCAACAATGTTGTCAGTATATATTTTTTTATTTTTTATTTTTTTAAAAGATTACCAGTAAGGGGATCTTAACCCTTGACTTGGTGTTGTCAGTATCACGCTCTCCCAATGAGCTAACCGGCCATGCCTATATAGGGATCTGAACCTGTGGCCTTGGTGTTATCAGCACCACACTCTCCCAAGTGAGCCACGGGCCAGCCCTTGTCAGTATATTTTTGAGGTGTGCTAGTTTTTTGGTAGAAAGACAAACATGTAAGGCTATGGCAGTGGTATGTCCTATATGCAGTAGGTGCTTAATTTTTTGTTTATGATGGAAGATTTGTATTAAAATATAGAGTACCTAAGTGATCATGTATTTCATGTGTGTAATGGAAGATGATGCATAGCTAATAGCCTTTCCACTGTAGAGGCCATCATTAAGGTGACATTCATGATCAGAAATTAAACCTTTTCTTTTCTTATTCTTTTTTTCTTTTTCTTTTTTTCTGAACCATTTTTAATGTACGAGTAACAAAGCGTTTTGGGACATTGTCATTTTATGAGTAGAGCACTGTACAGGTGACCCAGATAGTCTAAATTGAAAGATTTGGTATAAACTTTGATGCACATAATAGATGCTTAGTAAATATTTGCTGAATGAGTGAATACATACATTTTTAAAAAATCAGCTTTATTGAGTTATAATTTACGAACAATAAAATTCACCAGTTTTAATGTGCAATTTGATGAGCTTTGACAAGTATATACAATTGTGTAATCACCATTACTGCCTTCATTCTTTTATTTATTTATTTAATCCCCCCCCCTCCAAAAAAAAGATGACCGATAAGGGGATCTTAACCCTTGACTTGGTGTTGTCAGCACCACGCTCTCCCAAGTGAGCTAACTGGCCATCCCTATGTAGGGATCCAAACCCTTGGCCTTGGTGTTATCAGCACCACACTCTCCCAAGTGAGTCAGGGGCCAGCCCCATGCCTTCATTCTTTTAAACTGTGTGTTATCTTTTAGTAACAGATGGATGCTTGGGAATGTTATGATTTTTATAATTTTTTTGGTGGATGGCCTATACAGGGATCCAAACCCTTGAACTTGGTGTTATGTTATGATATTTCTATGCTCAGATTCAATACTATGAGATCAGAGTGAATACTAGAGAGTCAGTGTGCCAACTTGGTGAATAAAAGAAAACGTTAGGTATTTAATGGGGAAGTGAATGAGAAGAATAAGGGAGGGAGACACACTTGTCTGGTCAAGGGAAAGATGAATAAATTTGGGAAGAACCAGATTTTAGTTACTTTTAGGACAGAGGATACATTTTGGGGGGAAAACTACGAAAGGATTTATTAAGGAGTTGAACTTTTAATTTTTGTTCCATTTTGAAACGGTAGCTCCTGAAATATAAAACTTAACATCTTTGGCTACACTGAAGAGGAATCATCCATGATTCTTCATGATGAAGAATCATGGTTGTTCAAATAACACTTAAGGGTGGGGATACTATAAAGTGGTTGAAGGCCTTGTCCTTCCCATGACATAATATCCTTGATGTTGGTCTCTAACTTGTTTTACCTAATATTCCCCAAAGGGAAGAATACTTGTACTTTAAGTAGAAATTGTGGCTTGCTGGGAGGATATAAGATGATTTTTTTCTTCTGATAATTTCTCGAGTCACTGAACCTGTTCCAATCTGCCTTAGTTTAAGTCTCTGTCTTTGTTTTAGAAAAATGCTTAAGTCCTCTGCTACTGAGTTTCTAGAAGAAGCCCCATTTTTACCTCTTAATTCCTTCTTTCTCTTTATTCAATTTCTGTTGTAATTTTATTTTTGGCGGCTGGCTGGTTTGGGGATCTGAACCGGTGGCCTGGGTATAAGGCTGTGCTCTACCCAACTGGGCTAATGGGAGAGCCCTATTCCTTCTATTTCTGTATGTTGATTGTTTTATAAGCCCCCCTCCCACCCAGAATTCATCTGAGTATGGAAACTTTTTTTTTGTTTTTGAGCTTTTTGGTGAGCAATTTATTTTCTCTTTAATACACAGTCTCAAACTGTGGACTTCAAGAAGTCTGGGAGAGAAAGTGACTTTTCTTTTTATTTAGTTTGCCTTCTGAGAGAAGACAGTTATCAGCAAAATAACAAAGATAGGAAAGTTGACCAAGTAATAAAGGATGGAAGGATCATATATGCCAACCAAAGCTATTGTAAAACACACAAGAAAAGATTTAACCAAACAAGCTGTATCCCCTAAATTTACCTCCCAAACTCTACAGTGATAGTGACAGTGGAAACTATTACCTCAACCATTGGCCCTCCATATACTGTACCATTAGGAAATAATTAAAATGTAGTCATCCCTCAATATATCTGTGGGGGATTGGTTCCAGGAGCCCCACAGATTCCAAAAATCCTTGGATTCTCAAGTCTCTTACATAAAAAGTATTTGCATATAACCTACACACATCCTCCTGTATACTTTAAATCATTTCTAAATTACTTATAATGCCTAATACAATGTAAAAATTATGTAAATGGTTGTTACACTTTTTAAAAAAAAATTTGTGTTTTTATTGTTTGATTCTTACTTTTTATTTTTTTCCGAATATTTTTGATCTCCAGTTGAATCCGCAGATATGGAGGGCTGGCTGTGCCCTCCAGACTACCTACTCAACATTTTGAGTGACTGTAGGGAGAAAATAACTCTATGAGGCAGTCATTATCCTTGTTTCATATAGGAGGAAGCTGAGCTCAGAGCAGTTACCGCCAGATCTAGTGAGGGTATGGTTGATGTTTAGCTCAGTTATGGTTGATGTTTAGGTTTGGGATCTTACTATTTCAGTACACTCTCTGGTGTATTGGGAAGGAAGAGCTTGAAAATACCATGTTAAAATATAAGCCACAATATAACAAGCATTGCCAACCTTTTTAGGCATTGCTATTTTTCTTTCCTTCCTTCCTTCCTTCCTTCCTTCCTTCCTTCCTTCCTTCCTTCCTTCCTTCCTTCCTTCCTTCCTTCCTTCCTTCCTTCCTTCCTTCTTTCCTTCCTTCCCTCCCTCCCTCCCTCCCTCCCTCCCCGCTTCCCTCTTTGCTTCCCCCCTTCCTTCCATCCTTTCTTGTCAGTCTATCATTGAATTCTTAATTTGTAGAGATAACCTCCTTACATTCCAAGGAAGTTGTAGTTCATCCTTCATAGCACAATTCCCTTCCCAGACTTAGCATTTATTCTTTATAAACATGGTACTTTGTATTTACTGACTGTTTGAAGTACCTCTCCCTTTATTTATATGTATCTGAAAGATTCCATGAGGTTGGTCTATCATTCAGAGTCATCCATATTTGCATGCACCTCTCTATTCTTTTATCTGGACAAAGTAATATTTTTATTTTTATTTATTTATTTATTTTAAAAGATGACCAGTAAGGGGATCTTAACCCTTGACTTGGTGTTGTCAGCACCACGCTCTCCCAAGTGAGCTAACTGGCTATCCCTATATAGGGATCCGAACCCTTGGCCTTGGTGTTATCAGCACCACAGTGTCCCAAGTGAGCCACGGGCTGGCCCTCACCATCCTGACTTTTAACAGCACAGATTAGTTTTGCCCTTTTTTGTACTTTTGTAAAATGGAATCATATAGTATATATTCTTTTGGGTCTGGCTCCTTTTATTCAACACTATTTGAGCGTGTAAAAAATTTTAGTGCTTTTCTTTGGAACTTGGAATAAAATCCATATTCAAACTCTTTACCTGTAATGCCTTGTATAGCCTACCTACCTCTCCAACTTCATCTTATGGCAATCTCATGCCCATTGTGCTTCAGTCACACTAGCTTCTTATTTATTTAATTTTAAACTCAACAAACTCTTTCCCAGCATTTATTGCTTTTTTTTTTTTTTTAAAAGATGACCGACCGGTAAGGGGATCTTAACCCTTGACTTGGTGTGGTCAGCACCACGCTCACCCAGTGAGCGAACCGGCCATCCGTATATGGGATCCGAACCCGGGGCCTTGGTGTTATCAGCACCGCACTCTCCCGAGTGAGCCACGGGCCGGCCCTCTCAGCAGAGTTTTTGATGATTGATCATAATTATGCTTATGTATAAGTAGCAATTTTAATTTCTTAGTTTATCAATATGGATTCTTTTTACTAGAATTATCCTTAGTGTTTCCTAATCCAAAGGCTGGAAGTGCATCAACTGCTTCAGGTGATATAGACAATTTGGGTGTGAAAATCTAGGAGTCCAGGCCTGGTGCCACAAAGCAGTTATTCCTTTGGAACCTGTCACTGGCAAATAACTAACTGTGCAAAAGTTCTTTCTTGGATAACCACTACACCACGGAAACCCCTCGAAAAAGTTCTTTCTTGGAAAGGTGTTAATTAATCATTGTTTGTTTAATACTCTCAGATTGGAGTTATTAACTGAAATGAGATACCAGGTAGTACTTCATTAAAAATCATTCTTTTGCCTAACATTTTATTTTGATGTTAACAATGAAAATCTTGAGCCAGTTAAATCTGTTTAAAATTACTTTGTCTGACCTGTCAGTAAACTCTCTCAGTAGTTTTTTTTTTTTTTCCAGTAGTTATTCTTCCTCCTGTGTTAAAGGCAGAAGTTTGTACGTACTTGAAGCCAATTTAATTGCAAATTTAAATTAGTAGTAACTGGGATGATTTAACTTAGTACATATTTCATAATTGAGTGGTGAGTATATGTCTGTTACTTAAGAGGTGCCTACTGTATATTTTAAATCAGTGATTATTTTGACTTTTCTGATGGAACTATATTAGAAGATTGAAGAGTAATTTAGTAATTGTTTTTATGGAAACATTGAAGCAGAAGTACTTGTTAAGTATCTGAGCGACACTGAAGTAATTTTAACTTTCATAATCTCACTGTTATTTTTTTCCTTAGCAATTTAGAAATACTCTGAAATCAGCTTACTTGCTTTTTAACTTTTTTACTCCAAGTCAAAACAAAAACTATAGGTAGAACACATTTAATTTATTGACACTTCAAACCACCAGTAGACTTCAATAAGTTGAAAAAATTTCTTGAAATGTGTGGAGACAAGTGATAAACTGGAGAATTTGTTTCAAAAAGTAGTTTTCAGAGTTGTTTACAAAGTTAGTACATTCAATCTCCTACACTTTACACATTCGCAGTAGAATTGTTCATAACCTTGGAGTACTTTTCTGAATTATTAAATTTTATTCAGATAAAGCTTATATTAAATGTGGTTTATTGTGTTCTGATTCTTTGACATTTGGTTATCCATTTGTGGTTCATTCTCATTCTTTGACTATTTTGGTTAAATAGCACTTTACCTTATAAAGTTATTAAAGCTATTATAAAGTTCCAGTTCTATAGCTCAGAGAGCCTCAATTTTCTCATCTTAAATGGTGAGAGTGGTTGTGAGGATTAAATAATTTAACATGATTAGAATGTGGTGTTACAACAACAAGGTCAAAAGTTCGGATACTTGTACCAGCCACCTGCCAAAAAAACCCACAGAAAACAAACAAAAAAAAGCCCCCCAAAAACCCAAAAAACAAACAAAGCAAAACATTTAACATACAAAAGCACTTAGGTCATAGTACTGGGACTTCAGTAAATATTAGTCATTATTTCAGTTTCACTCTTAAAGCTTTGTTTATCCAAAGAATAGCAGAAAACTTTCCTGTTTTTATGATTTTTTTTTGAATTTTACTGAATATTTATTGAATAGCAAATAAGTGTAAGGCTCTATGCTAGATGTGGTGGCAGATACGCTGAATTTGGATGAATTTTTCTGACCTGAAGGCTTACTATCTAGTGAAGGAAACAAGTCACACATAGAAATAATGTAGAATACAGTGCAGATTTTTCTGTAAAAATTATAATAAAGTTCTAAAAAATGACAGGTAGTGGGGAAAGGGAAGTTTTCAACTGGTGAGGATCTGGAAAGGCCGGTAGGAAGATAATAATTTGAGCAAAGAGTAGGACTTATTTCTGCTTTCACTTACTTTTCAGAAGTCATGCAAACACTAGGTAAAGTATCTAAAATGCTTCCACTTAATTTAACCTGATTCTCCACACCCCCACTGCCCCCTAGCAAACTGTACAAATTGCTTTTATGTTGATACAGGAAGTTGAAAGGTAGTATTGAATCATTTTTAAAATTTAGTATGACAGTCTAAAGTCAGATACCATTTTTAATATACTGACAAACTAGAGGAAACAAGAATTTGTTTTTTCTTTAAAGATGACCGGTAAGGGGATCTCAACCCTTGGCTTGGTGTTGTCAGCACCACGCTCAGCCAGTGAGCAAACCGGCCATCCCTATATAGGATCCGAACCCGTGGCCTTGGTGTTATCAGCACCGCACTCTACCGAGTGAGCCACGGGCCGGCCTGAAACAAGAATTTTTAAAGGCTGAATTTTAACTTTATTAATTTCTGATTAAGGTAAACAACTTTCTCAGTGACTAGTTTGATTTCTTTTATTGTAAATATTTTTCTTCAATGGCTTTTTTGTAGCCCAAACATTGGCTATATGGCTATAACTGGTACAAGGGAGAGATGATTTCTGAATGCTTTAGCTAGCCTTTCTTCATCTCTTAGAGAAAGACTCTGCAACTGGAAACTGTGACTATTGGTGAGATAATATATGAGAATATTTCAAACCATTATAATTCTTGAAAATTGGGCCAACCCCGTGGCGCACTCGGGAGAGTGCGGTGCTGGGAGCGCAGCAGCGCTCCTGCCGCGGGTTCGGATCCTATATAGGGATGGCTGGTGTGCTCACTGGGCGGCCCGTCACAAAAAACGCCAAAAAAAAAAAAAAAATTCTTGAAAATTATTTTAAGTTAAATATTAAGTCCGATTATAGTTTTGGTGATATTAATATTGTTAGCCATTGACTTTTGCTTATTCCAGGTACAGATCTCAAGTTATTATAGCATTTGTTATAATAGCATCAGGCACTATTCTAAGTTAATTCAACAAATATTGATTGAGTGCCTGACAAATTTAAGGCACATAATCACATTTAATCCTCACCACACCCATGGAGTAGGTATACGGTTTTTTATTTTAGCTACATTTTACAGATGAGGAACTGAGGCACAGAGAAGCTAAGTATCTTGTCCAGTGTCACAAAGCTGTTGAAGGTCAGAATTGGGATTTTTTAAGAATGCCAGTTGCTGGGCCGGCCCGTGGCTCACTCGGGAGAGTGCGGTGCTGAGAACACCAAGGCCCCGGGTTCGGATCCCATATACGGATGGCCGGTTCGCTCACTGGCTGAGCATGGTGCTCACAACACCAAGTCAAGGGTTAAGATCCCTTTATCGGTCATCTTTAAAAAAAAAAAAAAAAAAAGAATGCCAGTTGCTGAAATCTTGGCATGAATTAATTTTAAAGTCTCTGGCAAATAGTCTACAGTCAAGGTGATTAGAACAAGATATAAACATAAACTGAGATTAATTCCTCTCTTCCCCTAACCCTTCTCTTAAAAATAAAAATCCAAAGAATAGCAAACAGCGTTGAAAGTACTTTTGAAGAATCCCAGTTTACCTAAACCAGTCTGAACCAAATGTGAATTTTCAAGAATAGATATAAATCACCATATGAAATACTGTGCCTTCAGAGGCATTCTGGAAGCAAATGTTATGGAAGTGTGATAGTTTAAATGTTCAAATTAGACAATTTTAGTTGTTTTCCATGACTTTTTGCTGCCTTTACACAGATCAGGTATATTACAGATTTCCAACTTTGTTACTGTGTAGTTTTATGGTCAACTCAGAGGGGTATCTATGAGGTATTGACTGCTTTTTAGAAACAAACAACGTAACTTTCCAAAATGGGAAGTTAAATATTTATTTTAATGAGATTTCCAAACTGAAATATTTGGTACACTTCTTTTGAATTTGTCTTTAGAACATATTTCACAGTCTTAATCCTGATAAATCTTTATTTTTGGGGTGTTTATGTTTAACTTTTGGAGATAGACAAATCTGGTGAATGAAGGGAGTGATCAGCATTGTTTTTGGTCACAAATGACATGTAATTCCAAAAGGTAGAGATTAGGATTTTTTGTGTCAGGCTTATTTTTGACAATCTTACAATTAGAGATTCAAAGCGTTTTGAGCCTCAGCTGCATGGTTGGAAGAGGGTCTTGCTTCTCATGATGACTCCCTTGAATAACAGCACTCGTTTTCGACTTCTGTAAATAAAAATCATTTCTTGAATATGATTGTGATGGAATTCTCTTTATGAAAGCATTAGCTTGTATTAATATTAATGTCATTTTATTTATAATCTTTAAAAAGTTAGTCTTTTTTTTTTTTTATCTAAAGAAACATTTTTAGTCTATTGACAGGCAAATCTGTATAAGAACAGATTTGAACTTAATTATAACTAAAGGGTGAAATGTATTTTCCTGACCCATTTACTGAGGCTTTATTTACATAAGCTTTCTGCAGAGGCTGAATTGTTCAGATAGAAAAAAATCACCTTTGTCTGTCAGCATTTTCGTTTCTAAACATAAAGAAATTCTCTAGTTTTATCCAGTTTCAAGTTCATTGAAAAAGTTAAATGCTGAGCAAGATCAATGAAGTTGACTTTTGGCATTTTATTTTTATTTTATCTTAAATTTTTATTTTATTTTTCTAAAAAGATGACTGGTAAGGGGATCTTAACCCTTGACTTGGTGTTGTCAGCACCACGCTCTCCCAAGTGAGCAAACCGACCATCCCTGTATAGGGAACCCGAACCTGTGGCCTTGGTGTTTTCAGCACTACACTCTCCCACGTGAGCCACAGGCTGGCCCTGGCTTTTGGCTTTTTAAACCCTAGAACAGCTTTATCACAAATGTACTGTCTTCCTAATTATTGGGGGGTATTTTTCTGATTTAGGTCATTTTAGTGATTTGTATTTAATACCAGTGAATGAGCAGCTTATTTAAGTTTTATAGTTCAAATTTTTCTAAGGATTCTTAGTCATTGAGGACTAATAATAAAACCTAGTATTTATTGACTTCTTTGTGCCAACTATTGTACTTAAATGCTTTTTATGTCTTTATTTAATCTCCCTCCAACAACCCTTTGGGGTATATACTATCCTTATCCCCATTTTATAGATGAAAAAACTGAGTCCTTAAGATGTGAGATCAGTTTGCCCAAGATCATTGCCAAGGTAGGATTTGACCACTAGCTTACTCATGAACTTTTATTGTTCAAACCAGAACATGGGATAATTTTATGAACTGTGTGCATTAAGATCATGACTCTCTGAGTAAATGAAGTCAACATTGTCTTCTTGTTGTTCTTAAAGATTCATTAAATGTCCTTAAAATGGAAGAATTGCAGAAGTGTAATGAAACTGGTTAAATATAGAAGATACCTATGGAGATACTTAAAAGTGTAAGTAGGCTGTTTGTGTGACGAAGTAATGGTCTCTGGTAGGTTTAACCAGGAATACCAGTATTTATGCTTTCTGCCACAGCTGTATTGAAATGCAATATGAGATATTCTTAATATAATTTGATAAAATTAGATGTTTTCCAACATATGCTAAAATTTTTTTCTGTAAGAACTTGAGGACTGATGATTGAGTTTTGTTTTGAGACTAGTCCTAAGGCAATTTGAAAGAGACTGCCAGGATTTTAAAAATGGAAAAATAGATGAGAGGATAGTAAGACAATTGGAACAGGGAGAAATAAATAAGGAAATAATAAGGTAACTGAAGGGTAAAATTTCAGGTCATAAAGAGAGGTAAGTGGAGTGGGATTAGAGCAGAGATATTCATGGTAGGTGACTGTTCATTAAGTGGGCACAACCCAGAAGGATGCAGACAATCCGTTCAGGGAAGAGAAGTGAAGAGGAGACAAGGCACTGGTTTCAGTTACATATTTGGTCAGTTTCACATCAAATTTAAAAGCCAGGAATATTTTAATTGTATTTAGTTTACAGTAATTGTTTTGTATTCAACCCAGGGCTAATTAATGTGGAGAAAACAAAGACCAAACAAAAAGTGCTATATATAGCCCTTGTTCTTAAGAAATTAAAAATTCCGATTGGGGACACAGTACCTAGTCTTTGAAACAGTTTCATAACAATATCAGACAGTATATAAATGCCTAAATGAGGGATGTAGACTAGTGGTTCCTGGGCATGGATTTCATAAAGAAGTTACATTTCAAGAGCTTTTGATTTTCCAGTAAGGACATGAAAATGAAAAACAACCCTCCCTCTTGTCTAATTACCATTTTATAAAAGATGGAACATTTTAAAACAGATAAGAGAAAGGATATCATCTCAGGTTAAAGGAGTTTTTCATATTGAATGATTTAGCCTTATGAAAAATTTGCTTTGGTGAAAATGCCATTGACTAGAATGACTGCTCTAGGAGGTCTGTTAAGCTACTAATTTATGTTGAAATGACAGGTTGTAGTTTACTGAGATTAGGCTGGGCTGAAGTGAGTGGTCTGTGAGGGCTTCATGTAAGTAGTTAGGCTAGAGTTTTACAATGATGGTTGGATAAGGTTTGAAAGGAAGGAAGGGGATGGTTTTCTAGGTCCAGGCAAAGCAAGGGCAAAGATATTGAGATTGGAATAAACTTGTATTATTGACTAGAGCTGAGAATTCTTGGCTGATCTAGTAACAGAGTTTAGGTTATGGACTAGAAGGAGATAACATTAGTGACGTAATGCTAAGATTATGAATAGCCTTAACAGTCATATTGAGGAATTCGGACTCAATCTTGCTAACTTTTGGGAACGACTGAAGATTTATAAATTGTACAGTGACTTGATGAACTTGGAATTACAATCATGTACCACGTAAGGACGTTTTGGTCAATGAGGGACCATATGTACAACAATGATCCCATAAGATCATAATGGCTATACCATATAGAAGCTATAACTCTCTAGGTGCATGTAGGTTACTCTGTGATGTTTGCGTGATGACAAAATTGCTTAACAATGCCTTTCTCAGAGCATATCTCTGTGTTAAATGACACATAATTGTATAGATTGATTAATCAGGAGGTGTTATGTAGATTATTTGAAAGGAGTCCAGTTAAGGATTTATTAAGAAATTCAGTTGTGAACACTATCAGGATATGAATTTAGAGAGTGAATTTGGATGAAAAAGAAAAAGGAATATATTGGAGAGGTTTTGAAGAAGGAAGAGATGGGAGGGCTTGATACAGAGAAAGAAGGAAAGTAAGTAAAGATAAATGTAAGACTATGAGATTGGTAAAACTGAGAGAAACATTTTTATTAATTAACTGAAGTTGTGAAAGGAGGCAAGACATAGCCTCTATCTTTTACCCTCAAATTCTTTGCGAACTACATTACTCTACATCCATGTACAACTCCATTTATTTGAGAGATATTGAGATTCTCTAATATTTCCCTGGAATTGAGCTGGAAGTTTCATTTATTTTAGAAGTACTTATTTGGGAAAAAGTACAGTACATTTTAAACCACTAAACATTGTATAAGTTGCTAGTTATGGAAATTGTACCCTAATAAATACCATCATTGTTAGTTGGATTAACTGTCAGGTGCAGAGGAATTTTTGGAATGCATTTTTTTTTTTTTTTTTTTTTTTAGGATTTTGTTGTTGTTGAACAGAATTTGTCCTATGTGTATTAACAGCAGTTTAGCAATAAACTATGGTTCAACTTGGATGGTTTAGTTTATAATAATATTAGTTAAAATAGAATTTCATTTCTGTCATTGTAGCATGTTATAGTAGAATATATTATCTACCATTTCTTTAGCATCAGTTGTGTGATATGTACTTAATATGTGTTAACACTTTGGTGGGAGCTAAAAATAAATAAATAAATTCACACACACACACACACACACACACACACACACACACACACAAAGAACGGAGGGGGGGGAAGACATAATAACTACAGTTCCTTGAAGTTGATACGACAAGCAAACAAAGGACATTGTTGAGTGGGAGGGAGGAGAGGGAGGAGGGAGGGAGGTTTTGGTAAGGGGCCACAATAATCAACCACATTGTATATCGACAAAATAAAATTTACAAAAAAAAAATGTGTTAACACTTTAATCTTTACGTCTATTATTCCTACTTTACAGATGAGGAAACTGAGGCTCGTAGAGGTTGAAGAAATGTTCCTGAGGGGACTGATAAAGTAGGTCAGTTGAGATAATTGATTAGACAGTAATTCAAATCAGTGAAGCACTACCTAAATATTAAGTGCTGTTATCTACCCTTTTCCATCCATCCTATCTGTGTGTGCAAGGGTGCTTAAAAGACTTAAGTATGATCTGTAGCCCTAGTTCTAGTCATATGACATTCATTTCTCTTTTGGATAATGTTCCTCCTATCCTTTTGTGGGACTCTCAACAAATCCTTATTAAAAACAAATGTCCAATTCAAAAAACAAACAGACACAAACAAACTGTTGACACAATTCAGCAGTTGCTAGTCTTGGCAAATGAAATTAAAGGATGTTTCAGGGTCCAGCTTCTGGGAAAGTGAGTTTTGAAGATCATTCCACTTGAAAATATAGGGCTGGTTAGTGCTAAAGATTCATTGCCTATGGTACCCAGCACTTTTTTTTTGTATCTTCTGTTCTCTTACTTCCCTCCATTCTCTGCAACCATATGGTTCTTTAGCTTATCCTTATTCATCTTTGCCCTTGATAATTACTTCAGTTCTTTCTACTGCTATTGCCTCAATATTATAAAGCTCGGCCCCACTCCTTTTCTCCTCATTCTTGATGTCTCTTTAGCAGCTGTTTCTACTGGGTCTGGTAGAACCTATGCACAAATGTGAGCAAAGTCCTAGGTTCTTAATCTTTTCTTCCAACATTTCTTAGTAACCCATAAATGAAAACAAGGCCTTTTCTGTAATGAATACTATTATTCCTATTTTTGCTAGTTGAATACTCCCTGGCCAAGGAGGGGAGCAATTAACATACTTCTAGTCTTTCACTGTCTCTCTAGACCATCGTTTCGGCATTGTGGTATATAGCTTCTAAATTTTTGAAGTCTTTAGTGTTTGCTCTCTCCCCATTTTCATTGCTCTGATGATTTTCAGGATCCACATGGATCACTTTTCTTCTCCACGACATTCCCTAGTATTTACGTTGTCTAGTACCTCACTCTTATCAGTTATCTTTCTGTCTTGCATCTTCAGCTTCACTATTGATTCCTTCCTTTCAGACTACAAACACAGAGGTCTCTTCTATCCTAAAACAAATAAAATCCTTCTGCCTTTCCGTCTCTTTGAATTATTGTCATCCTTTTTCTTTTTACTCTGAAACATTTTAAAAAGGACATTCTGTATGCAGCTTTTTCTTTCCCACTCAGTCTTTAACACCTTTTCTGCCTTGTTTCTGTCCCCAACACTTTACTGCAAATGCACTTTCAAAAGATCCAATGTCCATGTATTCAGGCATTTTTATAGCCTTTGTCTTCCTTAATCTCTTTGCAGTGTTTAGGCTGTTGATCATCTTCCTCCTTAAACCTCTAGGAGTTAAAAATGTATGTGTTTGGCCTCATGTAGCCTGGTAAGGCCATTTTGTCTGGCACTTGGATGGTTGTTGTTGGACTCGGATGTTCATCTCGTGGCCTGTCCTGACTAGTAGAGAAGGGGTGGAGCATGTTGGCACTGTGCATCTTACAGTGCTCTGTACTCTGTGGACTTTTAAGTAAATAATTGATTTGTCTTGCCAATCTTCCTGTTCTTTCTCTTCCTCTCTCCCTGATCCTGCTGTGGCTTGTGTGTAAAATGAATTGCCCACTTCTGGTCTTGACTCTGGTTAAACACTATAATATACAAAAACAGTCTTATGTCTTTTTCAGAGCAGACTTTTGGAATGAGTGATATGGATTAAGTCCTTTGGTAAACTCCTGTTAGGTTTGAAATGCTCCAAAAATTTGGGAAAATTGAATGAATATCATTTAGTGGCTTTAATGAGAAAATTTTCTTCTCTTTTATTTTAGTATGGTTTTCATGGAAAACTATTTTTGAAAAAAAGGATTACATTTTATCACAGAAAAATTATTATACTGAGAATCTCAGTATAATAGAATTACCAGGCTCCACTTATTTTTGGAAGTATTTGCTATAATAATACTGTACCATGATAGTTCCCTGGAGTTATTAGGATTTTGACCTGAATTTGCTAGGAGAGTTTCAGAAAGTTTCAGAGATAGCTGGGAAGGAGTAGCATGAGCAAATGTGGGTTAGGTTAATACAAATTTAGTAGAGCAAATTTTTGAGATGACTTGATTTTTTGGGAAGGAAACAGTACTGAGTAATGCCACTTTTCGTTGTTGTTTTGTTGTGCTACATTAAATGTTCTTTGAAGACTTGCTCTCTGAAATTTTTTTATCCTTAGAGATTTGTATCATTCTCTGTCCTCAGATGTTTATTACCTTCCCAGACAAGAAATGGAATTATTCAGCTCAGTGAGATGATAAAGAGGTTTGGATTCAGTCTGGAGGTTCTTGTTGACTCTTTATCTACCTGTATGAACATGAGCAAGTCACTTTACCTGTTGGGCTTGAGGTTTGTCAAATGAGAAAGTAGAGTAATTTCTTTCTTTTTTTTTTTTTTTCTAAAAGATGACCGGTAAGGGGATCTCAACCCTTGGCTTGGTGTTGTCAGCACCACGCTCCGCCAGTGAGCGAACTGGCCATCCCCATATAGGGATCCGAACCCGTGGCCTTGGTGTTATCAGCACTGCACTCTACCTAGCGAGCCATGGGCCGGCCCTGAAAGTAGAGTAATTTCTAAGAAGATACTACCACTTTAATTTGAGGCATTTTGGTAAAAAGCCATACACAGTGACTCTCAAAGTCAGTTTACTAAAGTTAATTAGAAATGTGAGTTTGTATTAAGAGATATTAGTTTGTAGTAATTTCATTACATATAAGAAATACAATGTTTCTATAAGTTTAGAATGGTAGTGCAGACGCTCACATCAGCAGCAGTGTTAAATAGATTATAAATTTACTGGAAAATATTACCAAATTATGGAGACACAGAGACGTGAAATCCAATACATATGTTCATTTCAAGATTGCATGATAGCTTTGAGACAGAACTTTTTGGATGTTTGTTTACGGGTAAAATGGCAAAGGAGTGAAATAATAATATTAAAAGTAGTAGCTAATGATGTTTGCTTAACACTTAATTTTAACTATGTGCCAGACATTATTCTGAGATGAGTTTTGAATGCATTTAGTTCTTAAATTCTCAGTGGTAGGTATTATCCTTATTTTACATATGAGGACACCAAGATCCAGTTAAGTAACTTGCCTATACTGCTGTTAAGTGACATTGTGTGACTAGGTCTGTGTGACTCTGGGACCTCTGTTCTACATAAATTTACCTGTGACATGTTAATCTCAGAATGCGTAAAGATGATGGTATATGGTGGTGGGAACAAAGTAAAATTCAAATATTTGTTGAATGGTTATAGTGTTTGCTTTCTTAAACCATGTGCTGTAATATTCTAACATAATTTTCTTTACACATTGCAAGTATATTAATTCAGTAACATATACTCAAATTTATTGACCAAGATGGCCTGGGTTTGAATTCTAGCTCTACTGTACAATATTTGTGTAAACTTGGAGGAAAAAACTCTGTTTCTCTGGGCATCAATTTATTCATCTGAAAAATGGGGTTAATGGTATCTCCTCAAGGGTTGTTGCGAGGAGTAAACAAGCTAGTTCATGTAAAGGGCTTAAAATGACATGAAGTAAACACAATACATGTTATCTATTATTATTATATTATGCTTTTAAGTTTTTCAAGTACTTTAACATTTCTTTCAAATAACATTCCTGTCAGAGAGAGAGGGTCTAGAATTGGATATTATTTAGTCCCATTTTACAAATGAGAAATCCATGAAGAAACTTGTCAAAGGACACCAGAACAAAACTAAAAAAAAAAAAAAATTTAAAAGATTTACATAACCCCAATCTGAAAGAGAAAAAAAAAAAAAAAAGGTTTGGGATGAATGTTGTGATAGTCTCCTCTCTTGTATAAGCAGGACTAACCTGTGGTGTTTGCAATGAGAGGGACAATCATATCCAGCTTCTCCTTTCTTCTAATCTTTGATTCTCTTCTGTTAGAGACGGTTAGGGAGGATGTTGCTGCGTCACTTCTGTGTCCTAGTCTAGCCATCTAGCAAGCTGAGAAACATTTGAAGGATATGGGATTGGCTGGGAATTGAGAAAACAGCATACCTTTTCTACGTGGAAAAAAAGGTAAAATGAGAATATGGGCAATGTGAGCTACCAGTGTGATCTATGTACTGCTGTCATGTGAATTGTTTCATGGATTTAACTCTTGAACTCCTACTGAATCCCACTCTTTTGTCCTCTGTCAGTTTCCTATAGTTGTTTTGAGGCATTTTTAGGATCTAAATGCTTCTAGGGTTTTTGTTTGTTTGTTTTTTAATCAGCCTTATGCTGCTTGATATTTCTCAGCTGTCAGCACCTGATTTTGCTGCAGTATGTACTGCGTGATCTCTGCATTGCTGCAACCACATCTTGGTCAAACTTACCTTTTCCATCTCTGTGATGTAAAGATTTATTTGCATCTCTCCTTCAAGCTAGTTTAACTGTAGGATTGGAGGCTCTTCTTTATCCCTTGTAACAACCTGAAAAGACAAGAGTTCTTGAGACGTCACCTTGTGTTGGGATTTCTCATGGCTAGCATTTCTCTAGCTGTAGCTTTCTCTTATGTCTAATACACAGAAACAGTGTGTTCAGCAAATTTATATTGCACCTGTCCATGCAAGGGACTACTATCATACCAGTCACTGGAAATGCAGAGAATATAAGAATCAAAGCATGTTGGATTAGACTGAAAATGATATATTGAAGATGAAGCAATATGTGTTATGGAAGAGAGCTTTACGGTTAGGCAGACCTGGATTTAATTCTCAGTTCTGCCTTTTAATACCAGTGTACCCTGAGCAAATTGCTTAACCTCCCTTGAACCTCAGTTTTCTCATCTGTAAAATCAAAGTGCTAATAATACCTAGTTTTTAAGGTTGTTTGTAGGACTAAATGAGATGATGAATTTATAACACCTAACAAAATGCATGGATATAGTACTCTGAACTATTACTAACCTTTCTGAGGTTGATTTCCATGTTGAAATTGGGATATTAGTATTTATCTCAGGTTTGTTGTAAAAATTAAATGAGAATAGATAGATAGCCTGACACATAGGTTTTATCCAGCATAAAAATTCTAGGGAGATTTTTATGGTGAAGAATATGTGCAAAAAACAACTGAAGTAAGCTGGCCGGTTTGTTCAGTGGGTAAAGTGTGGTGTTGATAACACCAAGATCAAGGGTTCAGATCCCTGCACCGGCCAGCTGCCAACAAAACAAAACAAAACAAAAAACAGCTGAAGCAACTGAAATAACTGCGGCAGTATTTTCTTCGAAGAAACAAATTGAAATGCTACCCGAGTCATACCATCACCAGCCACTAGTCAGTGCTACTTCAGCAATCTATTTGAGTTATTCTAGCTGTGCTGAACTAAATATGTGCATTTCTAACTGTATTTCTGTAGTTTATCTCAAAGTCCAGTCCCTTCTTTTTTATACATAGTTAGATTCTACTCATTCTCAAAAATCAGCTCAAATTTCACCATGAAGCTTTTCTCACATCACCCCAGAGTAATGATTTGTCCCACTTCTAAAAGCAGTTATGACACTTAGCATAGCATCAGTTCATGGACTGATATATATAGCATCTTTGCTACATTATCTACCTGGAGAGAATGTTTGTTCATTCTTTTTTTCTTTTTCTTCACAGATTCACTCACTGAACATTCTTTAAAATCTAGTTTAAGCTTAAATTTTCTCTTCTATGAAATCTTTCCTGATCCATGATAAATTAACTCCTTCTGTACTTTGTACATCTGTTGTTGCACTTAATACATTGTGTTGTAATTACCTTTGTCTATTTATAATGACTATGAGTATCATAAGAGCAGGGTATTTATCTCTGTAATCCCACTTTATAGCACATGCCTTGCTCTGTAGATACTGAACTAAGACTTTGATGCTTTCACCTTGTATTGGTATTTTCTTTTTTCAACCCGAGATGGCATGAGTGGGGAAGTATGCTTTGGTGTCTGTGTGTTTTTTAAAAAAATATGCATATGTTGGGGCCGACCCCGTGGCTCTCTCGGGAGAGTGCGGTGCTGGGAGCACAGCGGCGGCGCTGGGAGCGCCGAGGCCACGGGTTCGGATCCTATATAGGGATGGTTGGTGTGCTCACTGGCTGAGTGCGGTGTGGGCGACACCAAGCCAAGGGCTACGGATCCTCTTACCGGTCACAAACAAACAAACAAACAAAACAAAACAAAACAAAAAAACCCACATATGTAAATTGATATAATTCATACGCCATAAGATTCACCATTTTAAAGTATACAGTTCAGTGGTTTAAAAAATATATTCACAGGATTTTGCAACCATCACCACTAATTTCAGAACAGTTTTGTCACCCCCCAAAGAAACCCCACACCCATTATTAATCACTCTTCATTCTTCTCTACCTCCAGCCCCTGGCAGCCATAATCTACTTTCTGTCTATGGATTTGCCTATTCTGGACAGTTCGTATACATGGAATCATGCAACACGTAGACATTTGTGTCTGACTTCTTTCACTTACCATAGTATTTTCAAGGTTCATCCACATTGTAGCATGTATCAGTATTTCACTTATTTTAAGTGCTGAATAATATCCCATTGTATGATAATACCACATTTTTTTATCTGTTCATTGGTTGATGGACATTTGGGTTTATTTCCACTTTTTGGCTATTATAGGGTGCTTCCTGTATAGTATTTTTACATAGACATAAATTTTCATGTCTTCTGGGTATATACCTAGAGTGGAATTGCTGGGTCATATGGTAACCCTTTTTGAGAGTCTGCCAAAGTTTTTCCACAGTGTCTGCACCACTTTACAATCCCAACAGCAGTGTATGAGGGTTCCAATTTCTCCAAATTCTCACAACACTTGTTATGGTCTGTCTTTTTTATTATAACCATAATAGTGGTTGTGAAGTGGTATCTCATTGTAGCTTTGATTTGCATTTTCCTAATAACTGTTGATGTTAACATCTTTTCATGTGCTTATTGGACATTTATATATCTTCTTTGGAGAATGCTTATGCAAAATCCTTTGCCCATTTTTTAATTGGGTATTTGTCTTCTCATTACTGAGTTGTAAGAGCTCTCTATACATTTTGGATACCAGTCTCTTATCAGGTATAGGATTTGCAGATATTTTCCCTATGGGTTTTTGGATTTATTTGCCTAGAATTCATTGCCCATGCCATACTTATATATGATACAGTGGTACTGGAGGTCCTGAAAGAGCACATGTTGACTGTTATGGTATATGGCCATACTACAGATAGCACTGAAGTTGTTATGCAGTTCTAGAAGCCTTTGGTTACAAGAAAGGAAGTGAGCATTTGACTGGGAGCTGGGGAAATTTGGGTTTTAGTCCTAGCATTAGCACAGCCAGACAATATGACCTTGGGCATATTATATGTTTTCTCATCTGTAAAGTGAATGATTTGGACTAGATAATCTTTAAGATCACAATACTAAAGTTGTTTGAGTTGATAAGGCCCTTGGGGTCACATACATTATAGATTAGATTATACACCATCTCACTTGTTCTTATCACAGAACCCTCATGCATGCTATTGCCTTTGCTGGAAAACATTGCTTTTGTTTTCTTCTCTTTTATCGAGGACTCTAGTCATTTGGATAAGTCTGCATTTTAATTGAATAATTTTAGCCAAAAGAGGCCTTTATATATCTTTGAATTCAGTATTTTCTATCACAGATGAATTAGAGGCTCAAAAAAGTTAGGTTCGCTGATTTACCAACCTATTTGCTGGTGTCTACTATGTTTCTGGCTCAGGTTGTCTAAACTAGGTAGTGGCAGAATTGAGATGAGAACCGAGGTCTCCTGGACTTTCAGTTCACTACTATTTCCGGTATTCCACTTTGCCGTGGGTTACTAAGAATCTGGTTAAGGAGCCGTATCAAGAATTTTCCACTGTCTTAACAAAGGTTTACAATTATTTGCTTCCAAATTCTTATCCCTAATTAATTTGTAGCATCAAGTAGAAGCAACATATATTTGTTACATATTTTAGGTATAAATTGATGCATTGTTTTAATTTTAAATCATCTTCTCTTCCTTCAAGGACCTGTTTGTAGCCTTGAAGAGTTATATGTGGTTCTAAGGTCTTGCACTGGCTACCTATGCTATATGTACAGCGAACTCGAGTTCAGCATGAGTGGTGTTACACCGTCCCAACCCACAGTCTCTCTGATCGCTTTAACTTCTGATGAAAATAATTTATTCTGACACTGGCCTATTTCTAACCACCTGTTTCTATTACTGTGGTTTTTCCAAGTCTTCAGTGGAATATGCAGCTACATTGGAATACAAATACAAGGGGTCTTCAAAAAGTTCATGGAAAGATTTATATCTTTTAATTCTCTTTTTCCACAAACTTTTTGAGGTACCCTTGTATCACTCTTGAAAATATCAAGTCTTTACCCAACCCTACCCCATAAATAGGTACTAGTATAGGTCGATGAAATGATTTGAATAGCAGTGTATTCGAATGGGAGCATATTCCGAGGGGTTTACAGTTCTTTATATGCAATTCCAAAAACCAAAAAAGCATTTAAAAATGAAAAACAGAATTCAGTTTGTGGCAAAACCTGACCTGAATTAATATAAGGCTATTTATACCCTTTATCTCACTTAGTATGATTATTCATATATATAACTGTAGAAATATTAATGTGTTTGCTGCTGAGTGCTGCCCCAGTCCCTATTATGTTACCTTTCTGAAATCTGAAAAATTCTAATTTCCAAATGTTTAGTCCCAAACAAAGGATTGTGGATCTGTATTTGTTTTGTTCCTTGTTACGGAGATTCTTCTTGAAACAAAGCCCAGGGGATTGAGTTCTTTTTTTTTTTTTTTTTTTTTTTTCCTTCTTCAGCACTATACCACTGATAAGGATTGAGTTTTTTTTTTTATTGTGTTTATAAAGCCTAACTAATTTCCACTACTGTTTTTTGTTTTTTAAAAGAACATTGCTGTGCCATGTATTTATTAATATTGGGGAAAGTATTTTCTCTTGCTCCTTAAAAGTAGTTGAGAGTTTTTTATGATTTCCTTTTTTCCCCTTCAATTATTTATTTTCAGAATTTCTAAACTTAAATAGTTGAATAGTATTATCATCACCCATATACTTTTCACCACATCAGTGGTTCTCAAAGGGTTGTCCATAGATACGAGACCCTTTAAGGGAGTCTGCAAGGTCAAAACTGTTTTCATAATGCAAAGACGTTATTTGCCTTTTTCACTGGTGACATTTGTACTAATGGTGCAAAAACAATCAATGGTGGATAAAGCTGCTGGTGCTTTATTTATTTATTTTTTTAAAAAGATGACCAGTAAGGAGATCTTAACCCTTGACTTGGTGTTGTCAGCACCACGCTCACCCAGTGAGCTAACTGGCCATCCCTATATGGGATCCGAACCCGTGGCCTTGGTGTTATCAGCACCACACTCTCTTGAGTGAGCCACGGGCCGGCCCCTGGTGCTTTAGAATGAATCAAGGCAGTGGTATCAAATTATATTTATTAGTAATTGTGCTTATGACATAGTTGTAGTAAAACAAAAATGCCTGTTTCACTTACAAATGTCCTTGGTGGAGCAGTAAAAGTTATTCATTTTATTATATCTTGACCTTTGAGTACACATCTTTTTAATATTTTGTGTGATATGAAGTTTGCATGAAGCACTTCTTCATATCAAGGAACAAGGAAAAACACTAGTGTAATTGAATTGGAAGCTAAACCAACCTCTTTTTTCGTGAAACATCACTTTTACTTGAAAGAATGAGTGGCAGAAAAACAGGTTATTTACACTTGGGGATATTTCCCCAACATTTTCTTGAAAATGAATGAGATGAAGCTTGCCACTTCAAGGAAAACAACTGATGGTATTAATGACCAATGGTAAAATTTGAGCCTTCAAGCAAAAATTAGAATTGTGGGTAACTTTTATTAGCCACTGTGAGTTTGGTAGCTTCCCAGTACTTAGACTTTTTTGATTGGATTCATGGTGATATTAACAAGTGATTTTTTTGATATGGTACAATGAAATGTGTCAACATTTTAAAAATCTGCATATTTATCAATTCAGTGAACGAGTATTTTTAAATGAGCAATGCATGCTTTTACAAAATCATGCTTGGGTAAAAGATCCATTCAAAATATAAAATAGAACAGTGGATTTTATGTAACAGAATATAAAAAGTTCATTTATATGGCTTCAGAGTCCACACTGCAGCTAACTTAAGAAACTACCTACCACTTGTCAAGTTATGATATAGTATCAAAGGAGAATATCTCTAATCATCTTAAAATTATTAAAATACTCCTTTTCCAAACATATAATGTATAAAGTTGGATTTTCTTCATATCTTTCTTTCTTTTTTTAAAAAGATGACTGGTAAGGTGATCTTAACCCTTGGCTTGGTGTTGTCAGCACCACGCTCAGCCAGTGAGTGAACCGGCCATCCCTATATAGGATCCGAACCCATGGCCTTAGTGCTATCAGCACCGCACTCTCCTGAGTGAGCCATGGGCCGGCCCTCTTCATATGTTTCAAACAAAGCACCCTATTACAATGATTGAATACAGAAGCACATTTGAGAATGTAGCAACAGACCACGAGATTTGCAAAAATGTAAGACCAATGTCACTCTTTACATTTTTTGTTTTGGAAAATAGTTATTTTTCATAAAGATATTTATGTTAATATACAATAAGCTTTTATTATTTAAAAATCAATACATGTTTTAAAATTGTCTCAGTTTTAATTTCTTATATAGATAGATATAGCCCTCATGAACAAAAGCCCTCTGAGGTCTTCAGTGGTTTTTAAGAGTGTAAAGGAGTCCTGAGATTAAAAAGTTTGGGCACCATTGGCTCAGATTCACAGTTGTTAATGTTTTCTTACATTTGCTTTATCTATTTGTCTAATTTTTTTTTTTTTTCCTGAAACATTTGAAAGCAAGTTAAATACATCATGACTTGTCACTTCTAAATACTTCTGGCATTCAAACATTGGTACATTATCTAATATTGGTTCACATTCAGATTTTCCAGTTCTGTAAATGTTCTTTATAGCTTCCCTCACGCTTCCCCTTTAGAATTCACTTTAAGGACCTCTTTTATATTTCATCATCATGTCTCTTTTAATCTAGAGTAGAGGTCAGCAAACTTTTTCTGTAAAGAACCAGATAGTAAATATTTTTGGCCTTGTGGGCCACGCTGTCTGTTGTGAGGGAAAAGCAGCCATAAACAATACATAAATGAACAGGCATGGTTATGCTCCAATAAAACTTTAGTTTACAGATCACTTTAACTTTTTGTGTTTGTATCTTTCATAACATTTTCCTTTTGAAGAATCCGTGCCACTTAGAGTGTCCCATAAGTTGAACTAGTCTGATTGTTTTCTCATACTTAGGTTTAGTTTAAACATTTTTGGAAGAAATATTACATAGATGATGCTGTACATTTCCCCTTGTCTCATATTGGGATGCACATAATGTCAGTCTGTCCCATTATTGTTGATGATAAGTTTGATTTCTCCATTGTAAATGTACCTAATTCTCTTTTGTAAGTAATCTGTGGGGTGACTTTGAGACAGTGTGAATGTCCTATTTTCTAACTAAATAGTTTTAGCATCCATGGATAATCTTTGCCTGAATCAATTATTATTTCATTGGTGGTTGTGATTATAGTTCTTAATATTTGCTTAAGTAACAACAACAATATTAACCAAAAATTGTATTTGCAAAATGCTCTTGAGCTTAGAAAACACTGTTTAAATATATTGTCTCTGCTCTTCTGTGGTTTAGTTTCCCATCATATAAAATGTAGCTTGTTTCCCTGGGAGGGTGAGGCTGAAAAAGAGAGAGAGAGAGAGCGAGAGAGAGAGAGAGAGAGCGAGCGAGCGAGAGAGAGAGAGAGAGAGAGAGAGAGAGAGTGAGTGAGTGTGTGTGTGTGTGTGTGTGTGTGTGTGTGTGTTGTGCTGAACAGCTTCTTTCTAGAAGCAGAGTTTCTTTCTCTTCTGAGTCCAAGCCTGCTTAAGAAGAAGGGATCTGGCCTAAGCTGGACTGCAAGTTGTCTTTGCCTTGGGTAGTTTTTCCTGTTTCTTACCTTTTTTGTCAATATTTTTTATGTTTTTCTGGGTCCTGAAGTATACTCTGGACCAATTGTGGTCCAATTATATGTTAAAGCTTGTATTGAAAACCAACCAAATACTTACAGTTAGAAAAATGTACATTAATAACCTTCTTAAGAGAAACATTTTTCAGTACAAACTTATTATGAAAATTTTCAGTCATACAGAAAAATTGATAGAGTAGTCTAATAGATACTCATACCTTTCACCTGGATTTAATAAACATTAACTATTTGCCTTATTGTACTTATGTAGCTATTAATACCTGTATCTCTATGTGTGTCAAAATCTTAATTATTTGATAAGTTGCAGAGGTGTAACTTCTTAGAATAAGGACAGTCCACTACATAACCTCCATACCATTATCACATCTAAAAAAATTGGTTATCAGTTCATATTCAAATGTGTCCAGATTTCTCAAGAATGTCTTTTATAGTTTTTTTTTTTTTTAAAGAAATGTTCTCTTGAAGAACAATAATAGATGAGAGATTGACACATAATCTCTGTGTGGTCTCATGATATGAAATATAACTACTACGTTTATATGGTGCCCTCCAGGTAGCTGTAATTAGTTGCATTTCATTGGTCAATAAAATGAGATCACCAAACTGGGAGAAGGGGATGTCAGGGCTTCTTTAGCTTATGATCAAGTACTGGAACTTTCAGCATATCAATGATAGCATGACAAATTGAAAAAGTAAGAAATTAGAGCGACACCTAGCCCAGTGCCTTGTTTATAGTAGGCACGTAATGAATATTTTTTGACTTAAAGATGTAACTAGAGGGATGTTCCAGGAAAGGAAAGACTGTTTCTGTTTTCCTTAGTTGAATGTTTATTTGGTGATTCCAGTGCATTTAGTCTGTTAGATCCTGTGGAAGATAAAAAAGTAGTAGAAAACAGTGTTTATGCTCTTGAGGAGAACTACAATATCAGCTGAGAGGAAGCAAATTCCTTCTATTTTTGGTTAATATTAATTGACCTTCTGCATGCTGAGTAGTATTCTAGGCACTAGGATACATTAGTGAACAAGACTGACAAAATCCTTGCCTTCATGTAGTTTACATACTAGTTGGGAGAGCAAGTAGTAAACGTATCAACAGCATAATTTTGGAGAGAGAGAAAAAACAATTTAACACAGTAGGGATTATTGGGAGGAGAGTCATGTAGCTTTAGCAAGGATTAAATGTCACTGAGGAAGTGACATTTGAACTAACGAATGACGAATGACGAGAAGGTAGCAGCCATGGGAAGACCTGTGGGGAAGGCAGAGGAAGCTACAAGTAGAAAGATCCTAAGGTGGAAATGAGCTGGCCTGTGTGAAGACTCAGGAGGGTGGTGTGTATGGAACAGAGAGTGAGAGGGATCAGAGAGAAAGACAGAAAAATATGACAGGAGATATGAAGAATTTGAAATGATTTATTTGAAGTATGAGGGGAAGGCAATAACCAGATTCTGTAGGATTTTTTAAGTGATGGGAAATCATTGAGTAATACAAACTGTTCTCCATTAA